>NC_073702.1:91808820-92426045 GCF_023634085.1 Falco cherrug | reverse complement strand
GAAAGGCACCACAAAAGTTGTTCTACCTGCTTTCTGGGCTGAGATGGGGAACCGCTGAATTTTTGGACTCGGCTGGTGACAAAATGTTCCAAACACACCCCATGCACAACTCCACCGGGGAAGGTGCCAGACAGGAGTTCTCCTGGTAGTTTTTACATTGCTCCGGTAGGCAGCTGAAAGACACCACAAAAGTTGTTCTACCTGCTTTCTGGGCTGAGATGGGGAACCGCTGAATTTTGGACTCGGCCAGTGACAAAATGTTCCAAAGACACCCCATGCACAACTCCACCGGGGAAGGTGCCAGACAGGAGTTCTCTTAGTAGTTTTTTACACTACCTTGGTAGGCACCTGAAAGGCACCACAAAAGTTGTTCTACCTGCTTTCTGGGCTGAGATGGGGGAACCGCTGAATTTTGGAGTCGGCCGGTGACAAAATGTTCCAAACACACCCCATGCACAACTCCACCGGGGAAGGTGCCAGGCAGGAGTTCTCTTGGTAGTTTTTACACTACCTTGGTAGGCAGCTGAAAGGCACCACAAAAGTTGTTCTACCTGCTTTCTGGGCTGAGATGGGGAACCGCTGAATTTTTGGACTCGGCTGGTGACAAAATGTTCCAAACACACCCCATGCACAACTCCACCGGGGAAGGTGCCAGACAGGAGTTCTCCTGGTAGTTTTTACATTGCTCCGGTAGGCAGCTGAAAGACACCACAAAAGTTGTTCTACCTGCTTTCTGGGCTGAGATGGGGAACCGCTGAATTTTGGACTCGGCCGGTGACAAAATGTTCCAAACACACCCCATGCACAACTCCACCGGGGAAGGTGCCAGACAGGAGTTCTCTTAGTAGTTTTTACACTACCTTGGTAGGCATCTAAAAGACACCACAAAAGTTGTTCTACCTGCTTTCTGGGCTGAGATGGGGAATCGCTGAATTTTGGAGTCGGCTGGTGACAAAATGTTTCAAACACACCCCCTGCACAACTCCACCGGGGAAGGTGCCAGACAGGAGTTCTCTTGGTAGTTTTTACATTGCTCCGGTAGGCATCTGAAAGACACCACAAAAGTTGTTCTATCTGCTTTCTGGGCTGAGATGGGGAACCGCTGAATTTTGGACTCGGCCGGTGACAAAATGTTCCAAAGACACCCCATGCACAACTCCACCGGGGAAGGTGCCAGACAAGCGTTCTCTTGATAGTTTTTTACACTACCTTGGTAGGCATCTGAAAGACACCACAAAAGTTGTTCTACCTGCTTTCTGGGCTGAGATGGGGAAACGCTGAATTTTGGACTCGGCTGGTGACAAAATGTTCCAAACACACCCCCCTGCACAACTCCACCGGGGAAGGTGCCAGACAGGAGTTCTCCTGGTAGTTTTTACATTGCTCCGGTAGGCATCTGAAAGACACCACAAAAGTTGTTCTACCTGCTTTCTGGGCTGAGATGGGGAACAGCTGAATTTTGGAGTCGGCTGGTGACAAAATGTTCCAAACACACCCCCTGCACAACTCCACCGGGGAAGGTGCCAGACAGGAGTTCTCCTGGTAGTTTTTACACTACCTTGGTAGGCATTTGAAAGGCACCACAAAAGTTGTTCTACCTGCTTTCTGGGCTGAGATGGGGAACCGCTGAATTTTGGAGTCGGCTGGTGACAAAATGTTCCAAAGACACCCCATGCACAACTCCACCGGGGAAGGTGCCAGACAGGAGTTCTCCTGGTAGTTTTTACATTGCTCCGGTAGGCATCTGAAAGACACCACAAAAGTTGTTCTACCTGCTTTCTGGGCTGAGATGGGGAACCGCTGAATTTTGGACTCGGCCAGTGACAAAATGTTCCAAAGACACCCCATGCACAACTCCACCGGGGAAGGTGCCAGACAGGAGTTCTCTTAGTAGTTTTTACACTACCTTGGTAGGCACCTGAAAGGCACCACAAAAGTTGTTCTACCTGCTTTCTGGGCTGAGATGGGGAACCGCTGAATTTTGGAGTCGGCCGGTGACAAAATGTTCCAAACACACCCCATGCACAACTCCACCGGGGAAGGTGCCAGGCAGGAGTTCTCTTGGTAGTTTTTACACTACCTTGGTAGGCAGCTGAAAGGCACCACAAAAGTTGTTCTACCTGCTTTCTGGGCTGAGATGGGGAACCGCTGAATTTTTGGACTCGGCTGGTGACAAAATGTTCCAAACACACCCCATGCACAACTCCACCGGGGAAGGTGCCAGACAGGAGTTCTCCTGGTAGTTTTTACATTGCTCCGGTAGGCAGCTGAAAGACACCACAAAAGTTGTTCTACCTGCTTTCTGGGCTGAGATGGGGAACCGCTGAATTTTGGACTCGGCCAGTGACAAAATGTTCCAAAGACACCCCATGCACAACTCCACCGGGGAAGGTGCCAGACAGGAGTTCTCTTAGTAGTTTTTACACTACCTTGGTAGGCACCTGAAAGGCACCACAAAAGTTGTTCTACCTGCTTTCTGGGCTGAGATGGGGAACCGCTGAATTTTGGAGTCGGCCGGTGACAAAATGTTCCAAACACACCCCATGCACAACTCCACCGGGGAAGGTGCCAGGCAGGAGTTCTCTTGGTAGTTTTTACACTACCTTGGTAGGCAGCTGAAAGGCACCACAAAAGTTGTTCTACCTGCTTTCTGGGCTGAGATGGGGAACCGCTGAATTTTTGGACTCGGCTGGTGACAAAATGTTCCAAACACACCCCATGCACAACTCCACCGGGGAAGGTGCCAGACAGGAGTTCTCCTGGTAGTTTTTACATTGCTCCGGTAGGCAGCTGAAAGACACCACAAAAGTTGTTCTACCTGCTTTCTGGGCTGAGATGGGGAACCGCTGAATTTTGGACTCGGCCGGTGACAAAATGTTCCAAACACACCCCATGCACAACTCCACCGGGGAAGGTGCCAGACAGGAGTTCTCTTAGTAGTTTTTACACTACCTTGGTAGGCATCTAAAAGACACCACAAAAGTTGTTCTACCTGCTTTCTGGGCTGAGATGGGGAATCGCTGAATTTTGGAGTCGGCTGGTGACAAAATGTTTCAAACACACCCCCTGCACAACTCCACCGGGGAAGGTGCCAGACAGGAGTTCTCTTGGTAGTTTTTACATTGCTCCGGTAGGCATCTGAAAGACACCACAAAAGTTGTTCTATCTGCTTTCTGGGCTGAGATGGGGAACCGCTGAATTTTGGACTCGGCCGGTGACAAAATGTTCCAAAGACACCCCATGCACAACTCCACCGGGGAAGGTGCCAGACAAGCGTTCTCTTGATAGTTTTTTACACTACCTTGGTAGGCATCTGAAAGACACCACAAAAGTTGTTCTACCTGCTTTCTGGGCTGAGATGGGGAAACGCTGAATTTTGGACTCGGCTGGTGACAAAATGTTCCAAACACACCCCCTGCACAACTCCACCGGGGAAGGTGCCAGACAGGAGTTCTCCTGGTAGTTTTTACATTGCTCCGGTAGGCATCTGAAAGACACCACAAAAGTTGTTCTACCTGCTTTCTGGGCTGAGATGGGGAACAGCTGAATTTTGGAGTCGGCTGGTGACAAAATGTTCCAAACACACCCCCTGCACAACTCCACCGGGGAAGGTGCCAGACAGGAGTTCTCCTGGTAGTTTTTATATTGCTCTGGTAGGCATCTGAAAGACACCACAAAAGTTGTTCTACCTGCTTTCTGGGCTGAGATGGGGAATCGCTGAATTTTGGACTCGGCCGGTGACAAAATGTTCCAAACACACCCCATGCACAACTCCACTAGCGAAGGTGCCAGACAGGAGTTCTCTTGATAGTTTTTACACTACCTTGGTAGGCATCTGAAAGACACCACAAAAGTTGTTCTACCTGCTTTCTGGGCTGAGATGGGGAACCACTGAATTTTGGAGTCGGCTGGTGACGATATGTTCCAAACACACCCCCTGCACAACTCCACCGGGGAAGGTGCCAGACGGGAGTTCTCCTGGTAGTTTTTACATTGCTCCGGTAGGCATCTGAAAGACACCACAAAAGTTGTTCTATCTGCTTTCTGGGCTGAGATGGGGAATCGCTGAATTTTGGACTCGGCTGGTGACAAAATGTTCCAAACACACCCCCTGCACAACTCCACCGGGGAAGGTGCCAGACAGGAGTTCTCTTGGTAGTTTTTACATTGCTCCGGTAGGCATCTGAAAGACACCACAAAAGTTGTTCTACCTGCTTTCTGGGCTGAGATGGGGAACCGCTGAATTTTGGACTCGGCTGGTGACAAAATGTTCCAAACACACCCCCTGCACAACTCCACCGGGGAAGGTGCCAGACAGGAGTTCTCCTGGTAGTTTTTACACTACCTTGGTAGGCACCTGAAAGGCACCACAAAAGTTGTTCTACCTGCTTTCTGGGCTGAGATGGGGAACCGCTGAATTTTGGACTCGGCTGGTGACAAAATGTTCCAAACACACCCCATGCACAACTCCACCGGGGAAGGTGCCAGACAGGAGTTCTCCTGGTAGATTTTACACTACCTTGGTAGGGAGCTGAAAGGCTGCACAAAAGTTGTTCTACCTGCTTTCTGGGCTGAGATGGGGAATCGCTGAATTTTGGACTCGGCCGGTGACAAAATGTTCCAAACACACCCCCTGCACAACTCCACCGGGGAAGGTGCCAGACAGGAGTTCTCCTGGTAGTTTTTACACTACCTTGGTAGGCACCTGAAAGGCACCACAAAAGTTGTTCTACCTGCTTTCTGGGCTGAGATGGGGAACCGCTGAATTTTGGAGTCGGCCGGTGACAAAATATTACGAACACACCCCATGCACAACTCCACCGGGGAAGGTGCCAGACAGGAGTTCTCCTGTAGTTTTTACATTGCTCCGGTAGGCATCTAAAGACACCACAAAAGTTGTTCTACCTGCTTTCTGGGCTGAGATGGGGAACCGCTGAATTTTGGACTCGGCTGGTGACAAAATGTTCCAAACACACCCCATGCACAACTCCACCGGGGAAGGTGCCAGGCAGGAGTTCTCTTAATAGTTTTTACACTACCTTGGTAGGCAGCTAAAAGGCACCACAAAAGTTGTTCTACCTGCTTTCTGGGCTGAGATGGGGAACCGCTGAATTTTGGAGTCGGCCGGTGACAAAATGTTCCAAACACACCCCCTGCACAACTCCACTAGCGAAGGTGCCAGGGACGAGCTCTGTTGGTAGTTTTTACATTGCTCCGGTAGGCATCAAAAGGACACCACAAAAGTTGTTCTACCTGCTTTCTGGGCTGAGATGGGGAATCGCTGAATTTTGGACTCGGCCGGTGACAAAATGTTCCAAAGACACCCCATGCACAACTCCACCGGGGAATGTGCCAGACAAGCGTTCTCTTGAGAGTTTTTACACTACCTTGGTAGGCATTTGAAAGGCACCACAAAAGTTGTTCTACCTGCTTTCTGGGCTGAGATGGGGAACCGCTGAATTTTGGAGTCGGCTGGTGACAAAATGTTCCAAAGACACCCCATGCACAACTCCACCGGGGAAGGTGCCAGACAGGAGTTCTCCTGGTAGTTTTTACATTGCTCCGGTAGGCATCTGAAAGACACCACAAAAGTTGTTCTACCTGCTTTCTGGGCTGAGATGGGGAACCGCTGAATTTTGGACTCGGCCAGTGACAAAATGTTCCAAAGACACCCCATGCACAACTCCACCGGGGAAGGTGCCAGACAGGAGTTCTCTTAGTAGTTTTTACACTACCTTGGTAGGCACCTGAAAGGCACCACAAAAGTTGTTCTACCTGCTTTCTGGGCTGAGGTGGGGAACCGCTGAATTTTGGAGTCGCCCGGTGACAAAATGTTCCAAACACACCCCATGCACAACTCCACCGGGGAAGGTGCCAGGCAGGAGTTCTCTTGGTAGTTTTTACACTACCTTGGTAGGCAGCTGAAAGGCACCACAAAAGTTGTTCTACCTGCTTTCTGGGCTGAGATGGGGAACCGCTGAATTTTTGGACTCGGCTGGTGACAAAATGTTCCAAACACACCCCATGCACAACTCCACCGGGGAAGGTGCCAGACAGGAGTTCTCCTGGTAGTTTTTACATTGCTCCGGTAGGCAGCTGAAAGACACCACAAAAGTTGTTCTACCTGCTTTCTGGGCTGAGATGGGGAACCGCTGAATTTTGGACTCGGCCGGTGACAAAATGTTCCAAACACACCCCATGCACAACTCCACCGGGGAAGGTGCCAGACAGGAGTTCTCTTAGTAGTTTTTACACTACCTTGGTAGGCATCTAAAAGACACCACAAAAGTTGTTCTACCTGCTTTCTGGGCTGAGATGGGGAATCGCTGTATTTTGGAGTCGGCTGGTGACAAAATGTTTCAAACACACCCCCTGCACAACTCCACCGGGGAAGGTGCCAGACAGGAGTTCTCTTGGTAGTTTTTACATTGCTCCGGTAGGCATCTGAAAGACACCACAAAAGTTGTTCTATCTGCTTTCTGGGCTGAGATGGGGAATCGCTGAATTTTGGACTCGGCCGGTGACAAAATGTTCCAAAGACACCCCATGCACAACTCCACCGGGGAAGGTGCCAGACAAGCGTTCTCTTGATAGTTTTTACACTACCTTGGTAGGCATCTGAAAGACACCACAAAAGTTGTTCTACCTGCTTTCTGGGCTGAGATGGGGAAACGCTGAATTTTGGACTCGGCTGGTGACAAAATGTTCCAAACACACCCCCTGCACAACTCCACCGGGGAAGGTGCCAGACAGGAGTTCTCCTGGTAGTTTTTACATTGCTCCGGTAGGCATCTGAAAGACACCACAAAAGTTGTTCTACCTGCTTTCTGGGCTGAGATGGGGAACAGCTGAATTTTGGAGTCGGCTGGTGACAAAATGTTCCAAACACACCCCCTGCACAACTCCACCGGGGAAGGTGCCAGACAGGAGTTCTCCTGGTAGTTTTTATATTGCTCTGGTAGGCATCTGAAAGACACCACAAAAGTTGTTCTACCTGCTTTCTGGGCTGAGATGGGGAACCGCTGAATTTTGGACTCGGCCGGTGACAAAATGTTCCAAACACACCCCATGCACAACTCCACCGGGGAAGGTGCCAGACAGGAGTTCTCTTGATAGTTTTTACACTACCTTGGTAGGCATCTGAAAGACACCACAAAAGTTGTTCTACCTGCTTTCTGGGCTGAGATGGGGAAACGCTGAATTTTGGAGTCGGCTGGTGACGATATGTTCCAAACACACCCCCTGCACAACTCCACCGGGGAAGGTGCCAGACGGGAGTTCTCCTGGTAGTTTTTAAATTGCTCCGGGAGGCATCTGAAAGACACCACAAAAGTTGTTCTATCTGCTTTCTGGGCTGAGATGGGGAATCGCTGAATTTTGGACTCGGCCGGTGACAAAGTGTTCCAAACACACCCCATGCACAACTCCACCGGGGAAGGTGCCAGACAGGAGTTCTCTTGGTAGTTTTTACAGTACCTTGGTAGGCATCTGAAAGACACCACAAAAGTTGTTCTACCTGCTTTCTGGGCTGAGATGGGGAATCGCTGAATTTTGGACTCGGCCGGTGACAAAATGTTCCAAACACACCCCCTGCACAACTCCACCGGGGAAGGTGCCAGACAGGAGTTCTCCTGGTAGTTTTTACACTACCTTGGTAGGCACCTGAAAGGCACCACAAAAGTTGTTCTACCTGCTTTCTGGGCTGAGATGGGGAATCGCTGAATTTTGGACTCGGCCGGTGACAAAATGTTCCAAACACACCCCCTGCACAACTCCACCGGGGAAGGTGCCAGACAGGAGTTCTCCTGGTAGATTTTACACTACCTTGGTAGGGAGCTGAAAGGCTGCACAAAAGTTGTTCTACCTGCTTTCTGGGCTGAGATGGGGAACCGCTGAATTTTGGACTCGGCCGGTGACAAAATGTTCCAAACACACCCCCTGCACAACTCCACCGGGGAAGGTGCCAGACAGGAGTTCTCCTGGTAGTTTTTACACTACCTTGGTAGGCACCTGAAAGGCACCACAAAAGTTGTTCTACCTGCTTTCTGGGCTGAGATGGGGAACCGCTGAATTTTGGAGTCGGCCGGTGACAAAATATTACGAACACACCCCATGCACAACTCCACCGGGGAAGGTGCCAGACAGGAGTTCTCCTGTAGTTTTTACATTGCTCCGGTAGGCATCTAAAGACACCACAAAAGTTGTTCTACCTGCTTTCTGGGCTGAGATGGGGAACCGCTGAATTTTGGACTCGGCTGGTGACAAAATGTTCCAAACACACCCCATGCACAACTCCACCGGGGAAGGTGCCAGGCAGGAGTTCTCTTAATAGTTTTTACACTACCTTGGTAGGCAGCTAAAAGGCACCACAAAAGTTGTTCTACCTGCTTTCTGGGCTGAGATGGGGAACCGCTGAATTTTGGAGTCGGCCGGTGACAAAATGTTCCAAACACACCCCCTGCACAACTCCACTAGCGAAGGTGCCAGGGACGAGCTCTGTTGGTAGTTTTTACATTGCTCCGGTAGGCATCAAAAGGACACCACAAAAGTTGTTCTACCTGCTTTCTGGGCTGAGATGGGGAATCGCTGAATTTTGGACTCGGCCGGTGACAAAATGTTCCAAAGACACCCCATGCACAACTCCACCGGGGAATGTGCCAGACAAGCGTTCTCTTGATAGTTTTTACACTACCTTGGTAGGCATTTGAAAGGCACCACAAAAGTTGTTCTACCTGCTTTCTGGGCTGAGATGGGGAACCGCTGAATTTTGGAGTCGGCTGGTGACAAAATGTTCCAAAGACACCCCATGCACAACTCCACCGGGGAAGGTGCCAGACAGGAGTTCTCCTGGTAGTTTTTACATTGCTCCGGTAGGCATCTGAAAGACACCACAAAAGTTGTTCTACCTGCTTTCTGGGCTGAGATGGGGAACCGCTGAATTTTGGACTCGGCCAGTGACAAAATGTTCCAAAGACACCCCATGCACAACTCCACCGGGGAAGGTGCCAGACAGGAGTTCTCTTAGTAGTTTTTACACTACCTTGGTAGGCACCTGAAAGGCACCACAAAAGTTGTTCTACCTGCTTTCTGGGCTGAGGTGGGGAACCGCTGAATTTTGGAGTCGCCCGGTGACAAAATGTTCCAAACACACCCCATGCACAACTCCACCGGGGAAGGTGCCAGGCAGGAGTTCTCTTGGTAGTTTTTACACTACCTTGGTAGGCAGCTGAAAGGCACCACAAAAGTTGTTCTACCTGCTTTCTGGGCTGAGATGGGGAACCGCTGAATTTTTGGACTCGGCTGGTGACAAAATGTTCCAAACACACCCCATGCACAACTCCACCGGGGAAGGTGCCAGACAGGAGTTCTCCTGGTAGTTTTTACATTGCTCCGGTAGGCAGCTGAAAGACACCACAAAAGTTGTTCTACCTGCTTTCTGGGCTGAGATGGGGAACCGCTGAATTTTGGACTCGGCCGGTGACAAAATGTTCCAAACACACCCCATGCACAACTCCACCGGGGAAGGTGCCAGACAGGAGTTCTCTTAGTAGTTTTTACACTACCTTGGTAGGCATCTAAAAGACACCACAAAAGTTGTTCTACCTGCTTTCTGGGCTGAGATGGGGAATCGCTGTATTTTGGAGTCGGCTGGTGACAAAATGTTTCAAACACACCCCCTGCACAACTCCACCGGGGAAGGTGCCAGACAGGAGTTCTCTTGGTAGTTTTTACATTGCTCCGGTAGGCATCTGAAAGACACCACAAAAGTTGTTCTATCTGCTTTCTGGGCTGAGATGGGGAATCGCTGAATTTTGGACTCGGCCGGTGACAAAATGTTCCAAAGACACCCCATGCACAACTCCACCGGGGAAGGTGCCAGACAAGCGTTCTCTTGATAGTTTTTACACTACCTTGGTAGGCATCTGAAAGACACCACAAAAGTTGTTCTACCTGCTTTCTGGGCTGAGATGGGGAAACGCTGAATTTTGGACTCGGCTGGTGACAAAATGTTCCAAACACACCCCCTGCACAACTCCACCGGGGAAGGTGCCAGACAGGAGTTCTCCTGGTAGTTTTTACATTGCTCCGGTAGGCATCTGAAAGACACCACAAAAGTTGTTCTACCTGCTTTCTGGGCTGAGATGGGGAACAGCTGAATTTTGGAGTCGGCTGGTGACAAAATGTTCCAAACACACCCCCTGCACAACTCCACCGGGGAAGGTGCCAGACAGGAGTTCTCCTGGTAGTTTTTATATTGCTCTGGTAGGCATCTGAAAGACACCACAAAAGTTGTTCTACCTGCTTTCTGGGCTGAGATGGGGAACCGCTGAATTTTGGACTCGGCCGGTGACAAAATGTTCCAAACACACCCCATGCACAACTCCACCGGGGAAGGTGCCAGACAGGAGTTCTCTTGATAGTTTTTACACTACCTTGGTAGGCATCTGAAAGACACCACAAAAGTTGTTCTACCTGCTTTCTGGGCTGAGATGGGGAAACGCTGAATTTTGGAGTCGGCTGGTGACGATATGTTCCAAACACACCCCCTGCACAACTCCACCGGGGAAGGTGCCAGACGGGAGTTCTCCTGGTAGTTTTTAAATTGCTCCGGGAGGCATCTGAAAGACACCACAAAAGTTGTTCTATCTGCTTTCTGGGCTGAGATGGGGAATCGCTGAATTTTGGACTCGGCCGGTGACAAAATGTTCCAAACACACCCCATGCACAACTCCACCGGGGAAGGTGCCAGACAGGAGTTCTCTTGGTAGTTTTTACAGTACCTTGGTAGGCATCTGAAAGACACCACAAAAGTTGTTCTACCTGCTTTCTGGGCTGAGATGGGGAATCGCTGAATTTTGGACTCGGCCGGTGACAAAATGTTCCAAACACACCCCCTGCACAACTCCACCGGGGAAGGTGCCAGACAGGAGTTCTCCTGGTAGTTTTTACACTACCTTGGTAGGCACCTGAAAGGCACCACAAAAGTTGTTCTACCTGCTTTCTGGGCTGAGATGGGGAATCGCTGAATTTTGGACTCGGCCGGTGACAAAATGTTCCAAACACACCCCCTGCACAACTCCACCGGGGAAGGTGCCAGACAGGAGTTCTCCTGGTAGTTTTTACACTACCTTGGTAGGCACCTGAAAGGCACCACAAAAGTTGTTCTACCTGCTTTCTGGGCTGAGATGGGGAATCGCTGAATTTTGGACTCGGCCGGTGACAAAATGTTCCAAACACACCCCATGCACAACTCCACCGGGGAAGGTGCCAGACAGGAGTTCTCCTGGTAGTTTTTACATTGCTCCGGTAGGCATCTGAAAGACACCACAAAAGTTGTTCTACCTGCTTTCTGGGCTGAGATGGGGAACCGCTGAATTTTGGACTCGGCCGGTGACAAAATGTTCCAAACACACCCCATGCACAACTCCACCGGGGAAGGTGCCAGACAAGAGTTCTCTTGATAGTTTTTACACTACCTTGGTAGGCAGCTGAAAGGCACCACAAAAGTTGTTCTACCTGCTTTCTGGGCTGAGATGGGGAACCGCTGAATTTTGGAGTCGGCTGGTGACAAAATGTTCCAAACACACCCCATGCACAACTCCACCGGGGAAGGTGCCAGACAGGAGTTCTCCTGGTAGTTTTTACACTACCTTGGTAGGCATTTGAAAGGCACCACAAAAGTTGTTCTACCTGCTTTCTGGGCTGAGATGGGGAACCGCTGAATTTTGGACTCGGCCGGTGACAAAATGTTCCAAAGACACCCCATGCACAACTCCACCGCGGAAGGTGCCAGACAGGAGTTCTCCTGGTAGTTTTTACATTGCTCCGGTAGGCATCTGAAAGACACCACAAAAGTTGTTCTACCTGCTTTCTGGGCTGAGATGGGGAACCGCTGAATTTTGGACTCGGCCGGTGACAAAATGTTCCAAACACACCCCATGCACAACTCCACCGGGGAAGGTGCCAGACAGGCGTTCTCTTAGTAGTTTTTACACTACCTTGGTAGGCAGCTGAAAGGCACCACAAAAGTTGTTCTACCTGCTTTCTGGGCTGAGATGGGGAACCGCTGAATTTTGGACTCGGCTGGTGACAAAATGTTCCAAACACACCCCATGCACAACTCCCCGGGGAAGGTGCCAGGCAGGAGTTCTCTTGGTAGTTTTTACACTACCTTGGTAGGCATTTGAAAGGCACCACAAAAGTTGTTCTACCTGCTTTCTGGGCTGAGATGGGGAACCGCTGAATTTTTGGACTCGGCTGGTGACAAAATATTCCGAACACACCCCATGCACAACTCCACCGGGGAAGGTGCCAGACAGGAGTTCTCCTGTAGTTTTTACATTGCTCCGGTAGGCAGCTGAAAGACACCACAAAAGTTGTTCTACCTGCTTTCTGGGCTGAGATGGGGAAACGCTGAATTTTGGACTCGGCCGGTGACAAAATGTTCCAAACACACCCCATGCACAACTCCACCGGGGAAGGTGCCAGACAGGAGTTCTCTTAATAGTTTTTACACTACCTTGGTAGGCAGCTGAAAGGCACCACAAAAGTTGTTCTACCTGCTTTCTGGGCTGAGATGGGGAACAGCTGAATTTTGGAGTCGGCCGGTGACAAAATGTTCCAAACACACCCCATGCACAACTCCACTAGCGAAGGTGCCAGGGACGAGCTCTGTTGGTAGTTTTTACATTGCTCCGGTAGGCATCAAAAGGACACCACAAAAGTTGTTCTTCCTGCTTTCTGGGCTGAGATGGGGAATCGCTGAATTTTGGACTCGGCCGGTGACAAAATGTTCCAAACACACCCCATGCACAACTCCACCGGGGAAGGTGCCAGACAGGAGTTCTCCTGGTAGTTTTTACATTGCTCCGGTAGGCATCTGAAAGACACCACAAAAGTTGTTCTACCTGCTTTCTGGGCTGAGATGGGGAACCGCTGAATTTTGGAGTCGGCTGGTGACAAAATGTTCCAAAGACACCCCATGCACAACTCCACCGGGGAAGGTGCCAGACAGGAGTTCTCCTGGTAGTTTTTACATTGCTCCGGTAGGCATCTGAAAGACACCACAAAAGTTGTTCTACCTGCTTTCTGGGCTGAGATGGGGAACCGCTGAATTTTGGACTCGGCCAGTGACAAAATGTTCCAAACACACCCCCTGCACAACTCCACCGGGGAAGGTTCCAGACAGGAGTTCTCTTAGTAGTTTTTACACTACCTTGGTAGGCACCTCAAAGGCACCACAAAAGTTGTTCTACCTGCTTTCTGGGCTGAGATGGGGAACCGCTGAATTTTGGAGTCGGCCGGTGACAAAATGTTCCAAACACACCCCATGCACAACTCCACCGGGGAAGGTGCCAGACAGGAGTTCCCTGGTAGTTTTTACACTACCTTGGTAGGCAGCTGAAAGGCACCACAAAAGTTGTTCTACCTGCTTTCTGGGCTGAGATGGGGAACCGCTGAATTTTGGACTCTGCTGGTGACAAAATGTTCCAAACACACCCCATGCACAACTCCACTAGCGAAGGTGCCAGGGACGAGCTCTGTTGGTAGTTTTTACATTGCTCCGGTAGGCATCAAAAGGACACCACAAAAGTTGTTCTACCTGCTTTCTGGGCTGAGATGGGGAATCGCTGAATTTTGGACTCGGCCGGTGACAAAATGTTCCAAAGACACCCCATGCACAACTCCACCGGGGAATGTGCCAGACAAGCGTTCTCTTGATAGTTTTTACACTACCTTGGTAGGCATCTGAAAGACACCACAAAAGTTGTTCTACCTGCTTTCTGGGCTGAGATGGGGAAACGCTGAATTTTGGAGTCGGCTGGTGACAAAATGTTCCAAAGACACCCCATGCACAACTCCACCGGGGAAGGTGCCAGACAGGAGTTCTCTTAGTAGCTTTTACACTACCTTGGTAGGCATCTGAAAGACACCACAAAAGTTGTTCTACCTGCTTTCTGGGCTGAGATGGGGAACCGCTGAATTTTGGACTCGGCTGGTGACAAAATGTTCGAAACACACCCCCTGCACAACTCCACCGGGGAAGGTGCCAGACAGGAGTTCTCCTGGTAGTTTTTACATTGCTCCGGTAGGCATCTGAAAGACACCACAAAAGTTGTTCTACCTGCTTTCTGGGCTGAGATGGGGAACCGCTGAATTTTGGAGTCGGCCGGTGACAAAATGTTCCAAAGACACCCCATGCACAACTCCACCGGGGAAGGTGCCAGGCAGGAGTTCTCCTGGTAGTTTTTACATTGCTCCGGTAGGCATCAAAAGGATACCACAAAAGTTGTTCTACCTGCTTTCTGGGCTGAGATGGGGAATCGCTGAATTTTAGACTCGGCCGGTGACAAAATGTTCCAAAGACACCCCATGCACAACTCCACCGGGGAAGGTGCCAGGCAGGAGTTCTCTTGGTAGTTTTTACACTACCTTGGTAGGCATTTGAAAGGCACCACAAAAGTTGTTCTACCTGCTTTCTGGGCTGAGATGGGGATCCGCTGAATTTTGGAGTCGGCTGGTGACAAAATGTTCCAAACACACCCCATGCACAACTCCACCGGGGAAGGTGCCAGACAGGAGTTCTCCTGGTAGTTTTTACATTGCTCCGGTAGGCATCTGAAAGACACCACAAAAGTTGTTCTACCTGCTTTCTGGGCTGAGATGGGGAACCGCTGAATTTTGGACTGGGCCAGTGACAAAATGTTCCAAAGACACCCCATGCACAACTCCACCGGGGAAGGTGCCAGACAGGAGTTCTCTTAATAGTTTTTACACTACCTTGGTAGGCACCTGAAAGGCACCACAAAAGTTGTTCTACCTGCTTTCTGGGCTGAGATGGGGAACCGCTGAATTTTGGAGTCGCCCGGTGACAAAATGTTCCAAACACACCCCATGCACAACTCCACCGGGGAAGGTGCCAGGCAGGAGTTCTCTTGGTAGTTTTTACACTACCTTGGTAGGCAGCTGAAAGACACCACAAAAGTTGTTCTACCTGCTTTCTGGGCTGAGATGGGGAAACGCTGAATTTTTGGACTCGGCTGGTGACAAAATGTTCCGAACACACCCCATGCACAACTCCACCGGGGAAGGTGCCAGACAGGAGTTCTCCTGGTAGTTTTTACATTGCTCCGGTAGGCAGCTGAAAGACACCACAAAAGTTGTTCTACCTGCTTTCTGGGCTGAGATGGGGAACCGCTGAATTTTGGACTCGGCCGGTGACAAAATGTTCCAAAGACACCCCATGCACAACTCCACCGGGGAATGTGCCAGACAAGCGTTCTCTTGATAGTTTTTACACTACCTTGGTAGGCATCTGAAAGACACCACAAAAGTTGTTCTACCTGCTTTCTGGGCTGAGATGGGGAAACGCTGAATTTTGGAGTCGGCTGGTGACAAAATGTTCCAAACACACCCCCTGCACAACTCCACGGGGAAGGTGCCAGACAGGAGTTCTCCTGGTAGTTTTTACATTGCTCCGGTAGGCATCTGAAAGACACCACAAAAGTTGTTCTACCTGCTTTCTGGGCTGAGATGGGGAATGGCTGAATTTTGGACTCGGCCGGTGACAAAATGTTCCAAACACACCCCCTGCACAACTCCACCGGGGAAGGTGCCAGACAGGAGTTCTCCTGGTAGTTTTTACATTGCTCCGGTAGGCATCTGAAAGACACCACAAAAGTTGTTCTACCTGCTTTCTGGGCTGAGATGGGGAACCGCTGAATTTTGGAGTCGGCTGGTGACAAAATGTTCCAAAGACACCCCATGCACAACTCCACCGGGGAAGGTGCCAGACAAGAGTTCTCTTGAGAGTTTTTACACTACCTTGGTAGGCATCTGAAAGACACCACAAAAGTTGTTCTACCTGCTTTCTGGGCTGAGATGGGGAACCGCTGAATTTTGGACTCGGCCGGTGACAAAATGTTCCAAACACACCCCATGCACAACTCCACCGGGGAAGGTGCCAGACAGGAGTTCTCTTAGTAGTTTTTACACTACCTTGGTAGGCATCTGAAAGACACCAAAAAAGTTGTTCTACCTGCTTTCTGGGCTGAGATGGGGAACCGCTGAATTTTGGACTCGGCTGGTGACAAAATGTTCCAAACACACCCCCTGCACAACTCCACCGGGGAAGGTGCCAGACGGGAGTTCTCCTGGTAGTTTTTACATTGCTCCGGTAGGCATCTGAAAGACACCACAAAAGTTGTTCTATCTGCTTTCTGGGCTGAGATGGGGAATCGCTGAATTTTGGACTCGGCCGGTGACAAAATGTTCCAAAGACACCCCATGCACAACTCCACCGGGGAATGTGCCAGACAAGCGTTCTCTTGATAGTTTTTACACTACCTTGGTAGGCAGCTGAAAGACACCACAAAAGTTGTTCTACCTGCTTTCCTGGCTGAGATGGGGAACCGCTGAATTTTGGACTCGGCTGGTGACAAAATGTTCCAAACACACCCCCTGCACAACTCCACCGGGGAAGGTGCCAGACAGGAGTTCTCCTGGTAGTTTTTACATTGCTCCGGTAGGCATCTGAAAGACACCACAAAAGTTGTTCTACCTGCTTTCTGGGCTGAGATGGGGAACCGCTGAATTTTGGAGTCGGCTGGTGACAAAATGTTCCAAACACACCCCCTGCACAACTCCACCGGGGAAGGTGCCAGACAAGAGTTCTCTTGAGAGTTTTTACACTACCTTGGTAGGCATCTGAAAGACACCACAAAAGTTGTTCTACCTGCTTTCTGGGCTGAGATGGGGAACCGCTGAATTTTGGACTCGGCCGGTGACAAAATGTTCCAAACACACCCCATGCACAACTCCACCGGGGAAGGTGCCAGACAGGAGTTCTCTTAGTAGTTTTTACACTACCTTGGTAGGCATCTGAAAGACACCACAAAAGTTGTTCTACCTGCTTTCTGGGCTGAGATGGGGAAACGCTGAATTTTGGACTCGGCTGGTGACAAAATGTTCCAAACACACCCCCTGCACAACTCCACCGGGGAAGGTGCCAGACGGGAGTTCTCTTAGTAGTTTTTACACTACCTTGGTAGGCATCTGAAAGACACCACAAAAGTTGTTCTATCAGCTTTCTGGGCTGAGATGGGGAATCGCTGAATTTTGGACTCGGCCGGTGACAAAATGTTCCAAAGACACCCCATGCACAACTCCACCGGGGAAGGTGCCAGGCAGGAGTTCTCCTGGTAGTTTTTACATTGCTCCGGTAGGCATCTGAAAGACACCACAAAAGTTGTTCTACCTGCTTTCTGGGCTGAGATGGGGAACCGCTGAATTTTGGACTCGGCTGGTGACAAAATGTTCCAAAGACACCCCATGCACAACTCCACCGGGGAAGGTGCCAGACAGGAGTTCTCCTGGTAGTTTTTACATTGCTCCGGTAGGCATCTGAAAGACACCACAAAAGTTGTTCTACCTGCTTTCTGGGCTGAGATGGGGAACCGCTGAATTTTGGACTCGGCCAGTGACAAAATGTTCCAAAGACACCCCATGCACAACTCCACCGGGGAAGGTGCCAGACAGGAGTTCTCTTAGTAGTTTTTACACTACCTTGGTAGGCACCTGAAAGGCACCACAAAAGTTGTTCTACCTGCTTTCTGGGCTGAGATGGGGAACCGCTGAATTTTGGAGTCGCCCGGTGACAAAATGTTCCAAACACACCCCATGCACAACTCCACCGGGGAAGGTGCCAGGCAGGAGTTCTCTTGGTAGTTTTTACACTACCTTGGTAGGCAGCTGAAAGACACCACAAAAGTTGTTCTACCTGCTTTCTGGGCTGAGATGGGGAACCGCTGAATTTTTGGACTCGGCTGGTGACAAAATGTTCCGAACACACCCCATGCACAACTCCACCGGGGAAGGTGCCAGACAGGAGTTCTCTTGGTAGTTTTTACATTGCTCCGGTAGGCATCTGAAAGACACCACAAAAGTTGTTCTACCTGCTTTCTGGGCTGAGATGGGGAACCGCTGAATTTTGGACTCGGCCGGTGACAAAATGTTCCAAACACACCCCATGCACAACTCCACCGGGGAAGGTGCCAGACAGGAGTTCTCTTAATAGTTTTTACACTACCTTGGTAGGCAGCTGAAAGGCACCACAAAAGTTGTTCTACCTGCTTTCTGGGCTGAGATGGGGAATCGCTGAATTTTGGAGTCGGCTGGTGACAAAATGTTTCAAACACACCCCCTGCACAACTCCACCGGGGAAGGTGCCAGACAGGAGTTCTCTTAGTAGTTTTTACATTGCTCCGGTAGGCATCTGAAAGACACCACAAAAGTTGTTCTATCTGCTTTCTGGGCTGAGATGGGGAATCGCTGAATTTTGGACTCGGCCGGTGACAAAATGTTCCAAAGACACCCCATGCACAACTCCACCGGGGAATGTGCCAGACAAGCGTTCTCTTGATAGTTTTTACACTACCTTGGTAGGCATCTGAAAGACACCACAAAAGTTGTTCTACCTGCTTTCTGGGCTGAGATGGGGAACCGCTGAATTTTGGACTCGGCCGGTGACAAAATGTTCCAAAGACACCCCCTGCACAACTCCACCGGGGAAGGTGCCAGGCAGGAGTTCTCTTGGTAGTTTTTACACTACCTTGGTAGGCATTTGAAAGGCACCACAAAAGTTGTTCTACCTGCTTTCTGGGCTGAGATGGGGAACCGCTGAATTTTGGACTCGGCTGGTGACAAAATGTTCCAAACACACCCCATGCACAACTCCACCGGGGAAGGTGCCAGACAGGAGTTCTCCTGGTAGTTTTTACATTGCTCCGGTAGGCATCTGAAAGACACCACAAAAGTTGTTCTACCTGCTTTCTGGGCTGAGATGGGGAACCGCTGAATTTTGGAGTCGGCCGGTGACAAAATGTTCCAAACACACCCCATGCACAACTCCACCGGGGAAGGTGCCAGACAGGAGTTCTCTTAGTAGTTTTTACACTACCTTGGTAGGCATCTGAAAGACACCACAAAAGTTGTTCTACCTGCTTTCTGGGCTGAGATGGGGAACCGCTGAATTTTGGACTCGGCCGGTGACAAAATGTTCCAAACACACCCCATGCACAACTCCACCGGGGAAGGTGCCAGACAGGAGTTCTCTTAGTAGTTTTTACACTACCTTGGTAGGCATCTGAAAGACACCAAAAAAGTTGTTCTACCTGCTTTCTGGGCTGAGATGGGGAACCGCTGAATTTTGGACTCGGCTGGTGACAAAATGTTCCAAACACACCCCCTGCACAACTCCACCGGGGAAGGTGCCAGACGGGAGTTCTCCTGGTAGTTTTTACATTGCTCCGGTAGGCATCTGAAAGACACCACAAAAGTTGTTCTATCTGCTTTCTGGGCTGAGATGGGGAATCGCTGAATTTTGGACTCGGCCGGTGACAAAATGTTCCAAAGACACCCCATGCACAACTCCACCGGGGAAGGTGCCAGACAAGCGTTCTCTTGATAGTTTTTACACTACCTTGGTAGGCAGCTGAAAGACACCACAAAAGTTGTTCTACCTGCTTTCCTGGCTGAGATGGGGAACCGCTGAATTTTGGACTCGGCTGGTGACAAAATGTTCCAAACACACCCCCTGCACAACTCCACCGGGGAAGGTGCCAGACAGGAGTTCTCCTGGTAGTTTTTACATTGCTCCGGTAGGCATCTGAAAGACACCACAAAAGTTGTTCTACCTGCTTTCTGGGCTGAGATGGGGAAACGCTGAATTTTGGAGTCGGCTGGTGACAAAATGTTCCAAACACACCCCCTGCACAACTCCACCGGGGAAGGTGCCAGACAAGAGTTCTCTTGAGAGTTTTTACACTACCTTGGTAGGCATCTGAAAGACACCACAAAAGTTGTTCTACCTGCTTTCTGGGCTGAGATGGGGAACCGCTGAATTTTGGACTCGGCCGGTGACAAAATGTTCCAAACACACCCCATGCACAACTCCACCGGGGAAGGTGCCAGACAGGAGTTCTCTTAGTAGTTTTTACACTACCTTGGTAGGCATCTGAAAGACACCACAAAAGTTGTTCTACCTGCTTTCTGGGCTGAGATGGGGAAACGCTGAATTTTGGACTCGGCTGGTGACAAAATGTTCCAAACACACCCCCTGCACAACTCCACCGGGGAAGGTGCCAGACAGGAGTTCTCCTGGTAGTTTTTACATTGCTCCGGTAGGCATCTGAAAGACACCACAAAAGTTGTTCTACCTGCTTTCTGGGCTGAGATGGGGAACCGCTGAATTTTGGACTCGGCCAGTGACAAAATGTTCCAAAGACACCCCATGCACAACTCCACCGGGGAAGGTGCCAGACAGGAGTTCTCTTAGTAGTTTTTACACTACCTTGGTAGGCACCTGAAAGGCACCACAAAAGTTGTTCTACCTGCTTTCTGGGCTGAGATGGGGAACCGCTGAATTTTGGAGTCGCCCGGTGACAAAATGTTCCAAACACACCCCATGCACAACTCCACCGGGGAAGGTGCCAGGCAGGAGTTCTCTTGGTAGTTTTTACACTACCTTGGTAGGCAGCTGAAAGACACCACAAAAGTTGTTCTACCTGCTTTCTGGGCTGAGATGGGGAACCGCTGAATTTTTGGACTCGGCTGGTGACAAAATGTTCCGAACACACCCCATGCACAACTCCACCGGGGAAGGTGCCAGACAGGAGTTCTCTTGGTAGTTTTTACATTGCTCCGGTAGGCATCTGAAAGACACCACAAAAGTTGTTCTACCTGCTTTCTGGGCTGAGATGGGGAACCGCTGAATTTTGGACTCGGCCGGTGACAAAATGTTCCAAACACACCCCATGCACAACTCCACCGGGGAAGGTGCCAGGCAGGAGTTCTCTTAATAGTTTTTACACTACCTTGGTAGGCAGCTGAAAGGCACCACAAAAGTTGTTCTACCTGCTTTCTGGGCTGAGATGGGGAATCGCTGAATTTTGGAGTCGGCTGGTGACAAAATGTTTCAAAAACACCCCCTGCACAACTCCACCGGGGAAGGTGCCAGACAGGAGTTCTCCTGGTAGTTTTTACATTGCTCCGGTAGGCATCTGAAAGACACCACAAAAGTTGTTCTATCTGCTTTCTGGGCTGAGATGGGGAATCGCTGAATTTTGGACTCGGCCGGTGACAAAATGTTCCAAAGACACCCCATGCACAACTCCACCGGGGAATGTGCCAGACAAGCGTTCTCTTGATAGTTTTTACACTACCTTGGTAGGCATCTGAAAGACACCACAAAAGTTGTTCTACCTGCTTTCTGGGCTGAGATGGGGAACCGCTGAATTTTGGACTCGGCCGGTGACAAAATGTTCCAAAGACACCCCATGCACAACTCCACCGGGGAAGGTGCCAGGCAGGAGTTCTCTTGGTAGTTTTTACACTACCTTGGTAGGCATTTGAAAGGCACCACAAAAGTTGTTCTACCTGCTTTCTGGGCTGAGATGGGGAACCGCTGAATTTTGGACTCGGCTGGTGACAAAATGTTCCAAACACACCCCATGCACAACTCCACCGGGGAAGGTGCCAGACAGGAGTTCTCCTGGTAGTTTTTACATTGCTCCGGTAGGCATCTGAAAGACACCACAAAAGTTGTTCTACCTGCTTTCTGGGCTGAGATGGGGAACCGCTGAATTTTGGAGTCGGCCGGTGACAAAATGTTCCAAACACACCCCCTGCACAACTCCACCGGGGAAGGTGCCAGACAGGAGTTCTCCTGGTAGTTTTTACATTGCTCCGGTAGGCAGCTGAAAGACACCACAAAAGTTGTTCTACCTGCTTTCTGGGCTGAGATGGGGAACCGCTGAATTTTGGACTCGGCCGGTGACAAAATGTTCCAAAGACACCCCATGCACAACTCCACCGGGGAAGGTGCCAGACAGGAGTTCTCTTAGTAGTTTTTACACTACCTTGGTAGGCACCTGAAAGGCACCACAAAAGTTGTTCTACCTGCTTTCTGGGCTGAGATGGGGAAACGCTGAATTTTGGAGTCGCCCGGTGACAAAATGTTCCAAACACACCCCATGCACAACTCCACTGGGGAAGGTGCCAGGCAGGAGTTCTCTTGGTAGTTTTTACACTACCTTGGTAGGCAGCTGAAAGACACCACAAAAGTTGTTCTACCTGCTTTCTGGGCTGAGATGGGGAACCGCTGAATTTTGGACTCGGCTGGTGACAAAATGTTCCAAACACACCCCCTGCACAACACCACCGGGGAAGGTGCCAGACAGGAGTTCTCCTGGTAGTTTTTACATTGCTCCGGTAGGCATCTGAAAGACACCACAAAAGTTGTTCTACCTGCTTTCTGGGCTGAGATGGGGAACCGCAGAATTTTGGAGTCGGCCGGTGACAAAATGTTCCAAACACACCCCCTGCACAACTCCACCGGGGAAGGTGCCAGACAGGAGTTCTCTTAGTAGTTTTTACACTACCTTGGTAGGCAGCTGAAAGGCACCACAAAAGTTGTTCTACCTGCTTTCTGGGCTGAGATGGGGAACCGCTGAATTTTGGAGTCGGCCAGTGACAAAATGTTCCAAACACACCCCATGCACAACTCCACTAGCGAAGGTGCCAGACAGGAGTTCTCCTGGTAGTTTTTACACTACCTTGGTAGGCATCTGAAAGGCACCACAAAAGTTGTTCTACCTGCTTTCTGGGCTGAGATGGGGAACCGCTGAATTTTGGACTCGGCCGGTGACAAAATGTTCCAAACACACCCCATGCACAACTCCACCGGGGAAGGTGCCAGGCAGGAGTTCTCTTGGTAGTTTTTACACTACCTTGGTAGGCATTTGAAAGGCACCACAAAAGTTGTTCTACCTGCTTTCTGGGCTGAGATGGGGAACCGCTGAATTTTTGGACTCGGCTGGTGACAAAATATTCCGAACACACCCCATGCACAACTCCACCGGGGAAGGTGCCAGACAGGAGTTCTCCTGTAGTTTTTACATTGCTCCGGTAGGCATCTGAAAGACACCACAAAAGTTGTTCTACCTGCTTTCTGGGCTGAGATGGGGAAACGCTGAATTTTGGACTCGGCCGGTGACAAAATGTTCGAAACACACCCCATGCACAACTCCACCGGGGAATGTGCCAGACAAGCGTTCTCTTGATAGTTTTTACACTACCTTGGTAGGCATCTGAAAGACACCACAAAAGTTGTTCTACCTGCTTTCTGGGCTGAGATGGGGAACCGCTGAATTTTGGACTCGGCCGGTGACAAAATGTTCCAAACACACCCCCTGCACAACTCCACCGGGGAAGGTGCCAGACAGGAGTTCTCTTAGTAGTTTTTACACTACCTTGGTAGGCATCTGAAAGACACCAAAAAAGTTGTTCTACCTGCTTTCTGGGCTGAGATGGGGAACCGCTGAATTTTGGACTCGGCCGGTGACAAAATGTTCCAAACACACCCCATGCACAACTCCACCGGGGAATGTGCCAGACAAGCGTTCTCTTGATAGTTTTTACACTACCTTGGTAGGCATCTGAAAGACACCACAAAAGTTGTTCTACCTGCTTTCTGGGCTGAGATGGGGAACCGCTGAATTTTGGACTCGGCCGGTGACAAAATGTTCCAAACACACCCCCTGCACAACTCCACCGGGGAAGGTGCCAGACAGGAGTTCTCTTAGTAGTTTTTACACTACCTTGGTAGGCATCTGAAAGACACCAAAAAAGTTGTTCTACCTGCTTTCTGGGCTGAGATGGGGAACCGCTGAATTTTGGACTCGGCTGGTGACAAAATGTTCCAAAGACACCCCCTGCACAACACCACCGGGGAAGGTGCCAGACGGGAGTTCTCCTGGTAGTTTTTACACTACCTTGGTAGGCACCTGAAAGGCACCACAAAAGTTGTTCTACCTGCTTTCTGGGCTGAGATGGGGAATCGCTGAATTTTGGACTCGGCCGGTGACAAAATGTTCCAAACACACCCCATGCACAACTCCACCGGGGAAGGTGCCAGGCAGGAGTTCTCCTGGTAGTTTTTACATTGCTCCGGTAGGCATCTGAAAGACACCACAAAAGTTGTTCTACCTGCTTTCTGGGCTGAGATGGGGAACCGCTGAATTTTGGAGTCGGCCGGTGACAAAATGTTCCAAACACACCCCCTGCACAACTCCACCGGGGAAGGTGCCAGACAGGAGTTCTCCTCGTAGTTTTTACATTGCTCTGGTAGGCATCTGAAAGACACCACAAAAGTTGTTCTACCTGCTTTCTGGGCTGAGATGGGGAAACGCTGAATTTTGGAGTCGGCTGGTGACAAAATGTTCCAAAGACACCCCATGCACAACTCCACCGGGGAAGGTGCCAGACAAGAGTTCTCTTAGTAGTTTTTACACTACCTTGGTAGGCATCTGAAAGACACCACAAATATTGTTCTACCTGCTTTCTGGGCTGAGATGGGGAACCGCTGAATTTTGGACTCGGCCGGTGACAAAATGTTCCAAACACACCCCCTGCACAACTCCACCGGGGAAGGTGCCAGACAGGAGTTCTGTTAGTAGTTTTTACACTACCTTGGTAGGCATCTGAAAGACACCACAAAAGTTGTTCTACCTGCTTTCTGGGCTGAGATGGGGAAACGCTGAATTTTGGACTCGGCTGGTGACAAAATATTCCGAACACACCCCATGCACAACTCCACCGGGGAAGGTGCCAGACAGGAGTTCTCCTGTAGTTTTTACATTGCTCCGGTAGGCATCTGAAAGACACCACAAAAGTTGTTCTACCTGCTTTCTGGGCTGAGATGGGGAAACGCTGAATTTTGGACTCGGCCGGTGACAAAATGTTCGAAACACACCCCATGCACAACTCCACCGGGGAATGTGCCAGACAAGCGTTCTCTTGATAGTTTTTACACTACCTTGGTAGGCATCTGAAAGACACCACAAAAGTTGTTCTACCTGCTTTCTGGGCTGAGATGGGGAACCGCTGAATTTTGGACTCGGCCGGTGACAAAATGTTCCAAACACACCCCCTGCACAACTCCACCGGGGAAGGTGCCAGACAGGAGTTCTCTTGGTAGTTTTTACACTACCTTGGTAGGCATTTGAAAGGCACCACAAAAGTTGTTCTACCTGCTTTCTGGGCTGAGATGGGGAACCGCTGAATTTTGGACTCGGCCGGTGACAAAATGTTCCAAACACACCCCATGCACAACTCCACCGGGGAATGTGCCAGACAAGCGTTCTCTTGATAGTTTTTACACTACCTTGGTAGGCATCTGAAAGACACCACAAAAGTTGTTCTACCTGCTTTCTGGGCTGAGATGGGGAACCGCTGAATTTTGGACTCGGCTGGTGACAAAATGTTCCAAACACACCCCCTGCACAACACCACCGGGGAAGGTGCCAGACGGGAGTTCTCCTGGTAGTTTTTACATTGCTCCGGTAGGCATCTGAAAGACACCACAAAAGTTGTTCTACCTGCTTTCTGGGCTGAGATGGGGAACAGCTGAATTTTGGAGTCGGCCGGTGACAAAACGTTCCAAAGACACCCCCTGCACAACTATACCGGGGAAGGTGCCAGACAGGAGTTCTCCTGGTAGTTTTTACATTGCTCCGGTAGGCATCTAAAAGACACCACAAAAGATGTTCTACCTGCTTTCTGGGCTGAGATGGGGAACCGCTGAATTTTGGAGTCGGCCGGTGACAAAATGTTCCAAACACACCCCCTGCACAACTCCACCGGGGAAGGTGCCAGACAGGAGTTCTCCTGGTAGTTTTTACACTACCTTGGTAGGCACCTGAAAGGCACAAGAAAAGTTGTTGTACCTGCTTTGTGGGCTGAGATGGGGAACCGCTGAATTTTGGACTCGGCCGGTGACAAAATGTTCCAAACACACCCCATGCACAACTCCACCGGGGAAGGTGCCAGACAGGAGTTCTCCTGGTAGTTTTTACATTGCTCCGGTAGGCATCTGAAAGACACCACAAAAGTTGTTCTACCTGCTTTCTGGGCTGAGATGGGGAACCGCTGAATTTTGGACTCGGCCGGTGACAAAATGTTCCAAACACACCCCCTGCACAACTCCACCGGGGAAGGTGCCAGACAGGAGTTCTCTTAGTAGTTTTTACACTACCTTGGTAGGCAGCTGAAAGGCACCACAAAAGTTGTTCTACCTGCTTTCTGGGCTGAGATGGGGAACCGCTGAATTTTGGAGTCGGCCGGTGACAAAATGTTCCAAACACACCCCATGCACAACTCCACTAGCGAAGGTGCCAGACAGGAGTTCTCCTGGTAGTTTTTACACTACCTTGGTAGGCATCTGAAAGGCACCACAAAAGTTGTTCTACCTGCTTTCTGGGCTGAGATGGGGAACCGCTGAATTTTGGACTCGGCCGGTGACAAAATGTTCCAAACACACCCCATGCACAACTCCACCGGGGAAGGTGCCAGGCAGGAGTTCTCCTGGTAGTTTTTACACTACCTTGGTAGGCATTTGAAAGGCACCACAAAAGTTGTTCTACCTGCTTTCTGGGCTGAGATGGGGAACCGCTGAATTTTTGGACTCGGCTGGTGACAAAATATTCCGAACACACCCCATGCACAACTCCACCGGGGAAGGTGCCAGACAGGAGTTCTCCTGTAGTTTTTACATTGCTCCGGTAGGCATCTGAAAGACACCACAAAAGTTGTTCTACCTGCTTTCTGGGCTGAGATGGGGAACCGCTGAATTTTGGACTCGGCCGGTGACAAAATGTTCCAAACACACCCCATGCACAACACCACCGGGGAATGTGCCAGACAAGCGTTCTCTTGATAGTTTTTACACTACCTTGGTAGGCATCTGAAAGACACCACAAAAGTTGTTCTACCTGCTTTCTGGGCTGAGATGGGGAACCGCTGAATTTTGGACTCGGCCGGTGACAAAATGTTCCAAACACACCCCCTGCACAACTCCACCGGGGAAGGTGCCAGACAGGAGTTCTCTTAGTAGTTTTTACACTACCTTGGTAGGCATCTGAAAGACACCAAAAAAGTTGTTCTACCTGCTTTCTGGGCTGAGATGGGGAACCGCTGAATTTTGGACTCGGCTGGTGACAAAATGTTCCAAACACACCCCCTGCACAACACCACCGGGGAAGGTGCCAGACGGGAGTTCTCCTGGTAGTTTTTACATTGCTCCGGTAGGCATCTGAAAGACACCACAAAAGTTGTTCTATCTGCTTTCCGGGCTGAGATGGGGAACAGCTGAATTTTGGAGTCGGCCGGTGACAAAATGTTCCAAAGACACCCCCTGCACAACTATACCGGGGAAGGTGCCAGACAGGAGTTCTCCTGGTAGTTTTTACATTGCTCCGGTAGGCATCTAAAAGACACCACAAAAGATGTTCTACCTGCTTTCTGGGCTGAGATGGGGAACCGCTGAATTTTGGAGTCGGCCGGTGACAAAATGTTCCAAACACACCCCCTGCACAACTCCACCGGGGAAGGTGCCAGACAGGAGTTCTCTTAGTAGTTTTTACACTACCTTGGTAGGCACCTGAAAGGCACCACAAAAGTTGTTCTACCTGCTTTCTGGGCTGAGATGGGGAATCGCTGAATTTTGGACTCGGCCGGTGACAAAATGTTCCAAAGACACCCCATGCACAACTCCACTAGCGAAGGTGCCAGGGACGAGCTCTTTTGGTAGTTTTTACATTGCTCCGGTAGGCATCTGAAAGACACCACAAAAGTTGTTCTACCTGCTTTCTGGGCTGAGATGGGGAACCGCTGAATTTTGGACTCGGCCGGTGACAAAATGTTCCAAACACACCCCCTGCACAACTCCACCGGGGAAGGTGCCAGACAGGAGTTCTCTTAGTAGTTTTTACACTACCTTGGTAGGCAGCTGAAAGGCACCACAAAAGTTGTTCTACCTGCTTTCTGGGCTGAGATGGGGAACCGCTGAATTTTGGAGTCGGCCGGTGACAAAATGTTCCAAACACACCCCATGCACAACTCCACTAGCGAAGGTGCCAGACAGGAGTTCTCCTGGTAGTTTTTACACTACCTTGGTAGGCATCTGAAAGGCACCACAAAAGTTGTTCTACCTGCTTTCTGGGCTGAGATGGGGAACCGCTGAATTTTGGACTCGGCCGGTGACAAAATGTTCCAAACACACCCCATGCACAACTCCACCGGGGAAGGTGCCAGGCAGGAGTTCTCTTGGTAGTTTTTACACTACCTTGGTAGGCATTTGAAAGGCACCACAAAAGTTGTTCTACCTGCTTTCTGGGCTGAGATGGGGAACCGCTGAATTTTTGGACTCGGCTGGTGACAAAATATTCCGAACACACCCCATGCACAACTCCACCGGGGAAGGTGCCAGACAGGAGTTCTCCTGTAGTTTTTACATTGCTCCGGTAGGCATCTGAAAGACACCACAAAAGTTGTTCTACCTGCTTTCTGGGCTGAGATGGGGAAACGCTGAATTTTGGACTCGGCCGGTGACAAAATGTTCCAAACACACCCCATGCACAACTCCACCGGGGAAGGTGCCAGACAGGAGTTCTCTTAATAGTTTTTACACTACCTTGGTAGGCAGCTAAAAGGCACCACAAAAGTTGTTCTACCTGCTTTCTGGGCTGAGATGGGGAACCGCTGAATTTTGGAGTCGGCCGGTGACAAAATGTTCCAAAGACACCCCATGCACAACTCCACTAGCGAAGGTGCCAGGGACGAGCTCTGTTGGTAGTTTTTACATTGCTCCGGTAGGCATCAAAAGGACACCACAAAAGTTGTTCTACCTGCTTTCTGGGCTGAGATGGGGAATCGCTGAATTTTGGACTCGGCCGGTGACAAAATGTTCCAAAGACACCCCATGCACAACTCCACCGGGGAAGGTGCCAGGCAGGAGTTCTCTTGGTAGTTTTTACACTACCTTGGTAGGCATTTGAAAGGCACCACAAAAGTTGTTCTACCTGCTTTCTGGGCTGAGATGGGGAAACGCTGAATTTTGGAGTCGGCTGGTGACAAAATATTCCAAACACACCCCATGCACAACTCCACCGGGGAAGGTGCCAGACAGGAGTTCTCCTGGTAGTTTTTACATTGCTCCGGTAGGCATCTGAAAGACACCACAAAAGTTGTTCTACCTGCTTTCTGGGCTGAGATGGGGAACCGCTGAATTTTGGACTCGGCCAGTGACAAAATGTTCCAAAGACACCCCATGCACAACTCCACCGGGGAAGGTGCCAGACAGGAGTTCTCTTAGTAGTTTTTACACTACCTTGGTAGGCACCTGAAAGGCACCACAAAAGTTGTTCTACCTGCTTTCTGGGCTGAGATGGGGAACCGCTGAATTTTGGAGTCGCCCGGTGACAAAATGTTCCAAAGACACCCCATGCACAACTCCACCGGGGAAGGTGCCAGGCAGGAGTTCTCTTGGTAGTTTTTACACTACCTTGGTAGGCAGCTGAAAGGCACCACAAAAGTTGTTCTACCTGCTTTCTGGGCTGAGATGGGGAACCGCTGAATTTTTGGACTCGGCTGGTGACAAAATGTTCCAAACACACCCCATGCACAACTCCACCGGGGAAGGTGCCAGACAGGAGTTCTCCTGGTAGTTTTTACATTGCTCCGGTAGGCAGCTGAAAGACACCACAAAAGTTGTTCTATCTGCTTTCTGGGCTGAGATGGGGAATCGCTGAATTTTGGACTCGGCCGGTGACAAAATGTTCCAAAGACACCCCATGCACAACTCCACCGGGGAAGGTGCCAGACAGGAGTTCTCTTAGTAGTTTTTACACTACCTTGGTAGGCATCTAAAAGACACCACAAAAGTTGTTCTACCTGCTTTCTGGGCTGAGATGGGGAAACGCTGAATTTTGGACTCGGCTGGTGACAAAATGTTCCAAACACACCCCCTGCACAACTCCACCGGGGAAGGTGCCAGACAGGAGTTCTCCTGGTAGTTTTTACATTGCTCCGGTAGGCATCTGAAAGACACCACAAAAGTTGTTCTACCTGCTTTCTGGGCTGAGATGGGGAACCGCTGAATTTTGGACTCGGCTGGTGACAAAATGTTCCAAACACACCCCCTGCACAACTCCACCGGGGAAGGTGCCAGACAGGAGTTCTCTTGATAGTTTTTACACTACCTTGGTAGGCATCTAAAAGACACCACAAAAGTTGTTCTACCTGCTTTCTGGGCTGAGATGGGGAATCGCTGAATTTTGGAGTCGGCTGGTGACAAAATGTTCCAAACACACCCCCTGCACAACTCCACCGGGGAAGGTGCCAGACGGGAGTTCTCCTGGTAGTTTTTACATTGCTCCGGTAGGCATCTGAAAGACACCACAAAAGTTGTTCTACCTGCTTTCTGGGCTGAGATGGGGAACAGCTGAATTTTGGAGTCGGCTGGTGACAAAATGTTCCAAACACACCCCCTGCATAACTCCACCGGGGAAGGTGCCAGACAGGAGTTCTCCTGGTAGTTTTTACATTGCTCTGGTAGGCATCTGAAAGACACCACAAAAGTTGTTCTACCTGCTTTCTGGGCTGAGATGGGGAACCGCTGAATTTTGGAGTCGGCTGGTGACAAAATGTTCCAAAGACACCCCCTGCACAACTCCACCGGGGAAGGTGCCAGACAAGAGTTCTCTTGAGAGTTTTTACACTACCTTGGTAGGCATCTGAAAGACACCACAAAAGTTGTTCTACCTGCTTTCTGGGCTGAGATGGGGAACCGCTGAATTTTGGACTCGGCCGGTGACAAAATGTTCCAAAGACACCCCATGCACAACTCCACCGGGGAATGTGCCAGACAAGCGTTCTCTTGATAGTTTTTACACTACCTTGGTAGGCATGTGAAAGACACCACAAAAGTTGTTCTACCTGCTTTCTGGGCTGAGATGGGGAATCGCTGAATTTTGGACTCGGCCGGTGACAAAATGTTCCAAAGACACCCCATGCACAACTCCACCGGGGAAGGTGCCAGACAGGAGTTCTCTTAGAAGTTTTTACACTACCTTGGTAGGCAGCTGAAAGACACCACAAAAGTTGTTCTACCTGCTTTCTGGGCTGAGATGGGGAAACGCTGAATTTTGGACTCGGCTGGTGACAAAATGTTCCAAACACACCCCCTGCACAACTCCACCGGGGAAGGTGCCAGGCAGGAGTTCTCTTGGTAGTTTTTACACTACCTTGGTAGGCATCTAAAAGACACCACAAAAGTTGTTCTACCTGCTTTCTGGGCTGAGATGGGGAACCGCTGAATTTTTGGACTCGGCTGGTGACAAAATGTTCCAAACACACCCCATGCACAACTCCACCGGGGAAGGTGCCAGACAGGAGTTCTCCTGGTAGTTTTTACATTGCTCCGGTAGGCAGCTGAAAGACACCACAAAAGTTGTTCTATCTGCTTTCTGGGCTGAGATGGGGAATCGCTGAATTTTGGACTCGGCCGGTGACAAAATGTTCCAAAGACACCCCATGCACAACTCCACCGGGGAAGGTGCCAGACAGGAGTTCTCTTAGTAGTTTTTACACTACCTTGGTAGGCATCTAAAAGACACCACAAAAGTTGTTCTACCTGCTTTCTGGGCTGAGATGGGGAAACGCTGAATTTTGGACTCGGCTGGTGACAAAATGTTCCAAAGACACCCCATGCACAACTCCACCGGGGAAGGTGCCAGACAGGAGTTCTCCTGGTAGTTTTTACATTGCTCCGGTAGGCATCTGAAAGACACCACAAAAGTTGTTCTACCTGCTTTCTGGGCTGAGATGGGGAACCGCTGAATTTTGGACTCGGCTGGTGACAAAATGTTCCAAACACACCCCCTGCACAACTCCACCGGGGAAGGTGCCAGACAGGAGTTCTCTTGATAGTTTTTACACTACCTTGGTAGGCATCTAAAAGACACCACAAAAGTTGTTCTACCTGCTTTCTGGGCTGAGATGGGGAAACGCTGAATTTTGGAGTCGGCTGGTGACAAAATGTTCCAAAGACACCCCCTGCACAACTCCACCGGGGAAGGTGCCAGACGGGAGTTCTCCTGGTAGTTTTTACATTGCTCCGGTAGGCATCTGAAAGACACCACAAAAGTTGTTCTACCTGCTTTCTGGGCTGAGATGGGGAACAGCTGAATTTTGGAGTCGGCTGGTGACAAAATGTTCCAAACACACCCCCTGCACAACTCCACCGGGGAAGGTGCCAGACAGGAGTTCTCCTGGTAGTTTTTACATTGCTCTGGTAGGCATCTGAAAGACACCACAAAAGTTGTTCTACCTGCTTTCTGGGCTGAGATGGGGAACCGCTGAATTTTGGAGTCGGCTGGTGACAAAATGTTCCAAACACACCCCCTACACAACTCCACCGGGGAAGGTGCCAGACAAGAGTTCTCTTAGTAGTTTTTACATTGCTCCGGTAGGCATCTGAAAGACACCACAAAAGTTGTTCTACCTGCTTTCTGGGCTGAGATGGGGAACCGCTGAATTTTGGACTCGGCCGGTGACAAAATGTTCCAAACACACCCCCTGCACAACTCCACCGGGGAAGGTGCCAGACAGGAGTTCTCTTGATAGTTTTTACACTACCTTGGTAGGCATCTGAAAGACACCACAAAAGTTGTTCTACCTGCTTTCTGGGCTGAGATGGGGAAACGCTGAATTTTGGAGTCGGCTGGTGACAATATGTTCCAAACACACCCCCTGCACAACTCCACCGGGGAAGGTGCCAGACGGGAGTTCTCCTGGTAGTTTTTACATTGCTCCGGTAGGCATCTGAAAGACACCACAAAAGTTGTTCTATCTGCTTTCTGGGCTGAGATGGGGAATCGCTGAATTTTGGACTCGGCCGGTGACAAAATGTTCCAAAGACACCCCATGCACAACTCCACCGGGGAAGGTGCCAGACAGGAGTTCTCTTAGAAGTTTTTACACTACCTTGGTAGGCATCTGAAAGACACCACAAAAGTTGTTCTACCTGCTTTCTGGGCTGAGATGGGGAAACGCTGAATTTTGGAGTCGGCTGGTGACAAAATGTTCCAAACACACCCCCTGCACAACTCCACCGGGGAAGGTGCCAGACAGGAGTTCTCCTGGTAGATTTTACACTACCTTGGTAGGGAGCTGAAAGGCAGCACAAAAGTTGTTCTACCTGCTTTCTGGGCTGAGATGGGGAATCGCTGAATTTTGGACTTGGCCGGTGACAAAATGTTCCAAACACACCCCCTGCACAACTCCACCGGGGAAGGTGCCAGACAGGAGTTCTCCTGGTAGTTTTTACACTACCTTGGTAGGCACCTGAAAGGCACCACAAAAGTTGTTCTACCTGCTTTCTGGGCTGAGATGGGGAATCGCTGAATTTTGGACTCGGCCGGTGACAAAATGTTCCAAACACACCCCATGCACAACTCCACCGGGGAAGGTGCCAGACAGGAGTTCTCCTGGTAGTTTTTACATTGCTCTGGTAGGCATCTGAAAGACACCACAAAAGTTGTTCTACCTGCTTTCTGGGCTGAGATGGGGAACCGCTGAATTTTGGACTCGGCCGGTGACAAAATGTTCCAAACACACCCCCTGCACAACTCCACCGGCGAAGGTGCCAGACAGGAGTTCTCTTGGTAGTTTTTACACTACCTTGGTAGGCAGCTGAAAGGCAGCACAAAAGTTGTTCTACCTGCTTTCTGGGCTGAGATGGGGAATCGCTGAATTTTGGACTCGGCCGGTGACAAAATGTTCCAAACACACCCCCTGCACAACTCCACCGGGGAAGGTGCCAGACGGGAGTTCTCCTGGTAGTTTTTACATTGCTCCGGTAGGCATCTAAAAGGCACCACAAAAGTTGTTCTACCTGCTTTCTGGGCTGAGATGGGGAACCGCTGAATTTTGGAGTCGGCCGGTGACAAAATGTTCCAAACACACCCCCTGCACAACTCCACCGGGGAAGGTGCCAGGCAGGAGTTCTCTTGGTAGATTTTACACTACCTTGGTAGGCATTTGAAAGGCACCACAAAAGTTGTTCTACCTGCTTTCTGGGCTGAGATGGGGAATCGCTGAATTTTGGACTCGGCCGGTGACAAAATGTTCCAAACACACCCCATGCACAACTCCACCGGGGAAGGTGCCAGACAGGAGTTCTCCTGGTAGTTTTTACACTACCTTGGTAGGCACCTGAAAGGCACCACAAAAGTTGTTCTACCTGCTTTCTGGGCTGAGATGGGGAACCGCTGAATTTTGGAGTCGGCTGGTGACAAAATGTTCCAAACACACCCCCTGCACAACTCCACCGGGGAAGGTGCCAGACGGGAGTTCTCCTGGTAGTTTTTACATTGCTCTGGTAGGCATCTGAAAGACACCACAAAAGTTGTTCTATCTGCTTTCTGGGCTGAGATGGGGAATCGCTGAATTTTGGACTCGGCCGGTGACAAAATGTTCCAAAGACACCCCATGCACAACTCCACCGGGGAAGGTGCCAGACAGGAGTTCTCATAGAAGTTTTTACACTACCTTGGTAGGCATCTGAAAGACACCACAAAAGTTGTTCTACCTGCTTTCTGGGCTGAGATGGGGAAACGCTGAATTTTGGACTCGGCTGGTGACAAAATGTTCCAAACACACCCCCTGCACAACTCCACCGGGGAAGGTGCCAGACAGGAGTTCTCCTGGTAGATTTTACACTACCTTGGTAGGGAGCTGAAAGGCAGCACAAAAGTTGTTCTACCTGCTTTCTGGGCTGAGATGGGGAATCGCTGAATTTTGGACTCGGCCGGTGACAAAATGTTCCAAACACACCCCCTGCACAACTCCACCGGGGAAGGTGCCAGACAGGAGTTCTCCTGGTAGTTTTTACACTACCTTGGTAGGCACCTGAAAGGCACCACAAAAGTTGTTCTACCTGCTTTCTGGGCTGAGATGGGGAATCGCTGAATTTTGGACTCGGCCGGTGACAAAATGTTCCAAACACACCCCCTGCACAACTCCACCGGGGAAGGTGCCAGACAAGCGTTCTCTTGATAGTTTTTACACTACCTTGGTAGGCATCTAAAAGACACCACAAAAGTTGTTCTACCTGCTTTCTGGGCTGAGATGGGGAACAGCTGAATTTTGGACTCGGCTGGTGACAAAATGTTCCAAACACACCCCCTGCACAACTCCACCGGGGAAGGTGCCAGACGGGAGTTCTCCTGGTAGTTTTTACATTGCTCCGGTAGGCATCTAAAAGACACCACAAAAGTTGTTCTACCTGCTTTCTGGGCTGAGATGGGGAACCGCTGAATTTTGGAGTCGGCCGGTGACAAAATGTTCCAAACACACCCCCTGCACAACTCCACCGGGGAAGGTGCCAGGCAGGAGTTCTCCTGGTAGATTTTACACTACCTTGGTAGGGAGCTGAAAGGCAGCACAAAAGTTGTTCTACCTGCTTTCTGGGCTGAGATGGGGAATCGCTGAATTTTGGACTCGGCCGGTGACAAAATGTTCCAAACACACCCCCTGCACAACTCCACCGGGGAAGGTGCCAGACAGGAGTTCTCCTGGTAGTTTTTACACTACCTTGGTAGGCACCTGAAAGGCACCACAAAAGTTGTTCTACCTGCTTTCTGGGCTGAGATGGGGAATCGCTGAATTTTGGACTCGGCCGGTGACAAAATGTTCCAAACACACCCCCTGCACAACTCCACCGGGGAAGGTGCCAGACAAGCGTTCTCTTGATAGTTTTTACACTACCTTGGTAGGCATCTAAAAGACACCACAAAAGTTGTTCTTCCTGCTTTCTGGGCTGAGATGGGGAACAGCTGAATTTTGGACTCGGCTGGTGACAAAATGTTCCAAACACACCCCCTGCACAACTCCACCGGGGAAGGTGCCAGACGGGAGTTCTCCTGGTAGTTTTTACATTGCTCCGGTAGGCATCTAAAAGACACCACAAAAGTTGTTCTACCTGCTTTCTGGGCTGAGATGGGGAACCGCTGAATTTTGGAGTCGGCCGGTGACAAAATGTTCCAAACACACCCCCTGCACAACTCCACCGGGGAAGGTGCCAGGCAGGAGTTCTCTTGGTAGATTTTACACTACCTTGGTAGGGAGCTGAAAGGCAGCACAAAAGTTGTTCTACCTGCTTTCTGGGCTGAGATGGGGAATCGCTGAATTTTGGACTCGGCCGGTGACAAAATGTTCCAAACACACCCCCTGCACAACTCCACCGGGGAAGGTGCCAGACAGGAGTTCTCTTAGTAGTTTTTACATTGCTCCGGTAGGCATCTGAAAGACACCACAAAAGTTGTTCTACCTGCTTTCTGGGCTGAGATGGGGAAACGCTGAATTTTGGACTCGGCTGGTGACAAAATGTTCCAAACACACCCCCTGCACAACTCCACCGGGGAAGGTGCCAGACAGGAGTTCTCCTGGTAGTTTTTACACTACCTTGGTAGGCACCTGAAAGGCACCACAAAAGTTGTTCTACCTGCTTTCTGGGCTGAGATGGGGAATCGCTGAATTTTGGACTCGGCCGGTGACAAAATGTTCCAAACACACCCCCTGCACAACTCCACCGGGGAAGGTGCCAGACAAGCGTTCTCTTGATAGTTTTTACACTACCTTGGTAGGCATCTAAAAGACACCACAAAAGTTGTTCTACCTGCTTTCTGGGCTAGAGATGGGGAACAGCTGAATTTTGGACTCGGCTGGTGACAAAATGTTCCAAACACACCCCCTGCACAACTCCACCGGGGAAGGTGCCAGACGGGAGTTCTCCTGGTAGTTTTTACATTGCTCCGGTAGGCATCTAAAAGACACCACAAAAGATGTTCTACCTGCTTTCTGGGCTGAGATGGGGAACCGCTGAATTTTGGAGTCGGCCGGTGACAAAATGTTCCAAACACACCCCCTGCACAACTCCACCGGGGAAGGTGCCAGGCAGGAGTTCTCTTGGTAGATTTTACACTACCTTGGTAGGGAGCTGAAAGGCAGCACAAAAGTTGTTCTACCTGCTTTCTGGGCTGAGATGGGGAATCGCTGAATTTTGGACTCGGCCGGTGACAAAATGTTCCAAACACACCCCCTGCACAACTCCACCGGGGAAGGTGCCAGGCAGGAGTTCTCCTGGTAGTTTTTACACTACCTTGGTAGGCACCTGAAAGGCACCACAAAAGTTGTTCTACCTGCTTTCTGGGCTGAGATGGGGAACAGCTGAATTTTGGACTCGGCTGGTGACAAAATGTTCCAAACACACCCCCTGCACAACTCCACCGGGGAAGGTGCCAGACAGGAGTTCTCTTGATAGTTTTTACACTACCTTGGTAGGCACCTGAAAGACACCACAAAAGTTGTTCTACCTGCTTTCTGGGCTGAGATGGGGAAACGCTGAATTTTGGAGTCGGCTGGTGACAATATGTTCCAAACACACCCCCTGCACAACTCCACCGGGGAAGGTGCCAGACGGGAGTTCTCCTGGTAGTTTTTACATTGCTCCGGTAGGCATCTGAAAGACACCACAAAAGTTGTTCTATCTGCTTTCTGGGCTGAGATGGGGAACCGCTGAATTTTGGAGTCGGCCGGTGACAAAATGTTCCAAACACACCCCCTGCACAACTCCACCGGGGAAGGTGCCAGGCAGGAGTTCTCTTGGTAGATTTTGCACTACCTTGGTAGGGAGCTGAAAGGCAGCACAAAAGTTGTTCTACCTGCTTTCTGGGCTGAGATGGGGAACCGCTGAATTTTGGACTCGGCCGGTGACAAAATGTTCCAAACACACCCCATGCACAACTCCACCGGGGAAGGTGCCAGACAGGAGTTTTCCTGGTAGTTTTTACACTACCTTGGTAGGCACCTGAAAGGCACCACAAAAGTTGTTCTACCTGCTTTCTGGGCTGAGATGGGGAACCGCTGAATTTTGGAGTCGGGCGGTGACAAAATGTTCCAAACACACCCCCTGCACAACTCCACCGGGGAAGGTGCCAGACAGGAGTTCTCCTGGTAGTTTTTACATTGCTCCGGTAGGCATCTGAAAGACACCACAAAAGTTGTTCTACCTGCTTTCTGGGCTGAGATGGGGAACCGCTGAATTTTGGACTCGGCTGGTGACAAAATGTTCCAAACACACCCCATGCACAACTCCACCGGGGAAGGTGCCAGACAGGAGTTCTCTTGATAGTTTTTACACTACCTTGGTAGGCATCTGAAAGACACCACAAAAGTTGTTCTACCTGCTTTCTGGGCTGAGATGGGGAAACGCTGAATTTTGGAGTCGGCTGGTGACAATATGTTCCAAACACACCCCCTGCACAACTCCACCGGGGAAGGTGCCAGACGGGAGTTCTCCTGGTAGTTTTTACATTGCTCCGGTAGGCATCTGAAAGACACCACAAAAGTTGTTCTATCTGCTTTCTGGGCTGAGATGGGGAATCGCTGAATTTTGGACTCGGCCGGTGACAAAATGTTCCAAACACACCCCCTGCACAACTCCACCGGGGAAGGTGCCAGACAGGAGTTCTATTAGAAGTTTTTACACTACCTTGGTAGGCATCTGAAAGACACCACAAAAGTTGTTCTACCTGCTTTCTGGGCTGAGATGGGGAAACGCTGAATTTTGGACTCGGCTGGTGACAAAATGTTCCAAACACACCCCCTGCACAACTCCACCGGGGAAGGTGCCAGACAGGAGTTCTCCTGGTAGATTTTACACTACCTTGGTAGGGAGCTGAAAGGCAGCACAAAAGTTGTTCTACCTGCTTTCTGGGCTGAGATGGGGAATCGCTGAATTTTGGACTTGGCCGGTGACAAAATGTTCCAAACACACCCCCTGCACAACTCCACCGGGGAAGGTGCCAGACAGGAGTTCTCCTGGTAGTTTTTACACTACCTTGGTAGGCACCTGAAAGGCACCACAAAAGTTGTTCTACCTGCTTTCTGGGCTGAGATGGGGAATCGCTGAATTTTGGACTCGGCCGGTGACAAAATGTTCCAAAGACACCCCATGCACAACTCCACCGGGGAAGGTGCCAGACAAGCGTTCTCTTGATAGTTTTTACACTACCTTGGTAGGCATCTAAAAGACACCACAAAAGTTGTTCTACCTGCTTTCTGGGCTGAGATGGGGAACAGCTGAATTTTGGACTCGGCTGGTGACAAAATGTTCCAAACACACCCCCTGCACAACTCCACCGGGGAAGGTGCCAGACAGGAGTTCTCCTGGTAGTTTTTACATTGCTCCGGTAGGCATCTAAAAGACACCACAAAAGATGTTCTACCTGCTTTCTGGGCTGAGATGGGGAACCGCTGAATTTTGGAGTCGGCCGGTGACAAAATGTTCCAAACACACCCCATGCACAACTCCACCGGGGAAGGTGCCAGGCAGGAGTTCTCTTGGTAGATTTTACACTACCTTGGTAGGGAGCTGAAAGGCAGCACAAAAGTTGTTCTACCTGCTTTCTGGGCTGAGATGGGGAATCGCTGAATTTTGGACTCGGCCGGTGACAAAATGTTCCAAACACACCCCCTGCACAACTCCACCGGGGAAGGTGCCAGGCAGGAGTTCTCTTGGTAGTTTTTACACTACCTTGGTAGGCATTTGAAAGGCACCACAAAAGTTGTTCTACCTGCTTTCTGGGCTGAGATGGGGAACAGCTGAATTTTGGACTCGGCTGGTGACAAAATGTTCCAAACACACCCCCTGCACAACTCCACCGGGGAAGGTGCCAGACAGGAGTTCTCTTGATAGTTTTTACACTACCTTGGTAGGCACCTGAAAGACACCACAACAGTTGTTCTACCTGCTTTCTGGGCTGAGATGGGGAAACGCTGAATTTTGGAGTCGGCTGGTGACAATATGTTCCAAACACACCCCCTGCACAACTCCACCGGGGAAGGTGCCAGACGGGAGTTCTCCTGGTAGTTTTTACATTGCTCCGGTAGGCATCTGAAAGACACCACAAAAGTTGTTCTATCTGCTTTCTGGGCTGAGATGGGGAACCGCTGAATTTTGGAGTCGGCCGGTCACAAAATGTTCCAAACACACCCCCTGCACAACTCCACCGGGGAAGGTGCCAGGCAGGAGTTCTCTTGGTAGATTTTACACTACCTTGGTAGGGAGCTGAAAGGCAGCACAAAAGTTGTTCTACCTGCTTTCTGGGCTGAGATGGGGAACCGCTGAATTTTGGACTCGGCCGGTGACAAAATGTTCCAAACACACCCCATGCACAACTCCACCGGGGAAGGTGCCAGACAGGAGTTTTCCTGGTAGTTTTTACACTACCTTGGTAGGCACCTGAAAGGCACCACAAAAGTTGTTCTACCTGCTTTCTGGGCTGAGATGGGGAACCGCTGAATTTTGGAGTCGGGCGGTGACAAAATGTTCCAAACACACCCCCTGCACAACTCCACCGGGGAAGGTGCCAGACAGGAGTTCTCCTGGTAGTTTTTACATTGCTCCGGTAGGCATCTGAAAGACACCACAAAAGTTGTTCTACCTGCTTTCTGGGCTGAGATGGGGAACCGCTGAATTTTGGACTCGGCTGGTGACAAAATGTTCCAAACACACCCCCTGCACAACTCCACCGGGGAAGGTGCCAGACAGGAGTTCTCTTGATAGTTTTTACACTACCTTGGTAGGCATCTGAAAGACACCACAAAAGTTGTTCTACCTGCTTTCTGGGCTGAGATGGGGAAACGCTGAATTTTGGAGTCGGCTGGTGACAATATGTTCCAAACACACCCCCTGCACAACTCCACCGGGGAAGGTGCCAGACGGGAGTTCTCCTGGTAGTTTTTACATTGCTCCGGTAGGCATCTGAAAGACACCACAAAAGTTGTTCTATCTGCTTTCTGGGCTGAGATGGGGAATCGCTGAATTTTGGACTCGGCCGGTGACAAAATGTTCCAAACACACCCCCTGCACAACTCCACCGGGGAAGGTGCCAGAGAGGAGTTCTATTAGAAGTTTTTACACTACCTTGGTAGGCATCTGAAAGACACCACAAAAGTTGTTCTACCTGCTTTCTGGGCTGAGATGGGGAACCGCTGAATTTTGGACTCGGCCGGTGACAAAATGTTCCAAACACACCCCCTGCACAACTCCACCGGGGAAGGTGCCAGACAGGAGTTCTCCTGGTAGATTTTACACTACCTTGGTAGGGAGCTGAAAGGCAGCACAAAAGTTGTTCTACCTGCTTTCTGGGCTGAGATGGGGAATCGCTGAATTTTGGACTTGGCCGGTGACAAAATGTTCCAAACACACCCCCTGCACAACTCCACCGGGGAAGGTGCCAGACAGGAGTTCTCCTGGTAGTTTTTACACTACCTTGGTAGGCACCTGAAAGGCACCACAAAAGTTGTTCTACCTGCTTTCTGGGCTGAGATGGGGAATCGCTGAATTTTGGACTCGGCCGGTGACAAAATGTTCCAAACACACCCCCTGCACAACTCCACCGGGGAAGGTGCCAGACAGGAGTTCTCCTGGTAGTTTTTACACTACCTTGGTAGGCATTTGAAAGGCACCACAAAAGTTGTTCTACCTGCTTTCTGGGCTGAGATGGGGAATCGCTGAATTTTGGAGTCGGCCGGTGACAAAATGTTCCAAACACACCCCATGCACAACTCCACCGGGGAAGGTGCCAGACAAGAGTTCTCTTGATAGTTTTTACATTGCTCCGGTAGGCATCTGAAAGACACCACAAAAGTTGTTCTACCTGCTTTCTGGGCTGAGATGGGGAACCGCTGAATTTTGGACTCGGCCGGTGACAAAATGTTCCAAACACACCCCATGCACAACTCCACCGGGGAAGGTGCCAGACAAGAGTTCTCTTGATAGTTTTTACACTACCTTGGTAGGCATCTAAAAGACACCACAAAAGTTGTTCTACCTGCTTTCTGGGCTGAGATGGGGAACAGCTGAATTTTGGACTCGGCTGGTGACAAAATGTTCCAAACACACCCCCTGCACAACTCCACCGGGGAAGGTGCCAGACAGGAGTTCTCCTGGTAGTTTTTACATTGCTCCGGTAGGCATCTAAAAGACACCACAAAAGATGTTCTACCTGCTTTCTGGGCTGAGATGGGGAACCGCTGAATTTTGGAGTCGGCCGGTGACAAAATGTTCCAAAGACACCCCATGCACAACTCCACCGGGGAAGGTGCCAGACAGGAGTTTTCCTGGTAGTTTTTACACTACCTTGGTAGGCACCTGAAAGGCACCACAAAAGTTGTTCTACCTGCTTTCTGGGCTGAGATGGGGAACCGCTGAATTTTGGAGTCGGGCGGTGACAAAATGTTCCAAACACACCCCCTGCACAACTCCACCGGGGAAGGTGCCAGACAGGAGTTCTCCTGGTAGTTTATACATTGCTCCGGTAGGCATCTGAAAGACACCACAAAAGTTGTTCTACCTGCTTTCTGGGCTGAGATGGGGAACCGCTGAATTTTGGACTCGGCCGGTGACAAAATGTTCCAAACACACCCCCTGCACAACTCCACTAGCGAAGGTGCCAGACAGGAGTTCTCCTGGTAGTTTTTACACTACCTTGGTAGGCAGCTGAAAGGCACCACAAAAGTTGTTCTACCTGCTTTCTGGGCTGAGATGGGGAACCGCTGAATTTTGGACTCGGCCGGTGACAAAATGTTCCAAACACACCCCCTGCAAAACTCCACCGGGGAAGGTGCCAGACAGGAGTTCTCCTGGTAGTTTTTACATTGCTCCGGTAGGCATCTAAAAGACACCACAAAAGATGTTCTACCTGCTTTCTGGGCTGAGATGGGGAACCGCTGAATTTTGGACTCGGCCGGTGACAAAATGTTCCAAAGACACCCCATGCACAACTCCACCGGGGAAGGTGCCAGGCAGGAGTTCTCCTGGTAGTTTTTACACTACCTTGGTAGGCATTTGAAAGGCACCACAAAAGTTGTTCTACCTGCTTTCTGGGCTGAGATGGGGAAACGCTGAATTTTGGAGTCGGCTGGTGACAAAATGTTCCAAACACACCCCCTGCACAACTCCACCGGGGAAGGTGCCAGACAGGAGTTCTCCTGGTAGTTTTTACATTGCTCCGGTAGGCATCTGAAAGACACCACAAAAGTTGTTCTACCTGCTTTCTGGGCTGAGATGGGGAACCGCTGAATTTTGGACTCGGCTGGTGACAAAATGTTCCAAACACACCCCCTGCACAACTCCACCGGGGAAGGTGCCAGACAGGAGTTGTCCTGGTAGATTTTACACTACCTTGGTAGGCACCTGAAAGGCACCACAAAAGTTGTTCTACCTGCTTTCTGGGCTGAGATGGGGAACCGCTGAATTTTGGAGTCGGCCGGTGACAAAATGTTCCAAACACACCCCATGCACAACTCCCCGGGGAAGGTGCCAGGCAGGAGTTCTCTTGGTAGTTTTTACACTACCTTGGTAGGCATTTGAAAGGCACCACAAAAGTTGTTCTACCTGCTTTCTGGGCTGAGATGGGGAACCGCTGAATTTTTGGACTCGGCTGGTGAAAAAATATTCCGAACACACCCCATGCACAACTCCACCGGGGAAGGTGCCAGACAGGAGTTCAATAATAGTTTTTACACTACCTTGGTAGGCATTTGAAAGGCACCACAAAAGTTGTTCTACCTGCTTTCTGGGCTGAGATGGGGAACAGCTGAATTTTGGAGTCGGCCGGTGACAAAATGTTCCAAACACACCCCATGCACAACTCCACTAGCGAAGGTGCCAGGGACGAGCTCTTTTGGTAGCTTTTACATTGCTCCGGTAGGCATCAAAAGGACACCACAAAAGTTGTTCTACCTGCTTTCTGGGCTGAGATGGGGAATCGCTGAATTTTGGACTCGGCCGGTGACAAAATGTTCCAAACACACCCCCTGCACAACTCCACCGGGGAAGGTGCCAGACAGTTCTCCTGGTAGTTTTTACACTACCTTGGTAGGCATTTGAAAGGCACCACAAAAGTTGTTCTACCTGCTTTCTGGGCTGAGATGGGGAACCGCTGAATTTTGGACTCGGCTGGTGACAAAATGTTCCAAACACACCCCATGCACAACTCCACCGGGGAAGGTGCCAGACAGGAGTTCTCCTGGTAGTTTTTACATTGCTCTGGTAGGCATCTGAAAGACACCACAAAAGTTGTTCTACCTGCTTTCTGGGCTGAGATGGGGAACCGCTGAATTTTGGACTCGGCCGGTGACAAAATGTTCCAAACACACCCCCTGCACAACTCCACCGGCGAAGGTGCCAGACAGGAGTTCTCTTAGTAGTTTTTACACTACCTTGGTAGGCAGCTGAAAGGCACCACAAAAGTTGTTCTACCTGCTTTCTGGGCTGAGATGGGGAACCGCTGAATTTTGGAGTCGGCCGGTGACAAAATGTTCCAAACACACCCCATGCACAACTCCACCGGGGAAGGTGCCAGACAGGAGTTCTCCTGGTAGTTTTTACACTACCTTGGTAGGCAGCTGAAAGGCACCACAAAAGTTGTTCTACCTGCTTTCTGGGCTGAGATGGGGAACCGCTGAATTTTGGACTCTGCTGGTGACAAAATGTTCCAAACACACCCCATGCACAACTCCACTAGCGAAGGTGCCAGGGACGAGCTCTGTTGGTAGTTTTTACATTGCTCCGGTAGGCATCAAAAGGACACCACAAAAGTTGTTCTACCTGCTTTCTCGGCTGAGATGGGGAACCGCTGAATTTTGGACTCGGCCGGTGACAAAATGTTCCAAAGACACCCCATGCACAACTCCACCGGGGAAGGTGCCAGGCAGGAGTTCTCCTGGTAGTTTTTACATTGCTCCGGTAGGCATCTGAAAGACACCACAAAAGTTGTTCTACCTGCTTTCTGGGCTGAGATGGGGAACCGCTGAATTTTGGACTCGGCCGGTGACAAAATGTTCCAAACACACCCCATGCACAACTCCACCGGGGAAGGTGCCAGACAAGAGTTCTCTTGATAGTTTTTACACTACCTTGGTAGGCATCTAAAAGACACCACAAAAGTTGTTCTACCTGCTTTCTGGGCTGAGATGGGGAACAGCTGAATTTTGGACTCGGCTGGTGACAAAATGTTCCAAACACACCCCCTGCACAACTCCACCGGGGAAGGTGCCAGACAGGAGTTCTCCTGGTAGTTTTTACATTGCTCCGGTAGGCATCTAAAAGACACCACAAAAGATGTTCTACCTGCTTTCTGGGCTGAGATGGGGAACCGCTGAATTTTGGAGTCGGCCGGTGACAAAATGTTCCAAAGACACCCCATGCACAACTCCACCGGGGAAGGTGCCAGACAGGAGTTTTCCTGGTAGTTTTTACACTACCTTGGTAGGCACCTGAAAGGCACCACAAAAGTTGTTCTACCTGCTTTCTGGGCTGAGATGGGGAACCGCTGAATTTTGGAGTCGGGCGGTGACAAAATGTTCCAAACACACCCCCTGCACAACTCCACCGGGGAAGGTGCCAGACAGGAGTTCTCCTGGTAGTTTATACATTGCTCCGGTAGGCATCTGAAAGACACCACAAAAGTTGTTCTACCTGCTTTCTGGGCTGAGATGGGGAACCGCTGAATTTTGGACTCGGCCGGTGACAAAATGTTCCAAACACACCCCCTGCACAACTCCACTAGCGAAGGTGCCAGACAGGAGTTCTCCTGGTAGTTTTTACACTACCTTGGTAGGCAGCTGAAAGGCACCACAAAAGTTGTTCTACCTGCTTTCTGGGCTGAGATGGGGAACCGCTGAATTTTGGACTCGGCCGGTGACAAAATGTTCCAAACACACCCCCTGCAAAACTCCACCGGGGAAGGTGCCAGACAGGAGTTCTCCTGGTAGTTTTTACATTGCTCCGGTAGGCATCTAAAAGACACCACAAAAGATGTTCTACCTGCTTTCTGGGCTGAGATGGGGAACCGCTGAATTTTGGACTCGGCCGGTGACAAAATGTTCCAAAGACACCCCATGCACAACTCCACCGGGGAAGGTGCCAGGCAGGAGTTCTCCTGGTAGTTTTTACACTACCTTGGTAGGCATTTGAAAGGCACCACAAAAGTTGTTCTACCTGCTTTCTGGGCTGAGATGGGGAAACGCTGAATTTTGGAGTCGGCTGGTGACAAAATGTTCCAAACACACCCCCTGCACAACTCCACCGGGGAAGGTGCCAGACAGGAGTTCTCCTGGTAGTTTTTACATTGCTCCGGTAGGCATCTGAAAGACACCACAAAAGTTGTTCTACCTGCTTTCTGGGCTGAGATGGGGAACCGCTGAATTTTGGACTCGGCTGGTGACAAAATGTTCCAAACACACCCCCTGCACAACTCCACCGGGGAAGGTGCCAGACAGGAGTTGTCCTGGTAGATTTTACACTACCTTGGTAGGCACCTGAAAGGCACCACAAAAGTTGTTCTACCTGCTTTCTGGGCTGAGATGGGGAACCGCTGAATTTTGGAGTCGGCCGGTGACAAAATGTTCCAAACACACCCCATGCACAACTCCCCGGGGAAGGTGCCAGGCAGGAGTTCTCTTGGTAGTTTTTACACTACCTTGGTAGGCATTTGAAAGGCACCACAAAAGTTGTTCTACCTGCTTTCTGGGCTGAGATGGGGAACCGCTGAATTTTTGGACTCGGCTGGTGAAAAAATATTCCGAACACACCCCATGCACAACTCCACCGGGGAAGGTGCCAGACAGGAGTTCAATAATAGTTTTTACACTACCTTGGTAGGCATTTGAAAGGCACCACAAAAGTTGTTCTACCTGCTTTCTGGGCTGAGATGGGGAACAGCTGAATTTTGGAGTCGGCCGGTGACAAAATGTTCCAAACACACCCCATGCACAACTCCACTAGCGAAGGTGCCAGGGACGAGCTCTTTTGGTAGTTTTTACATTGCTCCGGTAGGCATCAAAAGGACACCACAAAAGTTGTTCTACCTGCTTTCTGGGCTGAGATGGGGAATCGCTGAATTTTGGACTCGGCCGGTGACAAAATGTTCCAAACACACCCCCTGCACAACTCCACCGGGGAAGGTGCCAGACAGTTCTCCTGGTAGTTTTTACACTACCTTGGTAGGCATTTGAAAGGCACCACAAAAGTTGTTCTACCTGCTTTCTGGGCTGAGATGGGGAACCGCTGAATTTTGGACTCGGCTGGTGACAAAATGTTCCAAACACACCCCATGCACAACTCCACCGGGGAAGGTGCCAGACAGGAGTTCTCCTGGTAGTTTTTACATTGCTCTGGTAGGCATCTGAAAGACACCACAAAAGTTGTTCTACCTGCTTTCTGGGCTGAGATGGGGAACCGCTGAATTTTGGACTCGGCCGGTGACAAAATGTTCCAAACACACCCCCTGCACAACTCCACCGGCGAAGGTGCCAGACAGGAGTTCTCTTAGTAGTTTTTACACTACCTTGGTAGGCAGCTGAAAGGCACCACAAAAGTTGTTCTACCTGCTTTCTGGGCTGAGATGGGGAACCGCTGAATTTTGGAGTCGGCCGGTGACAAAATGTTCCAAACACACCCCATGCACAACTCCACCGGGGAAGGTGCCAGACAGGAGTTCTCCTGGTAGTTTTTACACTACCTTGGTAGGCAGCTGAAAGGCACCACAAAAGTTGTTCTACCTGCTTTCTGGGCTGAGATGGGGAACCGCTGAATTTTGGACTCTGCTGGTGACAAAATGTTCCAAACACACCCCATGCACAACTCCACTAGCGAAGGTGCCAGGGACGAGCTCTGTTGGTAGTTTTTACATTGCTCCGGTAGGCATCAAAAGGACACCACAAAAGTTGTTCTACCTGCTTTCTCGGCTGAGATGGGGAACCGCTGAATTTTGGACTCGGCCGGTGACAAAATGTTCCAAAGACACCCCATGCACAACTCCACCGGGGAAGGTGCCAGACAGGAGTTCTCCTGGTAGTTTTTACATTGCTCCGGTAGGCATCTGAAAGACACCACAAAAGTTGTTCTACCTGCTTTCTGGGCTGAGATGGGGAACCGCTGAATTTTGGAGTCGGCCGGTGACAAAATGTTCCAAACACACCCCATGCACAACTCCACCGGGGAAGGTGCCAGACAGGAGTTCTCTTAGTAGTTTTTACACTACCTTGGTAGGCAGCTGAAAGGCACCACAAAAGTTGTTCTACCTGCTTTCTGGGCTGAGATGGGGAACCGCTGAATTTTGGAGTCGGCCGGCGACAAAATGTTCCAAACACACCCCATGCACAACTCCACCGGGGAAGGTGCCAGGCAGGAGTTCTCCTGGTAGTTTTTACATTGCTCCGGTAGGCATCTGAAAGACACCACAAAAGTTGTTCTACCTGCTTTCTGGGCTGAGATGGGGAACCGCTGAATTTTGGACTCGGCCGGTGACAAAATGTTCCAAAGACACCCCATGCACAACTCCACCGGGGAAGGTGCCAGACAGGAGTTCTCTTAATAGTTTTTACACTACCTTGGTAGGCAGCTGAAAGGCACCACAAAAGTTGTTCTACCTGCTTTCTGGGCTGAGATGGGGAACCGCTGAATTTTGGAGTCGCCCGGTGACAAAATGTTCCAAAGACACCCCATGCACAACTCCACCGGGGAAGGTGCCAGACAGGAGTTCTCTTAATAGTTTTTACACTACCTTGGTAGGCAGCTGAAAGGCACCACAAAAGTTGTTCTACCTGCTTTCTGGGCTGAGATGGGGAACAGCTGAATTTTGGAGTCGGCCGGTGACAAAATGTTCCAAACACACCCCATGCACAACTCCACCGGGGAAGGTGCCAGACAGGAGTTCTCCTGGTAGATTTTACATTGCTCCGGTAGGCATCTGAAAGACACCACAAAAGTTGTTCTACCTGCTTTCTGGGCTGAGATGGGGAACCGCTGAATTTTGGAGTCGCCCGGTGACAAAATGTTCCAAAGACACCCCATGCACAACTCCACCGGGGAAGGTGCCAGACAGGAGTTCTCTTGGTAGTTTTTACACTACCTTGGTACGCACCTGAATGGCACCACAAAAGTTGTTCTACCTGCTTTCTGGGCTGAGATGGGGAACCGCTGAATTTTGGAGTCGGCTGGTGACAAAATGTTCCAAACACACCCCATGCACAACTCCACCGGGGAAGGTGCCAGACAGGAGTTCTCCTGGTAGTTTTTACATTGCTCCGGTAGGCATCTGAAAGACACCACAAAAGTTGTTCTATCTGCTTTCTGGGCTGAGATGGGGAACCGCTGAATTTTGGAGTCGGGCGGTGACAAAATGTTCCAAACACACCCCCTGCACAACTCCACCGGGGAAGGTGCCAGACAGGAGTTCTCCTGGTAGTTTTTACATTGCTCCGGTAGGCATCTGAAAGGCACCACAAAAGTTGTTCTACCTGCTTTCTGGGCTGAGATGGGGAACCGCTGAATTTTGGAGTCGGCCGGTGACAAAATGTTCCAAACACACCCCCTGCACAACTCCACCGGGGAAGGTGCCAGACAGGAGTTCTCCTGGTAGTTTTTACATTGCTCCGGTAGGCATCTGAAAGACACCACAAAAGTTGTTCTACCTGCTTTCTGGGCTGAGATGGGGAACCGCTGAATTTTGGACTCGGCCGGTGACAAAATGTTCCAAACACACCCCCTGCACAACTCCACCGGGGAAGGTGCCAGACAGGAGTTCTCTTAGTAGTTTTTACACTACCTTGGTAGGCAGCTGAAAGGCACCACAAAAGTTGTTCTACCTGCTTTCTGGGCTGAGATGGGGAACCGCTGAATTTTGGAGTCGGCCGGTGACAAAATGTTCCAAACACACCCCATGCACAACTCCACTAGCGAAGGTGCCAGGGACGAGCTCTGTTGGTAGTTTTTACATTGCTCCGGTAGGCATCAAAAGGACACCACAAAAGTTGTTCTACCTGCTTTCTCGGCTGAGATGGGGAACCGCTGAATTTTGGACTCGGCCGGTGACAAAATGTTCCAAAGACACCCCATGCACAACTCCACCGGGGAAGGTGCCAGGCAGGAGTTCTCCTGGTAGTTTTTACATTGCTCCGGTAGGCATCTGAAAGACACCACAAAAGTTGTTCTACCTGCTTTCTGGGCTGAGATGGGGAACCGCTGAATTTTGGAGTCGGCCGGTGACAAAATGTTCCAAACACACCCCATGCACAACTCCACCGGGGAAGGTGCCAGACAGGAGTTCTCTTAGTAGTTTTTACACTACCTTGGTAGGCAGCTGAAAGGCACCACAAAAGTTGTTCTACCTGCTTTCTGGGCTGAGATGGGGAACCGCTGAATTTTGGAGTCGGCCGGCGACAAAATGTTCCAAACACACCCCATGCACAACTCCACCGGGGAAGGTGCCAGGCAGGAGTTCTCCTGGTAGTTTTTACATTGCTCCGGTAGGCATCTGAAAGACACCACAAAAGTTGTTCTACCTGCTTTCTGGGCTGAGATGGGGAAACGCTGAATTTTGGACTCGGCCGGTGACAAAATGTTCCAAAGACACCCCATGCACAACTCCACCGGGGAAGGTGCCAGACAGGAGTTCTCTTAATAGTTTTTACACTACCTTGGTAGGCAGCTGAAAGGCACCACAAAAGTTGTTCTACCTGCTTTCTGGGCTGAGATGGGGAACCGCTGAATTTTGGAGTCGCCCGGTGACAAAATGTTCCAAAGACACCCCATGCACAACTCCACCGGGGAAGGTGCCAGACAGGAGTTCTCTTAATAGTTTTTACACTACCTTGGTAGGCAGCTGAAAGGCACCACAAAAGTTGTTCTACCTGCTTTCTGGGCTGAGATGGGGAACAGCTGAATTTTGGAGTCGGCCGGTGACAAAATGTTCCAAACACACCCCATGCACAACTCCACCGGGGAAGGTGCCAGACAGGAGTTCTCCTGGTAGATTTTACATTGCTCCGGTAGGCATCTGAAAGACACCACAAAAGTTGTTCTACCTGCTTTCTGGGCTGAGATGGGGAACCGCTGAATTTTGGAGTCGGGCGGTGACAAAATGTTCCAAACACACCCCATGCACAACTCCACCGGGGAAGGTGCCAGACAGGAGTTCTCCTGGTAGTTTTTACATTGCTCCGGTAGGCATCTGAAAGGCACCACAAAAGTTGTTCTACCTGCTTTCTGGGCTGAGATGGGGAACCGCTGAATTTTGGAGTCGGCCGGTGACAAAATGTTCCAAACACACCCCCCTGCAAAACTCCACCGGGGAAGGTGCCAGGCAGGAGTTCTCCTGGTAGTTTTTACATTGCTCCGGTAGGCATCTGAAAGACACCACAAAAGTTGTTCTACCTGCTTTCTGGGCTGAGATGGGGAACCGCTGAATTTTGGACTCGGCCGGTGACAAAATGTTCCAAACACACCCCCTGCACAACTCCACCGGGGAAGGTGCCAGACAGGAGTTCTCTTAGTAGTTTTTACACTACCTTGGTAGGCAGCTGAAAGGCACCACAAAAGTTGTTCTACCTGCTTTCTGGGCTGAGATGGGGAACCGCTGAATTTTGGAGTCGGCCGGTGACAAAATGTTCCAAACACACCCCATGCACAACTCCACCGGGGAAGGTGCCAGACAGGAGTTCTCCTGGTAGTTTTTACACTACCTTGGTAGGCACCTGAAAGGCACCACAAAAGTTGTTCTACCTGCTTTCTGGGCTGAGATGGGGAACCGCTGAATTTTGGACTCGGCCGGTGACAAAATGTTCCAAACACACCCCATGCACAACTCCACCGGGGAAGGTGCCAGGCAGGAGTTCTCCTGGTAGTTTTTACACTACCTTGGTAGGCATTTGAAAGGCACCACAAAAGTTGTTCTACCTGCTTTCTGGGCTGAGATGGGGAACCGCTGAATTTTTGGACTCGGCTGGTGACAAAATGTTCCGAACACACCCCATGCACAACTCCACCGGGGAAGGTGCCAGACAGGAGTTCTCCTGGTAGTTTTTACATTGCTCCGGTAGGCATCTGAAAGACACCACAAAAGTTGTTCTACCTGCTTTCTGGGCTGAGATGGGGAACCGCTGAATTTTGGACTCGGCCGGTGACAAAATGTTCCAAACACACCCCCTGCACAACTCCACCGGGGAAGGTGCCAGACAGGAGTTCTCTTAGTAGTTTTTACACTACCTTGGTAGGCAGCTGAAAGGCACCACAAAAGTTGTTCTACCTGCTTTCTGGGCTGAGATGGGGAACCGCTGAATTTTGGAGTCGGCCGGTGACAAAATGTTCCAAACACACCCCATGCACAACTCCACTAGCGAAGGTGCCAGGGACGAGCTCTGTTGGTAGTTTTTACATTGCTCCGGTAGGCATCAAAAGGACACCACAAAAGTTGTTCTACCTGCTTTCTCGGCTGAGATGGGGAACCGCTGAATTTTGGACTCGGCCGGTGACAAAATGTTCCAAAGACACCCCATGCACAACTCCACCGGGGAAGGTGCCAGGCAGGAGTTCTCCTGGTAGTTTTTACATTGCTCCGGTAGGCATCTGAAAGACACCACAAAAGTTGTTCTACCTGCTTTCTGGGCTGAGATGGGGAACCGCTGAATTTTGGAGTCGGCCGGTGACAAAATGTTCCAAACACACCCCATGCACAACTCCACCGGGGAAGGTGCCAGACAGGAGTTCTCTTAGTAGTTTTTACACTACCTTGGTAGGCAGCTGAAAGGCACCACAAAAGTTGTTCTACCTGCTTTCTGGGCTGAGATGGGGAACCGCTGAATTTTGGAGTCGGCCGGCGACAAAATGTTCCAAACACACCCCATGCACAACTCCACCGGGGAAGGTGCCAGGCAGGAGTTCTCCTGGTAGTTTTTACATTGCTCCGGTAGGCATCTGAAAGACACCACAAAAGTTGTTCTACCTGCTTTCTGGGCTGAGATGGGGAACCGCTGAATTTTGGACTCGGCCGGTGACAAAATGTTCCAAAGACACCCCATGCACAACTCCACCGGGGAAGGTGCCAGACAGGAGTTCTCTTAATAGTTTTTACACTACCTTGGTAGGCAGCTGAAAGGCACCACAAAAGTTGTTCTACCTGCTTTCTGGGCTGAGATGGGGAACCGCTGAATTTTGGAGTCGCCCGGTGACAAAATGTTCCAAAGACACCCCATGCACAACTCCACCGGGGAAGGTGCCAGACAGGAGTTCTCTTAATAGTTTTTACACTACCTTGGTAGGCAGCTGAAAGGCACCACAAAAGTTGTTCTACCTGCTTTCTGGGCTGAGATGGGGAACAGCTGAATTTTGGAGTCGGCCGGTGACAAAATGTTCCAAACACACCCCATGCACAACTCCACCGGGGAAGGTGCCAGACAGGAGTTCTCCTGGTAGATTTTACATTGCTCCGGTAGGCATCTGAAAGACACCACAAAAGTTGTTCTACCTGCTTTCTGGGCTGAGATGGGGAACCGCTGAATTTTGGAGTCGGCCGGTGACAAAATGTTCCAAAGACACCCCCTGCACAACTCCACCGGGGAAGGTGCCAGACAGGAGTTCTCCTGGTAGTTTTTACATTGCTCCGGTAGGCATCTGAAAGACACCACAAAAGTTGTTCTATCTGCTTTCTGGGCTGAGATGGGGAACCGCTGAATTTTGGACTCGGCCGGTGACAAAATGTTCCAAACACACCCCATGCACAACTCCACCGGGGAAGGTGCCAGACAGGAGTTCTCCTGGTAGTTTTTACATTGCTCCGGTAGGCATCTGAAAGGCACCACAAAAGTTGTTCTACCTGCTTTCTGGGCTGAGATGGGGAACCGCTGAATTTTGGAGTCGGCCGGTGACAAAATGTTCCAAACACACCCCCTGCACAACTCCACCGGGGAAGGTGCCAGACAGGAGTTCTCCTGGTAGTTTTTACATTGCTCCGGTAGGCATCTGAAAGACACCACAAAAGTTGTTCTACCTGCTTTCTGGGCTGAGATGGGGAACCGCTGAATTTTGGACTCGGCCGGTGACAAAATGTTCCAAACACACCCCCTGCACAACTCCACCGGGGAAGGTGCCAGACAGGAGTTCTCTTAGTAGTTTTTACACTACCTTGGTAGGCAGCTGAAAGGCAGCACAAAAGTTGTTCTACCTGCTTTCTGGGCTGAGATGGGGAACCGCTGAATTTTGGACTCGGCCGGTGACAAAATGTTCCAAAGACACCCCATGCACAACTCCACCGGGGAAGGTGCCAGACAGGAGTTCTCCTGGTAGTTTTTACACTACCTTGGTAGGCACCTGAAAGGCACCACAAAAGTTGTTCTACCTGCTTTCTGGGCTGAGATGGGGAACCGCTGAATTTTGGACTCGGCCGGTGACAAAATGTTCCAAACACACCCCATGCACAACTCCACCGGGGAAGGTGCCAGGCAGGAGTTCTCCTGGTAGTTTTTACACTACCTTGGTAGGCATTTGAAAGGCACCACAAAAGTTGTTCTACCTGCTTTCTGGGCTGAGATGGGGAACCGCTGAATTTTTGGACTCGGCTGGTGACAAAATGTTCCGAACACACCCCATGCACAACTCCACCGGGGAAGGTGCCAGACAGGAGTTCTCCTGGTAGTTTTTACATTGCTCCGGTAGGCATCTGAAAGACACCACAAAAGTTGTTCTACCTGCTTTCTGGGCTGAGATGGGGAACAGCTGAATTTTGGAGTCGGCCGGTGACAAAATGTTCCAAACATACCCCATGCACAACTCCACCGGGGAAGGTGCCAGACAGGAGTTCTCTTAGTAGTTTTTACACTACCTTGGTAGGCATCTGAAAGGCACCACAAAAGTTGTTCTACCTGCTTTCTGGGCTGAGATGGGGAAACGCTGAATTTTGGAGTCGGCCGGCAACAAAATGTTCCAAACACACCCCATGCACAACTCCACCGGGGAAGGTGCCAGACAGGCGTTCTCTTGGTAGTTTTTACACTGCCTTTGTAGGCATCTGAAAGACACCACAAAAGTTGTTCTACCTGCTTTCTGGGCTGAGATGGGGAATCGCTGAATTTTGGACTCGGCCGGTGACAAAATGTTCCAAACACACCCCATGCACAACTCCACCGGGGAAGGTGCCAGACAGGAGTTCTCTTAGTAGTTTTTACACTACCTTGGTAGGCATCTGAAAGACACCACAAAAGTTGTTCTACCTGCTTTCTGGGCTGAGATGGGGAAAGGCTGAATTTTGGACTCGGCTGGTGACAAAATGTTCCAAACACACCCCATGCACAACTCCACCGGGGAAGGTGCCAGACAGGAGTTCTCTTGGTAGTTTTTACACTACCTTGGTAGGCAGCTGAAAGGCACCACAAAAGTTGTTCTTCCTGCTTTCTGGGCTGAGATGGGGAACCGCTGAATTTTGGACTCGGCCGGTGACAAAATGTTCCAAACACACCCCATGCACAACTCCACCGGGGAAGGTGCCAGACAGGAGTTCTCCTGGTAGTTTTTACACTACCTTGGTAAGCATTTGAAAGGCACCACAAAAGTTGTTCTTCCTGCTTTCTGGGCTGAGATGGGGAACCGCTGAATTTTGGAGTCGGCCGGTGACAAAATGTTCCAAACACACCCCATGCACAACTCCACCACGGAAGGTGCCAGACAGGAGTTCTCCTGGTAGTTTTTACACTACCTTGGTAGGCATCTGAAAGACACCACAGAGGTTGTTCTACCTGCTTTCTGGGCTGAGATGGGGAATCGCTGAATTTTGGACTCGGCCGGTGACAAAATGTTCCAAACACACCCCATGCACAACTCCACCGGGGAAGGTGCCAGACAGGAGTTCTCTTAGTAGTTTTTACACTACCTTGGTAGGCATCTGAAAGACACCACAAAAGTTGTTCTACCTGCTTTCTGGGCTGAGATGGGGAACCGCTGAATTTTGGACTCGGCTGGTGACAAAATGTTCCAAACACAGCCCATGCACAACTCCACCGGGGAAGGTGCCAGACAGGAGTTCTCCTGGTAGTTTTTACATTGCTCCGGTAGGCATCTGAAAGACACCACAAAAGTTGTTCTACCTGCTTTGTGGGCTGAGATGGGGAAACGCTGAATTTTGGACTCGGCCGGTGACAAAATGTTCCACAGACACCCCATGCACAACTCCACCGGGGAAGGTGCCAGGAACGAATTCTGTTGGTAGATTTACACTACCTTGGTAGGCAGCTGAAAGGCACAAGAAAAGTTGTTGTACCTGCTTTGTGGGCTGAGATGGGGAACCGCTGAATTTTGGAGTCGGCTGGTGACAAAATGTTCCAAACACACCCCCTGCACAACTCCACCGGGGAAGGTGCCAGACAGGAGTTCTCCTGGTAGTTTTTACATTGCTCCGGTAGGCAGCTGAAAGGCACCACAAAAGTTGTTCTACCTGCTTTCTGGGCTGAGATGGGGAACCGCTGAATTTTGGACTCGGCTGGTGACAAAATGTTCCAAACACACCCCATGCACAACTCCACCGGGGAAGGTGCCAGAAAGAAGTTCTCTTGGTAGTTTTTACACTGCCTTGGTAGGCAGCTGAAAGGCACCACAAAAGTTGTTCTACCTGCTTTCTGGGCTGAGATGGGGAAACGCTGAATTTTGGACTCGGCTGGTGACAAAATGTTCCAAACACACCCCATGCACAACACCACCGGGGAAGGTGCCAGACAGGAGTTCTCCTGGTAGTTTTTACACTACCTTGGTAGGCATCTGAAAGACACCACAGAGGTTGTTCTACCTGCTTTCTGGGCTGAGATGGGGAATCGCTGAATTTTGGACTCGGCCGGTGACAAAATGTTCCAAACACAGCCCATGCACAACTCCACCGGGGAAGGTGCCAGACAGGAGTTCTCCTGGTAGTTTTTACACTACCTTGGTAGGCATCTGAAAGACACTTCAAAAGTTGTTCTACCTGCTTTCTGGGCTGAGATGGGGAAACGCTGAATTTTGGACTCGGCTGGTGACAAAATGTTCCAAACACACCCCATGCACAACTCCACCGGGGAAGGTGCCAGACAGGAGTTCTTCTGGTAGTTTTTACACTACCTTGGTAGGCATCTGAAAGACACCACAAAAGTTGTTCTACCTGCTTTCTGGGCTGAGATGGGTAACAGCTGAATTTTGGACTCGGCTGGTGACAAAATGTTCCAAACACACCCCATGCACAACTCCACCGGGGAAGGTGCCAGACAGGAGTTCTCCTGGTAGTTTTTACATTGCTCCGGTAGGCATCTGAAAGACACCACAAAAGTTGTTCTACCTGCTTTGTGGGCTGAGATGGGGAAACGCTGAATTTTGGACTCGGCCGGTGACAAAATGTTCCACAGACACCCCATGCACAACTCCACCGGGGAAGGTGCCAGGAACGAATTCTGTTGGTAGATTTACACTACCTTGGTAGGCAGCTGAAAGGCACAAGAAAAGTTGTTGTACCTGCTTTGTGGGCTGAGATGGGGAACCGCTGAATTTTGGACTCGGCTGGTGACAAAATGTTCCAAACACACCCCCTGCACAACTCCACCGGGGAAGGTGCCAGACAGGAGTTCTCCTGGTAGTTTTTACATTGCTCCGGTAGGCAGCTGAAAGGCACCACAAAAGTTGTTCTACCTGCTTTCTGGGCTGAGATGGGGAACCGCTGAATTTTGGACTTGGCCGGTGACAAAATGTTCCAAACACACCCCCTGCACAACTCCACCGGGGAAGGTGCCAGACAGGAGTTCTCCTGGTAGTTTTTACATTGCTCCGTTAGGCATCTGAAAGACACCACAAAAGTTGTTCTACCTGCTTTCTGGGCTGAGATGGGGAACCGCTGAATTTTGGACTCGGCCGGTGACAAAATGTTCCAAACACACCCCATGCACAACTCCACCGGGGAAGGTGCCAGGCAGGAGTTCTCTTGGTAGTTTTTACACTACCTTGGTAGGCAGCTGAAAGGCACAAGAAAAGTTGTTCTACCTGCTTTCTGGGCTGAGATGGGGAAACGCTGAATTTTGGACTCGGCTGGTGACAAAATGTTCCAAACACACCCCATGCACAACACCACCGGGGAAGGTGCCAGACAGGAGTTCTCCTGGTAGTTTTTACACTACCTTGGTAGGCATCTGAAAGACACCACAAAAGTTGTTCTACCTGCTTTCTGGGCTGAGATGGGGAATCGCTGAATTTTGGAGTCGGCTGGTGACAAAATGTTCCAAACACACCCCATGCACAACTCCACCGGGGAAGGTGCCAGACAGGAGTTCTCCTGGTAGTTTTTACACTACCTTGGTAGGCATCTGAAAGACACTTCAAAAGTTGTTCTACCTGCTTTCTGGGCTGAGATGGGGAAACGCTGAATTTTGGACTCGGCTGGTGACAAAATGTTCCAAACACACCCCATGCACAACTCCACCGGGGAAGGTGCCAGACAGGAGTTCTTCTGGTAGTTTTTACACTACCTTGGTAGGCATCTGAAAGACACCACAAAAGTTGTTCTACCTGCTTTCTGGGCTGAGATGGGTAACAGCTGAATTTTGGACTCGGCCGTTGACAAAATGTTCCAAACACACCCCATGCACAACTCCACCGGGGAAGGTGCCAGACAGGAGTTCTCCTGGTAGTTTTTTACATTGCTCCGGTAGGCATCTGAAAGGCACCACAAAAGTTGTTCTACCTGCTTTCTGGGCTGAGATGGGGAACCGCTGAATTTTGGACTCGGCCGGTGACAAAATGTTCCAAACACACCCCATGCACAACTCCACCGGGGAAGGTGCCAGACAGGAGTTCTCCTGGTAGTTTTTACATTGCTCCGGTAGGCATCTGAAAGACACCACAAAAGTTGTTCTACCTGCTTTCTGGGCTGAGATGGGGAACCGCTGAATTTTGGACTCGGCTGGTGACAAAATGTTCCAAACACACCCCATGCACAACTCCACCGGGGAAGGTGCCAGAAAGGAGTTCTCTTGGTAGTTTTTACACTACCTTGGTAGGCATCTGAAAGGCACCACAAAAGTTGTTCTACCTGCTTTCTGGGCTGAGATGGGGAAACGCTGAATTTTGGAGTCGGCTGGTGACAAAATGTTCCAAACACACCCCATGCACAACTCCACCGGGGAAGGTGCCAGACAGGAGTTCTCCTGGTAGTTTTTACATTGCTCCGGTAGGCATCTGAAAGACACCACAAAAGTTGTTCTACCTGCTTTGTGGGCTGAGATGGGGAAACGCTGAATTTTGGACTCGGCCGGTGACAAAATGTTCCACAGACACCCCATGCACAACTCCACCGGGGAAGGTGCCAGGAACGAATTCTGTTGGTAGATTTACACTACCTTGGTAGGCAGCTGAAAGGCACAAGAAAAGTTGTTGTACCTGCTTTGTGGGCTGAGATGGGGAACCGCTGAATTTTGGAGTCGGCTGGTGACAAAATGTTCCAAACACACCCCCTGCACAACTCCACCGGGGAAGGTGCCAGACAGGAGTTCTCCTGGTAGTTTTTACATTGCTCCGGTAGGCATCTGAAAGGCACCACAAAAGTTGTTCTACCTGCTTTCTGGGCTGAGATGGGGAACAGCTGAATTTTGGAGTCGGCTGGTGACAAAATGTTCCAAACACACCCCATGCACAACTCCACCGGGGAAGGTGCCAGACAGGAGTTCTCCTGGTAGTTTTTACATTGCTCCGGTAGGCAGCTGAAAGGCACCACAAAAGTTGTTCTACCTGCTTTCTGGGCTGAGATGGGGAACCGCTGAATTTTGGACTCGGCCGGTGACAAAATGTTCCAAACACACCCCATGCACAACTCCACCGGGGAAGGTGCCAGACAGGAGTTCTCCTGGTAGTTTTTACATTGCTCCGGTAGGCATCTGAAAGACACCACAAAAGTTGTTCTACCTGCTTTCTGGGCTGAGATGGGGAACCGCTGAATTTTGGAGTCGGCCGGTGACAAAATGTTCCAAACACACCCCATGCACAACTCCACCGGGGAAGGTGCCAGGAACGAATTCTTTTGGTAGATTTACACTACCTTGGTAGGCAGCTGAAAGGCACAAGAAAAGTTGTTGTACCTGCTTTGTGGGCTGAGATGGGGAACCGCTGAATTTTGGAGTCGGCTGGTGACAAAATGTTCCAAACACACCCCCTGCACAACTCCACCGGGGAAGGTGCCAGACAGGAGTTCTCCTGGTAGTTTTTACATTGCTCCGGTAGGCAGCTGAAAGGCACCACAAAAGTTGTTCTACCTGCTTTCTGGGCTGAGATGGGGAACCGCTGAATTTTGGACTCGGCTGGTGACAAAATGTTCCAAAGACACCCCATGCACAACTCCACCGGGGAAGGTGCCAGACAGGAGTTCTCTTGGTAGTTTTTACACTGCCTTTGTAGGCATCTGAAAGGCACCACAAAAGTTGTTCTACCTGCTTTCTGGGCTGAGATGGGGAATCGCTGAATTTTGGACTCGGCCGGTGACAAAATGTTCCAAACACACCCCATGCTCAACTCCACCGGGGAAGGTGCCAGACAGGAGTTCTCTTAGTAGTTTTTACACTACCTTGGTAGGCATCTGAAAGACACCACAAAAGTTGTTCTACCTGCTTTCTGGGCTGAGATGGGGAAACGCTGAATTTTGGACTCGGCTGGTGACAAAATGTTCCAAACACACCCCATGCACAACTCCACCGGGGAAGGTGCCAGACAGGAGTTCTCTTGGTAGTTTTTACACTACCTTGGTAGGCAGCTGAAAGGCACCACAAAAGTTGTTCTTCCTGCTTTCTGGGCTGAGATGGGGAACCGCTGAATTTTGGAGTCGGCCGGTGACAAAATGTTCCAAACACACCCCATGCACAACTCCACCGGGGAAGGTGCCAGACAGGAGTTCTCCTGGTAGTTTTTACACTACCTTGGTAAGCATTTGAAAGGCACCACAAAAGTTGTTCTTCCTGCTTTCTGGGCTGAGATGGGGAACCGCTGAATTTTGGAGTCGGCCGGTGACAAAATGTTCCAAACACACCCCATGCACAACTCCACCGGGGAAGGTGCCAGACAGGAGTTCTCTTGGTAGTTTTTACACTACCTTGGTAGGCATCTGAAAGACACCACAAAAGTTGTTCTACCTGCTTTCTGGGCTGAGATGGGGAAACGCTGAATTTTGGAGTCGGCTGGTGACAAAATGTTCCAAACACACCCCATGCACAACTCCACCGGGGAAGGTGCCAGACAGGAGTTCTCCTGGTAGTTTTTACATTGCTCCGGTAGGCATCTGAAAGGCACCACAAAAGTTGTTCTACCTGCTTTCTGGGCTGAGATGGGGAACCGCTGAATTTTGGACTCGGCCGGTGACAAAATGTTCCAAACACACCCCATGCACAACTCCACCGGGGAAGGTGCCAGACAGGAGTTCTCCTGGTAGTTTTTACATTGCTCCGGTAGGCATCTGAAAGACACCACAAAAGTTGTTCTACCTGCTTTCTGGGCTGAGATGGGGAACCGCTGAATTTTGGACTCGGCCGGTGACAAAATGTTCCAAACACACCCCATGCACAACTCCACCGGGGAAGGTGCCAGACAGGAGTTCTCTTGGTAGTTTTTACACTACCTTGGTAGGCAGCTGAAAGGCACCACAAAAGTTGTTCTACCTGCTTTCTGGGCTGAGATAGGGAACCGCTGAATTTTGGACTCGGCTGGTGACAAAATGTTCCAAACACACCCCATGCACAACTCCACCGGGGAAGGTGCCAGAAAGGAGTTCTCTTGGTAGTTTTTACACTACCTTGGTAGGCATCTGAAAGGCACCACAAAAGTTGTTCTACCTGCTTTCTGGGCTGAGATGGGGAACCGCTGAATTTTGGAGTCGGCTGGTGACAAAATGTTCCAAACACACCCCATGCACAACTCCACCGGGGAAGGTGCCAGACAGGAGTTCTCCTGGTAGTTTTTACATTGCTCCGGTAGGCATCTGAAAGACACCACAAAAGTTGTTCTACCTGCTTTGTGGGCTGAGATGGGGAAACGCTGAATTTTGGACTCGGCCGGTGACAAAATGTTCCACAGACACCCCATGCACAACTCCACCGGGGAAGGTGCCAGGAACGAATTCTGTTGGTAGATTTACACTACCTTGGTAGGCAGCTGAAAGGCACAAGAAAAGTTGTTGTACCTGCTTTCTGGGCTGAGATGGGGAAACGCTGAATTTTGGAGTCGGCTGGTGACAAAATGTTCCAAACACACCCCCTGCACAACTCCACCGGGGAAGGTGCCAGACAGGAGTTCTCCTGGTAGTTTTTACATTGCTCCGGTAGGCAGCTGAAAGGCACCACAAAAGTTGTTCTACCTGCTTTCTGGGCTGAGATAGGGAACCGCTGAATTTTGGACTCGGCTGGTGACAAAATGTTCCAAACACACCCCATGCACAACTCCACCGGGGAAGGTGCCAGAAAGGAGTTCTCTTGGTAGTTTTTACACTACCTTGGTAGGCATCTGAAAGGCACCACAAAAGTTGTTCTACCTGCTTTCTGGGCTGAGATGGGGAACCGCTGAATTTTGGACTCGGCCGGTGACAAAATGTTCCAAACACACCCCATGCACAACTATACCGGGGAAGGTGCCAGACAGGAGTTCTCTTAGTAGTTCTTACACTACCTTGGTAGGCATCTGAAAGACACCACAAAAGTTGTTCTACCTGCTTTCTGGGCTGAGATGGGGAAACGCTGAATTTTGGAGTCGGCTGGTGACAAAATGTTCCAAACACACCCCATGCACAACTCCACCACGGAAGGTGCCAGACAGGAGTTCTCCTGGTAGTTTTTACACTACCTTGGTAGGCATCTGAAAGACACCACAAAAGTTGTTCTACCTGCTTTCTGGGCTGAGATGGGGAACAGCTGAATTTTGGAGTCGGCTGGTGACAAAATGTTCCAAACACACCCCATGCACAACTCCACCGGGGAAGGTGCCAGACAGGAGTTCTCCTGGTAGTTTTTACATTGCTCCGGTAGGCATCTGAAAGGCACCACAAAAGTTGTTCTACCTGCTTTCTGGGCTGAGATGGGGAACCGCTGAATTTTGGACTCGGCCGGTGACAAAATGTTCCAAACACACCCCATGCACAACTCCACCGGGGAAGGTGCCAGACAGGAGTTCTCCTGGTAGTTTTTACATTGCTCCGGTAGGCATCTGAAAGACACCACAAAAGTTGTTCTACCTGCTTTCTGGGCTGAGATGGGGAACCGCTGAATTTTGGACTCGGCCGGTGACAAAATGTTCCAAACACACCCCATGCACAACTCCACCGGGGAAGGTGCCAGGAACGAATTCTTTTGGTAGATTTACACTACCTTGGTAGGCAGCTGAAAGGCACAAGAAAAGTTGTTGTACCTGCTTTGTGGGCTGAGATGGGGAACCGCTGAATTTTGGAGTCGGCCGGTGACAAAATGTTCCAAACACACCCCATGCACAACTCCACCGGGGAAGGTGCCAGACAGGAGTTCTCCTGGTAGTTTTTACACTACCTTGGTAGGCATCTGAAAGGACACCACAAAAGTTGTTCTACCTGCTTTCTGGGCTGAGATGGGGAATCGCTGAATTTTGGACTCGGCCGTGACAAAATGTTCCAAACACACCCCATGCACAACTCCACCGGGGAAGGTGCCAGACAGGAGTTCTCTTAGTAGTTTTTACACTACCTTGGTAGGCATCTGAAAGACACCACAAAAGTTGTTCTACCTGCTTTCTGGGCTGAGATGGGAACCGCTGAATTTTGGACTCGGCTGGTGACAAAATGTTCCAAACACACCCCATGCACACTCCACCGGGGAAGGTGCCAGACAGGAGTTCTCCTGGTAGTTTTTACATTGCTCCGGTAGGCATCTGAAAGACACCACAAAAGTTGTTCTACCTGCTTTGTGGGCTGAGATGGGGAAACGCTGAATTTTGGACTCGGCCGGTGACAAAATGTTCCACAGACACCCCATGCACAACTCCACCGGGGAAGGTGCCAGGAACGAATTCTGTTGGTAGATTTACACTACCTTGGTAGGCAGCTGAAAGGCACAAGAAAAGTTGTTGTACCTGCTTTGTGGGCTGAGATGGGGAACCGCTGAATTTTGGAGTCGGCTGGTGACAAAATGTTCCAAACACACCCCATGCACAACTCCACCGGGGAAGGTGCCAGACAGGAGTTCTCCTGGTAGTTTTTACATTGCTCCGGTAGGCAGCTGAAAGGCACCACAAAAGTTGTTCTACCTGCTTTCTGGGCTGAGATGGGGAACCGCTGAATTTTGGACTCGGCCGGTGACAAAATGTTCCAAACACACCCCCTGCACAACTCCACCGGGGAAGGTGCCAGACAGGAGTTCTCCTGGTAGTTTTTACATTGCTCCGTTAGGCATCTGAAAGACACCACAAAAGTTGTTCTACCTGCTTTCTGGGCTGAGATGGGGAATCGCTGAATTTTGGACTCGGCCGGTGACAAAATGTTCCAAACACACCCCATGCACAACTCCACCGGGGAAGGTGCCAGACAGGAGTTCTCCTGGTAGTTTTTACACTACCTTGGTAGGCATCTGAAAGACACTTCAAAAGTTGTTCTACCTGCTTTCTGGGCTGAGATGGGGAAACGCTGAATTTTGGACTCGGCTGGTGACAAAATGTTCCAAACACACCCCATGCACAACTCCACCGGGGAAGGTGCCAGACAGGAGTTCTCCTGGTAGTTTTTACATTGCTCCGGTAGGCATCTGAAAGACACCACAAAAGTTGTTCTACCTGCTTTGTGGGCTGAGATGGGGAAACGCTGAATTTTGGACTCGGCCGGTGACAAAATGTTCCACAGACACCCCATGCACAACTCCACCGGGGAAGGTGCCAGGAACGAATTCTGTTGGTAGATTTACACTACCTTGGTAGGCAGCTGAAAGGCACAAGAAAAGTTGTTGTACCTGCTTTGTGGGCTGAGATGGGGAACCGCTGAATTTTGGAGTCGGCTGGTGACAAAATGTTCCAAACACACCCCCTGCACAACTCCACCGGGGAAGGTGCCAGACAGGAGTTCTCCTGGTAGTTTTTACATTGCTCCGGTAGGCAGCTGAAAGGCACCACAAAAGTTGTTCTACCTGCTTTCTGGGCTGAGATGGGGAACCGCTGAATTTTGGACTCGGCCGGTGACAAAATGTTCCAAACACACCCCATGCACAACTCCACCGGGGAAGGTGCCAGACAGGAGTTCTCCTGGTAGTTTTTACATTGCTCCATTAGGCATCTGAAAGACACCACAAAAGTTGTTCTACCTGCTTTCTGGGCTGAGATGGGGAACCGCTGAATTTTGGAGTCGGCCGGTGACAAAATGTTCCAAACACACCCCATGCACAACACCACCGGGGAAGGTGCCAGACAGGAGTTCTCTTGGTAGTTTTTACACTGCCTTGGTAGGCAGCTGAAAGGTACCACAAAAGTTGTTCTACCTGCTTTCTGGGCTGAGATAGGGAACCGCTGAATTTTGGACTCGGCTGGTGACAAAATGTTCCAAACACACCCCCTGCACAACTCCACCGGGGAAGGTGCCAGACAGGAGTTCTCCTGGTAGTTTTTACATTGCTCCGGTAGGCATCTGAAAGACAGCACAAAAGTTGTTCTACCTGCTTTCTGGGCTGAGATGGGGAACCGCTGAATTTTGGACTCGGCCGGTGACAAAATGTTCCAAACACACCCCATGCACAACTCCACCGGGGAAGGTGCCAGACAGGAGTTCTCTTGGTAGTTTTTACACTACCTTGGTAGGCATCTGAAAGACACCACAAAAGTTGTTCTACCTGCTTTCTGGGCTGAGATGGGGAAACGCTGAATTTTGGACTCGGCTGGTGACAAAATGTTCCAAACACACCCCATGCACAACTCCACCGGGGAAGGTGCCAGACAGGAGTTCTCCTGGTAGTTTTTACATTGCTCCGGTAGGCATCTGAAAGACACCACAAAAGTTGTTCTACCTGCTTTGTGGGCTGAGATGGGGAAACGCTGAATTTTGGACTCGGCCGGTGACAAAATGTTCCACAGACACCCCATGCACAACTCCACCGGGGAAGGTGCCAGGAACGAATTCTGTTGGTAGATTTACACTACCTTGGTAGGCAGCTGAAAGGCACAAGAAAAGTTGTTGTACCTGCTTTGTGGGCTGAGATGGGGAACCGCTGAATTTTGGAGTCGGCTGGTGACAAAATGTTCCAAACACACCCCCTGCACAACTCCACCGGGGAAGGTGCCAGACAGGAGTTCTCCTGGTAGTTTTTACATTGCTCCGGTAGGCAGCTGAAAGGCACCACAAAAGTTGTTCTACCTGCTTTCTGGGCTGAGATGGGGAACCGCTGAATTTTGGAGTCGGCCGGTGACAAAATGTTCCAAACACACCCCATGCACAACTCCACCGGGGAAGGTGCCAGACAGGAGTTCTCTTGGTAGTTTTTACACTGCCTTGGTAGGCAGCTGAAAGGTACCACAAAAGTTGTTCTACCTGCTTTCTGGGCTGAGATAGGGAACCGCTGAATTTTGGACTCGGCTGGTGACAAAATGTTCCAAACACACCCCCTGCACAACTCCACCGGGGAAGGTGCCAGACAGGAGTTCTCCTGGTAGTTTTTACATTGCTCCGGTAGGCATCTGAAAGACAGCACAAAAGTTGTTCTACCTGCTTTCTGGGCTGAGATGGGGAACCGCTGAATTTTGGACTCGGCCGGTGACAAAATGTTCCAAACACACCCCATGCACAACTCCACCGGGGAAGGTGCCAGACAGGAGTTCTCTTGGTAGTTTTTACACTACCTTGGTAGGCATCTGAAAGACACCACAAAAGTTGTTCTACCTGCTTTCTGGGCTGAGATGGGGAAACGCTGAATTTTGGAGTCGGCTGGTGACAAAATGTTCCAAACACAGCCCATGCACAACTCCACCGGGGAAGGTGCCAGACAGGAGTTCTCCTGGTAGTTTTTACATTGCTCCGGTAGGCATCTGAAAGACACCACAAAAGTTATTCTACCTGCTTTGTGGGCTGAGATGGGGAAACGCTGAATTTTGGACTCGGCCGGTGACAAAATGTTCCACAGACACCCCATGCACAACTCCACCGGGGAAGGTGCCAGGAACGAATTCTGTTGGTAGATTTACACTACCTTGGTAGGCAGCTGAAAGGCACAAGAAAAGTTGTTGTACCTGCTTTGTGGGCTGAGATGGGGAACCGCTGAATTTTGGAGTCGGCTGGTGACAAAATGTTCCAAACACACCCCCTGCACAACTCCACCGGGGAAGGTGCCAGACAGGAGTTCTCTTAGTAGTTTTTACATTGCTCCGGTAGGCATCTGAAAGGCACCACAAAAGTTGTTCTACCTGCTTTCTGGGCTGAGATGGGGAACCGCTGAATTTTGGACTCGGCCGGTGACAAAATGTTCCAAACACACCCCCTGCACAACTCCACCGGGGAAGGTGCCAGACAGGAGTTCCTCTGGTAGTTTTTACATTGCTCCGGTAGGCATCTGAAAGACACCACAAAAGTTGTTCTACCTGCTTTCTGGGCTGAGATGGGGAACCGCTGAATTTTGGACTCGGCCGGTGACAAAATGTTCCAAACACACCCCATGCACAACTCCACCGGGGAAGGTGCCAGACAGGAGTTCTCTTGGTAGTTTTTACACTACCTTGGTAGGCAGCTGAAAGGCACCACAAAAGTTGTTCTACCTGCTTTCTGGGCTGAGATAGGGAACCGCTGAATTTTGGACTCGGCTGGTGACAAAATGTTCCAAACACACCCCATGCACAACTCCACCGGGGAAGGTGCCAGAAAGGAGTTCTCTTGGTAGTTTTTACACTACCTTGGTAGGCAGCTGAAAGGCACCACAAAAGTTGTTCTACCTGCTTTCTGGGCTGAGATGGGGAAACGCTGAATTTTGGACTCGGCTGGTGACAAAATGTTCCAAACACACCCCATGCACAACTCCACCGGGGAAGGTGCCAGACAGGAGTTCTCCTGGTAGTTTTTACATTGCTCCGGTAGGCATCTGAAAGACACCACAAAAGTTGTTCTACCTGCTTTGTGGGCTGAGATGGGGAAACGCTGAATTTTGGACTCGGCCGGTGACAAAATGTTCCACAGACACCCCATGCACAACTCCACCGGGGAAGGTGCCAGGAACGAATTCTGTTGGTAGATTTACACTACCTTGGTAGGCAGCTGAAAGGCACAAGAAAAGTTGTTGTACCTGCTTTGTGGGCTGAGATGGGGAACCGCTGAATTTTGGAGTCGGCTGGTGACAAAATGTTCCAAACACACCCCCTGCACAACTCTACCGGGGAAGGTGCCAGACAGGAGTTCTCCTGGTAGTTTTTACATTGCTCCGGTAGGCAGCTGAAAGGCACCACAAAAGTTGTTCTACCTGCTTTCTGGGCTGAGATGGGGAACCGCTGAATTTTGGACTCGGCCGGTGACAAAATGTTCCAAACACACCCCCTGCACAACTCCACCGGGGAAGGTGCCAGACAGGAGTTCTCCTGGTAGTTTTTACATTGCTCCGGTAGGCATCTGAAAGACACCACAAAAGTTGTTCTACCTGCTTTCTGGGCTGAGATGGGGAACCGCTGAATTTTGGAGTCGGCCGGTGACAAAATGTTCCAAACACACCCCATGCACAACACCACCGGGGAAGGTGCCAGACAGGAGTTCTCTTGGTAGTTTTTACACTACCTTGGTAGGCAGCTGAAAGGTACCACAAAAGTTGTTCTACCTGCTTTCTGGGCTGAGATAGGGAACCGCTGAATTTTGGACTCGGCTGGTGACAAAATGTTCCAAACACACCCCCTGCACAACTCCACCGGGGAAGGTGCCAGACAGGAGTTCTCCTGGTAGTTTTTACATTGCTCCGGTAGGCATCTGAAAGACAGCACAAAAGTTGTTCTACCTGCTTTCTGGGCTGAGATGGGGAACCGCTGAATTTTGGACTCGGCCGGTGACAAAATGTTCCAAACACACCCCATGCACAACTCCACCGGGGAAGGTGCCAGACAGGAGTTCTCTTGGTAGTTTTTACACTACATTGGTAGGCATCTGAAAGACACCACAAAAGTTGTTCTACCTGCTTTCTGGGCTGAGATGGGGAACCGCTGAATTTTGGAGTCGGCTGGTGACAAAATGTTCCAAACACACCCCCTGCACAACTCTACCGGGGAAGGTGCCAGACAGGAGTTCTCCTGGTAGTTTTTACATTGCTCCGGTAGGCAGCTGAAAGGCACCACAAAAGTTGTTCTACCTGCTTTCTGGGCTGAGATGGGGAACCGCTGAATTTTGGACTCGGCCGGTGACAAAATGTTCCAAACACACCCCCTGCACAACTCCACCGGGGAAGGTGCCAGACAGGAGTTCTCCTGGTAGTTTTTACATTGCTCCGGTAGGCATCTGAAAGACACCACAAAAGTTGTTCTACCTGCTTTCTGGGCTGAGATGGGGAACCGCTGAATTTTGGAGTCGGCCGGTGACAAAATGTTCCAAACACACCCCATGCACAACACCACCGGGGAAGGTGCCAGACAGGAGTTCTCTTGGTAGTTTTTACACTACCTTGGTAGGCAGCTGAAAGGTACCACAAAAGTTGTTCTACCTGCTTTCTGGGCTGAGATAGGGAACCGCTGAATTTTGGACTCGGCTGGTGACAAAATGTTCCAAACACACCCCCTGCACAACTCCACCGGGGAAGGTGCCAGACAGGAGTTCTCCTGGTAGTTTTTACATTGCTCCGGTAGGCATCTGAAAGACAGCACAAAAGTTGTTCTACCTGCTTTCTGGGCTGAGATGGGGAACCGCTGAATTTTGGACTCGGCCGGTGACAAAATGTTCCAAACACACCCCATGCACAACTCCACCGGGGAAGGTGCCAGACAGGAGTTCTCTTGGTAGTTTTTACACTACCTTGGTAGGCATCTGAAAGACACCACAAAAGTTGTTCTACCTGCTTTCTGGGCTGAGATGGGGAAACGCTGAATTTTGGAGTCGGCTGGTGACAAAATGTTCCAAACACACCCCATGCACAACTCCACCGGGGAAGGTGCCAGACAGGAGTTCTCCTGGTAGTTTTTACATTGCTCCGGTAGGCATCTGAAAGACACCACAAAAGTTATTCTACCTGCTTTGTGGGCTGAGATGGGGAAACGCTGAATTTTGGACTCGGCCGGTGACAAAATGTTCCACAGACACCCCATGCACAACTCCACCGGGGAAGGTGCCAGGAACGAATTCTGTTGGTAGATTTACACTACCTTGGTAGGCAGCTGAAAGGCACAAGAAAAGTTGTTGTACCTGCTTTGTGGGCTGAGATGGGGAACCGCTGAATTTTGGAGTCGGCTGGTGACAAAATGTTCCAAACACACCCCCTGCACAACTCCACCGGGGAAGGTGCCAGACAGGAGTTCTCCTGGTAGTTTTTACATTGCTCCGGTAGGCATCTGAAAGGCACCACAAAAGTTGTTCTACCTGCTTTCTGGGCTGAGATGGGGAACCGCTGAATTTTGGAGTCGGCCGGTGACAAAATGTTCCAAACACACCCCATGCACAACTCCACCGGGGAAGGTGCCAGACAGGAATTCTCCTGGTAGTTTTTACATTGCTCCGGTAGGCATCTGAAAGACACCACAAAAGTTGTTCTACCTGCTTTCTGGGCTGAGATGGGGAACCGCTGAATTTTGGAGTCGCCCGGTGACAAAATGTTCCAAACACACCCCATGCACAACTCCACCGGGGAAGGTGCCAGACAGGAGTTCTCTTGGTAGTTTTTACACTACCTTGGTAGGCAGCTGAAAGGCACCACAAAAGTTGTTCTACCTGCTTTCTGGGCTGAGATAGGGAACCGCTGAATTTTGGACTCGGCTGGTGACAAAATGTTCCAAACACACCCCATGCACAACTCCACCGGGGAAGGTGCCAGAAAGGAGTTCTCTTGGTAGTTTTTACACTACCTTGGTAGGCATCTGAAAGGCACCACAAAAGTTGTTCTACCTGCTTTCTGGGCTGAGATGGGGAAACGCTGAATTTTGGACTCGGCTGGTGACAAAATGTTCCAAACACACCCCATGCACAACTCCACCGGGGAAGGTGCCAGACAGGAGTTCTCCTGGTAGTTTTTACACTACCTTGGTAGGCATCTGAAAGACACCACAAAAGTTGTTCTACCTGCTTTCTGGGCTGAGATGGGGAACCGCTGAATTTTGGAGTCGGCCGGTGACAAAATGTTCCAAACACACCCCATGCACAACTCCACCACGGAAGGTGCCAGACAGGAGTTCTCCTGGTAGTTTTTACACTGCCTTGGTAGGCATCTGAAAGACACCACAGAGGTTGTTCTACCTGCTTTCTGGGCTGAGATGGGGAACCGCTGAATTTTGGACTCGGCCGGTGACAAAATGTTCCAAACACACCCCATGCACAACTCCACCGGGGAAGGTGCCAGACAGGAGTTCTCTTAGTAGTTTTTACACTACCTTGGTAGGCATCTGAAAGACACCACAAAAGTTGTTCTACCTGCTTTCTGGGCTGAGATGGGGAACCGCTGAATTTTGGACTCGGCTGGTGACAAAATGTTCCAAACACACCCCATGCACAACTCCACCGGGGAAGGTGCCAGACAGGAGTTCTCCTGGTAGTTTTTACATTGCTCCGGTAGGCATCTGAAAGACACCACAAAAGTTGTTCTACCTGCTTTGTGGGCTGAGATGGGGAAACGCTGAATTTTGGACTCGGCCGGTGACAAAATGTTCCACAGACACCCCATGCACAACTCCACCGGGGAAGGTGCCAGGAACGAATTCTGTTGGTAGATTTACACTACCTTGGTAGGCAGCTGAAAGGCACAAGAAAAGTTGTTGTACCTGCTTTGTGGGCTGAGATGGGGAACCTCTGAATTTTGGAGTCGGCTGGTGACAAAATGTTCCAAACACACCCCCTGCACAACTCCACCGGGGAAGGTGCCAGACAGGAGTTCTCCTGGTAGTTTTTACATTGCTCCGGTAGGCAGCTGAAAGGCACCACAAAAGTTGTTCTACCTGCTTTCTGGGCTGAGATGGGGAACCGCTGAATTTTGGACTCGGCCGGTGACAAAATGTTCCAAACACACCCCCTGCACAACTCCACCGGGGAAGGTGCCAGACAGGCGTTCTCCTGGTAGTTTTTACATTGCTCCGTTAGGCATCTGAAAGACACCACAAAAGTTGTTCTACCTGCTTTCTGGGCTGAGATGGGGAACCGCTGAATTTTGGACTCGGCCGGTGACAAAATGTTCCAAACACACCCCATGCACAACTCCACCGGGGAAGGTGCCAGAAAGAAGTTCTCTTGGTAGTTTTTACACTACCTTGGTAGGCAGCTGAAAGGCACCACAAAAGTTGTTCTACCTGCTTTCTGGGCTGAGATGGGGAAACGCTGAATTTTGGACTCGGCTGGTGACAAAATGTTCCAAACACACCCCATGCACAACACCACCGGGGAAGGTGCCAGACAGGAGTTCTCTTGGTAGTTTTTACACTACCTTGGTAGGCATCTGAAAGACACCACAAAAGTTGTTCTACCTGCTTTCTGGGCTGAGATGGGGAATCGCTGAATTTTGGACTCGGCCGGTGACAAAATGTTCCAAACACACCCCATGCACAACTCCACCGGGGAAGGTGCCAGACAGGAGTTCTCCTGGTAGTTTTTACACTACCTTGGTAGGCATCTGAAAGACACTTCAAAAGTTGTTCTACCTGCTTTCTGGGCTGAGATGGGGAACCGCTGAATTTTGGACTCGGCCGGTGACAAAATGTTCCAAACACACCCCATGCACAACTCCACCGGGGAAGGTGCCAGACAGGAGTTCTTCTGGTAGTTTTTACACTTCCTTGGTAGGCATCTGAAAGACACCACAAAAGTTGTTCTACCTGCTTTCTGGGCTGAGATGGGTAACAGCTGAATTTTGGACTCGGCTGGTGACAAAATGTTCCAAACACACCCCATGCACAACTCCACCGGGGAAGGTGCCAGACAGGAGTTCTCCTGGTAGTTTTTACATTGCTCCGGTAGGCATCTGAAAGACACCACAAAAGTTGTTCTACCTGCTTTCTGGGCTGAGATGGGGAAACGCTGAATTTTGGACTCGGCCGGTGACAAAATGTTCCACAGACACCCCATGCACAACTCCACCGGGGAAGGTGCCAGGAACGAATTCTGTTGGTAGTTTTTACACTACCTTGGTAGGCAGCTGAAAGGCACAAGAAAAGTTGTTGTACCTGCTTTGTGGGCTGAGATGGGGAACCGCTGAATTTTGGAGTCGGCTGGTGACAAAATGTTCCAAACACACCCCATGCACAACTCCACCGGGGAAGGTGCCAGACAGGAGTTCTCCTGGTAGTTTTTACATTGCTCCGGTAGGCAGCTGAAAGGCACCACAAAAGTTGTTCTACCTGCTTTCTGGGCTGAGATGGGGAACCGCTGAATTTTGGACTCGGCCGGTGACAAAATGTTCCAAACACACCCCCTGCACAACTCCACCGGGGAAGGTGCCAGACAGGAGTTCTCTTAGTAGTTTTTACATTGCTCCGTTAGGCATCTGAAAGGCACCACAAAAGTTGTTCTACCTGCTTTCTGGGCTGAGATGGGGAAACGCTGAATTTTGGAGTCGGCCGGTGACAAAATGTTCCACAGACACCCCATGCACAACTCCACCGGGGAAGGTGCCAGGAACGAATTCTGTTGGTAGATTTACACTACCTTGGTAGGCAGCTGAAAGGCACAAGAAAAGTTGTTGTACCTGCTTTCTGGGCTGAGATGGGGAAACGCTGAATTTTGGAGTCGGCTGGTGACAAAATGTTCCAAACACACCCCCTGCACAACTCCACCGGGGAAGGTGCCAGACAGGAGTTCTCCTGGTAGTTTTTACATTGCTCCGGTAGGCAGCTGAAAGGCACCACAAAAGTTGTTCTACCTGCTTTCTGGGCTGAGATGGGGAACCGCTGAATTTTGGAGTCGGCCGTTGACAAAATGTTCCAAACACACCCCATGCACAACTCCACCGGGGAAGGTGCCAGACAGGAGTTCTCTTGGTAGTTTTTACACTACCTTGGTAGGCATCTGAAAGACACCACAAAAGTTGTTCTACCTGCTTTCTGGGCTGAGATGGGGAAACGCTGAATTTTGGAGTCGGCTGGTGACAAAATGTTCCAAACACACCCCATGCACAACACCACCGGGGAAGGTGCCAGACAGGAGTTCTCTTGGTAGTTTTTACACTACCTTGGTAGGCATCTGAAAGACACCACAAAAGTTGTTCTACCTGCTTTCTGGGCTGAGATGGGGAATCGCTGAATTTTGGACTCGGCCGGTGACAAAATGTTCCAAACACACCCCATGCACAACTCCACCGGGGAAGGTGCCAGACAGGAGTTCTCCTGGTAGTTTTTACACTACCTTGGTAGGCATCTGAAAGACACTTCAAAAGTTGTTCTACCTGCTTTCTGGGCTGAGATGGGGAACCGCTGAATTTTGGACTCGGCCGGTGACAAAATGTTCCAAACACACCCCCTGCACAACTCCACCGGGGAAGGTGCCAGACAGGAGTTCTTCTGGTAGTTTTTACACTTCCTTGGTAGGCATCTGAAAGACACCACAAAAGTTGTTCTACCTGCTTTCTGGGCTGAGATGGGTAACAGCTGAATTTTGGACTCGGCTGGTGACAAAATGTTCCAAACACACCCCCTGCACAACTCCACCGGGGAAGGTGCCAGACAGGAGTTCTCCTGGTAGTTTTTACATTGCTCCGGTAGGCATCTGAAAGACACCACAAAAGTTGTTCTACCTGCTTTGTGGGCTGAGATGGGGAAACGCTGAATTTTGGACTCGGCCGGTGACAAAATGTTCCACAGACACCCCATGCACAACTCCACCGGGGAAGGTGCCAGATACGAATTCTGTTGGTAGATTTACACTACCTTGGTAGGCAGCTGAAAGGCACAAGAAAAGTTGTTGTACCTGCTTTGTGGGCTGAGATGGGGAACCGCTGAATTTTGGAGTCGGCTGGTGACAAAATGTTCCAAACACACCCCATGCACAACTCCACCGGGGAAGGTGCCAGACAGGAGTTCTCCTGGTAGTTTTTACATTGCTCCGGTAGGCAGCTGAAAGGCACCACAAAAGTTGTTCTACCTGCTTTCTGGGCTGAGATGGGGAACCGCTGAATTTTGGAGTCGGCCGGTGACAAAATGTTCCAAACACACCCCATGCACAACTCCACCACGGAAGGTGCCAGACAGGAGTTCTCCTGGTAGTTTTTACACTGCCTTGGTAGGCATCTGAAAGACACCACAGAGGTTGTTCTACCTGCTTTCTGGGCTGAGATGGGGAACCGCTGAATTTTGGACTCGGCCGGTGACAAAATGTTCCAAACACACCCCATGCACAACTCCACCGGGGAAGGTGCCAGACAGGAGTTCTCTTAGTAGTTTTTACACTACCTTGGTAGGCATCTGAAAGACACCACAAAAGTTGTTCTACCTGCTTTCTGGGCTGAGATGGGGAACCGCTGAATTTTGGACTCGGCTGGTGACAAAATGTTCCAAACACACCCCATGCACAACTCCACCGGGGAAGGTGCCAGACAGGAGTTCTCCTGGTAGTTTTTACATTGCTCCGGTAGGCATCTGAAAGACACCACAAAAGTTGTTCTACCTGCTTTGTGGGCTGAGATGGGGAAACGCTGAATTTTGGACTCGGCCGGTGACAAAATGTTCCACAGACACCCCATGCACAACTCCACCGGGGAAGGTGCCAGGAACGAATTCTGTTGGTAGATTTACACTACCTTGGTAGGCAGCTGAAAGGCACAAGAAAAGTTGTTGTACCTGCTTTGTGGGCTGAGATGGGGAACCTCTGAATTTTGGAGTCGGCTGGTGACAAAATGTTCCAAACACACCCCCTGCACAACTCCACCGGGGAAGGTGCCAGACAGGAGTTCTCCTGGTAGTTTTTACATTGCTCCGGTAGGCAGCTGAAAGGCACCACAAAAGTTGTTCTACCTGCTTTCTGGGCTGAGATGGGGAACCGCTGAATTTTGGACTCGGCCGGTGACAAAATGTTCCAAACACACCCCCTGCACAACTCCACCGGGGAAGGTGCCAGACAGGCGTTCTCCTGGTAGTTTTTACATTGCTCCGTTAGGCATCTGAAAGACACCACAAAAGTTGTTCTACCTGCTTTCTGGGCTGAGATGGGGAACCGCTGAATTTTGGACTCGGCCGGTGACAAAATGTTCCAAACACACCCCATGCACAACTCCACCGGGGAAGGTGCCAGAAAGAAGTTCTCTTGGTAGTTTTTACACTACCTTGGTAGGCAGCTGAAAGGCACCACAAAAGTTGTTCTACCTGCTTTCTGGGCTGAGATGGGGAAACGCTGAATTTTGGACTCGGCTGGTGACAAAATGTTCCAAACACACCCCATGCACAACACCACCGGGGAAGGTGCCAGACAGGAGTTCTCTTGGTAGTTTTTACACTACCTTGGTAGGCATCTGAAAGACACCACAAAAGTTGTTCTACCTGCTTTCTGGGCTGAGATGGGGAATCGCTGAATTTTGGACTCGGCCGGTGACAAAATGTTCCAAACACACCCCATGCACAACTCCACCGGGGAAGGTGCCAGACAGGAGTTCTCCTGGTAGTTTTTACACTACCTTGGTAGGCATCTGAAAGACACTTCAAAAGTTGTTCTACCTGCTTTCTGGGCTGAGATGGGGAAACGCTGAATTTTGGACTCGGCTGGTGACAAAATGTTGCAAACACACCCCATGCACAACTCCACCGGGGAAGGTGCCAGACAGGAGTTCTTCTGGTAGTTTTTACACTTCCTTGGTAGGCATCTGAAAGACACCACAAAAGTTGTTCTACCTGCTTTCTGGGCTGAGATGGTTAACAGCTGAATTTTGGACTCGGCTGGTGACAAAATGTTCCAAACACACCCCATGCACAACTCCACCGGGGAAGGTGCCAGACAGGAGTTCTCCTGGTAGTTTTTACATTGCTCCGGTAGGCATCTGAAAGACACCACAAAAGTTGTTCTACCTGCTTTGTGGGCTGAGATGGGGAAACGCTGAATTTTGGACTCGGCCGGTGACAAAATGTTCCACAGACACCCCATGCACAACTCCACCGGGGAAGGTGCCAGGAACGAATTCTCTTGGTAGATTTACACTACCTTGGTAGGCAGCTGAAAGGCACAAGAAAAGTTGTTGTACCTGCTTTGTGGGCTGAGATGGGGAACCGCTGAATTTTGGACTCGGCCGGTGACAAAATGTTCCAAACACACCCCCTGCACAACTCCACCGGGGAAGGTGCCAGACAGGCGTTCTCCTGGTAGTTTTTACATTGCTCCGTTAGGCATCTGAAAGACACCACAAAAGTTGTTCTACCTGCTTTCTGGGCTGAGATGGGGAACCGCTGAATTTTGGACTCGGCCGGTGACAAAATGTTCCAAACACACCCCATGCACAACTCCACCGGGGAAGGTGCCAGAAAGAAGTTCTCTTGGTAGTTTTTACACTACCTTGGTAGGCAGCTGAAAGGCACCACAAAAGTTGTTCTACCTGCTTTCTGGGCTGAGATGGGGAAACGCTGAATTTTGGACTCGGCTGGTGACAAAATGTTCCAAACACACCCCATGCACAACACCACCGGGGAAGGTGCCAGACAGGAGTTCTCTTGGTAGTTTTTACACTACCTTGGTAGGCATCTGAAAGACACCACAAAAGTTGTTCTACCTGCTTTCTGGGCTGAGATGGGGAATCGCTGAATTTTGGACTCGGCCGGTGACAAAATGTTCCAAACACACCCCATGCACAACTCCACCGGGGAAGGTGCCAGACAGGAGTTCTCCTGGTAGTTTTTACACTACCTTGGTAGGCATCTGAAAGACACTTCAAAAGTTGTTCTACCTGCTTTCTGGGCTGAGATGGGGAAACGCTGAATTTTGGACTCGGCTGGTGACAAAATGTTGCAAACACACCCCATGCACAACTCCACCGGGGAAGGTGCCAGACAGGAGTTCTTCTGGTAGTTTTTACACTTCCTTGGTAGGCATCTGAAAGACACCACAAAAGTTGTTCTACCTGCTTTCTGGGCTGAGATGGTTAACAGCTGAATTTTGGACTCGGCTGGTGACAAAATGTTCCAAACACACCCCATGCACAACTCCACCGGGGAAGGTGCCAGACAGGAGTTCTCCTGGTAGTTTTTACATTGCTCCGGTAGGCATCTGAAAGACACCACAAAAGTTGTTCTACCTGCTTTGTGGGCTGAGATGGGGAAACGCTGAATTTTGGACTCGGCCGGTGACAAAATGTTCCACAGACACCCCATGCACAACTCCACCGGGGAAGGTGCCAGGAACGAATTCTCTTGGTAGATTTACACTACCTTGGTAGGCAGCTGAAAGGCACAAGAAAAGTTGTTGTACCTGCTTTGTGGGCTGAGATGGGGAACCGCTGAATTTTGGAGTCGGCTGGTGACAAAATGTTCCAAACACACCCCATGCACAACTCCACCGGGGAAGGTGCCAGACAGGAGTTCTCCTGGTAGTTTTTACATTGCTCCGGTAGGCAGCTGAAAGGCACCACAAAAGTTGTTCTACCTGCTTTCTGGGCTGAGATGGGGAACCGCTGAATTTTGGACTCGGCCGGTGACAAAATGTTCCAAACACACCCCCTGCACAACTCCACCGGGGAAGGTGCCAGACAGGAGTTCTCTTAGTAGTTTTTACATTGCTCCGTTAGGCATCTGAAAGGCACCACAAAAGTTGTTCTACCTGCTTTCTGGGCTGAGATGGGGAAACGCTGAATTTTGGAGTCGGCCGGTGACAAAATGTTCCACAGACACCCCATGCACAACTCCACCGGGGAAGGTGCCAGGAACGAATTCTGTTGGTAGATTTACACTACCTTGGTAGGCAGCTGAAAGGCACAAGAAAAGTTGTTGTACCTGCTTTCTGGGCTGAGATGGGGAAACGCTGAATTTTGGAGTCGGCTGGTGACAAAATGTTCCAAACACACCCCCTGCACAACTCCACCGGGGAAGGTGCCAGACAGGAGTTCTCCTGGTAGTTTTTACATTGCTCCGGTAGGCAGCTGAAAGGCACCACAAAAGTTGTTCTACCTGCTTTCTGGGCTGAGATGGGGAACCGCTGAATTTTGGAGTCGGCCGTTGACAAAATGTTCCAAACACACCCCATGCACAACTCCACCGGGGAAGGTGCCAGACAGGAGTTCTCTTGGTAGTTTTTACACTACCTTGGTAGGCATCTGAAAGACACCACAAAAGTTGTTCTACCTGCTTTCTGGGCTGAGATGGGGAAACGCTGAATTTTGGAGTCGGCTGGTGACAAAATGTTCCAAACACACCCCCTGCACAACTCCACCGGGGAAGGTGCCAGACAGGAGTTCTCCTGGTAGTTTTTACATTGCTCCGGTAGGCATCTGAAAGACACCACAAAAGTTGTTCTACCTGCTTTGTGGGCTGAGATGGGGAAACGCTGAATTTTGGACTCGGCCGGTGACAAAATGTTCCACAGACACCCCATGCACAACTCCACCGGGGAAGGTGCCAGATACGAATTCTGTTGGTAGATTTACACTACCTTGGTAGGCAGCTGAAAGGCACAAGAAAAGTTGTTGTACCTGCTTTGTGGGCTGAGATGGGGAACCGCTGAATTTTGGAGTCGGCTGGTGACAAAATGTTCCAAACACACCCCCTGCACAACTCCACCGGGGAAGGTGCCAGACAGGAGTTCTCCTGGTAGTTTTTACATTGCTCCGGTAGGCAGCTGAAAGGCACCACAAAAGTTGTTCTACCTGCTTTCTGGGCTGAGATGGGGAACCGCTGAATTTTGGACTCGGCCGGTGACAAAATGTTCCAAACACACCCCCTGCACAACTCCACCGGGGAAGGTGCCAGACAGGAGTTCTCTTGGTAGTTTTTACATTGCTCCGGTAGGCATCTGAAAGACACCACAAAAGTTGTTCTACCTGCTTTCTGGGCTGAGATGGGGAACCGCTGAATTTTGGACTCGGCCGGTGACAAAATGTTCCAAACACACCCCATGCACAACTCCACCGGGGAAGGTGCCAGACAGGAGTTCTCTTGGTAGTTTTTACACTACCTTGGTAGGCAGCTGAAAGGCACCACAAAAGTTGTTCTACCTGCTTTCTGGGCTGAGATAGGGAACCGCTGAATTTTGGACTCGGCTGGTGACAAAATGTTCCAAACACACCCCATGCACAACTCCACCGGGGAAGGTGCCAGAAAGGAGTTCTCTTGGTAGTTTTTACACTACCTTGGTAGGCATCTGAAAGGCACCACAAAAGTTGTTCTACCTGCTTTCTGGGCTGAGATGGGGAAACGCTGAATTTTGGACTCGGCTGGTGACAAAATGTTCCAAACACACCCCCTGCACAACTCCACCGGGGAAGGTGCCAGACAGGAGTTCTCCTGGTAGTTTTTACACTACCTTGGTAGGCATCTGAAAGACACCACAAAAGTTGTTCTACCTGCTTTCTGGGCTGAGATGGGGAATCGCTGAATTTTGGACTCGGCCGGTGACAAAATGTTCCACAGACACCCCATGCACAACTCCACCGGGGAAGGTGCCAGACAGGAGTTCTCCTGGTAGTTTTTACACTACCTTGGTAGGCATCTGAAAGACACCACAAAAGTTGTTCTACCTGCTTTCTGGGCTGAGATGGGGAACAGCTGAATTTTGGAGTCGGCTGGTGACAAAATGTTCCAAACACACCCCATGCACAACTCCACCGGGGAAGGTGCCAGACAGGAGTTCTCCTGGTAGTTTTTACATTGCTCCGGTAGGCATCTGAAAGACACCACAAAAGTTGTTCTACCTGCTTTGTGGGCTGAGATGGGGAACCGCTGAATTTTGGAGTCGGCCGGTGACAAAATGTTCCAAACACACCCCATGCACAACTCCACCGGGGAAGGTGCCAGGAACGAATTCTTTTGGTAGATTTACACTACCTTGGTAGGCAGCTGAAAGGCACCAGAAAAGTTGTTGTACCTGCTTTGTGGGCTGAGATGGGGAACCGCTGAATTTTGGAGTCGGCTGGTGACAAAATGTTCCAAACACACCCCCTGCACAACTCCACCGGGGAAGGTGCCAGACAGGAGTTCTCCTGGTAGTTTTTACATTGCTCCGGTAGGCATCTGAAAGACACCACAAAAGTTGTTCTACCTGCTTTCTGGGCTGAGATGGGGAACCGCTGAATTTTGGACTCGGCTGGTGACAAAATGTTCCAAACACACCCCCTGCACAACTCCACCGGGGAAGGTGCCAGACAGGAGTTCTCCTGGTAGTTTTTACATTGCTCCGTTAGGCATCTGAAAGACACCACAAAAGTTGTTCTACCTGCTTTCTGGGCTGAGATGGGGAACCGCTGAATTTTGGAGTCGGCCGGTGACAAAATGTTCCAAACACACCCCATGCACAACTCCACCGGGGAAGGTGCCAGGAACGAATTCTTTTGGTAGATTTACACTACCTTGGTAGGCAGCTGAAAGGCACAAGAAAAGTTGTTGTACCTGCTTTGTGGGCTGAGATGGGGAACCGCTGAATTTTGGAGTCGGCTGGTGACAAAATGTTCCAAACACACCCCCTGCACAACTCCACCGGGGAAGGTGCCAGACAGGAGTTCTCCTGGTAGTTTTTACATTGCTCCGGTAGGCAGCTGAAAGGCACCACAAAAGTTGTTGTACCTGCTTTCTGGGCTGAGATGGGGAACAGCTGAATTTTGGACTCGGCTGGTGACAAAATGTTCCAAACACACCCCATGCACAACTCCACCCGGGAAGGTGCCAGACAGGAGTTCTCTTGGTAGTTTTTACACTGCCTTTGTAGGCATCTGAAAGACACCACAAAAGTTGTTCTACCTGCTTTCCGGGCTGAGATGGGGAACCGCTGAATTTTGGAGTCGGCCGGTGACAAAATGTTCCAAACACACCCCATGCACAACTCCACCGGGGAAGGTGCCAGACAGGAGTTCTCCTGGTAGTTTTTACACTACCTTGGTAGGCATCTGAAAGACACCACAAAAGTTGTTCTACCTGCTTTCTGGGCTGAGATGGGGAACCGCTGAATTTTGGAGTCGGCTGGTGACAAAATGTTCCAAACACACCCCATGCACAACTCCACCGGGGAAGGTGCCAGACAGGAGTTCTCCTGGTAGTTTTTACATTGCTCCGGTAGGCATCTGAAAGACACCACAAAAGTTGTTCTACCTGCTTTGTGGGCTGAGATGGGGAAACGCTGAATTTTGGACTCGGCCGGTGACAAAATGTTCCACAGACACCCCATGCACAACTCCACCGGGGAAGGTGCCAGGAACGAATTCTGTTGGTAGATTTACACTACCTTGGTAGGCAGCTGAAAGGCACAAGAAAAGTTGTTGTACCTGCTTTGTGGGCTGAGATGGGGAACCGCTGAATTTTGGAGTCGGCTGGTGACAAAATGTTCCAAACACACCCCATGCACAACTCCACCGGGGAAGGTGCCAGACAGGAGTTCTCCTGGTAGTTTTTACATTGCTCCGGTAGGCAGCTGAAAGGCACCACAAAAGTTGTTCTACCTGCTTTCTGGGCTGAGATGGGGAACCGCTGAATTTTGGACTCGGCTGGTGACAATATGTTCCAAACACACCCCCTGCACAACTCCACCGGGGAAGGTGCCAGACAGGAGTTCTCCTGGTAGTTTTTACATTGCTCCGTTAGGCATCTGAAAGACACCACAAAAGTTGTTCTACCTGCTTTCTGGGCTGAGATGGGGAACCGCTGAATTTTGGACTCGGCCGGTGACAAAATGTTCCAAACACACCCCATGCACAACTCCACCGGGGAAGGTGCCAGGAACGAATTCTTTTGGTAGATTTACACTACCTTGGTAGGCAGCTGAAAGGCACAAGAAAAGTTGTTGTACCTGCTTTGTGGGCTGAGATGGGGAACCGCTGAATTTTGGAGTCGGCTGGTGACAAAATGTTCCAAACACACCCCCTGCACAACTCCACCGGGGAAGGTGCCAGACAGGAGTTCTCCTGGTAGTTTTTACATTGCTCCGGTAGGCAGCTGAAAGGCACCACAAAAGTTGTTCTACCTGCTTTCTGGGCTGAGATGGGGAACCGCTGAATTTTGGACTCGGCTGGTGACAAAATGTTCCAAACACACCCCATGCACAACTCCACCCGGGAAGGTGCCAGACAGGAGTTCTCTTGGTAGTTTTTACACTGCCTTTGTAGGCATCTGAAAGACACCACAAAAGTTGTTCTACCTGCTTTCTGGGCTGAGATGGGGAATCGCTGAATTTTGGACTCGGCCGGTGACAAAATGTTCCAAACACACCCCATGCACAACTCCACCGGGGAAGGTGCCAGACAGGAGTTCTCTTAGTAGTTTTTACACTACCTTGGTAGGCATCTGAAAGACACCACAAAAGTTGTTCTACCTGCTTTCTGGGCTGAGATGGGGAAACGCTGAATTTTGGACTCGGCTGGTGACAAAATGTTCCAAACACACCCCATGCACAACTCCACCGGGGAAGGTGCCAGACAGGAGTTCTCTTGGTAGTTTTTACACTACCTTGGTAGGCAGCTGAAAGGCACCACAAAAGTTGTTCTTCCTGCTTTCTGGGCTGAGATGGGGAACCGCTGAATTTTGGAGTCGGCCGGTGACAAAATGTTCCAAACACACCCCATGCACAACTCCACCACGGAAGGTGCCAGACAGGAGTTCTCCTGGTAGTTTTTACACTACCTTGGTAGGCATCTGAAAGACACCACAGAGGTTGTTCTACCTGCTTTCTGGGCTGAGATGGGGAATCGCTGAATTTTGGACTCGGCCGGTGACAAAATGTTCCAAACACACCCCATGCACAACTCCACCGGGGAAGGTGCCAGACAGGAGTTCTCTTAGTAGTTTTTACACTACCTTGGTAGGCATCTGAAAGACACCACAAAAGTTGTTCTACCTGCTTTCTGGGCTGAGATGGGGAACCGCTGAATTTTGGAGTCGGCTGGTGACAAAATGTTCCAAACACACCCCATGCACAACTCCACCGGGGAAGGTGCCAGACAGGAGTTCTCCTGGTAGTTTTTACATTGCTCCGGTAGGCATCTGAAAGACACCACAAAAGTTGTTCTACCTGCTTTGTGGGCTGAGATGGGGAACCGCTGAATTTTGGACTCGGCTGGTGACAAAATGTTCCACAGACACCCCATGCACAACTCCACCGGGGAAGGTGCCAGGCAGGAGTTCTCTTGGTAGTTTTTACACTACCTTGGTAGGCATTTGAAAGGCACCACAAAAGTTGTTCTACCTGCTTTCTGGGCTGAGATGGGGAACCGCTGAATTTTGGACTCGGCTGGTGACAAAATGTTCCAAACACACCCCCTGCACAACTCCACCGGGGAAGGTGCCAGACAGGAGTTCTCCTGGTAGTTTTTACATTGCTCCGGTAGGCAGCTGAAAGGCACCACAAAAGTTGTTCTACCTGCTTTCTGGGCTGAGATGGGGAACCGCTGAATTTTGGACTCGGCCGGTGACAAAATGTTCCAAACACACCCCCTGCACAACTCCACCGGGGAAGGTGCCAGACAGGAGTTCTCTTAGTAGTTTTTACATTGCTCCGTTAGGCATCTGAAAGACACCACAAAAGTTGTTCTACCTGCTTTCTGGGCTGAGATGGGGAACCGCTGAATTTTGGACTCGGCCGGTGACAAAATGTTCCAAACACACCCCATGCACAACTCCACCGGGGAAGGTGCCAGACAGGAGTTCTCTTGGTAGTTTTACACTACCTTGGTAGGCAGCTGAAAGGCACCACAAAAGTTGTTCTACCTGCTTTCTGGGCTGAGACAGGGAACCGCTGAATTTTGGAGTCGGCCGGTGACAAAATGTTCCAAACACACCCCATGCACAACTCCACCGGGGAAGGTGCCAGACAGGAGTTCTCCTGGTAGTTTTTACACTACCTTGGTAGGCATCTGAAAGACACCACAAAAGTTGTTCTACCTGCTTTGTGGGCTGAGATGGGGAACCGCTGAATTTTGGACTCAGCCGGTGACAAAATGTTCCAAACACACCCCATGCACAACTCCACCGGGGAAGGTGCCAGACAGGAGTTCTCCTGGTAGTTTTTACATTGCTCCGGTAGGCATCTGAAAGACACCACAAAAGTTGTTCTACCTGCTTTCTGGGCTGAGATGGGGAACCGCTGAATTTTGGAGTCGGCCGGTGACAAAATGTTCCAAACACACCCCATGCACAACTCCACCGGGGAAGGTGCCAGACAGGAGTTCTCCTGGTAGTTTTTACACTACCTTGGTAGGCAGCTGAAAGGTACCACAAAAGTTGTTCTACCTGCTTTCTGGGCTGAGATAGGGAACCGCTGAATTTTGGACTCGGCTGGTGACAAAATGTTCCAAACACAGCCCATGCACAACTCCACCGGGGAAGGTGCCAGACAGGAGTTCTCCTGGTAGTTTTTACATTGCTCCGGTAGGCATCTGAAAGACACCACAAAAGTTGTTCTACCTGCTTTCTGGGCTGAGATGGGGAACAGCTGAATTTTGGACTCGGCTGGTGACAAAATGTTCCAAACACACCCCATGCACAACTCCACCGGGGAAGGTGCCAGACAGGAGTTCTCCTGGTAGTTTTTACATTGCTCCGGTAGGCATCTGAAAGACACCACAAAAGTTGTTCTACCTGCTTTCTGGGCTGAGATGGGGAAACGCTGAATTTTGGAGTCGGCCGGTGACAAAATGTTCCAAACACACCCCATGCACAACTCCACCGGGGAAGGTGCCAGGAACGAATTCTTTTGGTAGATTTACACTACCTTGGTAGGCATCTGAAAGACACCACAAAAGTTGTTCTACCTGCTTTCTGGGCTGAGATGGGGAATCGCTGAATTTTGGACTCGGCCGGTGACAAAATGTTCCAAACACACCCCATGCACAACTCCACCGGGGAAGGTGCCAGACAGGAGTTCTCCTGGTAGTTTTTACACTACCTTGGTAGGCATCTGAAAGACACCACAAAAGTTGTTCTACCTGCTTTCTGGGCTGAGATGGGGAAACGCTGAATTTTGGACTCGGCCGGTGACAAAATGTTCCACAGACACCCCATGCACAACTCCACCGGGGAAGGTGCCAGACAGGAGTTCTCCTGGTAGTTTTTACACTACCTTGGTAGGCATCTGAAAGACACCACAAAAGTTGTTCTACCTGCTTTCTGGGCTGAGATGGGGAACAGCTGAATTTTGGAGTCGGCTGGTGACAAAATGTTCCAAACACACCCCATGCACAACTCCACCGGGGAAGGTGCCAGACAGGAGTTCTCCTGGTAGTTTTTACATTGCTCCGGTAGGCATCTGAAAGACACCACAAAAGTTGTTCTACCTGCTTTGTGGGCTGAGATGGGGAACCGCTGAATTTTGGAGTCGGCCGGTGACAAAATGTTCCAAACACACCCCATGCACAACTCCACCGGGGAAGGTGCCAGGAACGAATTCTTTTGGTAGATTTACACTACCTTGGTAGGCAGCTGAAAGGCACCAGAAAAGTTGTTGTACCTGCTTTGTGGGCTGAGATGGGGAACCGCTGAATTTTGGAGTCGGCTGGTGACAAAATGTTCCAAACACACCCCCTGCACAACTCCACCGGGGAAGGTGCCAGACAGGAGTTCTCCTGGTAGTTTTTACATTGCTCCAGTAGGCATCTGAAAGACACCACAAAAGTTGTTCTACCTGCTTTCTGGGCTGAATTGGGGAACCGCTGAATTTTGGACTCGGCCGGTGACAAAATGTTCCAAACACACCCCATGCACAACTCCACCGGGGAAGGTGCCAGACAGGAGTTCTCCTGTAGTTTTTACATTGCTCCGGTAGGCATCTGAAAGACACCACAAAAGTTGTTCTACCTGCTTTGTGGGCTGAGATGGGGAACCGCTGAATTTTGGAGTCGGCCGGTGACAAAATGTTCCAAACACACCCCATGCACAACTCCACCGGGGAAGGTGCCAGGAACGAATTCTTTTGGTAGATTTACACTACCTTGGTAGGCAGCTGAAAGGCACAAGAAAAGTTGTTGTACCTGCTTTGTGGGCTGAGATGGGGAACCGCTGAATTTTGGAGTCGGCTGGTGACAAAATGTTCCAAACACACCCCCTGCACAACTCCACCGGGGAAGGTGCCAGACAGGAGTTCTCCTGGTAGTTTTTACATTGCTCCGGTAGGCAGCTGAAAGGCACCACAAAAGTTGTTGTACCTGCTTTCTGGGCTGAGATGGGGAACAGCTGAATTTTGGACTCGGCTGGTGACAAAATGTTCCAAACACACCCCATGCACAACTCCACCCGGGAAGGTGCCAGACAGGAGTTCTCTTGGTAGTTTTTACACTGCCTTTGTAGGCATCTGAAAGACACCACAAAAGTTGTTCTACCTGCTTTCCGGGCTGAGATGGGGAACCGCTGAATTTTGGAGTCGGCCGGTGACAAAATGTTCCAAACACACCCCATGCACAACTCCACCGGGGAAGGTGCCAGACAGGAGTTCTCCTGGTAGTTTTTACACTACCTTGGTAGGCATCTGAAAGACACCACAAAAGTTGTTCTACCTGCTTTCTGGGCTGAGATGGGGAACCGCTGAATTTTGGAGTCGGCTGGTGACAAAATGTTCCAAACACACCCCATGCACAACTCCACCGGGGAAGGTGCCAGACAGGAGTTCTCCTGGTAGTTTTTACATTGCTCCGGTAGGCATCTGAAAGACACCACAAAAGTTGTTCTACCTGCTTTGTGGGCTGAGATGGGGAAACGCTGAATTTTGGACTCGGCCGGTGACAAAATGTTCCACAGACACCCCATGCACAACTCCACCGGGGAAGGTGCCAGGAACGAATTCTGTTGGTAGATTTACACTACCTTGGTAGGCAGCTGAAAGGCACAAGAAAAGTTGTTGTACCTGCTTTGTGGGCTGAGATGGGGAACCGCTGAATTTTGGAGTCGGCTGGTGACAAAATGTTCCAAACACACCCCATGCACAACTCCACCGGGGAAGGTGCCAGACAGGAGTTCTCCTGGTAGTTTTTACATTGCTCCGGTAGGCAGCTGAAAGGCACCACAAAAGTTGTTCTACCTGCTTTCTGGGCTGAGATGGGGAACCGCTGAATTTTGGACTCGGCTGGTGACAAAATGTTCCAAACACACCCCCTGCACAACTCCACCGGGGAAGGTGCCAGACAGGAGTTCTCCTGGTAGTTTTTACATTGCTCCGTTAGGCATCTGAAAGACACCACAAAAGTGTTCTACCTGCTTTCTGGGCTGAGATGGGGAACCGCTGAATTTTGGACTCGGCCGGTGACAAAATGTTCCAAACACACCCCATGCACAACTCCACCGGGGAAGGTGCCAGGAACGAATTCTTTTGGTAGATTTACACTACCTTGGTAGGCAGCTGAAAGGCACAAGAAAAGTTGTTGTACCTGCTTTGTGGGCTGAGATGGGGAACCGCTGAATTTTGGAGTCGGCTGGTGACAAAATGTTCCAAACACACCCCCTGCACAACTCCACCGGGGAAGGTGCCAGACAGGAGTTCTCCTGGTAGTTTTTACATTGCTCCGGTAGGCAGCTGAAAGGCACCACAAAAGTTGTTCTACCTGCTTTCTGGGCTGAGATGGGGAACCGCTGAATTTTGGACTCGGCTGGTGACAAAATGTTCCAAACACACCCCATGCACAACTCCACCCGGGAAGGTGCCAGACAGGAGTTCTCTTGGTAGTTTTTACACTGCCTTTGTAGGCATCTGAAAGACACCACAAAAGTTGTTCTACCTGCTTTCTGGGCTGAGATGGGGAATCGCTGAATTTTGGACTCGGCCGGTGACAAAATGTTCCAAACACACCCCATGCACAACTCCACCGGGGAAGGTGCCAGACAGGAGTTCTCTTAGTAGTTTTTACACTACCTTGGTAGGCATCTGAAAGACACCACAAAAGTTGTTCTACCTGCTTTCTGGGCTGAGATGGGGAAACGCTGAATTTTGGACTCGGCTGGTGACAAAATGTTCCAAACACACCCCATGCACAACTCCACCGGGGAAGGTGCCAGACAGGAGTTCTCTTGGTAGTTTTTACACTACCTTGGTAGGCAGCTGAAAGGCACCACAAAAGTTGTTCTTCCTGCTTTCTGGGCTGAGATGGGGAACCGCTGAATTTTGGAGTCGGCCGGTGACAAAATGTTCCAAACACACCCCATGCACAACTCCACCACGGAAGGTGCCAGACAGGAGTTCTCCTGGTAGTTTTTACACTACCTTGGTAGGCATCTGAAAGACACCACAGAGGTTGTTCTACCTGCTTTCTGGGCTGAGATGGGGAATCGCTGAATTTTGGACTCGGCCGGTGACAAAATGTTCCAAACACACCCCATGCACAACTCCACCGGGGAAGGTGCCAGACAGGAGTTCTCTTAGTAGTTTTTACACTACCTTGGTAGGCATCTGAAAGACACCACAAAAGTTGTTCTACCTGCTTTCTGGGCTGAGATGGGGAACCGCTGAATTTTGGAGTCGGCTGGTGACAAAATGTTCCAAACACACCCCATGCACAACTCCACCGGGGAAGGTGCCAGACAGGAGTTCTCCTGGTAGTTTTTACATTGCTCCGGTAGGCATCTGAAAGACACCACAAAAGTTGTTCTACCTGCTTTGTGGGCTGAGATGGGGAACCGCTGAATTTTGGACTCGGCCGGTGACAAAATGTTCCACAGACACCCCATGCACAACTCCACCGGGGAAGGTGCCAGGCAGGAGTTCTCTTGGTAGTTTTTACACTACCTTGGTAGGCATTTGAAAGGCACCACAAAAGTTGTTCTACCTGCTTTCTGGGCTGAGATGGGGAACCGCTGAATTTTGGACTCGGCTGGTGACAAAATGTTCCAAACACACCCCCTGCACAACTCCACCGGGGAAGGTGCCAGACAGGAGTTCTCCTGGTAGTTTTTACATTGCTCCGGTAGGCAGCTGAAAGGCACCACAAAAGTTGTTCTACCTGCTTTCTGGGCTGAGATGGGGAACCGCTGAATTTTGGACTCGGCCGGTGACAAAATGTTCCAAACACACCCCATGCACAACTCCACCGGGGAAGGTGCCAGACAGGAGTTCTCTTGGTAGTTTTACACTACCTTGGTAGGCAGCTGAAAGGCACCACAAAAGTTGTTCTACCTGCTTTCTGGGCTGAGACAGGGAACCGCTGAATTTTGGAGTCGGCCGGTGACAAAATGTTCCAAACACACCCCATGCACAACTCCACCGGGGAAGGTGCCAGACAGGAGTTCTCCTGATAGTTTTTACACTACCTTGGTAGGCATCTGAAAGACACCACAAAAGTTGTTCTACCTGCTTTGTGGGCTGAGATGGGGAACCGCTGAATTTTGGACTCAGCCGGTGACAAAATGTTCCAAACACACCCCATGCACAACTCCACCGGGGAAGGTGCCAGACAGGAGTTCTCCTGGTAGTTTTTACATTGCTCCGGTAGGCATCTGAAAGACACCACAAAAGTTGTTCTACCTGCTTTCTGGGCTGAGATGGGGAACCGCTGAATTTTGGAGTCGGCCGGTGACAAAATGTTCCAAACACACCCCATGCACAACTCCACCGGGGAAGGTGCCAGACAGGAGTTCTCCTGGTAGTTTTTACACTACCTTGGTAGGCAGCTGAAAGGTACCACAAAAGTTGTTCTACCTGCTTTCTGGGCTGAGATAGGGAACCGCTGAATTTTGGACTCGGCTGGTGACAAAATGTTCCAAACACAGCCCATGCACAACTCCACCGGGGAAGGTGCCAGACAGGAGTTCTCCTGGTAGTTTTTACATTGCTCCGGTAGGCATCTGAAAGACACCACAAAAGTTGTTCTACCTGCTTTCTGGGCTGAGATGGGGAACAGCTGAATTTTGGACTCGGCTGGTGACAAAATGTTCCAAACACACCCCATGCACAACTCCACCGGGGAAGGTGCCAGACAGGAGTTCTCCTGGTAGTTTTTACATTGCTCCGGTAGGCATCTGAAAGACACCACAAAAGTTGTTCTACCTGCTTTCTGGGCTGAGATGGGGAACCGCTGAATTTTGGAGTCGGCCGGTGACAAAATGTTCCAAACACACCCCATGCACAACTCCACCGGGGAAGGTGCCAGGAACGAATTCTTTTGGTAGATTTACACTACCTTGGTAGGCAGCTGAAAGGCACCACAAAAGTTGTTCTACCTGCTTTCTGGGCTGAGATGGGGAACCGCTGAATTTTGGACTCGGCTGGTGACAAAATGTTCCAAACACACCCCATGCACAACTCCACCGGGGAAGGTGCCAGACAGGAGTTCTCCTGGTAGTTTTTACACTGCCTTTGTAGGCATCTGAAAGACACCACAAAAGTTGTTCTACCTGCTTTCTGGGCTGAGATGGGGAATCGCTGAATTTTGGACTCGGCCGGTGACAAAATGTTCCAAACACACCCCATGCACAACTCCACCGGGGAAGGTGCCAGACAGGAGTTCTCTTAGTAGTTTTTACACTACCTTGGTAGGCATCTGAAAGACACCACAAAAGTTGTTCTACCTGCTTTCTGGGCTGAGATGGGGAAACGCTGAATTTTGGACTCGGCTGGTGACAAAATGTTCCAAACACACCCCATGCACAACTCCACCGGGGAAGGTGCCAGACAGGAGTTCTCTTGGTAGTTTTTACACTACCTTGGTAGGCAGCTGAAAGGCACCACAAAAGTTGTTCTTCCTGCTTTGTGGGCTGAGATGGGGAACCGCTGAATTTTGGACTCGGCCGGTGACAAAATGTTCCAAACACACCCCATGCAAAACTCCACCGGGGAAGGTGCCAGACAGGAGTTCTCTTAGTAGTTTTTACACTACCTTGGTAGGCATCTGAAAGACACCACAAAAGTTGTTCTACCTGCTTTCTGGGCTGAGATGGGGAACCGTTGAATTTTGGAGGCGGCTGGTGACAAAATGTTCCAAACACACCCCCTGCACAACTCCACCGGGGAAGGTGCCAGACAGGAGTTCTCCTGGTAGTTTTTACACTACCTTGGTAGGCATCTAAAAGACACCACAAAAGTTGTTCTACCTGCTTTCTGGGCTGAGATGGGGAATCGCTGAATTTTGGACTCGGCTGGTGACAAAATGTTCCAAACACACCCCATGCACAACTCCACCACGGAAGGTGCCAGACAGGAGTTCTCTTGGTAGTTTTTACACTACCTTGGTAGGCATCTGAAAGACACCACAAAAGTTGTTCTACCTGCTTTCTGGGCTGAGATGGGGAACCGCTGAATTTTGGACTCGGCTGGTGACAAAAAGTTCCAAACACACCCCATGCACAACTCCACCGGGGAAGGTGCCAGACAGGAGTTCTCTTGGTAGTTTTTACACTACCTTGGTAGGCAGCTGAAAGGCACCACAAAAGTTGTTGTACCTGCTTTGTGGGCTGAGATGGGGAACCGCTGAATTTTGGAGTCGGCCGGTGACAAAATGTTCCAAACACACCCCATGCACAACTCCACCGGGGAAGGTGCCAGACAGGAGTTCTCTTGGTAGTTTTTACACTACCTTGGTAGGCATTTGAAAGGCACCACAAAAGTTCTTCTACCTGCTTTCTGGGCTGAGATGGGGAACCGCTGAATTTTGGAGTCGGCTGGTGACAAAATGTTCCAAACACACCCCATGCACAACTCCACCACGGAAGGTGCCAGACAGGAGTTCTCCTGGTAGTTTTTACACTACCTTGGTAAGCATTTGAAAGGCACCACAAAAGTTGTTCTTCCTGCTTTCTGGGCTGAGATGGGGAACCGCTGAATTTTGGACTCGGCCGGTGACAAAATGTTCCACAGACACCCCATGCACAACTCCACCGGCGAAGGTGCCAGGAACGAATTCTGTTGGTAGTTTTTACACTACCTTGGTAGGCAGCTGAAAGGCACCACAAAAGTTGTTGTACCTGCTTTGTGGGCTGAGATGGGGAACCGCTGAATTTTGGAGTCGGCCGTTGACAAAATGTTCCAAACACACCCCATGCACAACTCCACCGGGGAAGGTGCCAGACAGGAGTTCTCCTGGTAGTTTTTACACTACCTTGGTAGGCATTTGAAAGGCACCACAAAAGTTGTTGTACCTGCTTTCTGGGCTGAGATGGGGAACCGCTGAATTTTGGAGTCGGCCGGTGACAAAATGTTCCACAGACACCCCATGCACAACTCCACCGGCGAAGGTGCCAGGGAAGAATTCTGTTGGTAGTTTTTACACTACCTTGGTAGGCATCTGAAAGACACCACAAAAGTTGTTCTACCTGCTTTCTGGGCTGAGATGGGGAACCGCTGAATTTTGGAGTCGGCTGGTGACAAAATGTTCCAAACACACCCCCTGCACAACTCCACCGGGGAAGGTGCCAGACAGGAGTTCTCCTGGTAGTTTTTACACTACCTTGGTAGGCATCTGAAAGACACCACAAAAGTTGTTCTACCTGCTTTCTGGGCTGAGATGGGGAATCGCTGAATTTTGGACTCGGCTGGTGACAAAATGTTCCAAACACACCCCATGCACAACTCCACCGGGGAAGGTGCCAGACAGGAGTTCTCTTGGTAGTTTTTACACTACCTTGGTAGGCATCTGAAAGACACCACAAAAGTTGTTCTACCTGCTTTCTGGGCTGAGATGGGGAACCGCTGAATTTTGGACTCGGCTGGTGACAAAAAGTTCCAAACACACCCCATGCACAACTCCACCGGGGAAGGTGCCAGACAGGAGTTCTCTTGGTAGTTTTTACACTACCTTGGTAGGCAGCTGAAAGGCACCACAAAAGTTGTTTTACCTGCTTTGTGGGCTGAGATGGGGAACCGCTGAATTTTGGAGTCGGCCGGTGACAAAATGTTCCAAACACACCCCATGCACAACTCCACCGGGGAAGGTGCCAGACAGGAGTTCTCTTGGTAGTTTTTACACTACCTTGGTAGGCATTTGAAAGGCACCACAAAAGTTCTTCTACCTGCTTTCTGGGCTGAGATGGGGAACCGCTGAATTTTGGAGTCGGCTGGTGACAAAATGTCCAAACACACCCCATGCACAACTCCACCGGGGAAGGTGCCAGACAGGAGTTCTCCTGGTAGTTTTTACACTACCTTGGTAAGCATTTGAAAGGCACCACAAAAGTTGTTCTACCTGCTTTCTGGGCTGAGATGGGGAAACGCTGAATTTTGGACTCGGCCGTTGACAAAATGTTCCAAACACACCCCATGCACAACTCCACCGGGGAAGGTGCCAGACAGGAGTTCTCTTGGTAGTTTTTACACTACCTTGGTAGGCAGCTGAAAGGCACCACAAAAGTTGTTCTTCCTGCTTTCTGGGCTGAGATGGGGAACCGCTGAATTTTGGAGTCGGCCGGTGACAAAATGTTCCAAACACACCCCATGCACAACTCCACCGGGGAAGGTGCCAGACAGGAGTTCTCCTGGTAGTTTTTACACTACCTTGGTAAGCATTTGAAAGGCACCACAAAAGTTGTTCTTCCTGCTTTCTGGGCTGAGATGGGGAACCGCTGAATTTTGGAGTCGGCTGGTGACAAATGTTCCAAACACACCCCATGCACAACTCCACCGGGGAAGGTGCCAGACAGGAGTTCTCCTGGTAGTTTTTACACTACCTTGGTAGGCATCTGAAAGACACCACAGAGGTTGTTCTACCTGCTTTCTGGGCTGAGATGGGGAATCGCTGAATTTTGGACTCGGCCGGTGACAAAATGTTCCAAACACACCCCATGCACAACTCCACCGGGGAAGGTGCCAGACAGGAGTTCTCCTGGTAGTTTTTACACTACCTTGGTAGGCATCTGAAAGACACCACAAAAGTTGTTCTATCAGCTTTCTGGGCTGAGATGGGGAATCGCTGAATTTTGGACTCGGCCGGTGACAAAATGTTCCAAAGACACCCCATGCACAACTCCACCGGGGAAGGTGCCAGGCAGGAGTTCTCCTGGTAGTTTTTACATTGCTCCGGTAGGCATCTGAAAGACACCACAAAAGTTGTTCTACCTGCTTTCTGGGCTGAGATGGGGAACCGCTGAATTTTGGACTCGGCCGGTGACAAAATGTTCCACAGACACCCCATGCACAACTCCACCGGGGAAGGTGCCAGGAACGAATTCTGTTGGTAGATTTACACTACCTTGGTAGGCAGCTGAAAGGCACAAGAAAAGTTGTTGTACCTGCTTTGTGGGCTGAGATGGGGAACCGCTGAATTTTGGAGTCGGCTGGTGACAAAATGTTCCAAACACACCCCATGCACAACTCCACCGGGGAAGGTGCCAGACAGGAGTTCTCCTGGTAGTTTTTACATTGCTCCGGTAGGCAGCTGAAAGGCACCACAAAAGTTGTTCTACCTGCTTTCTGGGCTGAGATGGGGAACCGCTGAATTTTGGACTCGGCTGGTGACAAAATGTTCCAAACACACCCCCTGCACAACTCCACCGGGGAAGGTGCCAGACAGGAGTTCTCCTGGTAGTTTTTACATTGCTCCGTTAGGCATCTGAAAGACACCACAAAAGTTGTTCTACCTGCTTTCTGGGCTGAGATGGGGAACCGCTGAATTTTGGACTCGGCCGGTGACAAAATGTTCCAAACACACCCCATGCACAACTCCACCGGGGAAGGTGCCAGGAACGAATTCTTTTGGTAGATTTACACTACCTTGGTAGGCAGCTGAAAGGCACAAGAAAAGTTGTTGTACCTGCTTTGTGGGCTGAGATGGGGAACCGCTGAATTTTGGAGTCGGCTGGTGACAAAATGTTCCAAACACACCCCATGCACAACTCCACCGGGGAAGGTGCCAGACAGGAGTTCTCCTGGTAGTTTTTACATTGCTCCGGTAGGCAGCTGAAAGGCACCACAAAAGTTGTTCTACCTGCTTTCTGGGCTGAGATGGGGAACCGCTGAATTTTGGACTCGGCTGGTGACAAAATGTTCCAAACACACCCCATGCACAACTCCACCCGGGAAGGTGCCAGACAGGAGTTCTCTTGGTAGTTTTTACACTGCCTTTGTAGGCATCTGAAAGACACCACAAAAGTTGTTCTACCTGCTTTCTGGGCTGAGATGGGGAACCGCTGAATTTTGGACTCGGCCGGTGACAAAATGTTCCAAACACACCCCATGCACAACTCCACCGGGGAAGGTGCCAGACAGGAGTTCTCTTAGTAGTTTTTACACTACCTTGGTAGGCATCTGAAAGACACCACAAAAGTTGTTCTACCTGCTTTCTGGGCTGAGATGGGGAAACGCTGAATTTTGGACTCGGCTGGTGACAAAATGTTCCAAACACACCCCATGCACAACTCCACCGGGGAAGGTGCCAGACAGGAGTTCTCTTGGTAGTTTTTACACTACCTTGGTAGGCAGCTGAAAGGCACCACAAAAGTTGTTCTTCCTGCTTTCTGGGCTGAGATGGGGAACCGCTGAATTTTGGAGTCGGCCGGTGACAAAATGTTCCAAACACACCCCATGCACAACTCCACCGGGGAAGGTGCCAGACAGGAGTTCTCCTGGTAGTTTTTACACTACCTTGGTAAGCATTTGAAAGGCACCACAAAAGTTGTTCTTCCTGCTTTCTGGGCTGAGATGGGGAACCGCTGAATTTTGGAGTCGGCCGGTGACAAAATGTTCCAAACACACCCCATGCACAACTCCACCACGGAAGGTGCCAGACAGGAGTTCTCCTGGTAGTTTTTACACTACCTTGGTAGGCATCTGAAAGACACCACAGAGGTTGTTCTACCTGCTTTCTGGGCTGAGATGGGGAATCGCTGAATTTTGGACTCGGCCGGTGACAAAATGTTCCAAACACACCCCATGCACAACTCCACCGGGGAAGGTGCCAGACAGGAGTTCTCCTGGTAGTTTTTACATTGCTCCGGTAGGCATCTGAAAGACACCACAAAAGTTGTTCTACCTGCTTTGTGGGCTGAGATGGGGAAACGCTGAATTTTGGACTCGGCCGGTGACAAAATGTTCCACAGACACCCCATGCACAACTCCACCGGGGAAGGTGCCAGGAACGAATTCTGTTGGTAGATTTACACTACCTTGGTAGGCAGCTGAAAGGCACAAGAAAAGTTGTTGTACCTGCTTTGTGGGCTGAGATGGGGAACCGCTGAATTTTGGAGTCGGCTGGTGACAAAATGTTCCAAACACACCCCCTGCACAACTCCACCGGGGAAGGTGCCAGACAGGAGTTCTCCTGGTAGTTTTACACTACCTTGGTAGGCAGCTGAAAGGCACCACAAAAGTTGTTCTACCTGCTTTCTGGGCTGAGACAGGGAACCGCTGAATTTTGGACTCGGCCGGTGACAAAATGTTCCAAACACACCCCATGCACAACTCCACCGGGGAAGGTGCCAGACAGGAGTTCTCCTGGTAGTTTTTACACTACCTTGGTAGGCATCTGAAAGACACCACAAAAGTTGTTCTACCTGCTTTGTGGGCTGAGATGGGGAACCGCTGAATTTTGGACTCAGCCGGTGACAAAATGTTCCAAACACACCCCATGCACAACTCCACCGGGGAAGGTGCCAGACAGGAGTTCTCCTGGTAGTTTTTACATTGCTCCGGTAGGCATCTGAAAGACACCACAAAAGTTGTTCTACCTGCTTTCTGGGCTGAGATGGGGAACCGCTGAATTTTGGAGTCGGCCGGTGACAAAATGTTCCAAACACACCCCATGCACAACTCCACCGGGGAAGGTGCCAGACAGGAGTTCTCCTGGTAGTTTTTACACTACCTTGGTAGGCAGCTGAAAGGTACCACAAAAGTTGTTCTACCTGCTTTCTGGGCTGAGATAGGGAACCGCTGAATTTTGGACTCGGCTGGTGACAAAATGTTCCAAACACAGCCCATGCACAACTCCACCGGGGAAGGTGCCAGACAGGAGTTCTCCTGGTAGTTTTTACATTGCTCCGGTAGGCATCTGAAAGACACCACAAAAGTTGTTCTACCTGCTTTCTGGGCTGAGATGGGGAACAGCTGAATTTTGGACTCGGCTGGTGACAAAATGTTCCAAACACACCCCATGCACAACTCCACCGGGGAAGGTGCCAGACAGGAGTTCTCCTGGTAGTTTTTACATTGCTCCGGTAGGCATCTGAAAGACACCACAAAAGTTGTTCTACCTGCTTTCTGGGCTGAGATGGGGAACCGCTGAATTTTGGAGTCGGCCGGTGACAAAATGTTCCAAACACACCCCATGCACAACTCCACCGGGGAAGGTGCCAGGAACGAATTCTTTTGGTAGATTTACACTACCTTGGTAGGCAGCTGAAAGGCACCACAAAAGTTGTTCTACCTGCTTTCTGGGCTGAGATGGGGAAACGCTGAATTTTGGACTCGGCTGGTGACAAAATGTTCCAAACACACCCCATGCACAACTCCACCGGGGAAGGTGCCAGACAGGAGTTCTCCTGGTAGTTTTTACACTGCCTTTGTAGGCATCTGAAAGACACCACAAAAGTTGTTCTACCTGCTTTCTGGGCTGAGATGGGGAATCGCTGAATTTTGGACTCGGCCGGTGACAAAATGTTCCAAACACACCCCATGCACAACTCCACCGGGGAAGGTGCCAGACAGGAGTTCTCTTAGTAGTTTTTACACTACCTTGGTAGGCATCTGAAAGACACCACAAAAGTTGTTCTACCTGCTTTCTGGGCTGAGATGGGGAAACGCTGAATTTTGGACTCGGCTGGTGACAAAATGTTCCAAACACACCCCATGCACAACTCCACCGGGGAAGGTGCCAGACAGGAGTTCTCTTGGTAGTTTTTACACTACCTTGGTAGGCAGCTGAAAGGCACCACAAAAGTTGTTCTTCCTGCTTTGTGGGCTGAGATGGGGAACCGCTGAATTTTGGACTCGGCCGGTGACAAAATGTTCCAAACACACCCCATGCACAACTCCACCGGGGAAGGTGCCAGACAGGAGTTCTCTTAGTAGTTTTTACACTACCTTGGTAGGCATCTGAAAGACACCACAAAAGTTGTTCTACCTGCTTTCTGGGCTGAGATGGGGAACCGCTGAATTTTGGAGGCGGCTGGTGACAAAATGTTCCAAACACACCCCATGCACAACTCCACCGGGGAAGGTGCCAGACAGGAGTTCTCCTGGTAGTTTTTACACTACCTTGGTAGGCATCTAAAAGACACCACAAAAGTTGTTCTACCTGCTTTCTGGGCTGAGATGGGGAATCGCTGAATTTTGGACTCGGCTGGTGACAAAATGTTCCAAACACACCCCATGCACAACTCCACCACGGAAGGTGCCAGACAGGAGTTCTCTTGGTAGTTTTTACACTACCTTGGTAGGCATCTGAAAGACACCACAAAAGTTGTTCTACCTGCTTTCTGGGCTGAGATGGGGAACCGCTGAATTTTGGACTCGGCTGGTGACAAAAAGTTCCAAACACACCCCATGCACAACTCCACCGGGGAAGGTGCCAGACAGGAGTTCTCTTGGTAGTTTTTACACTACCTTGGTAGGCAGCTGAAAGGCACCACAAAAGTTGTTGTACCTGCTTTGTGGGCTGAGATGGGGAACCGCTGAATTTTGGAGTCGGCCGGTGACAAAATGTTCCAAACACACCCCATGCACAACTCCACCGGGGAAGGTGCCAGACAGGAGTTCTCTTGGTAGTTTTTACACTACCTTGGTAGGCATCTGAAAGACACCACAAAAGTTGTTCTACCTGCTTTCTGGGCTGAGATGGGGAACCGCTGAATTTTGGAGTCGGCTGGTGACAAAATGTTCCAAACACACCCCATGCACAACTCCACCACGGAAGGTGCCAGACAGGAGTTCTCCTGGTAGTTTTTACACTACCTTGGTAAGCATTTGAAAGGCACCACAAAAGTTGTTCTTCCTGCTTTCTGGGCTGAGATGGGGAACCGCTGAATTTTGGACTCGGCCGGTGACAAAATGTTCCACAGACACCCCATGCACAACTCCACCGGCGAAGGTGCCAGGAACGAATTCTGTTGGTAGTTTTTACACTACCTTGGTAGGCAGCTGAAAGGCACCACAAAAGTTGTTGTACCTGCTTTGTGGGCTGAGATGGGGAACCGCTGAATTTTGGAGTCGGCCGTTGACAAAATGTTCCAAACACACCCCATGCACAACTCCACCGGGGAAGGTGCCAGACAGGAGTTCTCCTGGTAGTTTTTACACTACCTTGGTAGGCATTTGAAAGGCACCACAAAAGTTGTTGTACCTGCTTTCTGGGCTGAGATGGGGAACCGCTGAATTTTGGAGTCGGCCGGTGACAAAATGTTCCAAACACACCCCATGCAAAACTCCACCGGGGAAGGTGCCAGACAGGAGTTCTCTTAGTAGTTTTTACACTACCTTGGTAGGCATCTGAAAGACACCACAAAAGTTGTTCTACCTGCTTTCTGGGCTGAGATGGGGAACCGCTGAATTTTGGAGTCGGCTGGTGACAAAATGTTCCAAACACACCCCCTGCACAACTCCACCGGGGAAGGTGCCAGACAGGAGTTCTCCTGGTAGTTTTTACACTACCTTGGTAGGCATCTGAAAGACACCACAAAAGTTGTTCTACCTGCTTTCTGGGCTGAGATGGGGAATCGCTGAATTTTGGACTCGGCTGGTGACAAAATGTTCCAAACACACCCCATGCACAACTCCACCGGGGAAGGTGCCAGACAGGAGTTCTCTTGGTAGTTTTTACACTACCTTGGTAGGCATCTGAAAGACACCACAAAAGTTGTTCTACCTGCTTTCTGGGCTGAGATGGGGAACCGCTGAATTTTGGACTCGGCTGGTGACAAAAAGTTCCAAACACACCCCATGCACAACTCCACCGGGGAAGGTGCCAGACAGGAGTTCTCTTGGTAGTTTTTACACTACCTTGGTAGGCAGCTGAAAGGCACCACAAAAGTTGTTTTACCTGCTTTGTGGGCTGAGATGGGGAACCGCTGAATTTTGGAGTCGGCCGGTGACAAAATGTTCCAAACACACCCCATGCACAACTCCACCGGGGAAGGTGCCAGACAGGAGTTCTCTTGGTAGTTTTTACACTACCTTGGTAGGCATTTGAAAGGCACCACAAAAGTTCTTCTACCTGCTTTCTGGGCTGAGATGGGGAACCGCTGAATTTTGGAGTCGGCTGGTGACAAAATGTCCAAACACACCCCATGCACAACTCCACCGGGGAAGGTGCCAGACAGGAGTTCTCCTGGTAGTTTTTACACTACCTTGGTAAGCATTTGAAAGGCACCACAAAAGTTGTTCTTCCTGCTTTCTGGGCTGAGATGGGGAACCGCTGAATTTTGGACTCGGCCGGTGACAAAATGTTCCACAGACACCCCATGCACAACTCCACCGGGGAAGGTGCCAGGAACGAATTCTGTTGGTAGTTTTTACACTACCTTGGTAGGCATTTGAAAGACACCACAAAAGTTGTTCTACCTGCTTTCTGGGCTGAGATGGGGAACCGCTGAATTTTGGAGTCTGCTGGTGACAAAATGTTCCAAACACACCCCATGCACAACTCCACCGGGGAAGGTGCCAGACAGGAGTTCTCCTGGTAGTTTTTACACTACCTTGGTAGGCATTTGAAAGGCACCACAAAAGTTGTTCTTCCTGCTTTCTGGGCTGAGATGGGGAACCGCTGAATTTTGGACTCGGCTGGTGACAAAATGTTCCAAACACACCCCATGCACAACTCCACCGGGGAAGGTGCCAGACAGGAGTTCTCCTGGTAGTTTTTACACTACCTTGGTAGGCATCTGAAAGACACCACAAAAGTTGTTCTACCTGCTTTCTGGGCTGAGATGGGGAAACGCTGAATTTTGGACTCGGCTGGTGACAAAATGTTCCAAACACACCCCATGCACAACTCCACCGGGGAAGGTGCCAGACAGGAGTTCTCTTAGTAGTTTTTACACTACCTTGGTAGGCATCTGAAAGACACCACAAAAGTTGTTCTACCTGCTTTCTGGGCTGAGATGGGGAAACGCTGAATTTTGGACTCGGCTGGTGACAAAATGTTCCAAACACACCCCATGCACAACTCCACCGGGGAAGGTGCCAGACAGGAGTTCTCTTGGTAGTTTTTACACTACCTTGGTAGGCAGCTGAAAGGCACCACAAAAGTTGTTCTACCTGCTTTCTGGGCTGAGATGGGGAACCGCTGAATTTTGGAGTCGGCCGGTGACAAAATGTTCCAAACACACCCCATGCAAAACTCCACCGGGGAAGGTGGCAGACAGGAGTTCTCCTGGTAGTTTTTACACTACCTTGGTAAGCATTTTAAAGGCACCACAGAAGTTGTTCTTCCTGCTTTCTGGGCTGAGATGGGGAACCGCTGAATTTTGGACTCGGCTGGTGACAAAATGTTCCAAACACAGCCCATGCACAACTCCACCGGGGAAGGTGCCAGACAGGAGTTCTCCTGGTAGTTTTTACATTGCTCCGGTAGGCATCTGAAAGACACCACAAAAGTTGTTCTACCTGCTTTCTGGGCTGAGATGGGGAACAGCTGAATTTTGGACTCGGCTGGTGACAAAATGTTCCAAACACACCCCATGCACAACTCCACCGGGGAAGGTGCCAGACAGGAGTTCTCCTGGTAGTTTTTACATTGCTCCGGTAGGCATCTGAAAGACACCACAAAAGTTGTTCTACCTGCTTTCTGGGCTGAGATGGGGAACCGCTGAATTTTGGAGTCGGCCGGTGACAAAATGTTCCAAACACACCCCATGCACAACTCCACCGGGGAAGGTGCCAGGAACGAATTCTTTTGGTAGATTTACACTACCTTGGTAGGCAGCTGAAAGGCACCACAAAAGTTGTTCTACCTGCTTTCTGGGCTGAGATGGGGAACCGCTGAATTTTGGACTCGGCTGGTGACAAAATGTTCCAAACACACCCCATGCACAACTCCACCGGGGAAGGTGCCAGACAGGAGTTCTCTTGGTAGTTTTTACACTGCCTTTGTAGGCATCTGAAAGACACCACAAAAGTTGTTCTACCTGCTTTCTGGGCTGAGATGGGGAACCGCTGAATTTTGGACTCGGCCGGTGACAAAATGTTCCAAACACACCCCATGCACAACTCCACCGGGGAAGGTGCCAGACAGGAGTTCTCTTAGTAGTTTTTACACTACCTTGGTAGGCATCTGAAAGACACCACAAAAGTTGTTCTACCTGCTTTCTGGGCTGAGATGGGGAAACGCTGAATTTTGGACTCGGCTGGTGACAAAATGTTCCAAACACACCCCATGCACAACTCCACCGGGGAAGGTGCCAGAAAGGAGTTCTCTTGGTAGTTTTTACACTACCTTGGTAGGCAGCTGAAAGGCACCACAAAAGTTGTTCTTCCTGCTTTGTGGGCTGAGATGGGGAACCGCTGAATTTTGGACTCGGCCGGTGACAAAATGTTCCAAACACACCCCATGCACAACTCCACCGGGGAAGGTGCCAGACAGGAGTTCTCTTAGTAGTTTTTACACTACCTTGGTAGGCATCTGAAAGACACCACAAAAGTTGTTCTACCTGCTTTCTGGGCTGAGATGGGGAACCGCTGAATTTTGGAGTCGGCTGGTGACAAAATGTTCCAAACACACCCCCTGCACAACTCCACCGGGGAAGGTGCCAGACAGGAGTTCTCCTGGTAGTTTTTACACTACCTTGGTAGGCACCTGAAAGACACCACAAAAGTTGTTCTACCTGCTTTCTGGGCTGAGATGGGGAATCGCTGAATTTTGGACTCGGCTGGTGACAAAATGTTCCAAACACACCCCATGCACAACTCCACCACGGAAGGTGCCAGACAGGAGTTCTCTTGGTAGTTTTTACACTACCTTGGTAGGCATCTGAAAGACACCACAAAAGTTGTTCTACCTGCTTTCTGGGCTGAGATGGGGAACCGCTGAATTTTGGACTCGGCCGGTGACAAAATGTTCCAAACACACCCCATGCACAACTCCACCGGGGAAGGTGCCAGACAGGAGTTCTCTTGGTAGTTTTTACACTACCTTGGTAGGCAGCTGAAAGGCACCACAAAAGTTGTTGTACCTGCTTTGTGGGCTGAGATGGGGAACCGCTGAATTTTGGAGTCGGCCGGTGACAAAATGTTCCAAACACACCCCATGCACAACTCCACCGGGGAAGGTGCCAGACAGGAGTTCTCTTGGTAGTTTTTACACTACCTTGGTAGGCATTTGAAAGGCACCACAAAAGTTCTTCTACCTGCTTTCTGGGCTGAGATGGGGAACCGCTGAATTTTGGAGTCGGCTGGTGACAAAATGTTCCAAACACACCCCATGCACAACTCCACCACGGAAGGTGCCAGACAGGAGTTCTCCTGGTAGTTTTTACACTACCTTGGTAAGCATTTGAAAGGCACCACAAAAGTTGTTCTTCCTGCTTTCTGGGCTGAGATGGGGAACCGCTGAATTTTGGACTCGGCCGGTGACAAAATGTTCCACAGACACCCCATGCACAACTCCACCGGCGAAGGTGCCAGGAACGAATTCTGTTGGTAGTTTTTACACTACCTTGGTAGGCATTTGAAAGACACCACAAAAGTTGTTCTACCTGCTTTCTGGGCTGAGATGGGGAACCGCTGAATTTTGGACTCGGCCGTTGACAAAATGTTCCAAACACACCCCATGCACAACTCCACCGGGGAAGGTGCCAGACAGGAGTTCTCCTGGTAGTTTTTACACTACCTTGGTAGGCATTTGAAAGGCACCACAAAAGTTGTTGTACCTGCTTTCTGGGCTGAGATGGGGAACCGCTGAATTTTGGACTCGGCCGGTGACAAAATGTTCCAAACACACCCCATGCAAAACTCCACCGGGGAAGGTGCCAGACAGGAGTTCTCTTAGTAGTTTTTACACTACCTTGGTAGGCATCTGAAAGACACCACAAAAGTTGTTCTACCTGCTTTCTGGGCTGAGATGGGGAACCGCTGAATTTTGGACTCGGCTGGTGACAAAATGTTCCAAACACACCCCCTGCACAACTCCACCGGGGAAGGTGCCAGACAGGAGTTCTCCTGGTAGTTTTTACACTACCTTGGTAGGCATCTGAAAGACACCACAAAAGTTGTTCTACCTGCTTTCTGGGCTGAGACAGGGAATCGCTGAATTTTGGACTCGGCTGGTGACAAAATGTTCCAAACACACCCCATGCACAACTCCACCGGGGAAGGTGCCAGACAGGAGTTCTCTTGGTAGTTTTTACACTACCTTGGTAGGCATCTGAAAGACACCACAAAAGTTGTTCTACCTGCTTTCTGGGCTGAGATGGGGAACCGCTGAATTTTGGACTCGGCTGGTGACAAAAAGTTCCAAACACACCCCATGCACAACTCCACCGGGGAAGGTGCCAGGCAGGAGTTCTCTTGGTAGTTTTTACACTACCTTGGTAGGCAGCTGAAAGGCACCACAAAAGTTGTTTTACCTGCTTTGTGGGCTGAGATGGGGAACCGCTGAATTTTGGAGTCGGCCGGTGACAAAATGTTCCAAACACACCCCATGCACAACTCCACCGGGGAAGGTGCCAGACAGGAGTTCTCTTGGTAGTTTTTACACTACCTTGGTAGGCATTTGAAAGGCACCACAAAAGTTCTTCTACCTGCTTTCTGGGCTGAGATGGGGAACCGCTGAATTTTGGAGTCGGCTGGTGACAAAATGTTCCAAACACACCCCATGCACAACTCCACCGGGGAAGGTGCCAGACAGGAGTTCTCCTGGTAGTTTTTACACTACCTTGGTAAGCATTTGAAAGGCACCACAAAAGTTGTTCTTCCTGCTTTCTGGGCTGAGATGGGGAACCGCTGAATTTTGGACTCGGCCGGTGACAAAATGTTCCACAGACACCCCATGCACAACTCCACCGGGGAAGGTGCCAGGAACGAATTCTGTTGGTAGTTTTTACACTACCTTGGTAGGCATTTGAAAGACACCACAAAAGTTGTTCTACCTGCTTTCTGGGCTGAGATGGGGAACCGCTGAATTTTGGAGTCTGCTGGTGACAAAATGTTCCAAACACACCCCATGCACAACTCCACCGGGGAAGGTGCCAGACAGGAGTTCTCCTGGTAGTTTTTACACTACCTTGGTAGGCATTTGAAAGGCACCACAAAAGTTGTTCTTCCTGCTTTCTGGGCTGAGATGGGGAACCGCTGAATTTTGGACTCGGCTGGTGACAAAATGTTCCAAACACACCCCATGCACAACTCCACCGGGGAAGGTGCCAGACAGGAGTTCTCCTGGTAGTTTTTACACTACCTTGGTAGGCATCTGAAAGACACCACAAAAGTTGTTCTACCTGCTTTCTGGGCTGAGATGGGGAAACGCTGAATTTTGGACTCGGCTGGTGACAAAATGTTCCAAACACACCCCATGCACAACTCCACCGGGGAAGGTGCCAGACAGGAGTTCTCTTGGTAGTTTTTACACTACCTTGGTAGGCATCTGAAAGACACCACAAAAGTTGTTCTACCTGCTTTCTGGGCTGAGATGGGGAACCGCTGAATTTTGGACTCGGCTGGTGACAAAAAGTTCCAAACACACCCCATGCACAACTCCACCGGGGAAGGTGCCAGACAGGAGTTCTCTTGGTAGTTTTTACACTACCTTGGTAGGCAGCTGAAAGGCACCACAAAAGTTGTTTTACCTGCTTTGTGGGCTGAGATGGGGAACCGCTGAATTTTGGAGTCGGCCGGTGACAAAATGTTCCAAACACACCCCATGCACAACTCCACCGGGGAAGGTGCCAGACAGGAGTTCTCTTGGTAGTTTTTACACTACCTTGGTAGGCATTTGAAAGGCACCACAAAAGTTCTTCTACCTGCTTTCTGGGCTGAGATGGGGAACCGCTGAATTTTGGAGTCGGCTGGTGACAAAATGTTCCAAACACACCCCATGCACAACTCCACCGGGGAAGGTGCCAGACAGGAGTTCTCCTGGTAGTTTTTACACTACCTTGGTAAGCATTTGAAAGGCACCACAAAAGTTGTTCTTCCTGCTTTCTGGGCTGAGATGGGGAACCGCTGAATTTTGGACTCGGCCGGTGACAAAATGTTCCACAGACACCCCATGCACAACTCCACCGGGGAAGGTGCCAGGAACGAATTCTGTTGGTAGTTTTTACACTACCTTGGTAGGCATTTGAAAGACACCACAAAAGTTGTTCTACCTGCTTTCTGGGCTGAGATGGGGAACCGCTGAATTTTGGAGTCTGCTGGTGACAAAATGTTCCAAACACACCCCATGCACAACTCCACCGGGGAAGGTGCCAGACAGGAGTTCTCCTGGTAGTTTTTACACTACCTTGGTAGGCATTTGAAAGGCACCACAAAAGTTGTTCTTCCTGCTTTCTGGGCTGAGATGGGGAACCGCTGAATTTTGGACTCGGCTGGTGACAAAATGTTCCAAACACACCCCATGCACAACTCCACCGGGGAAGGTGCCAGACAGGAGTTCTCCTGGTAGTTTTTACACTACCTTGGTAGGCATCTGAAAGACACCACAAAAGTTGTTCTACCTGCTTTCTGGGCTGAGATGGGGAAACGCTGAATTTTGGACTCGGCTGGTGACAAAATGTTCCAAACACACCCCATGCACAACTCCACCGGGGAAGGTGCCAGACAGGAGTTCTCTTAGTAGTTTTTACACTACCTTGGTAGGCATCTGAAAGACACCACAAAAGTTGTTCTACCTGCTTTCTGGGCTGAGATGGGGAAACGCTGAATTTTGGACTCGGCTGGTGACAAAATGTTCCAAACACACCCCATGCACAACTCCACCGGGGAAGGTGCCAGACAGGAGTTCTCTTGGTAGTTTTTACACTACCTTGGTAGGCAGCTGAAAGGCACCACAAAAGTTGTTGTACCTGCTTTGTGGGCTGAGATGGGGAACCGCAGAATTTTGGAGTCGGCCGGTGACAAAATGTTCCAAACACACCCCATGCAAAACTCCACCGGGGAAGGTGGCAGACAGGAGTTCTCCTGGTAGTTTTTACACTACCTTGGTAAGCATTTTAAAGGCACCACAGAAGTTGTTCTTCCTGCTTTCTGGGCTGAGATGGGGAACCGCTGAATTTTGGACTCGGCTGGTGACAAAATGTTCCAAACACACCCCATGCACAACTCCACCGGGGAAGGTGCCAGACAGGAGTTCTCCTGGTAGTTTTTACACTACCTTGGTAGGCATCTGAAAGACACCACAAAAGTTGTTCTACCTGCTTTCTGGGCTGAGATGGGGAAACGCTGAATTTTGGACTCGGCTGGTGACAAAATGTTCCAAACACACCCCATGCACAACTCCACCGGGGAAGGTGCCAGACAGGAGTTCTCTTAGTAGTTTTTACACTACCTTGGTAGGCATCTGAAAGACACCACAAAAGTTGTTCTACCTGCTTTCTGGGCTGAGATGGGGAAACGCTGAATTTTGGACTCGGCTGGTGACAAAATGTTCCAAACACACCCCATGCACAACTCCACCGGGGAAGGTGCCAGACAGGAGTTCTCCTGGTAGTTTTTACACTACCTTGGTAGGCAGCTGAAAGGCACAAGAAAAGTTGTTGTACCTGCTTTGTGGGCTGAGATGGGGAACCGCTGAATTTTGGACTCGGCTGGTGACAAAATGTTCCAAACACACCCCCTGCACAACTCCACCGGGGAAGGTGCCAGACAGGAGTTCTCCTGGTAGTTTTTACATTGCTCCGGTAGGCATCTGAAAGATACCACAAAAGATGTTCTACCTGCTTTCTGGGCTGAGATGGGGAACCGCTGAATTTTGGACTCGGCCGTTGACAAAATGTTCCAAACACACCCCATGCACAACTCCACCGGGGAAGGTGCCAGACAGGAGTTCTCCTGGTAGTTTTTACATTGCTCCGGTAGGCATCTGAAAGACACCACAAAAGTTGTTCTACCTGCTTTCTGGGCTGAGATGGGGAACCGCTGAATTTTGGACTCGGCCGGTGAAAAAATGTTCCAAAGACACCCCCTGCACAACGCCACCGGGGAAGGTGCCAGACAGGAGTTCTCCTGGTAGTTTTTACACTACCTTGGTAGGCAGCTGAAAGGCACCACAAAAGTTGTTCTACCTGCTTTCTGGGCTGAGATGGGGAACCGCTGAATTTTGGACTCGGCCGGTGACAAAATGTTCCAAACACACCCCATGCACAACTCCACCGGGGAAGGTGCCAGACAGGAGTTCTCCTGGTAGTTTTTACACTACCTTGGTAGGCATCTGAAAGGCACCACAAAAGTTGTTCTACCTGCTTTCTGGGCTGAGATGGGGAAACGCTGAATTTTGGAGTCGGCCGGTGACAAAATGTTCCAAACACACCCCCTGCACAACCCCACCGGGGAAGGTGCCAGACAGGAGTTCTCCTGGTAGTTTTTACATTGCTCCGGTAGGCACCTGAATGGCAGCACAAAAGTTGTTCTACCTGCTTTCTGGGCTGAGATGGGGAACCGCTGAATTTTGGAGTCGGCCGGTGACAAAATGTTCCAAACACACCCCCTGCACAACTCCACCGGGGAAGGTGCCAGACAGGAGTTCTCCTGGTAGTTTTTACATTGCTCCGGTAGGCATCTGAAAGATACCACAAAAGATGTTCTACCTGCTTTCTGGGCTGAGATGGGGAACCGCTGAATTTTGGACTCGGCCGTTGACAAAATGTTCCAAACACACCCCCTGCACAACTCCACCGGGGAAGGTGCCAGACAGGAGTTCTCCTGGTAGTTTTTACATTGCTCCGGTAGGCATCTGAAAGACACCACAAAAGTTGTTCTACCTGCTTTCTGGGCTGAGATGGGGAACCGCTGAATTTTGGACTCGGCCGTTGACAAAATGTTCCAAACACACCCCATGCACAACTCCACCGGGGAAGGTGCCAGACAAGAGTTCTCTTGGTAGTTTTTACACTACCTTGGTAGGCAGCTGAAAGGCACCACAAAAGTTGTTCTTCCTGCTTTCTGGGCTGAGATGGGGAACCGCTGAATTTTGGACTTGGCTGGTGACAAAATGTTCCAAACACACCCCCTGCACAACTCCACCGGGGAAGGTGCCAGACAGGAGTTCTCCTGGTAGTTTTTACACTACCTTGGTAGGCATCTGAAAGACACCACAAAAGTTGTTCTACCTGCTTTCTGGGCTGAGATGGGGAATCGCTGAATTTTGGACTCGGCTGGTGACAAAATGTTCCAAACACACCCCATGCACAACTCCACCGGGGAAGGTGCCAGACAGGAGTTCTCTTGGTAGTTTTTACACTACCTTGGTAGGCATCTGAAAGACACCACAAAAGTTGTTCTACCTGCTTTCTGGGCTGAGATGGGGAACCGCTGAATTTTGGACTCGGCTGGTGACAAAATGTTCCAAACACACCCCACGCACAACTCCACCGGGGAAGGTGCCAGACAGGAGTTCTCTTGGTAGTTTTTACACTACCTTGGTAGGCAGCTGAAAGGCACCACAAAAGTTGTTCTTCCTCCTTTCTGGGCTGAGATGGGGAACCGCTGAATTTTGGACTCGGCCAGTGACAAAATGTTCCAAACACACCCCATGCACAACTCCACCGGGGAAGGTGCCAGACAGGAGTTCTCTTGGTAGTTTTTACACTACCTTGGTAGGCATTTGAAAGGCACCACAAAAGTTGTTCTTCCTGCTTTCTGGGCTGAGATGGGGAACCGCTGAATTTTGGAGTCGGCCGGTGACAAAATGTTCCAAACACACCCCATGCCCAACTCCACCGGGGAAGGTGCCAGACAGGAGTTCTCCTGGTAGTTTTTACACTACCTTGGTAAGCATTTGAAAGGCACCACAAAAGTTGTTCTTCCTGCTTTCTGGGCTGAGATGGGGAACCGCTGAATTTTGGACTCGGCCGGTGACAAAATGTTCCACAGACACCCCATGCACAACTCCACCGGGGAAGGTGCCAGGAACGAATTCTGTTGGTAGTTTTTACACTACCTTGGTAGGCAGCTGAAAGGCACCACAAAAGTTGTTGTACCTGCTTTGTGGGCTGAGATGGGGAACCGCTGAATTTTGGAGTCGGCCGTTGACAAAATGTTCCAAAGACACCCCATGCACAACTCCACCGGGGAAGGTGCCAGACAGGAGTTCTCTTGGTAGTTTTTACACTACCTTGGTAGGCAGCTGAAAGGCACCACAAAAGTTGTTCTACCTGCTTTCTGGGCTGAGATGGGGAACCGCTGAATTTTGGACTCGGCTGGTGACAAAATGTTCCAAACACACCCCATGCACAACTCCACCGGGGAAGGTGCCAGACAGGAGTTCTCTTAGTAGTTTTTACACTACCTTGGTAGGCATCTGAAAGACACCACAAAAGTTGTTCTACCTGCTTTCTGGGCTGAGATGGGGAACCGCTGAATTTTGGACTCGGCTGGTGACAAAATGTTCCAAACACACCCCATGCACAACTCCACTGGGGAAGGTGCCAGACAGGAGTTCTCTTGGTAGTTTTTACACTACCTTGGTAGGCAGCTGAAAGGCACCACAAAAGTTGTTCTTCCTGCTTTCTGGGCTGAGATGGGGAACCGCTGAATTTTGGAGTCGGCCGGTGACAAAATGTTCCAAACACACCCCATGCCCAACTCCACCGGGGAAGGTGCCAGACAGGAGTTCTCCTGGTAGTTTTTACACTACCTTGGTAAGCATTTGAAAGGCACCACAAAAGTTGTTCTTCCTGCTTTCTGGGCTGAGATGGGGAACCGCTGAATTTTGGAGTCGGCCGGTGACAAAATGTTCCACAGACACCCCATGCACAACTCCACCGGGGAAGGTGCCAGGAACGAATTCTGTTGGTAGTTTTTACACTACCTTGGTAGGTAGCTGAAAGGCACCACAAAAGTTGTTGTACCTGCTTTGTGGGCTGAGATGGGGAAACGCTGAATTTTGGAGTCGGCTGGTGACAAAATGTTCCAAACACACCCCATGCACAACTCCACCGGGGAAGGTGCCAGACAGGAGTTCTCCTGGTAGTTTTTACACTACCTTGGTAGGCATCTGAAAGACACCACAAAAGTTGTTCTACCTGCTTTCTGGGCTGAGATGGGGAACCGCTGAATTTTGGAGTCGGCTGGTGACAAAATGTTCCAAACACACCCCATGCACAACTCCACCGGGGAAGGTGCCAGACAGGAGTTCTCCTGGTAGTTTTTACACTACCTTGGTAGGCATCTGAAAGACACCACAAAAGTTGTTCTACCTGCTTTCTGGGCTGAGATGGGGAATCGCTGAATTTTGGAGTCGGCCGGTGACAAAATGTTCCAAAGACACCCCATGCACAACTCCACCGGGGAAGGTGCCAGACAGGAGTTCTCCTGGTAGTTTTTACATTGCTCCGGTAGGCATCTGAAAGACACCACAAAAGTTGTTCTACCTGCTTTCTGGGCTGAGATGGGGAACCGCTGAATTTTGGACTCGGCCGGTGACAAAATGTTCCAAACACACCCCATGCACAACTCCACCGGGGAAGGTGCCAGACAGGAGTTCTCCTGGTAGTTTTTACATTGCTCCGGTAGGCATCTGAAAGACACCACAAAAGTTGTTCTACCTGCTTTCTGGGCTGAGATGGGGAACCGCTGAATTTTGGACTCGGCTGGTGACAAAATGTTCCAAACACACCCCATGCACAACACCACCGGGGAAGGTGCCAGACAGGAGTTCTCTTAGTAGTTTTTACACTACCTTGGTAAGCATTTGAAAGGCACCACAAAAGTTGTTCTTCCTGCTTTCTGGGCTGAGATGGGGAACCGCTGAATTTTGGACTCGGCCGGTGACAAAATGTTCCACAGACACCCCATGCACAACTCCACCGGGGAAGGTGCCAGGAACGAATTCTCTTGGTAGTTTTTACACTACCTTGGTAGGCAGCTGAAAGGCACAAGAAAAGTTGTTGTACCTGATTTGTGGGCTGAGATGGGGAACCGCTGAATTTTGGAGTCGGCCGTTGACAAAATGTTCCAAAGACACCCCATGCACAACTCCACCGGGGAAGGTGCCAGACAGGAGTTCTCTTGGTAGTTTTTACACTACCTTGGTAGGCACCTGAAAGGCACCACAAAAGTTGTTCTACCTGCTTTCTGGGCTGAGATGGGGAACCGCTGAATTTTGGACTCGGCTGGTGACAAAATGTTCCAAACACACCCCATGCACAACTCCACCGGGGAAGGTGCCAGACAGGAGTTCTCTTAGTAGTTTTTACACTACCTTGGTAGGCATCTGAAAGACACCACAAAAGTTGTTCTACCTGCTTTCTGGGCTGAGATGGGGAACCGCTGAATTTTGGACTCGGCTGGTGACAAAATGTTCCAAACACACCCCATGCACAACTCCACTGGGGAAGGTGCCAGACAGGAGTTCTCTTGGTAGTTTTTACACTACCTTGGTAGGCAGCTGAAAGGCACCACAAAAGTTGTTCTTCCTGCTTTCTGGGCTGAGATGGGGAACCGCTGAATTTTGGAGTCGGCCGGTGACAAAATGTTCCAAACACACCCCATGCCCAACTCCACCGGGGAAGGTGCCAGACAGGAGTTCTCCTGGTAGTTTTTACACTACCTTGGTAAGCATTTGAAAGGCACCACAAAAGTTGTTCTTCCTGCTTTCTGGGCTGAGATGGGGAACCGCTGAATTTTGGACTCGGCCGGTGACAAAATGTTCCACAGACACCCCATGCACAACTCCACCGGGGAAGGTGCCAGGAACGAATTCTGTTGGTAGTTTTTACACTACCTTGGTAGGCAGCTGAAAGGCACCACAAAAGTTGTTGTACCTGCTTTGTGGGCTGAGATGGGGAAACGCTGAATTTTGGAGTCGGCTGGTGACAAAATGTTCCAAACACACCCCATGCACAACTCCACCGGGGAAGGTGCCAGACAGGAGTTCTCCTGGTAGTTTTTACACTACCTTGGTAGGCATCTGAAAGACACCACAAAAGTTGTTCTACCTGCTTTCTGGGCTGAGATGGGGAACCGCTGAATTTTGGAGTCGGCTGGTGACAAAATGTTCCAAACACACCCCATGCACAACTCCACCGGGGAAGGTGCCAGACAGGAGTTCTCCTGGTAGTTTTTACACTACCTTGGTAGGCATCTGAAAGACACCACAAAAGTTGTTCTACCTGCTTTCTGGGCTGAGATGGGGAATCGCTGAATTTTGGAGTCGGCCGGTGACAAAATGTTCCAAAGACACCCCATGCACAACTCCACCGGGGAAGGTGCCAGACAGGAGTTCTCCTGGTAGTTTTTACATTGCTCCGGTAGGCATCTGAAAGACACCACAAAAGTTGTTCTACCTGCTTTCTGGGCTGAGATGGGGAATCGCTGAATTTTGGACTCGGCCGGTGACAAAATGTTCCAAACACACCCCATGCACAACTCCACCGGGGAAGGTGCCAGACAGGAGTTCTCCTGGTAGTTTTTACATTGCTCCGGTAGGCATCTGAAAGACACCACAAAAGTTGTTCTACCTGCTTTCTGGGCTGAGATGGGGAACCGCTGAATTTTGGACTCGGCCGGTGACAAAATGTTCCAAACACACCCCATGCACAACACCACCGGGGAAGGTGCCAGACAGGAGTTCTCTTAGTAGTTTTTACACTACCTTGGTAGGCAGCTGAAAGGCACCACAAAAGTTGTTCTACCTGCTTTCTGGGCTGAGATGGGGAACCGCTGAATTTTGGACTCGGCTGGTGACAAAATGTTCCAAACACACCCCCTGCACAACTCCACCGGGGAAGGTGCCAGACAGGAGTTCTCCTGGTAGTTTTTACACTGCCTTGGTAGGCATCTGAAAGACACCACAAAAGTTGTTCTACCTGCTTTCTGGGCTGAGATGGGGAATCGCTGAATTTTGGACTCGGCCGGTGACAAAATGTTCCAAACACACCCCATGCACAACTCCACCGGGGAAGGTGCCAGACAGGAGTTCTCTTAGTAGTTTTTACACTACCTTGGTAGGCATCTGAAAGACACCACAAAAGTTGTTCTACCTGCTTTCTGGGCTGAGATGGGGAAACGCTGAATTTTGGACTCGGCTGGTGACAAAATGTTCCAAACACACCCCATGCACAACTCCACCGGGGAAGGTGCCAGACAGGAGTTCTCCTGGTAGTTTTTACACTACCTTGGTAAGCATTTGAAAGGCACCACAAAAGTTGTTCTTCCTGCTTTCTGGGCTGAGATGGGGAACCGCTGAATTTTGGACTCGGCCGGTGACAAAATGTTCCACAGACACCCCATGCACAACTCCACCGGGGAAGGTGCCAGGAACGAATTCTGTTGGTAGTTTTTACACTACCTTGGTAGGCAGCTGAAAGGCACCACAAAAGTTGTTGTACCTGCTTTGTGGGCTGAGATGGGGAAACGCTGAATTTTGGAGTCGGCTGGTGACAAAATGTTCCAAACACACCCCCTGCACAACTCCACTGGGGAAGGTGCCAGACAGGTGTTCTCCTGGTAGTTTTTACATTGATCCGGTAGGCATCTGAAAGACACCACAAAGGTTGTTCTACCTGCTTTCTGGGCTGAGATGGGGAACCGCTGAATTTTGGAGTCGGCTGGTGACAAAATGTTCCAAACACACCCCATGCACAACTCCACCGGGGAAGGTGCCAGACAGGAGTTCTCCTGGTAGTTTTTACACTACCTTGGTAGGCATCTGAAAGACACCACAAAAGTTGTTCTACCTGCTTTCTGGGCTGAGATGGGGAATCGCTGAATTTTGGACTCGGCCGGTGACAAAATGTTCCAAACACACCCCATGCACAACTCCACCGGGGAAGGTGCCAGACAGGAGTTCTCTTAGTAGTTTTTACACTACCTTGGTAGGCAGCTGAAAGGCACAAGAAAAGTTGTTGTACCTGCTTTGTGGGCTGAGATGGGGAACCGCTGAATTTTGGACTCGGCTGGTGACAAAATGTTCCAAACACACCCCCTGCACAACTCCACCGGGGAAGGTGCCAGACAGGAGTTCTCCTGGTAGTTTTTACATTGCTCCGGTAGGCATCTGAAAGATACCACAAAAGATGTTCTACCTGCTTTCTGGGCTGAGATGGGGAACCGCTGAATTTTGGACTCGGCCGTTGACAAAATGTTCCAAACACACCCCCTGCACAACTCCACCGGGGAAGGTGCCAGACAGGAGTTCTCCTGGTAGTTTTTACATTGCTCCGGTAGGCATCTGAAAGACACCACAAAAGTTGTTCTACCTGCTTTCTGGGCTGAGATAGGGAATCGCTGAATTTTGGACTCGGCTGTGACAAAATGTTCCAAACACACCCCCTGCACAACTCCACCGGGGAAGGTGCCAGACAGGAGTTCTCCTGGTAGTTTTTACATTGCTCCGGTAGGCATCTGAAAGACACCACAAAAGTTGTTCTACCTGCTTTCTGGGCTGAGATGGGGAACCGCTGAATTTTGGACTCGGCCGGTGACAAAATGTTCCAAAGACACCCCATGCACAACTCCACCGGGGAAGGTGCCAGACAGGAGTTCTCTTGGTAGTTTTTACACTACCTTGGTAGGCAGCTGAAAGGCACCACAAAAGTTGTTCTACATGCTTTCTGGGCTGAGATGGGGAACCGCTGAATTTTGGACTCGGCTGGTGACAAAATGTTCCAAACACACCCCATGCACAACTCCACCGGGGAAGGTGCCAGACAGGAGTTCTCCTGGTAGTTTTTACACTGCCTTTGTAGGCATCTGAAAGGCACCACAAAAGTTGTTCTTCCTGCTTTCTGGGCTGAGATGGGGAACCGCTGAATTTTGGAGTCGGCCGGTGACAAAATGTTCCAAACACACCCCATGCACAACTCCACCGGGGAAGGTGCCAGACAGGAGTTCTCTTGGTAGTTTTTACACTACCTTGGTAGGCATTTGAAAGGCACCACAAAAGTTGTTCTTCCTGCTTTCTGGGCTGAGATGGGGAACCGCTGAATTTTGGAGTCGGCTGGTGACAAAATGTTCCAAACACACCCCATGCACAACTCCACCACGGAAGGTGCCAGACAGGAGTTCTCCTGGTAGTTTTTACACTACCTTGGTAAGCATTTGAAAGGCACCAAAAAAGTTGTTCTTCCTGCTTTCTGGGCTGAGATGGGGAACCGCTGAATTTTGGACTCGGCCGGTGACAAAATGTTCCACAGACACCCCATGCACAACTCCACCGGGGAAGGTGCCAGGAACGAATTCTGTTGGTAGTTTTTACACTACCTTGGTAGGCATTTGAAAGACACCACAAAAGTTGTTCTACCTGCTTTCTGGGCTGAGATGGGGAACCGCTGAATTTTGGAGTCTGCTGGTGACAAAATGTTGCAAACACACCCCATGCACAACTCCACCGGGGAAGGTGCCAGACAGGAGTTCTCCTGGTAGTTTTTACACTACCTTGGTAGGCATTTGAAAGGCACCACAAAAGTTGTTCTTCCTGCTTTCTGGGCTGAGATGGGGAACCGCTGAATTTTGGACTCGGCTGGTGACAAAATGTTCCAAACACACCCCATGCACAACTCCACCGGGGAAGGTGCCAGACAGGAGTTCTCCTGCTACTTTTTACACTACCTTGGTAAGCATTTGAAAGGCACCACAAAAGTTGTTCTTCCTGCTTTGTGGGCTGAGATGGGGAACCGCTGAATTTTGGACTCGGCTGGTGACAAAATGTTCCAAACACACCCCCTGCACAACTCCACCGGGGAAGGTGCCAGACAGGAGTTCTCCTGGTAGTTTTTACATTGCTCCGGTAGGCATCTGAAAGATACCACAAAAGATGTTCTACCTGCTTTCTGGGCTGAGATGGGGAACCGCTGAATTTTGGACTCGGCCGTTGACAAAATGTTCCAAACACACCCCCTGCACAACTCCACCGGGGAAGGTGCCAGACAGGAGTTCTCCTGGTAGTTTTTACACTACCTTGGTAGGCATCTGAAAGACACCACAAAAGTTGTTCTTCCTGCTTTCTGGGCTGAGATGGGGAACCGCTGAATTTTGGACTCGGCCGGTGACAAAATGTTCCACAGACACCCCATGCACAACTCCACCGGGGAAGGTGCCAGGAACGAATTCTGTTGGTAGTTTTTACACTACCTTGGTAGGCATTTGAAAGACACCACAAAAGTTGTTCTACCTGCTTTCTGGGCTGAGATGGGGAACCGCTGAATTTTGGACTCGGCTGGTGACAAAATGTTCCAAACACACCCCATGCACAACTCCACCGGGGAAGGTGCCAGACAGGAGTTCTCCTGGTAGTTTTTACACTACCTTGGTAGGCATTTGAAAGGCACCACAAAAGTTGTTCTTCCTGCTTTCTGGGCTGAGATGGGGAACCGCTGAATTTTGGACTCGGCTGGTGACAAAATGTTCCAAACACACCCCATGCACAACTCCACCGGGGAAGGTGCCAGACAGGAGTTCTCTTGGTAGTTTTTACACTACCTTGGTAAGCATTTGAAAGGCACCACAAAAGTTGTTCTACCTGCTTTCTGGGCTGAGATGGGGAACCGCTGAATTTTGGACTCGGCTGGTGACAAAATGTTCCAAACACACCCCATGCACAACTCCACCACGGAAGGTGCCAGACAGGAGTTCTCCTGGTAGTTTTTACACTACCTTGGTAGGCATCTGAAAGACACCACAAAAGTTGTTCTACCTGCTTTCTGGGCTGAGATGGGGAATCGCTGAATTTTGGACTCGGCTGGTGACAAAATGTTCCAAACACACCCCATGCACAACTCCACCGGGGAAGGTGCCAGACAGGAGTTCTCCTGGTAGTTTTTACACTACCTTGGTAGGCATCTGAAAGACACCACAAAAGTTGTTCTACCTGCTTTCTGGGCTGAGATGGGGAAACGCTGAATTTTGGAGTCGGCTGGTGACAAAATGTTCAAAACACACCCCATGCACAACTCCACCGGGGAAGGTGCCAGACAGGAGTTCTCCTGGTAGTTTTTACACTACCTTGGTAGGCATTTGAAAGGCACCACAAAAGTTGTTCTTCCTGCTTTCTGGGCTGAGATGGGGAACCGCTGAATTTTGGACTCGGCTGGTGACAAAATGTTCCAAAGACACCCCATGCACAACTCCACCGGGGAAGGTGCCAGACAGGAGTTCTCTTGGTAGTTTTTACACTACCTTGGTAAGCATTTGAAAGGCACCAGAAAAGTTGTTCTACCTGCTTTCTGGGCTGAGATGGGGAACCGCTGAATTTTGGACTCGGCCGTTGACAAAATGTTCCAAACACACCCCATGCACAACTCCACCGGGGAAGGTGCCAGACAGGAGTTCTCCTGGTAGTTTTTACACTACCTTGGTAGGCATCTGAAAGACACCACAAAAGTTGTTCTACCTGCTTTCTGGGCTGAGATGGGGAATCGCTGAATTTTGGACTCGGCTGGTGACAAAATGTTCCAAACACACCCCCTGCACAACTCCACCGGGGAAGGTGCCAGGAAACAATTCTGTTGGTAGTTTTTACACTACCTTGGTAGGCAGCTGAAAGGCACCACAAAAATTGTTGTACCTGCTTTGTGGGCTGAGATGGGGAACCGCTGAATTTTGGAGTCGGCTGGTGACAAAATGTTCCAAACACACCCCATGCACAACTCCACCGGGGAAGGTGCCAGACAGGAGTTCTCCTGGTAGTTTTTACACTACCTTGGTAGGCATCTGAAAGACACCACAAAAGTTGTTCTACCTGCTTTCTGGGCTGAGATGGGGAATCGCTGAATTTTGGACTCGGCCGTTGACAAAATGTTCCAAACACACCCCCTGCACAACTCCACCGGGGAAGGTGCCAGACAGGAGTTCTCTTAGTAGTTTTTACACTACCTTGGTAGGCAGCTGAAAGGCACAAGAAAAGTTGTTGTACCTGCTTTCTGGGCTGAGATGGGGAACCGCTGAATTTTGGACTCGGCCGTTGACAAAATGTTCCAAACACACCCCATGCACAACTCCACCGGGGAAGGTGCCAGACAAGAGTTCTCTTGGTAGTTTTTACACTACCTTGGTAGGCAGCTGAAAGGCACCACAAAAGTTGTTCTACCTGCTTTGTGGGCTGAGATGGGGAACCGCTGAATTTTGGACTCGGCTGGTGACAAAATGTTCCAAACACACCCCCTGCACAACTCCACCGGGGAAGGTGCCAGACAGGAGTTCTCTTATTAGTTTTTACACTACCTTGGTAGGCATCTAAAAGACACCACAAAAGTTGTTCTACCTGCTTTCTGGGCTGAGATGGGGAATCGCTGAATTTTGGACTCGGCTGGTGACAAAATGTTCCAAACACACCCCATGCACAACTCCACCGGGGAAGGTGCCAGACAGGAGTTCTCTTGGTAGTTTTTACACTACCTTGGTAGGCAGCTGAAAGGCACCACAAAAGTTGTTGTACCTGCTTTGTGGGCTGAGATGGGGAACCGCTGAATTTTGGACTCGGCCGGTGACAAAATGTTCCAAACACACCCCATGCACAACTCCACCGGGGAAGGTGCCAGACAGGAGTTCTCTTGGTAGTTTTTACACTACCTTGGTAGGCATTTGAAAGGCACCACAAAAGTTGTTCTTCCTGCTTTCTGGGCTGAGATGGGGAACCGCTGAATTTTGGAGTCGGCCGGTGACAAAATGTTCCAAAGACACCCCATGCACAACTCCACCGGGGAAGGTGCCAGGAACGAATTCTCTTGGTAGTTTTTACACTACCTTGGTAGGCATCTGAAAGACACCACAAAAGTTGTTCTACCTGCTTTCTGGGCTGAGATGGGGAATCGCTGAATTTTGGAGTCGGCTGGTGACAAAATGTTCCAAACACACCCCATGCACAACTCCACCACGGAAGGTGCCAGACAGGAGTTCTCTTAGTAATTTTTACACTACCTTGGTAGGCATCTGAAAGACACCACAAAAGTTGTTCTACCTGCTTTCTGGGCTGAGATGGGGAAACGCTGAATTTTGGAGTCGGCTGGTGACAAAATGTTCCAAACACACCCCATGCACAACTCCACCACGGAAGGTGCCAGACAGGAGTTCTCCTGGTAGTTTTTACATTGCTCCGGTAGGCATCTGAAAGACACCACAAAAGTTGTTCTACCTGCTTTCTGGGCTGAGATGGGGAACCGCTGAATTTTGGACTCGGCCGGTGACAAAATGTTCCACAGACACCCCATGCACAACTCCACCGGGGAAGGTGCCAGGAACGAATTCTGTTGGTAGTTTTTACACTACCTTGGTAGGCAGCTAAAAGGCACCACAAAAGTTGTTGTACCTGCTTTGTGGGCTGAGATGGGGAACCGCTGAATTTTGGACTCGGCCGTTGACAAAATGTTCCAAACACACCCCATGCACAACCCCACCGGGGAAGGTGCCAGACAGGAGTTCTCCTGGTAGTTTTTACATTGGTCCGGTAGGCATCTGAAAGACACCACAAAAGTTGTTCTACCTGCTTTCTGGGCTGAGATGGGGAACCGCTGAATTTTGGAGTCGGCCGGTGACAAAATGTTCCACAGACACCCCATGCACAACTCCACCGGGGAAGGTGCCAGGAACGAATTCTGTTGGTAGTTTTTACACTACCTTGGTAGGCATCTGAAAGGCACCACAAAAGTTGTTGTACCTGCTTTGTGGGCTGAGATGGGGAACCGCTGAATTTTGGAGTCGGCCGTTGACAAAATGTTCCAAACACACCCCATGCACAACCCCACCGGGGAAGGTGCCAGACAGGAGTTCTCTTGGTAGTTTTTACACTACCTTGGTAGGCATCTGAAAGGCACCACAAAAGTTGTTCTACCTGCTTTGTGGGCTGAGATGGGGAACCGCTGAATTTTGGAGTCGGCCGGTGACAAAATGTTCCAAACACACCCCATGCACAACTCCACCGGGGAAGGTGCCAGACAGGAGTTCTCTTGGTAGTTTTTACACTACCTTGGTAGGCATTTGAAAGGCACCACAAAAGTTGTTCTTCCTGCTTTCTGGGCTGAGATGGGGAACCGCTGAATTTTGGAGTCGGCCGGTGACAAAATGTTCCACAGACACCCCATGCACAACTCCACCGGGGAAGGTGCCAGGAACGAATTCTCTTGGTAGTTTTTACACTACCTTGGTAGGCATCTGAAAGAAACCACAAAAGTTGTTCTACCTGCTTTCTGGGCTGAGATGGGGAATCGCTGAATTTTGGAGTCGGCTGGTGACAAAATGTTCCAAACACACCCCATGCACAACTCCACCACGGAAGGTGCCAGACAGGAGTTCTCTTAGTAGTTTTTACACTACCTTGGTAGGCATCTGAAAGACACCACAAAAGTTGTTCTACCTGCTTTCTGGGCTGAGATGGGGAAACGCTGAATTTTGGAGTCGGCTGGTGACAAAATGTTCCAAACACACCCCATGCACAACTCCACCACGGAAGGTGCCAGACAGGAGTTCTCCTGGTAGTTTTTACATTGCTCCGGTAGGCATCTGAAAGACACCACAAAAGTTGTTCTACCTGCTTTCTGGGCTGAGATGGGGAACCGCTGAATTTTGGACTCGGCCGGTGACAAAATGTTCCACAGACACCCCATGCACAACTCCACCGGGGAAGGTGCCAGGAACGAATTCTGTTGGTAGTTTTTACACTACCTTGGTAGGCAGCTGAAAGGCACCACAAAAGTTGTTGTACCTGCTTTGTGGGCTGAGATGGGGAACCGCTGAATTTTGGAGTCGGCCGTTGACAAAATGTTCCAAACACACCCCATGCACAACCCCACCGGGGAAGGTGCCAGACAGGAGTTCTCCTGGTAGTTTTTACATTGGTCCGGTAGGCATCTGAAAGACACCACAAAAGTTGTTCTACCTGCTTTCTGGGCTGAGATGGGGAACCGCTGAATTTTGGAGTCGGCCGGTGACAAAATGTTCCACAGACACCCCATGCACAACTCCACCGGGGAAGGTGCCAGGAACGAATTCTGTTGGTAGTTTTTACACTACCTTGGTAGGCAGCTGAAAGGTACCACAAAAGTTGTTGTACCTGCTTTGTGGGCTGAGATGGGGAACCGCTGAATTTTGGAGTCGGCCGTTGACAAAATGTTCCAAACACACCCCATGCACAACCCCACCGGGGAAGGTGCCAGACAGGAGTTCTCTTGGTAGTTTTTACACTACCTTGGTAGGCATCTGAAAGGCACCACAAAAGTTGTTCTACCTGCTTTCTGGGCTGAGATGGGGAACCGCTGAATTTTGGACTCGGCTGGTGACAAAATGTTCCAAACACACCCCCTGCACAACTCCACCGGGGAAGGTGCCAGACAGGAGTTCTCCTGGTAGTTTTTACACTACCTTGGTAGGCATCTGAAAGACACCACAAAAGTTGTTCTACCTGCTTTCTGGGCTGAGATGGGGAACCGCTGAATTTTGGACTCGGCCGTTGACAAAATGTTCCAAACACACCCCATGCACAACTCCACCGGGGAAGGTGCCAGACAGGAGTTCTCCTGGTAGTTTTTACACTACCTTGGTAGGCATCTAAAAGACACCACAAAAGTTGTTCTACCTGCTTTCTGGGCTGAGATGGGGAAACGCTGAATTTTGGACTCGGCTGGTGACAAAATGTTCCAAACACACCCCATGCACAACTCCACCACGGAAGGTGCCAGACAGGAGTTCTCCTGGTAGTTTTTACACTACCTTGGTAGGCATCTGAAAGACACCACAGAAGTTGTTCTACCTGCTTTCTGGGCTGAGATGGGGAAACGAAGAATTTTGGACTCGGCTGGTGACAAAATGTTCCAAACACACCCCCTGCACAACCCCACCGGGGAAGGTGCCAGACAGGAGTTCTCCTGGTAGTTTTTACATTGCTCCGGTAGGCATCAAAAGGACACCACAAAAGTTGTTCTACCCGCTTTCTGGGCTGAGATGGGGAACCGCTGAATTTTGGAGTCGGCCGGTGACAAAATGTTCCAAAGACACCCCATGCACAACTCCACCGGGGAAGGTGCCAGACAGGAGTTCTCCTGGTAGTTTTTACACTACCTTGGTAGGCAGCTGAAAGGCACCAAAAAAGTTGTTCTACCTGCTTTCTGGGCTGAGATGGGGAAACGCTGAATTTTGGACTCGGCCGGTGACAAAATGTTCCAAACACACCCCCTGCACAACTCCACCACGGAAGGTGCCAGACAGGAGTTCTCCTGGTAGTTTTTACACTACCTTGGTAGGCATCTAAAAGACACCACAAAAGTTGTTCTACCTGCTTTCTGGGCTGAGATGGGGAATCGCTGAATTTTGGACTCGGCTGGTGACAAAATGTTCCAAACACACCCCATGCACAACTCCACCGGGGAAGGTGCCAGACAGGAGTTCTCTTGGTAGTTTTTACACTACCTTGGTAGGCATCTGAAAGACACCACAAAAGTTGTTCTACCTGCTTTCTGGGCTGAGATGGGGAACCGCTGAATTTTGGACTCGGCTGGTGACAAAATGTTCCAAACACACCCCACGCACAACTCCACCGGGGAAGGTGCCAGACAGGAGTTCTCTTGGTAGTTTTTACACTACCTTGGTAGGCAGCTGAAAGGCACCACAAAAGTTGTTGTACCTGCTTTGTGGGCTGAGATGGGGAACCGCTGAATTTTGGAGTCGGCCGGTGACAAAATGTTCCAAACACACCCCATGCACAACTCCACCGGGGAAGGTGCCAGACAGGAGTTCTCTTGGTAGTTTTTACACTACCTTGGTAGGCATTTGAAAGGCACCACAAAAGTTGTTCTTCCTGCTTTCTGGGCTGAGATGGGGAACCGCTGAATTTTGGAGTCGGCCGGTGACAAAATGTTCCACAGACACCCCATGCACAACTCCACCGGGGAAGGTGCCAGGAACGAATTCTCTTGGTAGTTTTTACACTACATTGGTAGGCAGCTGAAAGGCACAAGAAAAGTTGTTGTACCTGATTTGTGGGCTGAGATGGGGAACCGCTGAATTTTGGAGTCGGCTGGTGACAAAATGTTCCAAACACACCCCATGCACAACTCCACCGGGGAAGGTGCCAGACAGGAGTTCTCTTGGTAGTTTTTACACTACCTTGGTAGGCATTTGAAAGGCACCACAAAAGTTGTTCTTCCTGCTTTCTGGGCTGAGATGGGGAACCGCTGAATTTTGGAGTCGGCCGGTGACAAAATGTTCCACAGACACCCCATGCACAACTCCACCGGGGAAGGTGCCAGGAACGAATTCTCTTGGTAGTTTTTACACTACATTGGTAGGCAGCTGAAAGGCACAAGAAAAGTTGTTGTACCTGATTTGTGGGCTGAGATGGGGAACCGCTGAATTTTGGAGTCGGCTGGTGACAAAATGTTCCAAACACACCCCCTGCACAACTCCACCGGGGAAGGTGCCAGACAGGAGTTCTCCTGGTAGTTTTTACATTGCTCCGGTAGGCAGCTGAAAGGCACCACAAAAGTTGTTCTACCTGCTTTCTGGGCTGAGATGGGGAACCGCTGAATTTTGGAGTCGGCTGGTAACAAAATGTTCCAAACACACCCCATGTACAACTCCACCGGGGAAGGTGCCAGACAGGAGTTCTCCTGGTAGTTTTTACACTACCTTGGTAGGCATCTGAAAGACACCACAAAAGTTGTTCTACCTGCTTTCTGGGCTGAGATGGGGAATCGCTGAATTTTGGAGTCGGCTGGTGACAAAATGTTCCAAACACACCCCATGCACAACTCCACCACGGAAGGTGCCAGACAGGAGTTCTCTTAGTAGTTTTTACACTACCTTGGTAGGCATCTGAAAGACACCACAAAAGTTGTTCTACCTGCTTTCTGGGCTGAGATGGGGAAACGCTGAATTTTGGAGTCGGCTGGTGACAAAATGTTCCAAACACACCCCATGCACAACTCCACCACGGAAGGTGCCAGACAGGAGTTCTCCTGGTAGTTTTTACATTGCTCCGGTAGGCATCTGAAAGACACCACAAAAGTTGTTCTACCTGCTTTCTGGGCTGAGATGGGGAACCGCTGAATTTTGGACTCGGCCGGTGACAAAATGTTCCAAACACACCCCCTGCACAACTCCACCGGGGAAGGTGCCAGGAACGAATTCTGTTGGTAGTTTTTACACTACCTTGGTAGGCAGCTGAAAGGCACCACAAAAGTTGTTCTTCCTGCTTTCTGGGCTGAGATGGGGAACCGCTGAATTTTGGACTCGGCCGGTGACAAAATGTTCCAAACACACCCCATGCACAACTCCACCGGGGAAGGTGCCAGACAGGAGTTCTCTTAATAGTTTTTACACTACCTTGGTAGGCATCTGAAAGACACCACAAAAGTTGTTCTACCTGCTTTCTGGGCTGAGATGGGGAACCGCTGAATTTTGGACTCGGCCGGTGACAAAATGTTCCAAAGACACCCCCTGCACAACTCCACCGGGGAAGGTGCAAGACAGGAGTTCTCCTGGTAGTTTTTACACTACCTTGGTAGGCACCTGAATGGCACCACAAAAGTTGTTCTACCTGCTTTCTGGGCTGAGATGGGGAACCGCTGAATTTTGGACTCGGCCGGTGACAAAATGTTCCAAACACACCCCATGCACAACTCCACCGGGGAAGGTGCCAGACAGGAGTTCTCTTAGTAGTTTTTACACTACCTTGGTAGGCAGCTGAAAGGCACCACAAAAGTTGTTCTACCTGCTTTCTGGGCTGAGATGGGGAACCGCTGAATTTTGGAGTCGGCCGGTGACAAAATGTTCCAAAGACACCCCCTGCACAACTCCACCGGGGAAGGTGCCAGACAGGAGTTCTCCTGGTAGTTTTTACATTGCTCCGGTAGGCATCTGAAAGACACCACAAAAGTTGTTCCACCTGCTTTCTGGGCTGAGATGGGGAACCGCTGAATTTTGGAGTCGGCCGGTGACAAAATGTTCCAAAGACACCCCATGCACAACTCCACCGGGGAAGGTGCCAGACAGGAGTTCTCTTAGTAGTTTTTACACTACCTTGGTAGGCATCTGAAAGACACCACAAAAGTTGTTCTACCTGCTTTCTGGGCTGAGATGGGGAACCGCTGAATTTTGGAGTCGGCTGGTGACAAAATGTTCCAAACACACCCCATGCACAACTCCACCGGGGAAGGTGCCAGACAGGAGTTCTCCTGGTAGTTTTTACATTGCTCCGGTAGGCATCTGAAAGACACCACAAAAGTTGTTCCACCTGCTTTCTGGGCTGAGATGGGGAATCGCTGAATTTTGGAGTCGGCGGGTGACAAATGTTCCAAACACACCCCATGCACAACTCCACCGGGGAAGGTGCCAGACAGGAGTTCTCCTGGTAGTTTTTACATTGCTCCGGTAGGCATCTGAAAGACACCACAAAAGTTGTTCTACCTGCTTTCTGGGCTGAGATGGGGAACCGCTGAATTTTGGACTCGGCCGGTGACAAAATGTTCCAAAGACACCCCATGCACAACTCCACCGGGGAAGGTGCCAGGAACGAATTCTGTTGGTAGTTTTTACACTACCTTGGTAGGCAGCTGAAAGGCACCACAAAAGTTGTTCTTCCTGCTTTCTGGGCTGAGATGGGGAACCGCTGAATTTTGGACTCGGCCGGTGACAAAATGTTCCAAACACACCCCATGCACAACTCCACCGGGGAAGGTGCCAGACAGGAGTTCTCCTGGTAGTTTTTACATTGCTCCGGTAGGCATCTGAAAGACACCACAAAAGTTGTTCTACCTGCTTTCTGGGCTGAGATGGGGAACCGCTGAATTTTGGAGTCGGCCGGTGACAAAATGTTCCAAACACACCCCATGCACAACTCCACCGGGGAAGGTGCCAGACAGGAGTTCTCCTGGTAGTTTTTACACTACCTTGGTAGGCACCTGAATGGCACCACAAAAGTTGTTCTACCTGCTTTCTGGGCTGAGATGGGGAACCGCTGAATTTTGGACTCGGCCGGTGACAAAATGTTCCAAACACACCCCATGCAGAACTCCACCGGGGAAGGTGCCAGACAGGAGTTCTCCTGGTAGTTTTTACACTACCTTGGTAGGCAGCTGAAAGGCACCACAAAAGTTGTTCTACCTGCTTTCTGGGCTGAGATGGGGAACCGCTGAATTTTGGAGTCGGCCGGTGACAAAATGTTCCAAAGACACCCCCTGCACAACTCCACCGGGGAAGGTGCCAGACAGGAGTTCTCCTGGTAGTTTTTACATTGCTCCGGTAGGCATCTGAAAGACACCACAAAAGTTGTTCCACCTGCTTTCTGGGCTGAGATGGGGAACCGCTGAATTTTGGAGTCGGCCGGTGACAAAATGTTCCAAAGACACCCCATGCACAACTCCACCGGGGAAGGTGCCAGACAGGAGTTCTCTTAGTAGTTTTTACACTACCTTGGTAGGCATCTGAAAGACACCACAAAAGTTGTTCTACCTGCTTTCTGGGCTGAGATGGGGAACCGCTGAATTTTGGACTCGGCTGGTGACAAAATGTTCCAAACACACCCCATGCACAACTCCACCGGGGAAGGTGCCAGACAGGAGTTCTCCTGGTAGTTTTTACATTGCTCCGGTAGGCATCTGAAAGACACCACAAAAGTTGTTCCACCTGCTTTCTGGGCTGAGATGGGGAATCGCTGAATTTTGGAGTCGGCGGGTGACAAATGTTCCAAACACACCCCATGCACAACTCCACCGGGGAAGGTGCCAGACAGGAGTTCTCCTGGTAGTTTTTACATTGCTCCGGTAGGCATCTGAAAGACACCACAAAAGTTGTTCTACCTGCTTTCTGGGCTGAGATGGGGAACCGCTGAATTTTGGAGTCGGCCGGTGACAAAATGTTCCAAACACACCCCATGCACAACTCCACCGGGGAAGGTGCCAGACAGGAGTTCTCCTGGTAGTTTTTACATTGCTCCGGTAGGCATCTGAAAGACACCACAAAAGTTGTTCTACCTGCTTTCTGGGCTGAGATGGGGAACCGCTGAATTTTGGACTCGGCCGGTGACAAAATGTTCCAAACACACCCCATGCACAACTCCACCGGGGAAGGTGCCAGACAGGAGTTCTCTTAATAGTTTTTACACTACCTTGGTAGGCATCTGAAAGACACCACAAAAGTTGTTGTACCTGCTTTCTGGGCTGAGATGGGGAACCGCTGAATTTTGGAGTCGGCCGGTGACAAAATGTTCCAAACACACCCCATGCACAACTCCACCGGGGAAGGTGCCAGACAGGAGTTCTCCTGGTAGTTTTTACATTGCTCCGGTAGGCATCTGAAAGACACCACAAAAGTTGTTCTACCTGCTTTCTGGGCTGAGATGGGGAACCGCTGAATTTTGGACTCGGCCGGTGACAAAATGTTCCAAACACACCCCATGCACAACTCCACCGGGGAAGGTGCCAGACAGGAGTTCTCCTGGTAGTTTTTACATTGCTCCGGTAGGCAGCTGAAAGGCACCACAAAAGTTGTTCTACCTGCTTTCTGGGCTGAGATGGGGAACCGCTGAATTTTGGAGTCGGCCAGTGACAAAATGTTCCAAACACACCCCATGCACAACTCCACCGGGGAAGGTGCCAGACAGGAGTTCTCTTAATAGTTTTTACACTACCTTGGTAGGCATCTGAAAGACACCACAAAAGTTGTTCTACCTGCTTTCTGGGCTGAGATGGGGAACCGCTGAATTTTGGACTCGGCCGGTGACAAAATGTTCCAAACACACCCCATGCACAACTCCACCGGGGAAGGTGCCAGACAGGAGTTCTCCTGGTAGTTTTTACATTGCTCCGGTAGGCATCTGAAAGACACCACAAAAGTTGTTCTACCTGCTTTCTGGGCTGAGATGGGGAACCGCTGAATTTTGGAGTCGGCCGGTGACAAAATGTTCCAAAGACACCCCATGCACAACTCCACCGGGGAAGGTGCCAGACAGGAGTTCTCCTGGTAGTTTTTACACTACCTTGGTAGGCACCTGAATGGCACCACAAAAGTTGTTCTACCTGCTTTCTGGGCTGAGATGGGGAACCGCTGAATTTTGGAGTCGGCCGGTGACAAAATGTTCCAAACACACCCCATGCACAACTCCACCGGGGAAGGTGCCAGACAGGAGTTCTCTTAGTAGTTTTTACACTACCTTGGTAGGCAGCTGAAAGGCACCACAAAAGTTGTTCTACCTGCTTTCTGGGCTGAGATGGGGAACCGCTGAATTTTGGAGTCGGCCGGTGACAAAATGTTCCAAAGACACCCCCTGCACAACTCCACCGGGGAAGGTGCCAGACAGGAGTTCTCCTGGTAGTTTTTACATTGCTCCGGTAGGCATCTGAAAGACACCACAAAAGTTGTTCTACCTGCTTTCTGGGCTGAGATGGGGAACCGCTGAATTTTGGAGTCGGCTGGTGACAAATGTTCCAAACACACCCCATGCACAACTCCACCGGGGAAGGTGCCAGACAGGAGTTCTCCTGGTAGTTTTTACACTACCTTGGTAGGCAGCTGAAAGGCACCACAAAAGTTGTTCTACCTGCTTTCTGGGCTGAGATGGGGAACCGCTGAATTTTGGAGTCGGCCGGTGACAAAATGTTCCAAAGACACCCCATGCACAACTCCACCGGGGAAGGTGCCAGACAGGAGTTCTCTTAATAGTTTTTACATTGCTCCGGTAGGCATCTGAAAGACACCACAAAAGTTGTTCTACCTGCTTTCTGGGCTGAGATGGGGAACCGCTGAATTGTGGACTCGGCTGGTGACAAAATGTTCCAAAGACACCCCATGCACAACTCCACCGGGGAAGGTGCCAGACAGGAGTTCTCTTATTAGTTTTTACACTACCTTGGTAGGCAGCTGAAAGGCACCACAAAAGTTGTTCTACCTGCTTTCTGGGCTGAGATGGGGAACCGCTGAATTTTGGAGTCGGCCGGTGACAAAATGTTCCAAACACACCCCATGCACAACTCCACCGGGGAAGGTGCCAGACAGGAGTTCTCCTGGTAGTTTTTACATTGCTCCGGTAGGCATCTGAAAGACACCACAATAGTTGTTCCACCTGCTTTCTGGGCTGAGATGGGGAACCGCTGAATTTTGGAGTCGGCCGGTGACAAAATGTTCCAAAGACACCCCATGCACAACTCCACCGGGGAAGGTGCCAGACAGGAGTTCTCTTAGTAGTTTTTACACTACCTTGGTAGGCATCTGAAAGACACCACAAAAGTTGTTCTACCTGCTTTCTGGGCTGAGATGGGGAACCGCTGAATTTTGGACTCGGCTGGTGACAAAATGTTCCAAAGACACCCCATGCACAACTCCACCGGGGAAGGTGCCAGACAGGAGTTCTCCTGGTAGTTTTTACATTGCTCCGGTAGGCATCTGAAAGACACCACAAAAGTTGTTCCACATGCTTTCTGGGCTGAGATGGGGAATCGCTGAATTTTGGAGTCGGCTGGTGACAAATGTTCCAAACACACCCCATGCACAACTCCACCGGGGAAGGTGCCAGACAGGAGTTCTCCTGGTAGTTTTTACACTACCTTGGTAGGCATCTGAAAGGCACCACAAAAGTTGTTCTACCTGCTTTCTGGGCTGAGATGGGGAACCGCTGAATTTTGGACTCGGCCGGTGACAAAATGTTCCAAAGACACCCCCTGCACAACTCCACCGGGGAAGGTGCCAGACAGGAGTTCTCCTGGTAGTTTTTACATTGCTCCGGTAGGCATCTGAAAGACACCACAAAAGTTGTTCTACCTGCTTTCTGGGCTGAGATGGGGAACCGCTGAATTTTGGACTCGGCTGGTGACAAAATGTTCCAAACACACCCCATGCACAACTCCACCGGGGTAGGTGCCAGACAGGAGTTCTCTTAATAGTTTTTACACTACCTTGGTAGGCAGCTGAAAGGCACCACAAAAGTTGTTCTACCTGCTTTCTGGGCTGAGATGGGGAACCGCTGAATTTTGGACTTGGCCGGTGACAAAATGTTCCAAACACACCCCATGCACAACTCCACCGGGGAAGGTGCCAGACAGGAGTTCTCCTGGTAGTTTTTACACTACCTTGGTAGGCATCTGAAAGACACCACAAAAGTTGTTCCACCTGCTTTCTGGGCTGAGATGGGGAACCGCTGAATTTTGGAGTCGGCTGGTGACAAATGTTCCAAACACACCCCATGCACAACTCCACCGGGGAAGGTGCCAGACAGGAGTTCTTCTGGTAGTTTTTACACTACCTTGGTAGGCAGCTGAAAGGCACCACAAAAGTTGTTCTACCTGCTTTCTGGGCTGAGATGGGGAACCGCTGAATTGTGGACTCGGCTGGTGACAAAATGTTCCAAACACACCCCATGCACAACTCCACCGGGGAAGGGGCCAGACAGGAGTTCTCCTGGTAGTTTTTACACTACCTTGGTAGGCAGCTGAAAGGCACCACAAAAGTTGTTCTACCTGCTTTCTGGGCTGAGATGGGGAACCGCTGAATTTTGGACTCGGCCGGTGACAAAATGTTCCAAAGACACCCCCTGCACAACTCCACCGGGGAAGGTGCCAGACAGGAGTTCTCCTGGTAGTTTTTACATTGCTCCGGTAGGCATCTGAAAGACACCACAATAGTTGTTCCACCTGCTTTCTGGGCTGAGATGGGGAACCGCTGAATTTTGGAGTCGGCCGGTGACAAAATGTTCCAAAGACACCCCATGCACAACTCCACCGGGGAAGGTGCCAGACAGGAGTTCTCTTAGTAGTTTTTACACTACCTTGGTAGGCATCTGAAAGACACCACAAAAGTTGTTCTACCTGCTTTCTGGGCTGAGATGGGGAACCGCTGAATTTTGGAGTCGGCTGGTGACAAAATGTTCCAAACACACCCCATGCACAACTCCACCGGGGAAGGTGCCAGACAGGAGTTCTCCTGGTAGTTTTTACATTGCTCCGGTAGGCATCTGAAAGACACCACAAAAGTTGTTCCACCTGCTTTCTGGGCTGAGATGGGGAAACGCTGAATTTTGGAGTCGGCTGGTGACAAATGTTCCAAACACACCCCATGCACAATTCCACCGGGGAAGGTGCCAGACAGGAGTTCTCTTAGTAGTTTTTACACTACCTTGGTAGGCAGCTGAAAGGCACCACAAAAGTTGTTCTACCTGCTTTCTGGGCTGAGATGGGGAACCGCTGAATTTTGGAGTCGGCCGGTGACAAAATGTTCCAAAGACACCCCATGCACAACTCCACCGGGGAAGGTGCCAGACAGGAGTTCTCCTGGTAGTTTTTACATTGCTCCGGTAGGCATCTGAAAGACACCACAAAAGTTGTTCTACCTGCTTTCTGGGCTGAGATGGGGAACCGCTGAATTTTGGACTCGGCTGGTGACAAAATGTTCCAAACACACCCCATGCACAACTCCACCGGGGAAGGTGCCAGACAGGAGTTCTCTTAATAGTTTTTACACTACCTTGGTAGGCAGCTGAAAGGCACCACAAAAGTTGTTCTACCTGCTTTCTGGGCTGAGATGGGGAACCGCTGAATTTTGGACTCGGCCGGTGACAAAATGTTCCAAACACACCCCATGCACAACTCCACCGGGGAAGGTGCCAGACAGGAGTTCTCCTGGTAGTTTTTACACTACCTTGGTAGGCATCTGAAAGACACCACAAAAGTTGTTCTACCTGCTTTCTGGGCTGAGATGGGGAACCGCTGAATTTTGGAGTCGGCCGGTGACAAAATGTTCCAAACACACCCCATGCACAACTCCACCGGGGAAGGTGCCAGACAGGAGTTCTCCTGGTAGTTTTTACATTGCTCCGGTAGGCATCTGAAAGACACCACAGAAGTTGTTCTACCTGCTTTCTGGGCTGAGATGGGGAATCGCTGAATTTTGGACTCGGCCGGTGACAAAATGTTCCAAACACACCCCCTGCACAACTCCACCGGGGAAGGTGCCAGAAAGGAGTTCTCCTGGTAGTTTTTACATTGCTCCGGTAGGCATCTGAAAGACACCACAAAAGTTGTTCTACCTGCTTTCTGGGCTGAGATGGGGAACCGCTGAATTTTGGAGTCGGCTGGTGACAAAATGTTCCAAACACACCCCATGCACAACTCCACCGGGGAAGGTGCCAGACAGGAGTTCTCCTGGTAGTTTTTACATTGCTCCGGTAGGCAGCTGAAAGGCACCACAAAAGTTGTTCTACCTGCTTTCTGGGCTGAGATGGGGAACCGCTGAATTTTGGAGTCGGCCAGTGACAAAATGTTCCAAACACACCCCATGCACAACTCCACCGGGGAAGGTGCCAGACAGGAGTTCTCTTAATAGTTTTTACATTGCTCCGGTAGGCATCTGAAAGACACCACAAAAGTTGTTCTACCTGCTTTCTGGGCTGAGATGGGGAACCGCTGAATTTTGGAGTCGGCCGGTGACAAAATGTTCCAAAGACACCCCCTGCACAACTCCACCGGGGAAGGTGCCAGACAGGAGTTCTCCTGGTAGTTTTTACATTGCTCCGGTAGGCATCTGAAAGACACCACAAAAGTTGTTCTTCCTGCTTTCTGGTCTGAGATGGGGAACCGCTGAATTTTGGAGTCGGCTGGTGACAAAATGTTCCAAAGACACCCCATGCACAACTCCACCGGGGAAGGTGCCAGACAGGAGTTCTCTTAGTAGTTTTTACACTACCTTGGTAGGCATCTGAAAGGCACCACAAAAGTTGTTCTACCTGCTTTCTGGGCTGAGATGGGGAACCGCTGAATTTTGGAGTCGGCTGGTGACAAAATGTTCCAAACACACCCCATGCACAACTCCACCGGGGAAGGTGCCAGACAGGAGTTCTCCTGGTAGTTTTTACATTGCTCCGGTAGGCATCTGAAAGACACCACAAAAGTTGTTCCACCTGCTTTCTGGGCTGAGATGGGGAAACGCTGAATTTTGGAGTCGGCTGGTGACAAATGTTCCAAAGACACCCCATGCACAACTCCACCGGGGAAGGTGCCAGACAGGAGTTCTCCTGGTAGTTTTTACACTACCTTGGTAGGCAGCTGAAAGGCACCACAAAAGTTGTTCTACCTGCTTTCTGGGCTGAGATGGGGAACCGCTGAATTTTGGAGTCGGCCGGTGACAAAATGTTCCAAAGACACCCCATGCACAACTCCACCGGGGAAGGTGCCAGACAGGAGTTCTCCTGGTAGTTTTTACACTACCTTGGTAGGCAGCTGAAAGGCACCACAAAAGTTGTTCTACCTGCTTTCTGGGCTGAGATGGGGAACCGCTGAATTTTGGAGTCGGCTGGTGACAAAATGTTCCAAACACACCCCATGCACAACTCCACCACGGAAGGTGCCAGACAGGAGTTCTCCTGGTAGTTTTTACACTACCTTGGTAGGCAGCTGAAAGGCACCACAAAAGTTGTTCTACCTGCTTTCTGGGCTGAGATGGGGAACCGCTGAATTTTGGAGTCGGCCGGTGACAAAATGTTCCAAACACACCCCATGCACAACTCCACCGGGGAAGGCGCCAGACAGGAGTTCTCCTGGTAGTTTTTACACTACCTTGGTAGGCATCTGAAAGGCACCACAAAAGTTGTTCTACCGGCTTTCTGGGCTGAGATGGGGAACCGCTGAATTTTGGACTCGGCCGGTGACAAAATGTTCCAAACACACCCCATGCACAACTCCACCGGGGAAGGTGCCAGACAGGAGTTCTCCTGGTAGTTTTTACATTGCTCCGGTAGGCATCTGAAAGACACCACAAAAGTTGTTCTACCTGCTTTCTGGGCTGAGATGGGGAACCGTTGAATTTTGGAGTCGGCCGGTGACAAAATGTTCCAAAGACACCCCATGCACAACTCCACCGGGGAAGGTGCCAGACAGGAGTTCTCCTGGTAGTTTTTACATTGCTCCGGTAGGCATCTGAAAGACACCACAAAAGTTGTTCTACCTGCTTTCTGGGCTGAGATGGGGAACCGCTGAATTTTGGACTCGGCTGGTGACAAAATGTTCCAAACACACCCCATGCACAACTCCACCGGGGAAGGTGCCAGACAGGAGTTCTCCTGGTAGTTTTTACATTGCTCCGGTAGGCATCTGAAAGGCACCACAAAAGTTGTTCTACCTGCTTTCTGGGCTGAGATGGGGAACCGCTGAATTTTGGACTCGGCCGGTGACAAAATGTTCCAAACACACCCCATGCACAACTCCACCGGGGTAGGTGCCAGACAGGAGTTCTCCTGGTAGTTTTTACATTGCTCCGGTAGGCATCTGAAAGACACCACAAAAGTTGTTCTACCTGCTTTCTGGGCTGAGATGGGGAACCGCTGAATTTTGGAGTCGGCCGGTGACAAAATGTTCCAAACACACCCCATGCACAACTCCACCGGGGAAGGTGCCAGACAGGAGTTCTCCTGGTAGTTTTTACATTGCTCCGGTAGGCATCTGAAAGACACCACAAAAGTTGTTCTACCTGCTTTCTGGGCTGAGATGGGGAACCGCTGAATTTTGGACTCGGCTGGTGACAAAATGTTCCAAACACACCCCATGCACAACTCCACCGGGGAAGGGGCCAGACAGGAGTTCTCCTGGTAGTTTTTACACTACCTTGGTAGGCAGCTGAAAGGCACCACAAAAGTTGTTCTACCTGCTTTCTGGGCTGAGATGGGGAACCGCTGAATTTTGGACTCGGCCGGTGACAAAATGTTCCAAAGACACCCCATGCACAACTCCACCGGGGAAGGTGCCAGACAGGAGTTCTCCTGGTAGTTTTTACACTACCTTGGTAGGCAGCTGAAAGGCACCACAAAAGTTGTTCTACCTGCTTTCTGGGCTGAGATGGGGAACCGCTGAATTTTGGAGTCGGCCGGTGACAAAATGTTCCAAACACACCCCATGCACAACTCCACCGGGGAAGGTGCCAGACAGGAGTTCTCCTGGTAGTTTTTACATTGCTCCGGTAGGCACCTGAATGGCACCACAAAAGTTGTTCTACCTGCTTTCTGGGCTGAGATGGGGAACCGCTGAATTTTGGAGTCGGCCGGTGACAAAATGTTCCAAACACACCCCCTGCACAACGCCACCGGGGAAGGTGCCAGACAGGAGTTCTCCTGGTAGTTTTTACATTGCTCCGGTAGGCATCTGAAAGACACCACAAAAGTTGTTCTTCCTGCTTTCTGGTCTGAGATGGGGAACCGCTGAATTTTGGAGTCGGCCGGTGACAAAATGTTCCAAACACACCCCATGCACAACTCCACCGGGGAAGGTGCCAGACAGGAGTTCTCTTAGTAGTTTTTACACTACCTTGGTAGGCATCTGAAAGGCACCACAAAAGTTGTTCTACCTGCTTTCTGGGCTGAGATGGGGAACCGCTGAATTTTGGAGTCGGCTGGTGACAAAATGTTCCAAAGACACCCCATGCACAACTCCACCGGGGAAGGTGCCAGACAGGAGTTCTCCTGGTAGTTTTTACATTGCTCCGGTAGGCATCTGAAAGACACCACAAAAGTTGTTCCACCTGCTTTCTGGACTGAGATGGGGAACCGCTGAATTTTGGAGTCAGCTGGTGACAAATGTTCCAAACACACCCCATGCACAACTCCACCGGGGAAGGTGCCAGACAGGAGTTCTCCTGGTAGTTTTTACACTACCTTGGTAGGCAGCTGAAAGGCACCACAAAAGTTGTTCTACCTGCTTTCTGGGCTGAGATGGGGAACCGCTGAATTTTGGACTCGGCCGGTGACAAAATGTTCCAAACACACCCCATGCACAACTCCACCGGGGTAGGTGCCAGACAGGAGTTCTCCTGGTAGTTTTTACATTGCTCCGGTAGGCATCTGAAAGACACCACAAAAGTTGTTCTACCTGCTTTCTGGGCTGAGATGGGGAACCGCTGAATTTTGGACTCGGCCGGTGACAAAATGTTCCAAAGACACCCCCTGCACAACTCCACCGGGGAAGGTGCCAGACAGGAGTTCTCCTGGTAGTTTTTACATTGCTCCGGTAGGCATCTGAAAGACACCACAAAAGTTGTTGTACCTGCTTTCTGGGCTGAGATGGGGAACCGCTGAATTTTGGACTCGGCTGGTGACAAAATGTTCCAAACACACCCCATGCACAACTCCACCGGGGAAGGTGCCAGACAGGAGTTCTCCTGGTAGTTTTTACACTACCTTGGTAGGCATCTGAAAGGCACCACAAAAGTTGTTCTACCTGCTTTCTGGGCTGAGATGGGGAACCGCTGAATTTTGGACTCGGCCGGTGACAAAATGTTCCAAACACACCCCATGCACAACTCCACCGGGGTAGGTGCCAGACAGGAGTTCTCCTGGTAGTTTTTACATTGCTCCGGTAGGCATCTGAAAGACACCACAAAAGTTGTTCTACCTGCTTTCTGGGCTGAGATGGGGAAACGCTGAATTTTGGAGTCGGCCGGTGACAAAATGTTCCAAACACACCCCATGCACAACTCCACCACGGAAGGTGCCAGACAGGAGTTCTCCTGGTAGTTTTTACATTGCTCCGGTAGGCATCTGAAAGACACCACAAAAGTTGTTCTACCTGCTTTCTGGGCTGAGATGGGGAACCGCTGAATTTTGGACTCGGCCGGTGACAAAATGTTCCAAACACACCCCATGCACAACTCCACCGGGGAAGGTGCCAGACAGGAGTTCTCCTGGTAGTTTTTACACTACCTTGGTAGGCATCTGAAAGGCACCACAAAAGTTGTTCTACCTGCTTTCTGGGCTGAGATGGGGAACCGCTGAATTTTGGAGTCGGCTGGTGACAAAATGTTCCAAAGACACCCCATGCACAACTCCACCGGGGAAGGTGCCAGACAGGAGTTCTCCTGGTAGTTTTTACATTGCTCCGGTAGGCATCTGAAAGACACCACAAAAGTTGTTCCACCTGCTTTCTGGGCTGAGATGGGGAACCGCTGAATTTTGGAGTCGGCTGGTGACAAATGTTCCAAACACACCCCATGCACAACTCCACCGGGGAAGGTGCCAGACAGGAGTTCTCCTGGTAGTTTTTACACTACCTTGGTAGGCAGCTGAAAGGCACCACAAAAGTTGTTCTACCTGCTTTCTGGGCTGAGATGGGGAACCGCTGAATTTTGGAGTCGGCCGGTGACAAAATGTTCCAAAGACACCCCATGCACAACTCCACCGGGGAAGGTGCCAGACAGGAGTTCTCCTGGTAGTTTTTACATTGCTCCGGTAGGCATCTGAAAGACACCACAAAAGTTGTTCCACCTGCTTTCTGGGCTGAGATGGGGAACCGCTGAATTTTGGACTCGGCTGGTGACAAAATGTTCCAAACACACCCCATGCACAACTCCACCGGGGAAGGTGCCAGACAGGAGTTCTCCTGGTAGTTTTTACACTACCTTGGTAGGCAGCTGAAAGGCACCACAAAAGTTGTTCTACCTGCTTTCTGGGCTGAGATGGGGAACCGCTGAATTTTGGAGTCGGCCGGTGACAAAATGTTCCAAACACACCCCCTGCACAACTCCACCGGGGAAGGTGCCAGACAGGAGTTCTCCTGGTAGTTTTTACATTGCTCCGGTAGGCACCTGAATGGCACCACAAAAGTTGTTCTACCTGCTTTCTGGGCTGAGATGGGGAACCGCTGAATTTTGGAGTCGGCCGGTGAAAAAATGTTCCAAAGACACCCCCTGCACAACGCCACCGGGGAAGGTGCCAGACAGGAGTTCTCCTGGTAGTTTTTACATTGCTCCGGTAGGCATCTGAAAGACACAACAAAAGTTGTTCTTCCTGCTTTCTGGTCTGAGATGGGGAACCGCTGAATTTTGGAGTCGGCCGGTGACAAAATGTTCCAAACACACCCCATGCACAACTCCACCGGGGAAGGTGCCAGACAGGAGTTCTCTTAGTAGTTTTTACACTACCTTGGTAGGCATCTGAAAGGCACCACAAAAGTTGTTCTACCTGCTTTCTGGACTGAGATGGGGAACCGCTGAATTTTGGAGTCGGCTGGTGACAAAATGTTCCAAACACACCCCATGCACAACTCCACCGGGGAAGGTGCCAGACAGGAGTTCTCCTGGTAGTTTTTACATTGCTCCGGTAGGCATCTGAAAGACACCACAAAAGTTGTTCCACCTGCTTTCTGGGCTGAGATGGGGAACCCCTGAATTTTGGAGTCGGCTGGTGACAAATGTTCCAAACACACCCCATGCACAACTCCACCGGGGAAGGTGCCAGACAGGAGTTCTCCTGGTAGTTTTTACACTACCTTGGTAGGCAGCTGAAAGGCACCACAAAAGTTGTTCTACCTGCTTTCTGGGCTGAGATGGGGAACCGCTGAATTTTGGAGTCGGCCGGTGACAAAATGTTCCAAACACACCCCATGCACAACTCCACCGGGGAAGGTGCCAGACAGGAGTTCTCCTGGTAGTTTTTACACTACCTTGGTAGGCATCTGAAAGGCACCACAAAAGTTGTTCTACCTGCTTTCTGGGCTGAGATGGGGAACCGCTGAATTTTGGAGTCGGCCGGTGACAAAATGTTCCAAACACACCCCATGCACAACTCCACCGGGGAAGGTGCCAGACAGGAGTTCTCCTGGTAGTTTTTACATTGCTCCGGTAGGCACCTGAATGGCACCACAAAAGTTGTTCTACCTGCTTTCTGGGCTGAGATGGGGAACCGCTGAATTTTGGACTCGGCCGGTGAAAAAATGTTCCAAAGACACCCCCTGCACAACGCCACCGGGGAAGGTGCCAGACAGGAGTTCTCCTGGTAGTTTTTACACTACCTTGGTAGGCAGCTGAAAGGCACCACAAAAGTTGTTCTACCTGCTTTCTGGGCTGAGATGGGGAACCGCTGAATTTTGGACTCGGCCGGTGACAAAATGTTCCAAACACACCCCATGCACAACTCCACCGGGGAAGGTGCCAGACAGGAGTTCTCCTGGTAGTTTTTACACTACCTTGGTAGGCATCTGAAAGGCACCACAAAAGTTGTTCTACCTGCTTTCTGGGCTGAGATGGGGAAACGCTGAATTTTGGAGTCGGCCGGTGACAAAATGTTCCAAACACACCCCCTGCACAACCCCACCGGGGAAGGTGCCAGACAGGAGTTCTCCTGGTAGTTTTTACATTGCTCCGGTAGGCACCTGAATGGCAGCACAAAAGTTGTTCTACCTGCTTTCTGGGCTGAGATGGGGAACCGCTGAATTTTGGAGTCGGCCGGTGACAAAATGTTCCAAAGACACCCCCTGCACAACGCCACCGGGGAAGGTGCCAGACAGGAGTTCTCCTGGTAGTTTTTACATTGCTCCGGTAGGCATCTGAAAGACACCACAAAAGTTGTTCTACCTGCTTTCTGGGCTGAGATGGGGAAACGCTGAATTTTGGAGTCGGCTGGTGACAAAATGTTCCAAACACACCCCATGCACAACTCCACCGGGGAAGGTGCCAGACAGGAGTTCTCTTAGTAGGTTTTACACTACCTTGGTAGGCATCTGAAAGGCACCACAAAAGTTGTTCTACCTGCTTTCTGGGCTGAGATGGGGAACCGCTGAATTTTGGAGTCGGCTGGTGACAAAATGTTCCAAAGACACCCCATGCACAACTCCACCGGGGAAGGTGCCAGACAGGAGTTCTCCTGGTAGTTTTTACATTGCTCCGGTAGGCATCTGAAAGACACCACAAAAGTTGTTCCACCTGCTTTCTGGGCTGAGATGGGGAACCGCTGAATTTTGGAGTCGGCTGGTGACAAATGTTCCAAACACACCCCATGCACAACTCCACCGGGGAAGGTGCCAGACAGGAGTTCTCCTGGTAGTTTTTACACTACCTTGGTAGGCAGCTGAAAGGCACCACAAAAGTTGTTCTACCTGCTTTCTGGGCTGAGATGGGGAACCGCTGAATTTTGGAGTCGGCCGGTGACAAAATGTTCCAAAGACACCCCATGCACAACTCCACCGGGGAAGGTGCCAGACAGGAGTTCTCCTGGTAGTTTTTACATTGCTCCGGTAGGCATCTGAAAGACACCACAAAAGTTGTTCTACCTGCTTTCTGGGCTGAGATGGGGAACCGCTGAATTTTGGACTCGGCTGGTGACAAAATGTTCCAAACACACCCCATGCACAACTCCACCGGGGAAGGTGCCAGACAGGAGTTCTCCTGGTAGTTTTTACACTACCTTGGTAGGCAGCTGAAAGGCACCACAAAAGTTGTTCCACCTGCTTTCTGGGCTGAGATGGGGAACCGCTGACTTTTGGAGTCGGCCGATGACAAAATGTTCCAAACACACCCCATGCACAACTCCACCGGGGAAGGTGCCAGACAGGAGTTCTCCTGGTAGTTTTTACATTGCTCCGGTAGGCATCTGAAAGACACCACAAAAGTTGTTCTACCTGCTTTCTGGGCTGAGATGGGGAACCGCTGAATTTTGGACTCGGCTGGTGACAAAATGTTCCAAACACACCCCATGCACAACTCCACCGGGGAAGGTGCCAGACAGGAGTTCTCCTGGTAGTTTTTACACTACCTTGGTAGGCAGCTGAAAGGCAGCAGAAAAGTTGTTCTACCTGCTTTCTGGGCTGAGATGGGGAACCGCTGAATTTTGGAGTCGGCCGGTGACAAAATGTTCCAAACACACCCCATGCACAACTCCACCGGGGAAGGTGCCAGACAGGACTTCTCTTAGTAGTTTTTACACTACCTTGGTAGGCAGCTGAAAGGCACCACAAAAGTTGTTCTACCTGCTTTCTGGGCTGAGATGGGGAACCGCTGAATTTTGGAGTCGGCCGGTGACAAAATGTTCCAAAGACACCCCATGCACAACTCCACCGGGGAAGGTGCCAGACAGGAGTTCTCCTGGTAGTTTTTACATTGCTCCGGTAGGCATCTGAAAGACACCACAAAAGTTGTTCCACCTGCTTTCTGGGCTGAGATGGGGAACCGCTGAATTTTGGAGTCGGCCGGTGACAAAATGTTCCAAACACACCCCATGCACAACTCCACCGGGGAAGGTGCCAGACAGGAGTTCTCTTAGTAGTTTTTACACTACCTTGGTAGGCATCTGAAAGACACCACAAAAGTTGTTCTACCTGCTTTCTGGGCTGAGATGGGGAACCGCTGAATTTTGGACTCGGCTGGTGACAAAATGTTCCAAAGACACCCCATGCACAACTCCACCGGGGAAGGTGCCAGACAGGAGTTCTCCTGGTAGTTTTTACATTGCTCCGGTAGGCATCTGAAAGACACCACAAAAGTTGTTCTACCTGCTTTCTGGGCTGAGATGGGGAACCGCTGAATTTTGGAGTCGGCTGGTGACAAATGTTCCAAGCACACCCCATGCACAACTCCACCGGGGAAGGTGCCAGACAGGAGTTCTCCTGGTAGTTTTTACACTACCTTGGTAGGCAGCTGAAAGGCACCACAAAAGTTGTTCTACCTGCTTTCTGGGCTGAGATGGGGAACCGCTGAATTTTGGAGTCGGCCGGTGACAAAATGTTCCAAAGACACCCCATGCACAACTCCACCGGGGAAGGTGCCAGACAGGAGTTCTCCTGGTAGTTTTTACATTGCTCCGGTAGGCATCTGAAAGACACCACAAAAGTTGTTCTACCTGCTTTCTGGGCTGAGATGGGGAACCGCTGAATTTTGGAGTCGGCTGGTGACAAAATGTTCCAAACACACCCCATGCACAACTCCACCACGGAAGGTGCCAGACAGGAGTTCTCCTGGTAGTTTTTACACTACCTTGGTAGGCAGCTGAAAGGCACCACAAAAGTTGTTCTACCTGCTTTCTGGGCTGAGATGGGGAACCGCTGAATTTTGGACTCGGCCGGTGACAAAATGTTCCAAACACACCCCATGCACAACTCCACCACGGAAGGTGCCAGACAGGAGTTCTCCTGGTAGTTTTTACACTACCTTGGTAGGCATCTGAAAGACACCACAAAAGTTGTTCTACCTGCTTTCTGGGCTGAGATGGGGAACCGCTGAATTTTGGAGTCGGCCGGTGACAAAATGTTCCAAACACACCCCATGCACAACTCCACCGGGGAAGGTGCCAGACAGGAGTTCTCCTGGTAGTTTTTACATTGCTCCGGTAGGCATCTGAAAGACACCACAAAAGTTGTTCTACCTGCTTTCTGGGCTGAGATGGGGAACCGCTGAATTTTGGACTCGGCCGGTGACAAAATGTTCCAAACACACCCCATGCACAACTCCACCGGGGAAGGTGCCAGACAGGAGTTCTCCTGGTAGTTTTTACACTACCTTGGTAGGCAGCTGAAAGGCACCACAAAAGTTGTTCTATCTGCTTTCTGGGCTGAGATGGGGAACCGCTGAATTTTGGAGTCAGCCGGTGACAAAATGTTCCAAACACACCCCATGCACAACTCCACCGGGGTAGGTGCCAGACAGGAGTTCTCCTGGTAGTTTTTACATTGCTCCAGTAGGCATCTGAAAGACACCACAAAAGTTGTTCTACCTGCTTTCTGGGCTGAGATGGGGAACCGCTGAATTTTGGAGTCGGCCGGTGACAAAATGTTCCAAACACACCCCATGCACAACTCCACTGGGGAAGGTGCCAGACAGGAGTTCTCTTAATAGTTTTTACACTACCTTGCTAGGCATCTGAAAGACACCACAAAAGTTGTTCTACCTGCTTTCTGGGCTGAGATGGGGAAACGCTGAATTTTGGACTCGGCTGGTGACAAAATGTTCCAAAGACACCCCCTGCACAACTCCACCGGGGAAGGTGCCAGACAGGAGTTCTCCTGGTAGTTTTTACATTGCTCCGGTAGGCATCTGAAAGACACCACAAAAGTTGTTCTACCTGCTTTCTGGGCTGAGATGGGGAACCGCTGAATTTTGGAGTCGGCCGGTGACAAAATGTTCCAAACACACCCCATGCACAACTCCACCGGGGAAGGTGCCAGACAGGAGTTCTCTTAGTAGTTTTTACACTACCTTGGTAGGCAGCTGAAAGGCAGCACAAAACTTGTTCTACCTGCTTTCTGGGCTGAGATGGGGAACCGCTGAATTTTGGACTCGGCTGGTGACAAAATGTTCCAAACACACCCCATGCACAACTCCACCGGGGAAGGTGCCAGACAGGAGTTCTCCTGGTAGTTTTTACATTGCTCCGGTAGGCATCTGAAAGACACCACAAAAGTTGTTCTACCTGCTTTCTGGGCTGAGATGGGGAACCGCTGAATTTTGGAGTCGGCCGGTGACAAAATGTTCCAAACACACCCCATGCACAACTCCACCGGGGAAGGTGCCAGACAGGAGTTCTCTTGGTAGTTTTTACACTACCTTGGTAGGCAGCTGAAAGACACCACAAAAGTTGTTCTACCTGCTTTCTGGGCTGAGATGGGGAACCGCTGAATTTTGGAGTCGGCCGGTGACAAAATGTTCCAAACACACCCCATGCACAACTCCACCGGGGAAGGTGCCAGACAGGAGTTCTCTTAATAGTTTTTACACTACCTTGGTAGGCATCTGAAAGACACCACAAAAGTTGTTCTACCTGCTTTCTGGGCTGAGATGGGGAACCGCTGAATTTTGGAGTCGGCTGGTGACAAAATGTTCCAAACACACCCCCTGCACAACTCCACCGGGGAAGGTGCCAGACAGGAGTTCTCCTGGTAGTTTTTACATTGCTCCGGTAGGCATCTGAAAGACACCACAAAAGTTGTTCTACCTGCTTTCTGGGCTGAGATGGGGAACCGCTGAATTTTGGAGTCGGCCGGTGACAAAATGTTCCAAACACACCCCATGCACAACTCCACCGGGGAAGGTGCCAGACAGGAGTTCTCCTGGTAGTTTTTACACTACCTTGGTAGGCAGCTGAAAGGCACCACAAAAGTTGTTCTACCTGCTTTCTGGGCTGAGATGGGGAACCGCTGAATTTTGGAGTCGGCCGGTGACAAAATGTTCCAAACACACCCCATGCACAACTCCACCGGGGAAGGTGCCAGACAGGAGTTCTCCTGGTAGTTTTTACACTACCTTGGTAGGCATCTGAAAGACACCACAAAAGTTGTTCTACCTGCTTTCTGGGCTGAGATGGGGAACCGCTGAATTTTGGAGTCGGCCGGTGACAAAATGTTCCAAACACACCCCATGCACAACTCCACCGGGGAAGGTGCCAGACAGGAGTTCTCCTGGTAGTTTTTACATTGCTCCGGTAGGCATCTGAAAGACACCACAAAAGTTGTTCTACCTGCTTTCTGGGCTGAGATGGGGAACCGCTGAATTTTGGAGTCGGCCGGTGACAAAATGTTCCAAACACACCCCATGCACAACTCCACCGGGGAAGGTGCCAGACAGGAATTCTCCTGGTAGTTTTTACACTACCTTGGTAGGCATCTGAAAGGCACCACAAAAGTTGTTCTACCTGCTTTCTGGGCTGAGATGGGGAACCGCTGAATTTTGGAGTCGGCTGGTGACAAAATGTTCCAAACACACCCCCTGCACAACTCCACCGGGGAAGGTGCCAGACAGGAATTCTCCTGGTAGTTTTTACACTACCTTGGTAGGCATCTGAAAGACACCACAAAAGTTGTTCTACCTGCTTTCTGGGCTGAGATGGGGAACCGCTGAATTTTGGAGTCGGCTGGTGACAAAATGTTCCAAAGACACCCCCTGCACAACTCCACCGGGGAAGGTGCCAGACAGGAGTTCTCCTGGTAGTTTTTACATTGCTCCGGTAGGCATCTGAAAGACACCACAAAAGTTGTTCTACCTGCTTTCTGGGCTGAGATGGGGAACCGCTGAATTTTGGACTCGGCTGGTGACAAAATGTTCCAAATACACCCCATGCACAACTCCACCGGGGAAGGTGCCAGACAGGAGTTCTCCTGGTAGTTTTTACATTGCTCCGGTAGGCATCTGAAAGACACCACAAAAGTTGTTCTACCTGCTTTCTGGGCTGAGATGGGGAACCGCTGAATTTTGGAGTCGGCTGGTGACAAAATGTTCCAAACACACCCCCTGCACAACTCCACCGGGGAAGGTGCCAGACAGGAGTTCTCCTGGTAGTTTTTACATTGCTCCGGTAGGCATCTGAAAGACACCACAAAAGTTGTTCTACCTGCTTTCTGGGCTGAGATCGGGAACCGCTGAATTTTGGACTCGGCTGGTGACAAAATGTTCCAAACACACCCCATGCACAACTCCACCGGGGAAGGTGCCAGACAGGAGTTCTCTTAGTAGTTTTTACACTACCTTGGTAGGCAGCTGAAAGGCAGCACAAAAGTTGTTCTACCTGCTTTCTGGGCTGAGATGGGGAACCGCTGAATTTTGGACTCGGCTGGTGACAAAATGTTCCAAAGACACCCCATGCACAACTCCACCGGGGAAGGTGCCAGACAGGAGTTCTCCTGGTAGTTTTTACATTGCTCCGGTAGGCATCTGAAAGACACCACAAAAGTTGTTCTACCTGCTTTCTGGGCTGAGATGGGGAACCGCTGAATTTTGGAGTCGGCTGGTGACAAAATGTTCCAAACACACCCCATGCACAACTCCACCGGGGAAGGTGCCAGACAGGAGTTCTCTTAATAGTTTTTACACTACCTTGGTAGGCATCTGAAAGACACCACAAAAGTTGTTCTACCTGCTTTCTGGGCTGAGATGGGGAACCGCTGAATTTTGGAGTCGGCTGGTGACAAAATGTTCCAAACACACCCCATGCACAACTCCACCGGGGAAGGTGCCAGACAGGAGTTCTCCTGGTAGTTTTTACATTGCTCCGGTAGGCATCTGAAAGACACCACAAAAGTTGTTCTACCTGCTTTCTGGGCTGAGATGGGGAACCGCTGAATTTTGGAGTCGGCCGGTGACAAAATGTTCCAAACACACCCCATGCACAACTCCACCGGGGAAGGTGCCAGACAGGAGTTCTCTTAGTAGTTTTTACACTACCTTGGTAGGCAGCTGAAAGGCACCACAAAAGTTGTTCTACCTGCTTTCTGGGCTGAGATGGGGAACAGCTGAATTTTGGAGTCGGCCGGTGACAAAATGTTCCAAACACACCCCATGCACAACTCCACCGGGGAAGGTGCCAGACAGGAATTCTCCTGGTAGTTTTTACACTACCTTGGTAGGCATCTGAAAGGCACCACAAAAGTTGTTCTACCTGCTTTCTGGGCTGAGATGGGGAACCGCTGAATTTTGGAGTCGGCTGGTGACAAAATGTTCCAAACACACCCCCTGCACAACTCCACCGGGGAAGGTGCCAGACAGGAATTCTCCTGGTAGTTTTTACACTACCTTGGTAGGCATCTGAAAGACACCACAAAAGTTGTTCTACCTGCTTTCTGGGCTGAGATGGGGAACCGCTGAATTTTGGAGTCGGCTGGTGACAAAATGTTCCAAAGACACCCCCTGCACAACTCCACCGGGGAAGGTGCCAGACAGGAGTTCTCCTGGTAGTTTTTACATTGCTCCGGTAGGCATCTGAAAGACACCACAAAAGTTGTTCTACCTGCTTTCTGGGCTGAGATGGGGAACCGCTGAATTTTGGACTCGGCTGGTGACAAAATGTTCCAAATACACCCCATGCACAACTCCACCGGGGAAGGTGCCAGACAGGAGTTCTCCTGGTAGTTTTTACATTGCTCCGGTAGGCATCTGAAAGACACCACAAAAGTTGTTCTACCTGCTTTCTGGGCTGAGATGGGGAACCGCTGAATTTTGGAGTCGGCTGGTGACAAAATGTTCCAAACACACCCCCTGCACAACTCCACCGGGGAAGGTGCCAGACAGGAGTTCTCCTGGTAGTTTTTACATTGCTCCGGTAGGCATCTGAAAGACACCACAAAAGTTGTTCTACCTGCTTTCTGGGCTGAGATCGGGAACCGCTGAATTTTGGACTCGGCTGGTGACAAAATGTTCCAAACACACCCCATGCACAACTCCACCGGGGAAGGTGCCAGACAGGAGTTCTCTTAGTAGTTTTTACACTACCTTGGTAGGCAGCTGAAAGGCAGCACAAAAGTTGTTCTACCTGCTTTCTGGGCTGAGATGGGGAACCGCTGAATTTTGGACTCGGCTGGTGACAAAATGTTCCAAAGACACCCCATGCACAACTCCACCGGGGAAGGTGCCAGACAGGAGTTCTCCTGGTAGTTTTTACATTGCTCCGGTAGGCATCTGAAAGACACCACAAAAGTTGTTCTACCTGCTTTCTGGGCTGAGATGGGGAACCGCTGAATTTTGGAGTCGGCTGGTGACAAAATGTTCCAAACACACCCCATGCACAACTCCACCGGGGAAGGTGCCAGACAGGAGTTCTCTTAATAGTTTTTACACTACCTTGGTAGGCATCTGAAAGACACCACAAAAGTTGTTCTACCTGCTTTCTGGGCTGAGATGGGGAACCGCTGAATTTTGGAGTCGGCTGGTGACAAAATGTTCCAAACACACCCCATGCACAACTCCACCGGGGAAGGTGCCAGACAGGAGTTCTCCTGGTAGTTTTTACATTGCTCCGGTAGGCATCTGAAAGACACCACAAAAGTTGTTCTACCTGCTTTCTGGGCTGAGATGGGGAACCGCTGAATTTTGGAGTCGGCCGGTGACAAAATGTTCCAAACACACCCCATGCACAACTCCACCGGGGAAGGTGCCAGACAGGAGTTCTCTTAGTAGTTTTTACACTACCTTGGTAGGCAGCTGAAAGGCACCACAAAAGTTGTTCTACCTGCTTTCTGGGCTGAGATGGGGAACAGCTGAATTTTGGACTCGGCCGGTGACAAAATGTTCCAAAGACACCCCATGCACAACTCCACCGGGGAAGGTGCCAGACAGGAGTTCTCCTGGTAGTTTTTACACTACCTTGGTTGGCAGCTGAAAGGCACCACAAAAGTTGTTCTACCTGCTTTCTGGGCTGAGATGGGGAACCGCTGAATTTTGGACTCGGCTGGTGACAAAATGTTCCAAACACACCCCTTGCACAACTCCACCGGGGAAGGTGCCAGACAGGTGTTCTCTTATTAGTTTTTACACTACCTTGGTAGGCACCTGAAAGACACCACAAAAGTTGTTCTACCTGCTTTCTGGGCTGAGATGGGGAACCGCTGAATTTTGGAGTCGGCCGGTGACAAAATGTTCCAAACACACCCCATGCACAACTCCACCGGGGAAGGTGCCAGACAGGAGTTCTCCTGGTAGTTTTTACATTGCTCCGGTAGGCATCTGAAAGACACCACAAAAGTTGTTCTACCTGCTTTCTGGACTGAGATGGGGAACCGCTGAATTTTGGACTCGGCCGGTGACAAAATGTTCCAAACACACCCCATGCACAACTCCACCGGGGAAGGTGCCAGACAGGAGTTCTCCTGGTAGTTTTTACACTACCTTGGTAGGCATCTGAAAGACACCACAAAAGTTGTTCTACCTGCTTTCTGGGCTGAGATGGGGAACCGCTGAATTTTGGAGTCGGCCGGTGACAAAATGTTCCAAACACACCCCATGCACAACTCCACCGGGGAAGGTGCCAGACAGGAGTTCTCTTAATAGTTTTTACACTACCTTGGTAGGCATCTGAAAGACACCACAAAAGTTGTTCTACCTGCTTTCTGGGCTGAGATGGGGAACAGCTGAATTTTGGACTCGGCCGGTGACAAAATGTTCCAAAGACACCCCATGCACAACTCCACCGGGGAAGGTGCCAGACAGGAGTTCTCCTGGTAGTTTTTACATTGCTCCGGTAGGCATCTGAAAGACACCACAAAAGTTGTTCTACCTGCTTTCTGGGCTGAGATGGGGAACCGCTGAATTTTGGAGTCGGCCGGTGACAAAATGTTCCAAACACACCCCATGCACAACTCCACCGGGGAAGGTGCCAGACAGGAGTTCTCCTGGTAGTTTTTACATTGCTCCGGTAGGCATCTGAAAGTCACCACAAAAGTTGTTCTACCTGCTTTCTGGGCTGAGATGGGGAACCGCTGAATTTTGGACTCGGCCGGTGACAAAATGTTCCAAACACACCCCATGCACAACTCCACCGGGGAAGGTGCCAGACAGGAGTTCTCCTGGTAGTTTTTACATTGCTCCGGTAGGCATCTGAAAGACACCACAAAAGTTGTTCTACCTGCTTTCTGGACTGAGATGGGGAACCGCTGAATTTTGGACTCGGCCGGTGACAAAATGTTCCAAACACACCCCATGCACAACTCCACCGGGGAAGGTGCCAGACAGGAGTTCTCCTGGTAGTTTTTACACTACCTTGGTAGGCATCTGAAAGACACCACAAAAGTTGTTCTACCTGCTTTCTGGGCTGAGATGGGGAACCGCTGAATTTTGGAGTCGGCCGGTGACAAAATGTTCCAAACACACCCCATGCACAACTCCACCGGGGAAGGTGCCAGACAGGAGTTCTCTTAATAGTTTTTACACTACCTTGGTAGGCATCTGAAAGACACCACAAAAGTTGTTCTACCTGCTTTCTGGGCTGAGATGGGGAACCGCTGAATTTTGGAGTCGGCTGGTGACAAAATGTTCCAAACACACCCCATGCACAACTCCACCGGGGAAGGTTCCAGACAGGAGTTCTCCTGGTAGTTTTTACATTGCTCCGGTAGGCATCTGAAAGACACCACAAAAGTTGTTCTACCTGCTTTCTGGGCTGAGATGGGGAACCGCTGAATTTTGGACTCGGCTGGTGACAAAATGTTCCAAACACACCCCATGCACAACTCCACCGGGGAAGGTGCCAGACAGGAGTTCTCTTGGTAGTTTTTACACTACCTTGGTAGGCATCTGAAAGACACCACAAAAGTTGTTCTACCTGCTTTCTGGGCTGAGATGGGGAACCGCTGAATTTTGGAGTCGGCTGGTGACAAAATGTTCCAAAGACACCCCATGCACAACTCCACCGGGGAAGGTGCCAGACAGGAGTTCTCCTGGTAGTTTTTACATTGCTCCGGTAGGCATCTGAAAGACACCACAAAAGTTGTTCTACCTGCTTTCTGGGCTGAGATGGGGAACCGCTGAATTTTGGACTCGGCTGGTGACAAAATGTTCCAAAGACACCCCATGCACAACTCCACCGGGGAAGGTGCCAGACAGGAGTTCTCCTGGTAGTTTTTACATTGCTCCGGTAGGCATCTGAAAGACACCACAAAAGTTGTTCTACCTGCTTTCTGGGCTGAGATGGGGAACCGCTGAATTTTGGAGTCGGCTGGTGACAAAATGTTCCAAACACACCCCATGCACAACTCCACCGGGGAAGGTGCCAGACAGGAGTTCTCCTGGTAGTTTTTACATTGCTCCGGTAGGCATCTGAAAGACACCACAAAAGTTGTTCTACCTGCTTTCTGGGCTGAGATGGGGAACCGCTGAATTTTGGACTCGGCCGGTGACAAAATGTTCCAAAGACACCCCATGCACAACTCCACCGGGGAAGGTGCCAGACAGGAGTTCTCCTGGTAGTTTTTACATTGCTCCGGTAGGCATCTGAAAGGCACCACAAAAGTTGTTGTACCTGCTTTCTGGGCTGAGATGGGGAACCGCTGAATTTTGGAGTCGGCTGGTGACAAAATGTTCCAAACACACCCCATGCACAACTCCACCGGGGAAGGTGCCAGACAGGAGTTCTCTTAATAGTTTTTACACTACCTTGGTAGGCATCTGAAAGACACCACAAAAGTTGTTCTACCTGCTTTCTGGGCTGAGATGGGGAACCGCTGAATTTTGGAGTCGGCCGGTGACAAAATGTTCCAAACACACCCCATGCACAACTCCACCGGGGAAGGTGCCAGACAGGAGTTCTCCTGGTAGTTTTTACATTGCTCCGGTAGGCATCTGAAAGACACCACAAAAGTTGTTCTACCTGCTTTCTGGGCTGAGATGGGGAACCGCTGAATTTTGGAGTCGGCCGGTGACAAAATGTTCCAAACACACCCCATGCACAACTCCACCGGGGAAGGTGCCAGGAACGAATTCTGTTGGTAGTTTTTACACTACCTTGGTAGGCATCTGAAAGGCACCACAAAAGTTGTTCTACCTGCTTTCTGGGCTGAGATGGGGAACCGCTGAATTTTGGAGTCGGCCGGTGACAAAATGTTCCAAACACACCCCCTGCACAACTCCACCGGGGAAGGTGCCAGACAGGAGTTCTCCTGGTAGTTTTTACATTGCTCCGGTAGGCATCTGAAAGACACCACAAAAGTTGTTCTACCTGCTTTCTGGGCTGAGATGGGGAACCGCTGAATTTTGGACTCGGCTGGTGACAAAATGTTCCAAACACACCCCATGCACAACTCCACCGGGGAAGGTGCCAGACAGGAGTTCTCCTGGTAGTTTTTACACTACCTTGGTAGGCATCTGAAAGGCACCACAAAAGTTGTTCTACCTGCTTTCTGGGCTGAGATGGGGAACCGCTGAATTTTGGACTCGGCCGGTGACAAAATGTTCCAAACACACCCCATGCACAACTCCACCGGGGAAGGTGCCAGACAGGAGTTCTCTTGGTAGTTTTTACACTACCTTGGTAGGCATCTGAAAGGCACCACAAAAGTTGTTCTACCTGCTTTCTGGGCTGAGATGGGGAACCGCTGAATTTTGGACTCGGCCGGTGACAAAATGTTCCAAACACACCCCATGCACAACTCCACCGGGGAAGGTGCCAGACAGGAGTTCTCCTGGTAGTTTTTACATTGCTCTGGTAGGCATCTGAAAGACACCACAAAAGTTGTTCTACCTGCTTTCTGGGCTGAGATGGGGAACCGCTGAATTTTGGAGTCGGCCGGTGACAAAATGTTCCAAACACACCCCATGCACAACTCCACCGGGGAAGGTGCCAGACAGGAGTTCTCCTGGTAGTTTTTACATTGCTCCGGTAGGCATCTGAAAGACACCACAAAAGTTGTTCTACCTGCTTTCTGGGCTGAGATGGGGAACCGCTGAATTTTGGACTCGGCCAGTGACAAAATGTTCCAAACACACCCCATGCACAACTCCACCGGGGAAGGTGCCAGACAGGAGTTCTCTTAATAGTTTTTACACTACCTTGGTAGGCAGCTGAAAGGCACCACAAAAGTTGTTCTACCTGCTTTCTGGGCTGAGATGGGGAACCGCTGAATTTTGGACTCGGCCGGTGACAAAATGTTCCAAACACACCCCATGCACAACTCCACCGGGGAAGGTGCCAGACAGGAGTTCTCCTGGTAGTTTTTACACTACCTTGGTAGGCATCTGAAAGACACCACAAAAGTTGTTCTACCTGCTTTCTGGGCTGAGATGGGGAACCGCTGAATTTTGGACTCGGCCGGTGACAAAATGTTCCAAACACACCCCATGCACAACTCCACCGGGGAAGGTGCCAGACAGGAGTTCTCCTGGTAGTTTTTACATTGCTCCGGTAGGCATCTGAAAGACACCACAAAAGTTGTTCTACCTGCTTTCTGGACTGAGATGGGGAACCGCTGAATTTTGGAGTCGGCTGGTGACAAAATGTTCCAAACACACCCCATGCACAACTCCACCGGGGAAGGTGCCAGACAGGAGTTCTCTTGGTAGTTTTTACACTACCTTGGTAGGCAGCTGAAAGGCACCACAAAAGTTGTTCTACCTGCTTTCTGGGCTGAGATGGGGAACCGCTGAATTTTGGACTCGGCCGGTGACAAAATGTTCCAAACACACCCCATGCACAACTCCACCGGGGTAGGTGCCAGACAGGAGTTCTCCTGGTAGTTTTTACATTGCTCCGGTAGGCATCTGAAAGACACCACAAAAGTTGTTCTACCTGCTTTCTGGGCTGAGATGGGGAACCGCTGAATTTTGGAGTCGGCCGGTGACAAAATGTTCCAAACACACCCCATGCACAACTCCACCGGGGAAGGTGCCAGACAGGAGTTCTCCTGGTAGTTTTTACACTACCTTGGTAGGCACCTGAATGGCACCACAAAAGTTGTTCTACCTGCTTTCTGGGCTGAGATGGGGAACCGCTGAATTTTGGAGTCGGCTGGTGACAAAATGTTCCAAAGACACCCCATGCACAACTCCACCGGGGAAGGTGCCAGACAGGAGTTCTCTTGGTAGTTTTTACATTGCTCCGGTAGGCATCTGAAAGACACCACAAAAGTTGTTCTACCTGCTTTCTGGGCTGAGATGGGGAACCGCTGAATTTTGGACTCGGCCGGTGACAAAATGTTCCAAACACACCCCATGCACAACTCCACCGGGGAAGGTGCCAGACAGGAGTTCTCTTAATAGTTTTTACACTACCTTGGTAGGCATCTGAAAGACACCACAAAAGTTGTTCTACCTGCTTTCTGGGCTGAGATGGGGAACCGCTGAATTTTGGAGTCGGCTGGTGACAAAATGTTCCAAACATACCCCATGCACAACTCCACCGGGGAAGGTGCCAGACAGGAGTTCTTCTGGTTGTTTTTACATTGCTCCGGTATGCATCTGAAAGACACCACAAAAGTTGTTCTACCTGCTTTCTGGGCTGAGATGGGGAACCGCTGAATTTTGGAGTCGGCTGGTGACAAAATGTTCCAAACACACCCCATGCACAACTCCACCGGGGAAGGTGCCAGACAGGAGTTCTCTTAGTAGTTTTTACACTACCTTGGTAGGCATCTGAAAGGCACCACAAAAGTTGTTCTACCTGCTTTCTGGGCTGAGATGGGGAACCGCTGAATTTTGGACTCGGCCGGTGACAAAATGTTCCAAACACACCATGCACAACTCCACCGGGGAAGGTGCCAGACAGGAGTTCTCCTGGTAGTTTTTACATTGCTCCGGTAGGCATCTGAAAGACACCACAAAAGTTGTTCTACCTGCTTTCTGGGCTGAGATGGGGAACCGCTGAATTTTGGACTCGGCCGGTGACAAAATGTTCCAAACACACCCCATGCACAACTCCACCGGGGAAGGTGCCAGACAGGAGTTCTCTTAATAGTTTTTACACTACCTTGGTAGGCATCTGAAAGACACCACAAAAGTTGTTCTACCTGCTTTCTGGGCTGAGATGGGGAACCGCTGAATTTTGGAGTCGGCTGGTGACAAAATGTTCCAAACACACCCCATGCACAACTCCACCACGGAAGGTGCCAGACAGGAGTTCTCTTAATAGTTTTTACACTACCTTGGTAGGCATCTGAAAGACACCACAAAAGTTGTTCTACCTGCTTTCTGGGCTGAGATGGGGAACCGCTGAATTTTGGAGTCGGCCGGTGACAAAATGTTCCAAACACACCCCATGCACAACTCCACCGGGGAAGGTGCCAGACAGGAGTTCTCTTAGTAGTTTTTACACTACCTTGGTAGGCAGCTGAAAGGCACCACAAAAGTTGTTCTACCTGCTTTCTGGGCTGAGATGGGGAACGGCTGAATTTTGGAGTCGGCCGGTGACAAAATGTTCCAAAGACACCCCATGCACAACTCCACCGGGGAAGGTGCCAGACAGGAGTTCTCCTGGTAGTTTTTACATTGCTCCGGTAGGCATCTGAAAGACACCACAAAAGTTGTTCTACCTGCTTTCTGGGCTGAGATGGGGAACCGCTGAATTTTGGACTCGGCCGGTGACAAAATGTTCCAAACACACCCCATGCACAACTCCACCGGGGAAGGTGCCAGACAGGAGTTCTCCTGGTAGTTTTTACACTACCTTGGTAGGCACCTGAAAGGCACCACAAAAGTTGTTCTACCTGCTTTCTGGGCTGAGATGGGGAACCGCTGAATTTTGGAGTCGGCTGGTGAAAAAATGTTCCAAACACACCCCCTGCACAACTCCACCGGGGAAGGTGCCTGACAGGTGTTCTCTTATTAGTTTTTACACTACCTTGGTAGGCACCTGAAAGACACCACAAAAGTTGTTCTACCTGCTTTCTGGGCTGAGATGGGGAACCGCTGAATTTTGGACTCGGCCGGTGACAAAATGTTCCAAACACACCCCATGCACAACTCCACCGGGGAAGGTGCCAGACAGGAGTTCTCCTGGTAGTTTTTACATTGCTCCGGTAGGCATCTGAAAGACACCACAAAAGTTGTTCTACCTGCTTTCTGGGCTGAGATGGGGAACCGCTGAATTTTGGAGTCGGCTGGTGACAAAATGTTCCAAACACACCCCATGCACAACTCCACCGGGGAAGGTGCCAGACAGGAGTTCTCCTGGTAGTTTTTACATTGCTCCGGTAGGCATCTGAAAGACACCACAAAAGTTGTTCTACCTGCTTTCTGGGCTGAGATGGGGAACCGCTGAATTTTGGAGTCGGCTGGTGACAAAATGTTCCAAACACACCCCATGCACAACTCCACCGGGGAAGGTGCCAGACAGGAGTTCTCTTAGTAGTTTTTACACTACCTTGGTAGGCAGCTGAAAGGCACCACAAAAGTTGTTCTACCTGCTTTCTGGGCTGAGATGGGGAACCGCTGAATTTTGGAGTCGGCTGGTGACAAAATGTTCCAAACACACCCCATGCACAACTCCACCGGGGAAGGTGCCAGACAGGAGTTATCCTGGTAGTTTTTACATTGCTCCGGTAGGCATCTGAAAGACACCACAAAAGTTGTTCTACCTGCTTTCTGGGCTGAGATGGGGAACCGCTGAATTTTGGACTCGGCTGGTGACAAAATGTTCCAAAGACAGCCCATGCACAACTCCACCGGGGAAGGTGCCAGACAGGAGTTCTCTTAGTAGTTTTTACACTACCTTGGTAGGCAGCTGAAAGGCAGCACAAAAGTTGTTCTACCTGCTTTCTGGGCTGAGATGGGGAACCGCTGAATTTTGGACTCGGCCGGTGACAAAATGTTCCAAACACACCCCATGCACAACTCCACCGGGGAAGGTGCCAGACAGGAGTTCTCTTAGTAGTTTTTACACTACCTTGGTAGGCAGCTGAAAGGCACCACAAAAGTTGTTCTACCTGCTTTCTGGGCTGAGATGGGGAACCGCTGAATTTTGGACTCGGCTGGTGACAAAATGTTCCAAACACACCCCATGCACAACTCCACCGGGAAAGGTGCCAGAAAGGAGTTCTCTTGGTAGGTTTTACAGTACCCCGGTAGGCAGCTGAAAGGCGCCACAACACTTGTTCTACCTGCTTTCTGGGCTGAGATGGGGAACCGCTGAATTTTGGACTCGGCTGGTGACAAAATGTTCCAAACACACCCCCTGCACAACTCCACCGGGGAAGGTGCCAGAAAGGAGTTCTCTTGGTAGTTTTTACACTACCTTGGTAGGCATCTGAAAGACACCACAAAAGTTGTTCTACCTGCTTTCTGGGCTGAGATGGGGAACCGCTGAATTTTGGAGTCGGCTGGTGACAAAATGTTCCAAACACACCCCATGCACAACTCCACCGGGGAAGGTGCCAGACAGGAGTTCTCTTAGTAGTTTTTACACTACCTTGGTAGGCAGCTGAAAGGCACCACAAAAGTTGTTCTACCTGCTTTCTGGGCTGAGATGGGGAACCGCTGAATTTTGGAGTCGGCCGGTGACAAAATGTTCCAAACACACCCCATGCACAACTCCACCGGGGAAGGTGCCAGGCAGGAGTTCTCCTGGTAGTTTTTACATTGCTCCGGTAGGCATCTGAAAGACACCACAAAAGTTGTTCTACCTGCTTTCTGGGCTGAGATGGGGAACCGCTGAATTTTGGAGTCGGCTGGTGACAAAATGTTCCAAACACACCCCATGCACAACTCCACCGGGGAAGGTGCCAGACAGGAGTTCTCCTGGTAGTTTTTACATTGCTCCGGTAGGCATCTGAAAGACACCACAAAAGTTGTTCTACCTGCTTTCTGGGCTGAGATGGGGAACCGCTGAATTTTGGACTCGGCTGGTGACAAAATGTTCCAAACACACCCCCTGCACAACTCCACCGGGGAAGGTGCCAGACAGGAGTTCTCTTATTAGTTTCTACACTACCTTGGTAGGCACCTGAAAGACACCACAAAAGTTGTTCTACCTGCTTTCTGGGCTGAGATGGGGAACCGCTGAATTTTGGACTCGGCTGGTGACAAAATGTTCCAAACACACCCCATGCACAACTCCACCGGGGAAGGTGCCAGACAGGAGTTCTCTTAGTAGTTTTTACACTACCTTGGTAGGCAGCTGAAAGGCACCACAAAAGTTGTTCTACCTGCTTTCTGGGCTGAGATGGGGAACCGCTGAATTTTGGAGTCGGCCGGTGACAAAATGTTCCAAAGACACCCCATGCACAACTCCACCGGGGAAGGTGCCAGACAGGAGTTCTCCTGGTAGTTTTTACATTGCTCCGGTAGGCATCTGAAAGACACCACAAAAGTTGTTCTACCTGCTTTCTGGGCTGAGATGGGGAACCGCTGAATTTTGGAGTCGGCCGGTGACAAAATGTTCCAAACACACCCCATGCACAACTCCACCGGGGAAGGTGCCAGACAGGAGTTCTCTTAATAGTTTTTACACTACCTTGGTAGGCATCTGAAAGACACCACAAAAGTTGTTCTACCTGCTTTCTGGGCTGAGATGGGGAACCGCTGAATTTTGGAGTCGGCTGGTGACAAAATGTTCCAAACACACCCCATGCACAACTCCACCGGGGAAGGTGCCAGACAGGAGTTATCCTGGTAGTTTTTACATTGCTCCGGTATGCATCTGAAAGACACCACAAAAGTTGTTGTACCTGCTTTCTGGGCTGAGATGGGGAACCGCTGAATTTTGGAGTCGGCTGGTGACAAAATGTTCCAAACACACCCCATGCACAACTCCACCGGGGAAGGTGCCAGACAGGAGTTCTCTTAGTAGTTTTTACACTACCTTGGTAGGCAGCTGAAAGGCACCACAAAAGTTGTTCTACCTGCTTTCTGGGCTGAGATGGGGAACCGCTGAATTTTGGACTCGGCCGGTGACAAAATGTTCCAAACACACCCCATGCACAACTCCACCGGGGAAGGTGCCAGACAGGAGTTCTCTTAGTAGTTTTTACACTACCTTGGTAGGCATCTGAAAGACACCACAAAAGTTGTTCTACCTGCTTTCTGGGCTGAGATGGGGAACCGCTGAATTTTGGACTCGGCTGGTGACAAAATGTTCCAAACACACCCCATGCACAACTCCACCGGGAAAGGTGCCAGAAAGGAGTTCTCTTGGTAGGTTTTACAGTACCCCGGTAGGCAGCTGAAAGGCGCCACAACACTTGTTCTACCTGCTTTCTGGGCTGAGATGGGGAACCGCTGAATTTTGGACTCGGCTGGTGACAAAATGTTCCAAACACACCCCATGCACAACTCCACCGGGGAAGGTGCCAGAAAGGAGTTCTCTTGGTAGTTTTTACACTACCTTGGTAGGCATCTGAAAGACACCACAAAAGTTGTTCTACCTGCTTTCTGGGCTGAGATGGGGAACCGCTGAATTTTGGAGTCGGCTGGTGACAAAATGTTCCAAACACACCCCATGCACAACTCCACCGGGGAAGGTGCCAGACAGGAGTTCTCCTGGTAGTTTTTACACTACCTTGGTAGGCACCTGAAAGGCACCACAAAAGTTGTTCTACCTGCTTTCTGGGCTGAGATGGGGAACCGCTGAATTTTGGAGTCGGCCGGTGACAAAATGTTCCAAACACACCCCATGCACAACTCCACCGGGGAAGGTGCCAGACAGGAGTTCTCCTGGTAGTTTTTACACTACCTTGGTAGGCATCTGAAAGACACCACAAAAGTTGTTCTACCTGCTTTCTGGGCTGAGATGGGGAACCGCTGAATTTTGGACTCGGCTGGTGACAAAATGTTCCAAAGACACCCCATGCACAACTCCACCGGGGAAGGTGCCAGACAGGAGTTCTCTTAATAGTTTTTACACTACCTTGGTAGGCATCTGAAAGACACCACAAAAGTTGTTCTACCTGCTTTCTGGGCTGAGATGGGGAACCGCTGAATTTTGGAGTCGGCTGGTGACAAAATGTTCCAAACACACCCCATGCACAACTCCACCGGGGAAGGTGCCAGACAGGAGTTCTCCTGGTAGTTTTTACATTGCTCCGGTATGCATCTGAAAGACACCACAAAAGTTGTTCTACCTGCTTTCTGGGCTGAGATGGGGAACCGCTGAATTTTGGAGTCGGCTGGTGACAAAATGTTCCAAAGACACCCCATGCACAACTCCACCGGGGAAGGTGCCAGACAGGAGTTCTCTTAGTAGTTTTTACACTACCTTGGTAGGCAGCTGAAAGGCACCACAAAAGTTGTTCTACCTGCTTTCTGGGCTGAGATGGGGAACCGCTGAATTTTGGAGTCGGCCGGTGACAAAATGTTCCAAAGACACCCCATGCACAACTCCACCGGGGAAGGTGCCAGACAGGAGTTCTCTTAGTAGTTTTTACACTACCTTGGTAGGCAGCTGAAAGGCACCACAAAAGTTGTTCTACCTGCTTTCTGGGCTGAGATGGGGAACCGCTGAATTTTGGACTCGGCTGGTGACAAAATGTTCCAAACACACCCCATGCACAACTCCACCGGGGAAGGTGCCAGACAGGTGTTCTCTTATTAGTTTTTACACTACCTTGGTAGGCACCTGAAAGACACCACAAAAGTTGTTCTAACTGCTTTCTGGGCTGAGATGGGGAACCGCTGAATTTTGGACTCGGCTGGTGACAAAATGTTCCAAACACACCCCTTGCACAACTCCACCGGGGAAGGTGCCAGACAGGTGTTCTCTTATTAGTTTTTGCACTACCTTGGTAGGCATCTGAAAGACACCACAAAAGTTGTTCTACCTGCTTTCTGGGCTGAGATGGGGAAACGCTGAATTTTGGACTCGGCTGGTGACAAAATGTTCCAAACACACCCCATGCACAACTCCACCGGGGAAGGTGCCAGACAGGAGTTCTCCTGGTAGTTTTTACATTGCTCCGGTAGGCATCTGAAAGACACCACAAAAGTTGTTCTACCTGCTTTCTGGGCTGAGATGGGGAACCGCTGAATTTTAGAGTCGGCCGGTGACAAAATGTTCCAAAGACACCCCATGCACAACTCCACCGGGGAAGGTGCCAGACAGGAGTTCTCCTGGTAGTTTTTACATTGCTCCGGTAGGCATCTGAAAGACACCACAAAAGTTGTTCTACCTGCTTTCTGGGCTGAGATGGGGAACCGCTGAATTTTGGACTCGGCCGGTGACAAAATGTTCCAAACACACCCCATGCACAACTCCACCGGGGAAGGTGTCAGACAGGAGTTCTCCTGGTAGTTTTTACACTACCTTGGTAGGCACCTGAATGGCACCACAAAAGTTGTTCTACCTGCTTTCTGGGCTGAGATGGGGAACCGCTGAATTTTGGAGTCGGCCGGTGACAAAATGTTCCAAACACACCCCATGCACAACTCCACCGGGGAAGGTGCCAGACAGGAGTTCTCTTAGTAGTTTTTACACTACCTTGGTAGGCATCTGAAAGACACCACAAAAGTTGTTCTACCTGCTTTCTGGGCTGAGATGGGGAACCGCTGAATTTTGGAGTCGGCTGGTGACAAAATGTTCCAAACACACCCCATGCACAACTCCACCGGGGAAGGTGCCAGACAGGAGTTCTCCTGGTAGTTTTTACATTGCTCCGGTAGGCATCTGAAAGACACCACAAAAGTTGTTCTACCTGCTTTCTGGGCTGAGATGGGGAACCGCTGAATTTTGGAGTCGGCCGGTGACAAAATGTTCCAAACACACCCCATGCACAACTCCACCGGGGAAGGTGCCAGACAGGAGTTCTCTTAATAGTTTTTACACTACCTTGGTAGGCATCTGAAAGACACCACAAAAGTTGTTCTACCTGCTTTCTGGGCTGAGATGGGGAACCGCTGAATTTTGGAGTCGGCTGGTGACAAAATGTTCCAAACACACCCCATGCACAACTCCACCGGGGAAGGTACCAGACAGGAGTTCTCTTAGTAGTTTTTACACTACCTTGGTAGGCAGCTGAAAGGCACCACAAAAGTTGTTCTACCTGCTTTCTGGGCTGAGATGGGGAACCGCTGAATTTTGGACTCGGCCGGTGACAAAATGTTCCAAACACACCCCATGCACAACTCCACCGGGGAAGGTGCCAGACAGGAGTTCTCTTAGTAGTTTTTACACTACCTTGGTAGGCATCTGAAAGACACCACAAAAGTTGTTCTACCTGCTTTCTGGGCTGAGATGGGGAACCGCTGAATTTTGGACTCGGCTGGTGACAATATGTTCCAAACACACCCCATGCACAACTCCACCGGGAAAGGTGCCAGAAAGGAGTTCTCTTGGTAGGTTTTACAGTACCCCGGTAGGCAGCTGAAAGGCGCCACAACACTTGTTCTACCTGCTTTCTGGGCTGAGATGGGGAACCGCTGAATTTTGGACTCGGCTGGTGACAAAATGTTCCAAACACACCCCATGCACAACTCCACCGGGGAAGGTGCCAGAAAGGAGTTCTCTTGGTAGTTTTTACACTACCTTGGTAGGCATCTGAAAGACACCACAAAAGTTGTTGTACCTGCTTTCTGGGCTGAGATGGGGAACCGCTGAATTTTGGAGTCGGCTGGTGACAAAATGTTCCAAACACACCCCCTGCACAACTCCACCGGGGAAGGTGCCAGACAGGAGTTCTCCTGGTAGTTTTTACATTGCTCCGGTAGGCAGCTGAAAGGCACCACAAAAGTTGTTCTACCTGCTTTCTGGGCTGAGATGGGGAACCGCTGAATTTTGGAGTCGGCCGGTGACAAAATGTTCCAAACACACCCCATGCACAACTCCACCGGGGAAGGTGCCAGACAGGAGTTCTCCTGGTAGTTTTTACACTACCTTGGTAGGCATCTGAAAGACACCACAAAAGTTGTTCTACCTGCTTTCTGGGCTGAGATGGGGAACCGCTGAATTTTGGAGTCGGCCGGTGACAAAATGTTCCAAACACACCCCATGCACAACTCCACCGGGGAAGGTGCCAGACAGGAGTTCTCCTGGTAGTTTTTACATTGCTCCGGTAGGCATCTGAAAGACACCACAAAAGTTGTTCTACCTGCTTTCTGGGCTGAGATGGGGAACCGCTGAATTTTGGACTCGGCCGGTGACAAAATGTTCCAAACACACCCCATGCACAACTCCACCGGGGAAGGTGCCAGACAGGAGTTCTCTTAATAGTTTTTACACTACCTTGGTAGGCATCTGAAAGACACCACAAAAGTTGTTCTACCTGCTTTCTGGGCTGAGATGGGGAACCGCTGAATTTTGGAGTCGGCTGGTGACAAAATGTTCCAAACACACCCCATGCACAACTCCACCGGGGAAGGTGCCAGACAGGAGTTCTCCTGGTAGTTTTTACATTGCTCCGGTATGCATCTGAAAGACACCACAAAAGTTGTTCTACCTGCTTTCTGGGCTGAGATGGGGAACCGCTGAATTTTGGACTCGGCTGGTGACAAAATGTTCCAAAGACACCCCATGCACAACTCCACCGGGGAAGGTGCCAGACAGGAGTTCTCTTAGTAGTTTTTACACTACCTTGGTAGGCAGCTGAAAGGCACCACAAAAGTTGTTCTACCTGCTTTCTGGGCTGAGATGGGGAACCGCTGAATTTTGGACTCGGCCGGTGACAAAATGTTCCAAACACACCCCATGCACAACTCCACCGGGGAAGGTGCCAGACAGGAGTTCTCTTAGTAGTTTTTACACTACCTTGGTAGGCAGCTGAAAGGCACCACAAAAGTTGTTGTACCTGCTTTGTGGGCTGAGATGGGGAACCGCTGAATTTTGGACTCGGCTGGTGACAAAATGTTCCAAACACACCCCTTGCACAACTCCACCGGGGAAGGTGCCAGACAGGTGTTCTCTTATTAGTTTTTACACTACCTTGGTAGGCACCTGAAAGACACCACAAAAGTTGTTCTACCTGCTTTCTGGGCTGAGATGGGGAACCGCTGAATTTTGGAGTCGGCTGGTGACAAAATGTTCCAAAGACACCCCATGCACAACTCCACCGGGGAAGGTGCCAGACAGGAGTTCTCCTGGTAGTTTTTACATTGCTCCGGTAGGCATCTGAAAGACACCACAAAAGTTGTTCTACCTGCTTTCTGGGCTGAGATGGGGAACCGCTGAATTTTGGACTCGGCCGGTGACAAAATGTTCCAAAGACACCCCATGCACAACTCCACCGGGGAAGGTGCCAGACAGGAGTTCTCCTGGTAGTTTTTACATTGCTCCGGTAGGCATCTGAAAGACACCACAAAAGTTGTTCTACCTGCTTTCTGGGCTGAGATGGGGAACCGCTGAATTTTGGACTCGGCCGGTGACAAAATGTTCCAAACACACCCCATGCACAACTCCACCGGGGAAGGTGCCAGACAGGAGTTCTCCTGGTAGTTTTTACACTACCTTGGTCGGCACCTGAATGGCACCACAAAAGTTGTTCTACCTGCTTTCTGGGCTGAGATGGGGAACCGCTGAATTTTGGAGTCGGCCGGTGACAAAATGTTCCAAACACACCCCATGCACAACTCCACCGGGGAAGGTGCCAGACAGGAGTTCTCTTAGTAGTTTTTACACTACCTTGGTAGGCATCTGAAAGACACCACAAAAGTTGTTCTACCTGCTTTCTGGGCTGAGATGGGGAACCGCTGAATTTTGGAGTCGGCTGGTGACAAAATGTTCCAAAGACACCCCATGCACAACTCCACCGGGGAAGGTGCCAGACAGGAGTTCTCCTGGTAGTTTTTACATTGCTCCGGTAGGCATCTGAAAGACACCACAAAAGTTGTTCTACCTGCTTTCTGGGCTGAGATGGGGAACCGCTGAATTTTGGACTCGGCCGGTGACAAAATGTTCCAAACACACCCCATGCACAACTCCACCGGGGAAGGTGCCAGACAGGAGTTCTCCTGGTAGTTTTTACATTGCTCCGGTAGGCATCTGAAAGACACCACAAAAGTTGTTCTACCTGCTTTCTGGGCTGAGATGGGGAACCACTGAATTTTGGAGTCGGCTGGTGACAAAATGTTCCAAAGACACCCCATGCACAACTCCACCGGGGAAGGTGCCAGACAGGAGTTCTCTTAGTAGTTTTTACACTACCTTGGTAGGCAGCTGAAAGGCACCACAAAAGTTGTTCTACCTGCTTTCTGGGCTGAGATGGGGAACCGCTGAATTTTGGACTCGGCCGGTGACAAAATGTTCCAAACACACCCCATGCACAACTCCACCGGGGAAGGTGCCAGACAGGAGTTCTCTTAGTAGTTTTTACACTACCTTGGTAGGCATCTGAAAGACACCACAAAAGTTGTTCTACCTGCTTTCTGGGCTGAGATGGGGAACCGCTGAATTTTGGAGTCGGCTGGTGACAAAATGTTCCAAACACACCCCATGCACAACTCCACCGGGGAAGGTGCCAGACAGGAGTTCTCCTGGTAGTTTTTACATTGCTCCGGTAGGCATCTGAAAGACACCACAAAAGTTGTTCTACCTGCTTTCTGGGCTGAGATGGGGAACCGCTGAATTTTGGACTCGGCCGGTGACAAAATGTTCCAAACACACCCCATGCACAACTCCACCGGGGAAGGTGCCAGACAGGAGTTCTCTTAATAGTTTTTACACTACCTTGGTAGGCACCTGAATGGCACAACAAAAGTTGTTCTACCTGCTTTCTGGGCTGAGATGGGGAACCGCTGAATTTTGGACTCGGCTGGTGACAAAATGTTCCAAACACACCCCATGCACAACTCCACCGGGGAAGGTGCCAGACAGGAGTTCTCTTACTAGTTTTTACACTACCTTGGTAGGCACCTGAAAGGCACCACAAAAGTTGTTCTACCTGCTTTCTGGGCTGAGATGGGGAACCGCTGAATTTTGGACTCGGCCGGTGACAAAATGTTCCAAACACACCCCATGCACAACTCCACCGGGGAAGGTGCCAGACAGGAGTTCTCTTAATAGTTTTTACACTACCTTGGTAGGCATCTGAAAGACACCACAAAAGTTGTTCTACCTGCTTTCTGGGCTGAGATGGGGAACCGCTGAATTTTGGAGTCGGCTGGTGACAAAATGTTCCAAACACACCCCATGCACAACTCCACCGGGGAAGGTGCCAGACAGGAGTTCTCCTGGTAGTTTTTACATTGCTCCGGTAGGCATCTGAAAGACACCACAAAAGTTGTTCTACCTGCTTTCTGGGCTGAGATGGGGAACCGCTGAATTTTGGAGTCGGCCGGTGACAAAATGTTCCAAACACACCCCATGCACAACTCCACCGGGGAAGGTGTCAGACAGGAGTTCTCCTGGTAGTTTTTACACTACCTTGGTAGGCACCTGAATGGCACCACAAAAGTTGTTCTACCTGCTTTCTGGGCTGAGATGGGGAACCGCTGAATTTTGGAGTCGGCCGGTGACAAAATGTTCCAAACACACCCCATGCACAACTCCACCGGGGAAGGTGCCAGACAGGAGTTCTCTTAGTAGTTTTTACACTACCTTGGTAGGCATCTGAAAGACACCACAAAAGTTGTTCTACCTGCTTTCTGGGCTGAGATGGGGAACCGCTGAATTTTGGAGTCGGCTGGTGACAAAATGTTCCAAACACACCCCATGCACAACTCCACCGGGGAAGGTGCCAGACAGGAGTTCTCCTGGTAGTTTTTACATTGCTCCGGTAGGCATCTGAAAGACACCACAAAAGTTGTTCTACCTGCTTTCTGGGCTGAGATGGGGAACCGCTGAATTTTGGAGTCGGCCGGTGACAAAATGTTCCAAACACACCCCATGCACAACTCCACCGGGGAAGGTGCCAGACAGGAGGTCTCTTAATAGTTTTTACACTACCTTGGTAGGCATCTGAAAGACACCACAAAAGTTGTTCTACCTGCTTTCTGGGCTGAGATGGGGAACCGCTGAATTTTGGAGTCGGCTGGTGACAAAATGTTCCAAACACACCCCATGCACAACTCCACCGGGGAAGGTGCCAGACAGGAGTTATCCTGGTAGTTTTTACATTGCTCCGGTAGGCATCTGAAAGACACCACAAAAGTTGTTCTACCTGCTTTCTGGGCTGAGATGGGGAACCACTGAATTTTGGAGTCGGCTGGTGACAAAATGTTCCAAAGACACCCCATGCACAACTCCACCGGGGAAGGTGCCAGACAGGAGTTCTCTTAGTAGTTTTTACACTACCTTGGTAGGCAGCTGAAAGGCACCACAAAAGTTGTTCTACCTGCTTTCTGGGCTGAGATGGGGAACCGCTGAATTTTGGACTCGGCCGGTGACAAAATGTTCCAAACACACCCCATGCACAACTCCACCGGGGAAGGTGCCAGACAGGAGTTCTCTTAGTAGTTTTTACACTACCTTGGTAGGCATCTGAAAGACACCACAAAAGTTGTTCTACCTGCTTTCTGGGCTGAGATGGGGAACCGCTGAATTTTGGAGTCGGCTGGTGACAAAATGTTCCAAACACACCCCATGCACAACTCCACCGGGGAAGGTGCCAGACAGGAGTTCTCCTGGTAGTTTTTACATTGCTCCGGTAGGCATCTGAAAGACACCACAAAAGTTGTTCTACCTGCTTTCTGGGCTGAGATGGGGAACCGCTGAATTTTGGACTCGGCCGGTGACAAAATGTTCCAAACACACCCCATGCACAACTCCACCGGGGAAGGTGCCAGACAGGAGTTCTCTTAATAGTTTTTACACTACCTTGGTAGGCACCTGAATGGCACAACAAAAGTTGTTCTACCTGCTTTCTGGGCTGAGATGGGGAACCGCTGAATTTTGGACTCGGCTGGTGACAAAATGTTCCAAACACACCCCATGCACAACTCCACCGGGGAAGGTGCCAGACAGGAGTTCTCTTACTAGTTTTTACACTACCTTGGTAGGCACCTGAAAGGCACCACAAAAGTTGTTCTACCTGCTTTCTGGGCTGAGATGGGGAACCGCTGAATTTTGGACTCGGCCGGTGACAAAATGTTCCAAACACACCCCATGCACAACTCCACCGGGGAAGGTGCCAGACAGGAGTTCTCTTAATAGTTTTTACACTACCTTGGTAGGCATCTGAAAGACACCACAAAAGTTGTTCTACCTGCTTTCTGGGCTGAGATGGGGAACCGCTGAATTTTGGAGTCGGCTGGTGACAAAATGTTCCAAACACACCCCATGCACAACTCCACCGGGGAAGGTGCCAGACAGGAGTTCTCCTGGTAGTTTTTACATTGCTCCGGTAGGCATCTGAAAGACACCACAAAAGTTGTTCTACCTGCTTTCTGGGCTGAGATGGGGAACCGCTGAATTTTGGAGTCGGCCGGTGACAAAATGTTCCAAACACACCCCATGCACAACTCCACCGGGGAAGGTGTCAGACAGGAGTTCTCCTGGTAGTTTTTACACTACCTTGGTAGGCACCTGAATGGCACCACAAAAGTTGTTCTACCTGCTTTCTGGGCTGAGATGGGGAACCGCTGAATTTTGGAGTCGGCCGGTGACAAAATGTTCCAAACACACCCCATGCACAACTCCACCGGGGAAGGTGCCAGACAGGAGTTCTCTTAGTAGTTTTTACACTACCTTGGTAGGCATCTGAAAGACACCACAAAAGTTGTTCTACCTGCTTTCTGGGCTGAGATGGGGAACCGCTGAATTTTGGAGTCGGCTGGTGACAAAATGTTCCAAACACACCCCATGCACAACTCCACCGGGGAAGGTGCCAGACAGGAGTTCTCCTGGTAGTTTTTACATTGCTCCGGTAGGCATCTGAAAGACACCACAAAAGTTGTTCTACCTGCTTTCTGGGCTGAGATGGGGAACCGCTGAATTTTGGAGTCGGCCGGTGACAAAATGTTCCAAACACACCCCATGCACAACTCCACCGGGGAAGGTGCCAGACAGGAGGTCTCTTAATAGTTTTTACACTACCTTGGTAGGCATCTGAAAGACACCACAAAAGTTGTTCTACCTGCTTTCTGGGCTGAGATGGGGAACCGCTGAATTTTGGAGTCGGCTGGTGACAAAATGTTCCAAACACACCCCATGCACAACTCCACCGGGGAAGGTGCCAGACAGGAGTTATCCTGGTAGTTTTTACATTGCTCCGGTAGGCATCTGAAAGACACCACAAAAGTTGTTCTACCTGCTTTCTGGGCTGAGATGGGGAACCGCTGAATTTTGGAGTCGGCTGGTGACAAAATGTTCCAAACACACCCCATGCACAACTCCACCGGGGAAGGTGCCAGACAGGAGTTCTCTTAGTAGTTTTTACACTACCTTGGTAGGCAGCTGAAAGGCACCACAAAAGTTGTTCTACCTGCTTTCTGGGCTGAGATGGGGAACCGCTGAATTTTGGACTCGGCCGTTGACAAAATGTTCCAAACACACCCCATGCACAACTCCACCGGGGAAGGTGCCAGACAGGAGTTCTCTTAGTAGTTTTTACACTACCTTGGTAGGCAGCTGAAAGACACCACAAAAGTTGTTCTACCTGCTTTCTGGGCTGAGATGGGGAACCGCTGAATTTTGGACTCGGCTGGTGACAATATGTTCCAAACACACCCCATGCACAACTCCACCGGGAAAGGTGCCAGAAAGGAGTTCTCTTGGTAGGTTTTACAGTACCCCGGTAGGCAGCTGAAAGGCGCCACAACACTTGTTCTACCTGCTTTCTGGGCTGAGATGGGGAACCGCTGAATTTTGGACTCGGCTGGTGACAAAATGTTCCAAACACACCCCATGCACAACTCCACCGGGGAAGGTGCCAGAAAGGAGTTCTCTTGGTAGTTTTTACACTACCTTGGTAGGCATCTGAAAGACACCACAAAAGTTGTTCTACCTGCTTTCTGGGCTGAGATGGGGAACCGCTGAATTTTGGAGTCGGCCGGTGACAAAATGTTCCAAACACACCCCATGCACAACTCCACCGGGGAAGGTGCCAGACAGGAGTTCTCCTGGTAGTTTTTACATTGCTCCGGTAGGCATCTGAAAGACACCACAAAAGTTGTTCTACCTGCTTTCTGGGCTGAGATGGGGAACCGCTGAATTTTGGACTCGGCCGGTGACAAAATGTTCCAAACACACCCCATGCACAACTCCACCGGGGAAGGTGCCAGACAGGAGTTCTCTTAATAGTTTTTACACTACCTTGGTAGGCATCTGAAAGACACCACAAAAGTTGTTCTACCTGCTTTCTGGGCTGAGATGGGGAACCGCTGAATTTTGGAGTCGGCTGGTGACAAAATGTTCCAAACACACCCCATGCACAACTCCACCGGGGAAGGTGCCAGACAGGAGTTCTCCTGGTAGTTTTTACATTGCTCCGGTATGCATCTGAAAGACACCACAAAAGTTGTTCTACCTGCTTTCTGGGTTGAGATGGGGAACCGCTGAATTTTGGAGTCGTCTGGTGACAAAATGTTCCAAACACACCCCATGCACAACTCCACCGGGGAAGGTGCCAGACAGGAGTTCTCTTAGTAGTTTTTACACTACCTTGGTAGGCAGCTGAAAGGCACCACAAAAGTTGTTCTACCTGCTTTCTGGGCTGAGATGGGGAACCGCTGAATTTTGGACTCGGCCGGTGACAAAATGTTCCAAACACACCCCATGCACAACTCCACCGGGGAAGGTGCCAGACAGGAGTTCTCTTAGTAGTTTTTACACTACCTTGGTAGGCAGCTGAAAGGCACCACAAAAGTTGTTCTACCTGCTTTCTGGGCTGAGATGGGGAACCGCTGAATTTTGGACTCGGCTGGTGACAAAATGTTCCAAACACACCCCTTGCACAACTCCACCGGGGAAGGTGCCAGACAGGTGTTCTCTTATTAGTTTTTACACTACCTTGGTAGGCACCTGAAAGACACCACAAAAGTTGTTCTACCTGCTTTCTGGGCTGAGATGGGGAACCGCTGAATTTTGGACTCGGCTGGTGACAAAATGTTCCAAACACACCCCTTGCACAACTCCACCGGGGAAGGTGCCAGACAGGTGTTCTCTTATTAGTTTTTACACTACCTTGGTAGGCACCTGAAAGACACCACAAAAGTTGTTCTACCTGCTTTCTGGGCTGAGATGGGGAACCGCTGAATTTTGGAGTCGGCTGGTGACAAAATGTTCCAAAGACACCCCATGCACAACTCCACCGGGGAAGGTGCCAGACAGGAGTTCTCCTGGTAGTTTTTACATTGCTCCGGTAGGCATCTGAAAGACACCACAAAAGTTGTTCTACCTGCTTTCTGGGCTGAGATGGGGAACCGCTGAATTTTGGACTCGGCTGGTGACAAAATGTTCCAAACACACCCCATGCACAACTCCACCGGGGAAGGTGCCAGACAGGAGTTCTCTTAGTAGTTTTTACACTACCTTGGTAGGCATCTGAAAGACACCACAAAAGTTGTTCTACCTGCTTTCTGGGCTGAGATGGGGAACCGCTGAATTTTGGAGTCGGCCGGTGACAAAATGTTCCAAACACACCCCATGCACAACTCCACCGGGGAAGGTGCCAGACAGGAGTTCTCCTGGTAGTTTTTACACTACCTTGGTAGGCACCTGAATGGCACCACAAAAGTTGTTCTACCTGCTTTCTGGGCTGAGATGGGGAACCGCTGAATTTTGGAGTCGGCCGGTGACAAAATGTTCCAAACACACCCCATGCACAACTCCACCGGGGAAGGTGCCAGACAGGAGTTCTCCTGGTAGTTTTTACATTGCTCCGGTAGGCATCTGAAAGGCAACACAAAAGTTGTTCTACCTGCTTTCTGGGCTGAGATGGGGAACCGCTGAATTTTGAACTCGGCTGGTGACAAAATGTTCCAAACACACCCCATGCACAACTCCACCGGGGAAGGTGCCAGACAGGAGTTCTCTTAGTAGTTTTTACACTACCTTGGTAGGCAGCTGAAAGGCACCACAAAAGTTGTTCTACCTGCTTTCTGGGCTGAGATGGGGAACCGCTGAATTTTGGACTCGGCCTGTGACAAAATGTTCCAAACACACCCCATGCACAACTCCACCGGGGAAGGTGCCAGACAGGAGTTCTCCTGGTAGTTTTTACATTGCTCCGGTAGGCATCTGAAAGACACCACAAAAGTTGTTCTACCTGCTTTCTGGGCTGAGATGGGGAACCGCTGAATTTTGGAGTCGGCTGGTGACAAAATGTTCCAAACACACCCCATGCACAACTCCACCGGGGAAGGTGCCAGACAGGAGTTCTCCTGGTAGTTTTTACATTGCTCCGGTAGGCATCTGAAAGACACCACAAAAGTTGTTCTACCTGCTTTCTGGGCTGAGATGGGGAACCACTGAATTTTGGAGTCGGCTGGTGACAAAATGTTCCAAAGACACCCCATGCACAACTCCACCGGGGAAGGTGCCAGACAGGAGTTCTCTTAGTAGTTTTTACACTACCTTGGTAGGCAGCTGAAAGGCACCACAAAAGTTGTTCTACCTGCTTTCTGGGCTGAGATGGGGAACCGCTGAATTTTGGACTCGGCCGGTGACAAAATGTTCCAAACACACCCCATGCACAACTCCACCGGGGAAGGTGCCAGACAGGAGTTCTCTTAGTAGTTTTTACACTACCTTGGTAGGCAGCTGAAAGACACCACAAAAGTTGTTCTACCTGCTTTCTGGGCTGAGATGGGGAACCGCTGAATTTTGGAGTCGGCTGGTGACAAAATGTTCCAAACACACCCCATGCACAACTCCACCGGGGAAGGTGCCAGACAGGAGTTCTCCTGGTAGTTTTTACATTGCTCCGGTAGGCATCTGAAAGACACCACAAAAGTTGTTCTACCTGCTTTCTGGGCTGAGATGGGGAACCGCTGAATTTTGGACTCGGCCGGTGACAAAATGTTCCAAACACACCCCATGCACAACTCCACCGGGGAAGGTGCCAGACAGGAGTTCTCTTAATAGTTTTTACACTACCTTGGTAGGCACCTGAATGGCACAACAAAAGTTGTTCTACCTGCTTTCTGGGCTGAGATGGGGAACCGCTGAATTTTGGACTCGGCTGGTGACAAAATGTTCCAAACACACCCCATGCACAACTCCACCGGGGAAGGTGCCAGACAGGAGTTCTCTTACTAGTTTTTACACTACCTTGGTAGGCACCTGAAAGGCACCACAAAAGTTGTTCTACCTGCTTTCTGGGCTGAGATGGGGAACCGCTGAATTTTGGACTCGGCCGGTGACAAAATGTTCCAAACACACCCCATGCACAACTCCACCGGGGAAGGTGCCAGACAGGAGTTCTCTTAATAGTTTTTACACTACCTTGGTAGGCATCTGAAAGACACCACAAAAGTTGTTCTACCTGCTTTCTGGGCTGAGATGGGGAACCGCTGAATTTTGGAGTCGGCTGGTGACAAAATGTTCCAAACACACCCCATGCACAACTCCACCGGGGAAGGTGCCAGACAGGAGTTCTCCTGGTAGTTTTTACATTGCTCCGGTAGGCATCTGAAAGACACCACAAAAGTTGTTCTACCTGCTTTCTGGGCTGAGATGGGGAACCGCTGAATTTTGGAGTCGGCCGGTGACAAAATGTTCCAAACACACCCCATGCACAACTCCACCGGGGAAGGTGCCAGACAGGAGTTCTCTGAGTAGTTTTTACACTACCTTGGTAGGCATCTGAAAGGCACCACAAAAGTTGTTCTACCTGCTTTCTGGGCTGAGATGGGGAACCGCTGAATTTTGGAGTCGGCCGGTGACAAAATGTTCCAAACACACCCCATGCACAACTCCACCGGGGAAGGTGCCAGACAGGAGTTCTCCTGGTAGTTTTTACATTGCTCCGGTAGGCATCTGAAAGGCACCACAAAAGTTGTTCTACCTGCTTTGTGGGCTGAGATGGGGAACCGCTGAATTTTGGACTCGGCTGGTGACAAAATGTTCCAAACACACCCCATGCACAACTCCACCGGGGAAGGTGCCAGACAGGAGTTCTCCTGGTAGTTTTTACATTGCTCCGGTATGCATCTGAAAGACACCACAAAAGTTGTTCTACCTGCTTTCTGGGCTGAGATGGGGAACCGCTGAATTTTGGAGTCGGCTGGTGACAAAATGTTCCAAAGACACCCCATGCACAACTCCACCGGGGAAGGTGCCAGACAGGAGTTCTCTTAGTAGTTTTTACACTACCTTGGTAGGCAGCTGAAAGGCAGCACAAAAGTTGTTCTACCTGCTTTCTGGGCTGAGATGGGGAACCGCTGAATTTTGGACTCGGCCGGTGACAAAATGTTCCAAACACACCCCATGCACAACTCCACCGGGGAAGGTGCCAGACAGGAGTTCTCTTAGTAGTTTTTACACTACCTTGGTAGGCAGCTGAAAGGCAGCACAAAAGTTGTTCTACCTGCTTTCTGGGCTGAGATGGGGAACCGCTGAATTTTGGACTCGGCTGGTGACAAAATGTTCCAAAGACACCCCATGCACAACTCCACCGGGGAAGGTGCCAGACAGGAGTTCTCCTGGTAGTTTTTACATTGCTCCGGTAGGCATCTGAAAGACACCACAAAAGTTGTTCTACCTGCTTTCTGGGCTGAGATGGGGAACCGCTGAATTTTGGACTCGGCTGGTGACAAAATGTTCCAAACACACCCCATGCACAACTCCACCGGGGAAGGTGCCCGACAGGAGTTCTCTTAGTAGTTTTTACACTACCTTGGTAGGCAGCTGAAAGACACCACAAAAGTTGTTCTACCTGCTTTCTGGGCTGAGATGGGGAACCGCTGAATTTTGGAGTCGGCTGGTGACAAAATGTTCCAAACACACCCCATGCACAACTCCACCGGGGAAGGTGCCAGACAGGTGTTCTCTTATTAGTTTTTACATTGCTCCGGTAGGCATCTGAAAGACACCACAAAAGTTGTTCTACCTGCTTTCTGGGCTGAGATGGGGAACCGCTGAATTTTGGAGTCGGCCGGTGACAAAATGTTCCAAAGACACCCCATGCACAACTCCACCGGGGAAGGTGCCAGACAGGAGTTCTCTTAATAGTTTTTACACTACCTTGGTAGGCATCTGAAAGACACCACAAAAGTTGTTCTACCTGCTTTCTGGGCTGAGATGGGGAACTGCTGAATTTTGGAGTCGGCTGGTGACAAAATGTTCCAAACACACCCCATGCACAACTCCACCGGGGAAGGTGCCAGACAGGAGTTCTCCTGGTAGTTTTTACATTGCTCCGGTAGGCATCTGAAAGACACCACAAAATTTGTTCTACCTGCTTTCTGGGCTGAGATGGGGAACCGCTGAATTTTGGAGTCGGCTGGTGACAAAATGTTCCAAACACACCCCATGCACAACTCCACCGGGGAAGGTGCCAGACAGGAGTTCTCTTAGTAGTTTTTACACTACCTTGGTAGGCAGCTGAAAGGCAGCACAAAAGTTGTTCTACCTGCTTTCTGGGCTGAGATGGGGAACCGCTGAAATTTGGACTCTGCCGGTGACAAAATGTTCCAAACACACCCCATGCACAACTCGACCGGGGAAGGTGCCAGACAGGAGTTCTCTTAGTAGTTTTTACACTACCTTGGTAGGCAGCTGAAAGGCACCACAAAAGTTGTTCTACCTGCTTTCTGGGCTGAGATGGGGAACCGCTGAATTTTGGACTCGGCCGGTGACAAAATGTTCCAAACACACCCCATGCACAACTCCACCGGGGAAGGTGCCAGACAGGAGTTCTCCTGGTAGTTTTTACATTGCTCCGGTAGGCATCTGAAAGACACCACAAAAGTTGTTCTACCTGCTTTCTGGGCTGAGATGGGGAACCGCTGAATTTTGGACTCGGCTGGTGACAAAATGTTCCAAACACACCCCATGCACAACTCCACCGGGGAAGGTGCCAGACAGGAGTTCTCCTGGTAGTTTTTACATTGCTCCGGTAGGCATCTGAAAGACACCACAAAAGTTGTTCTACCTGCTTTCTGGGCTGAGATGGGGAACCGCTGAATTTTGGACTCGGCTGGTGACAAAATGTTCCAAACACACCCCATGCACAACTCCACCGGGGAAGGTGCCAGACAGGAGTTCTCTTACTAGTTTTTACACTACCTTGGTAGGCATCTGAAAGACACCACAAAAGTTGTTCTACCTGCTTTCTGGGCTGAGATGGGGAACCGCTGAATTTTGGAGTCGGCCGGTGACAAAATGTTCCAAACACACCCCATGCACAACTCCACCGGGGAAGGTGCCAGACAGGAGTTCTCCTGGTATTTTTTACATTGCTCCGGTAGGCATCTGAAAGACACCACAAAAGTTGTTCTACCTGCTTTCTGGGCTGAGATGGGGAACCGCTGAATTTTGGAGTCGGCCGGTGACAAAATGTTCCAAACACACCCCATGCACAACTCCACCGGGGAAGGTGTCAGACAGGAGTTCTCCTGGTAGTTTTTACATTGCTCCGGTAGGCATCTGAAAGACACCGCAAAAGTTGTTCTACCTGCTTTCTGGGCTGAGATGGGGAACCGCTGAATTTTGGAGTCGGCCGGTGACAAAATGTTCCAAACACACCCCCATGCACAACTCCACCGGGGAAGGTGCCAGACAGGAGTTCTCTTAGTAGTTTTTACACTACCTTGGTAGGCATCTGAAAGACACCACAAAAGTTGTTCTACCTGCTTTCTGGGCTGAGATGGGGAACCGCTGAATTTTGGAGTCGGCTGGTGACAAAATGTTCCAAACACACCCCATGCACAACTCCACCGGGGAAGGTGCCAGACAGGAGTTTTCCTGGTAGTTTTTACATTGCTCCGGTAGGCATCTGAAAGACACCACAAAAGTTGTTCTACCTGCTTTCTGGGCTGAGATGGGGAACCGCTGAATTTTGGACTCGGCCGGTGACAAAATGTTCCAAACACACCCCATGCACAACTCCACCGGGGAAGGTGCCAGACAGGAGTTCTCTGAGTAGTTTTTACACTACCTTGGCAGGCATCTGAAAGACACCACAAAAGTTGTTCTACCTGCTTTCTGGGCTGAGATGGGGAACCGTTGAATTTTGGAGTCGGCTGGTGACAAAATGTTCCAAACACACCCCATGCACAACTCCACCGGGGAAGGTGCCAGACAGGAGTTCTCCTGGTAGTTTTTACATTGCTCCGGTAGGCATCTGAAAGACACCACAAAAGTTGTTCTACCTGCTTTCTGGGCTGAGATGGGGAACCGCTGAATTTTGGAGTCGGCTGGTGACAAAATGTTCCAAAGACACCCCATGCACAACTCCACCGGGGAAGGTGCCAGACAGGAGTTCTCTTAGTAGTTTTTACACTACCTTGGTAGGCAGCTGAAAGGCACCACAAAAGTTGTTCTACCTGCTTTCTGGGCTGAGATGGGGAACCGCTGAATTTTGGAGTCGGCCGGTGACAAAATGTTCCAAACACACCCCATGCACAACTCCACCGGGGAAGGTGCCAGACAGGAGTTCTCTTAATAGTTTTTACACTACCTTGGTAGGCACCTGAATGGCACAACAAAAGTTGTTCTACCTGCTTTGTGGGCTGAGATGGGGAACCGCTGAATTTTGGAGTCGGCTGGTGACAAAATGTTCCAAACACACCCCATGCACAACTCCACCGGGGAAGGTGCCAGACAGGAGTTCTCTTAGTAGTTTTTACACTACCTTGGTAGGCAGCTGAAAGGCAGCACAAAAGTTGTTCTACCTGCTTTCTGGGCTGAGATGGGGAACCGCTGAATTTTGGACTCGGCCGGTGACAAAATGTTCCAAACACACCCCCTTGCACAACTCCACCGGGGAAGGTGCCAGACAGGAGTTCTCCTGGTAGTTTTTACATTGCTCCGGTAGGCATCTGAAAGACACCACAAAAGTTGTTCTACCTGCTTTCTGGGCTGAGATGGGGAACCGCTGAATTTTGGACTCGGCCGGTGACAAAATGTTCCAAACACACCCCCATGCACAACTCCACCGGGGAAGGTGCCAGACAGGAGTTCTCCTGGTAGTTTTTACATTGCTCCGGTAGGCATCTGAAAGACACCACAAAAGTTGTCCTACCTGCTTTCTGGGCTGAGATGGGGAACCGCTGAATTTTGGACTCGGCCGGTGACAAAATGTTCCAAACACACCCCATGCACAACTCCACCGGGGAAGGTGCCAGACAGGAGTTCTCTTAATAGTTTTTACACTACCTTGGTAGGCAGCTGAAAGGCACAACAAAAGTTGTTCTACCTGCTTTCTGGGCTGAGATGGGGAACCGCTGAATTTTGGAGTCGGCTGGTGACAAAATGTTCCAAACACACCCCATGCACAACTCCACCGGGGAAGGTGCCAGACAGGAGTTCTCCTGGTAGTTTTTACACTACCTTGGTAGGCACCTGAAAGGCACCACAAAAGTTGTTCTACCTGCTTTCTGGGCTGAGATGGGGAACCGCTGAATTTTGGACTCGGCCGGTGACAAAATGTTCCAAACACACCCCATGCACAACTCCACCGGGGAAGGTGCCAGACAGGAGTTCTCCTGGTAGTTTTTACATTGCTCCGGTAGGCATCTGAAAGACACCACAAAAGTTGTTCTACCTGCTTTCTGGGCTGAGATGGGGAACCGCTGAATTTTGGAGTCGGCCGGTGACAAAATGTTCCAAAGACACCCCATGCACAACTCCACCGGGGAAGGTGCCAGACAGGAGTTCTCCTGGTAGTTTTTACATTGCTCCGGTAGGCATCTGAAAGACACCACAAAAGTTGTTCTACCTGCTTTCTGGGCTGAGATGGGGAACCGCTGAATTTTGGACTCGGCCGGTGACAAAATGTTCCAAACACACCCCATGCACAACTCCACCGGGGAAGGTGCCAGACAGGAGTTCTCTTAATAGTTTTTACACTACCTTGGTAGGCATCTGAAAGACACCACAAAAGTTGTTCTACCTGCTTTCTGGGCTGAGATGGGGAACCGCTGAATTTTGGAGTCGGCTGGTGACAAAATGTTCCAAACACACCCCATGCACAACTCCACCGGGGAAGGTGCCAGACAGGAGTTCTCCTGGTAGTTTTTTACACTACCTTGGTAGGCAGCTGAAAGGCACCACAAAAGTTGTTCTACCTGCTTTCTGGGCTGAGATGGGGAACCGCTGAATTTTGGACTCGGCCGGTGACAAAATGTTCCAAACACACCCCATGCACAACTCCACCGGGGAAGGTGCCAGACAGGAGTTCTCCTGGTAGTTTTTACATTGCTCTGGTAGGCATCTGAAAGGCACCACAAAAGTTGTTCTACCTGCTTTCTGGACTGAGATGGGGAACCGCTGAATTTTGGAGTCGGCTGGTGACAAAATGTTCCAAACACACCCCATGCACAACTCCACCGGGGAAGGTGCCAGACAGGAGTTCTCCTGGTAGTTTTTACATTGCTCCGGTATGCATCTGAAAGACACCACAAAAGTTGTTCTACCTGCTTTCTGGGCTGAGATGGGGAACCGCTGAATTTTGGACTCGGCCGGTGACAAAATGTTCCAAAGACACCCCATGCACAACTCCACCGGGGAAGGTGCCAGACAGGAGTTCTCCTGGTAGTTTTTACATTGCTCCGGTAGGCATCTGAAAGACACCACAAAAGTTGTTCTACCTGCTTTCTGGGCTGAGATGGGGAACCGCTGAATTTTGGACTCGGCCGGTGACAAAATGTTCCAAACACACCCCATGCACAACTCCACCGGGGAAGGTGCCAGACAGGAGTTCTCCTGGTAGTTTTTACATTGCTCCGGTAGGCATCTGAAAGACACCACAAAAGTTGTCCTACCTGCTTTCTGGGCTGAGATGGGGAACCGCTGAATTTTGGACTCGGCCGGTGACAAAATGTTCCAAACACACCCCATGCACAACTCCACCGGGGAAGGTGCCAGACAGGAGTTCTCTTAATAGTTTTTACACTACCTTGGTAGGCACCTGAATGGCACAACAAAAGTTGTTCTACCTGCTTTCTGGGCTGAGATGGGGAACCGCTGAATTTTGGACTCGGCTGGTGACAAAATGTTCCAAACACACCCCATGCACAACTCCACCGGGGAAGGTGCCAGACAGGAGTTCTCTTACTAGTTTTTACACTACCTTGGTAGGCACCTGAAAGGCACCACAAAAGTTGTTCTACCTGCTTTCTGGGCTGAGATGGGGAACCGCTGAATTTTGGACTCGGCCGGTGACAAAATGTTCCAAAGACACCCCATGCACAACTCCACCGGGGAAGGTGCCAGACAGGAGTTCTCCTGGTAGTTTTTACATTGCTCCGGTAGGCATCTGAAAGACACCACAAAAGTTGTTCTACCTGCTTTCTGGGCTGAGATGGGGAACCGCTGAATTTTGGACTCGGCCGGTGACAAAATGTTCCAAACACACCCCATGCACAACTCCACCGGGGAAGGTGCCAGACAGGAGTTCTCCTGGTAGTTTTTACATTGCTCCGGTAGGCATCTGAAAGACACCACAAAAGTTGTTCTACCTGCTTTCTGGGCTGAGATGGGGAACCGCTGAATTTTGGAGTCGGCCGGTGACAAAATGTTCCAAACACACCCCATGCACAACTCCACCGGGGAAGGTGCCAGACAGGAGTTCTCCTGGTAGTTTTTACATTGCTCCGGTATGCATCTGAAAGACACCACAAAAGTTGTTCTACCTGCTTTGTGGGCTGAGATGGGGAACCGCTGAATTTTGGAGTCGGCTGGTGACAAAATGTTCCAAACACACCCCATGCACAACTCCACCGGGGAAGGTGCCAGACAGGAGTTCTCCTGGTAGTTTTTACATTGCTCCGGTAGGCACCTGAAAGACACCACAAAAGTTGTTCTACCTGCTTTCTGGGCTGAGATGGGGAACCGCTGAATTTTGGACTCGGCCGGTGACAAAATGTTCCAAACACACCCCATGCACAACTCCACCGGGGAAGGTGCCAGACAGGAGTTCTCCTGGTAGTTTTTACATTGCTCCGGTAGGCATCTGAAAGACACCACAAAAGTTGTTCTACCTGCTTTCTGGGCTGAGATGGGGAACCACTGAATTTTGGAGTCGGCCGGTGACAAAATGTTCCAAACACACCCCATGCACAACTCCACCGGGGAAGGTGCCAGACAGGAGTTCTCCTGGTAGTTTTTACATTGCTCCGGTAGGCATCTGAAAGACACCACAAAAGTTGTTCTACCTGCTTTCTGGGCTGAGATGGGGAACCGCTGAATTTTGGAGTCGGCTGGTGACAAAATGTTCCAAACACACCCCATGCACAACTCCACCGGGGAAGGTGCCAGACAGGAGTTCTCCTGGTAGTTTTTACATTGCTCTGGTAGGCATCTGAAAGGCACCACAAAAGTTGTTCTACCTGCTTTCTGGACTGAGATGGGGAACCGCTGAATTTTGGAGTCGGCTGGTGACAAAATGTTCCAAACACACCCCATGCACAACTCCACCGGGGAAGGTGCCAGACAGGAGTTCTCCTGGTAGTTTTTACACTACCTTGGTAGGCAGCTGAAAGGCACCACAAAAGTTGTTCTACCTGCTTTCTGGGCTGAGATGGGGAACCGCTGAATTTTGGACTCGGCCGGTGACAAAATGTTCCAAACACACCCCATGCACAACTCCACCGGGGAAGGTGCCAGACAGGAGTTCTCTTAGTAGTTTTTACACTACCTTGGTAGGCAGCTGAAAGGCACCACAAAAGTTGTTCTACCTGCTTTCTGGGCTGAGATGGGGAACCGCTGAATTTTGGACTCGGCTGGTGACAAAATGTTCCAAAGACACCCCATGCACAACTCCACCGGGGAAGGTGCCAGACAGGAGTTCTCCTGGTAGTTTTTACATTGCTCCGGTAGGCATCTGAAAGACACCACAAAAGTTGTTCTACCTGCTTTCTGGGCTGAGATGGGGAACCGCTGAATTTTGGAGTCGGCTGGTGACAAAATGTTCCAAACACACCCCATGCACAACTCCACCGGGGAAGGTGCCAGACAGGAGTTCTCTTAGTAGTTTTTACACTACCTTGGTAGGCAGCTGAAAGGCACCACAAAAGTTGTTCTACCTGCTTTCTGGGCTGAGATGGGGAACCGCTGAATTTTGGAGTCGGCTGGTGACAAAATGTTCCAAACACACCCCATGCACAACTCCACCGGGGAAGGTGCCAGACAGGTGTTCTCTTATTAGTTTTTACACTACCTTGGTAGGCAGCTGAAAGGCACCACAAAAGTTGTTGTACCTGCTTTCTGGGCTGAGATGGGGAACCGCTGAATTTTGGACTCGGCCGGTGACAAAATGTTCCAAACACACCCCATGCACAACTCCACCGGGGAAGGTGCCAGACAGGAGTTCTCCTGGTAGTTTTTACATTGCTCCGGTAGGCATCTGAAAGACACCACAAAAGTTGTTCTACCTGCTTTCTGGGCTGAGATGGGGAACCGCTGAATTTTGGAGTCGGCCGGTGACAAAATGTTCCAAAGACACCCCATGCACAACTCCACCGGGGAAGGTGCCAGACAGGAGTTCTCTTAATAGTTTTTACACTACCTTGGTAGGCATCTGAAAGACACCACAAAAGTTGTTCTACCTGCTTTCTGGGCTGAGATGGGGAACCGCTGAATTTTGGACTCGGCTGGTGACAAAATGTTCCAAACACACCCCATGCACAACTCCACCGGGGAAGGTGCCAGACAGGAGTTCTCTTAGTAGTTTTTACACTACCTTGGTAGGCAGCTGAAAGGCACCACAAAAGTTGTTCTACCTGCTTTCTGGGCTGAGATGGGGAACCGCTGAATTTTGGACTCGGCTGGTGACAAAATGTTCCAAAGACACCCCATGCACAACTCCACCGGGGAAGGTGCCAGACAGGAGTTCTCCTGGTAGTTTTTACATTGCTCCGGTAGGCATCTGAAAGACACCACAAAAGTTGTTCTACCTGCTTTCTGGGCTGAGATGGGGAACCGCTGAATTTTGGACTCGGCTGGTGACAAAATGTTCCAAACACACCCCATGCACAACTCCACCGGGGAAGGTGCCAGACAGGAGTTCTCCTGGTAGTTTTTACATTGCTCCGGTAGGCATCTGAAAGACACCACAAAAGTTGTTCTACCTGCTTTCTGGGCTGAGATGGGGAACCGCTGAATTTTGGAGTCGGCTGGTGACAAAATATTCCAAACACACCCCATGCACAACTCCACCGGGGAAGGTGCCAGACAGGAGTTCTCTTACTAGTTTTTACACTACCTTGGTAGGCATCTGAAAGACACCACAAAAGTTGTTCTACCTGCTTTCTGGGCTGAGATGGGGAACCGCTGAATTTTGGAGTCGGCCGGTGACAAAATGTTCCAAACACACCCCATGCACAACTCCACCGGGGAAGGTGCCAGACAGGAGTTCTCCTGGTAGTTTTTACATTGCTCCGGTAGGCATCTGAAAGACACCACAAAAGTTGTTCTACCTGCTTTCTGGGCTGAGATGGGGAACCGCTGAATTTTGGAGTCGGCCGGTGACAAAATGTTCCAAAGACACCCCATGCACAACTCCACCGGGGAAGGTGTCAGACAGGAGTTCTCCTGGTAGTTTTTACACTACCTTGGTAGGCACCTGAATGGCACCACAAAAGTTCTTCTACCTGCTTTCTGGGCTGAGATGGGGAACCGCTGAATTTTGGAGTCGGCCGGTGACAAAATGTTCCAAACACACCCCATGCACAACTCCACCGGGGAAGGTGCCAGACAGGAGTTCTCTTAGTAGTTTTTACACTACCTTGGTAGGCATCTGAAAGACACCACAAAAGTTGTTCTACCTGCTTTCTGGGCTGAGATGGGGAACCGCTGAATTTTGGACTCGGCTGGTGACAAAATGTTCCAAACACACCCCATGCACAACTCCACCGGGGAAGGTGCCAGACAGGAGTTCTCTTAGTAGTTTTTACACTACCTTGGTAGGCAGCTGAAAGGCACCACAAAAGTTGTTCTACCTGCTTTCTGGGCTGAGATGGGGAACCGCTGAATTTTGGACTCGGCTGGTGACAAAATGTTCCAAAGACACCCCATGCACAACTCCACCGGGGAAGGTGCCAGACAGGAGTTCTCCTGGTAGTTTTTACATTGCTCCGGTAGGCATCTGAAAGACACCACAAAAGTTGTTCTACCTGCTTTCTGGGCTGAGATGGGGAACCGCTGAATTTTGGACTCGGCTGGTGACAAAATGTTCCAAACACACCCCATGCACAACTCCACCGGGGAAGGTGCCAGACAGGAGTTCTCCTGGTAGTTTTTACATTGCTCCGGTAGGCATCTGAAAGACACCACAAAAGTTGTTCTACCTGCTTTCTGGGCTGAGATGGGGAACCGCTGAATTTTGGACTCGGCTGGTGACAAAATGTTCCAAACACACCCCATGCACAACTCCACCGGGGAAGGTGCCAGACAGGAGTTCTCTTACTAGTTTTTACACTACCTTGGTAGGCATCTGAAAGACACCACAAAAGTTGTTCTACCTGCTTTCTGGGCTGAGATGGGGAACCGCTGAATTTTGGAGTCGGCCGGTGACAAAATGTTCCAAACACACCCCATGCACAACTCCACCGGGGAAGGTGCCAGACAGGAGTTCTCCTGGTAGTTTTTACATTGCTCCGGTAGGCATCTGAAAGACACGACAAAAGTTGTTCTACCTGCTTTCTGGGCTGAGATGGGGAACCGCTGAATTTTGGAGTCGGCCGGTGACAAAATGTTCCAAAGACACCCCATGCACAACTCCACCGGGGAAGGTGTCAGACAGGAGTTCTCCTGGTAGTTTTTACACTACCTTGGTAGGCACCTGAATGGCACCACAAAAGTTGTTCTACCTGCTTTCTGGGCTGAGATGGGGAACCGCTGAATTTTGGAGTCGGCCGGTGACAAAATGTTCCAAACACACCCCATGCACAACTCCACCGGGGAAGGTGCCAGACAGGAGTTCTCTTAGTAGTTTTTACACTACCTTGGTAGGCATCTGAAAGACACCACAAAAGTTGTTCTACCTGCTTTCTGGGCTGAGATGGGGAACCGCTGAATTTTGGAGTCGGCTGGTGACAAAATGTTCCAAACACACCCCATGCACAACTCCACCGGGGAAGGTGCCAGACAGGAGTTCTCCTGGTAGTTTTTACATTGCTCCGGTAGGCATCTGAAAGACACCACAAAAGTTGTTCTACCTGCTTTCTGGGCTGAGATGGGGAACCGCTGAATTTTGGAGTCGGCTGGTGACAAAATGTTCCAAACACACCCCATGCACAACTCCACCGGGGAAGGTGCCAGACAGGAGTTCTCTGAGTAGTTTTTACACTACCTTGGCAGGCATCTGAAAGACACCACAAAAGTTGTTCTACCTGCTTTCTGGGCTGAGATGGGGAACCGTTGAATTTTGGAGTCGGCTGGTGACAAAATGTTCCAAACACACCCCATGCACAACTCCACCGGGGAAGGTGCCAGACAGGAGTTCTCCTGGTAGTTTTTACATTGCTCCGGTAGGCATCTGAAAGACACCACAAAAGTTGTTCTACCTGCTTTCTGGGCTGAGATGGGGAACCGCTGAATTTTGGAGTCGGCTGGTGACAAAATGTTCCAAAGACACCCCATGCACAACTCCACCGGGGAAGGTGCCAGACAGGAGTTCTCTTAGTAGTTTTTACACTACCTTGGTAGGCAGCTGAAAGGCACCACAAAAGTTGTTCTACCTGCTTTCTGGGCTGAGATGGGGAACCGCTGAATTTTGGAGTCGGCCGGTGACAAAATGTTCCAAACACACCCCATGCACAACTCCACCGGGGAAGGTGCCAGACAGGAGTTCTCTTAATAGTTTTTACACTACCTTGGTAGGCACCTGAATGGCACAACAAAAGTTGTTCTACCTGCTTTCTGGGCTGAGATGGGGAACCGCTGAATTTTGGAGTCGGCTGGTGACAAAATGTTCCAAACACACCCCATGCACAACTCCACCGGGGAAGGTGCCAGACAGGAGTTCTCCTGGTAGTTTTTACACTACCTTGGTAGGCACCTGAAAGGCAGCACAAAAGTTGTTCTACCTGCTTTCTGGGCTGAGATGGGGAACCGCTGAATTTTGGACTCGGCCGGTGACAAAATGTTCCAAACACACCCCATGCACAACTCCACCGGGGAAGGTGCCAGACAGGAGTTCTCCTGGTAGTTTTTACATTGCTCTGGTAGGCATCTGAAAGGCACCACAAAAGTTGTTCTACCTGCTTTCTGGACTGAGATGGGGAACCGCTGAATTTTGGACTCGGCCGGTGACAAAATGTTCCAAACACACCCCATGCACAACTCCACCGGGGAAGGTGCCAGACAGGAGTTCTCCTGGTAGTTTTTACATTGCTCCGGTATGCATCTGAAAGACACCACAAAAGTTGTTCTACCTGCTTTCTGGGCTGAGATGGGGAACCGCTGAATTTTGGACTCGGCCGGTGACAAAATGTTCCAAAGACACCCCATGCACAACTCCACCGGGGAAGGTGCCAGACAGGAGTTCTCCTGGTAGTTTTTACATTGCTCCGGTATGCATCTGAAAGACACCACAAAAGTTGTTCTACCTGCTTTCTGGGCTGAGATGGGGAACCGCTGAATTTTGGACTCGGCCGGTGACAAAATGTTCCAAACACACCCCATGCACAACTCCACCGGGGAAGGTGCCAGACAGGAGTTCTCTTAGTAGTTTTTACACTACCTTGGTAGGCAGCTGAAAGGCACCACAAAAGTTGTTCTACCTGCTTTCTGGGCTGAGATGGGGAACCGCTGAATTTTGGACTCGGCTGGTGACAAAATGTTCCAAAGACACCCCATGCACAACTCCACCGGGGAAGGTGCCAGACAGGAGTTCTCCTGGTAGTTTTTACATTGCTCCGGTAGGCATCTGAAAGACACCACAAAAGTTGTTCTACCTGCTTTCTGGGCTGAGATGGGGAACCGCTGAATTTTGGACTCGGCTGGTGACAAAATGTTCCAAACACACCCCATGCACAACTCCACCGGGGAAGGTGCCAGACAGGAGTTCTCCTGGTAGTTTTTACATTGCTCCGGTAGGCATCTGAAAGACACCACAAAAGTTGTTCTACCTGCTTTCTGGGCTGAGATGGGGAACCGCTGAATTTTGGACTCGGCTGGTGACAAAATGTTCCAAACACACCCCATGCACAACTCCACCGGGGAAGGTGCCAGACAGGAGTTCTCTTACTAGTTTTTACACTACCTTGGTAGGCATCTGAAAGACACCACAAAAGTTGTTCTACCTGCTTTCTGGGCTGAGATGGGGAACCGCTGAATTTTGGAGTCGGCCGGTGACAAAATGTTCCAAACACACCCCATGCACAACTCCACCGGGGAAGGTGCCAGACAGGAGTTCTCCTGGTAGTTTTTACATTGCTCCGGTAGGCATCTGAAAGACACGACAAAAGTTGTTCTACCTGCTTTCTGGGCTGAGATGGGGAACCGCTGAATTTTGGAGTCGGCCGGTGACAAAATGTTCCAAACACACCCCATGCACAACTCCACCGGGGAAGGTGTCAGACAGGAGTTCTCCTGGTAGTTTTTACACTACCTTGGTAGGCACCTGAATGGCACCACAAAAGTTGTTCTACCTGCTTTCTGGGCTGAGATGGGGAACCGCTGAATTTTGGAGTCGGCCGGTGACAAAATGTTCCAAACACACCCCATGCACAACTCCACCGGGGAAGGTGCCAGACAGGAGTTCTCTTAGTAGTTTTTACACTACCTTGGTAGGCATCTGAAAGACACCACAAAAGTTGTTCTACCTGCTTTCTGGGCTGAGATGGGGAACCGCTGAATTTTGGAGTCGGCTGGTGACAAAATGTTCCAAACACACCCCATGCACAACTCCACCGGGGAAGGTGCCAGACAGGAGTTCTCCTGGTAGTTTTTACATTGCTCCGGTAGGCATCTGAAAGACACCACAAAAGTTGTTCTACCTGCTTTCTGGGCTGAGATGGGGAACCGCTGAATTTTGGAGTCGGCCGGTGACAAAATGTTCCAAAGACACCCCATGCACAACTCCACCGGGGAAGGTGTCAGACAGGAGTTCTCCTGGTAGTTTTTACACTACCTTGGTAGGCACCTGAATGGCACCACAAAAGTTCTTCTACCTGCTTTCTGGGCTGAGATGGGGAACCGCTGAATTTTGGAGTCGGCCGGTGACAAAATGTTCCAAACACACCCCATGCACAACTCCACCGGGGAAGGTGCCAGACAGGAGTTCTCTTAGTAGTTTTTACACTACCTTGGTAGGCATCTGAAAGACACCACAAAAGTTGTTCTACCTGCTTTCTGGGCTGAGATGGGGAACCGCTGAATTTTGGACTCGGCTGGTGACAAAATGTTCCAAACACACCCCATGCACAACTCCACCGGGGAAGGTGCCAGACAGGAGTTCTCTTAGTAGTTTTTACACTACCTTGGTAGGCAGCTGAAAGGCACCACAAAAGTTGTTCTACCTGCTTTCTGGGCTGAGATGGGGAACCGCTGAATTTTGGACTCGGCTGGTGACAAAATGTTCCAAAGACACCCCATGCACAACTCCACCGGGGAAGGTGCCAGACAGGAGTTCTCCTGGTAGTTTTTACATTGCTCCGGTAGGCATCTGAAAGACACCACAAAAGTTGTTCTACCTGCTTTCTGGGCTGAGATGGGGAACCGCTGAATTTTGGACTCGGCTGGTGACAAAATGTTCCAAACACACCCCATGCACAACTCCACCGGGGAAGGTGCCAGACAGGAGTTCTCCTGGTAGTTTTTACATTGCTCCGGTAGGCATCTGAAAGACACCACAAAAGTTGTTCTACCTGCTTTCTGGGCTGAGATGGGGAACCGCTGAATTTTGGACTCGGCTGGTGACAAAATGTTCCAAACACACCCCATGCACAACTCCACCGGGGAAGGTGCCAGACAGGAGTTCTCTTACTAGTTTTTACACTACCTTGGTAGGCATCTGAAAGACACCACAAAAGTTGTTCTACCTGCTTTCTGGGCTGAGATGGGGAACCGCTGAATTTTGGAGTCGGCCGGTGACAAAATGTTCCAAACACACCCCATGCACAACTCCACCGGGGAAGGTGCCAGACAGGAGTTCTCCTGGTAGTTTTTACATTGCTCCGGTAGGCATCTGAAAGACACGACAAAAGTTGTTCTACCTGCTTTCTGGGCTGAGATGGGGAACCGCTGAATTTTGGAGTCGGCCGGTGACAAAATGTTCCAAAGACACCCCATGCACAACTCCACCGGGGAAGGTGTCAGACAGGAGTTCTCCTGGTAGTTTTTACACTACCTTGGTAGGCACCTGAATGGCACCACAAAAGTTGTTCTACCTGCTTTCTGGGCTGAGATGGGGAACCGCTGAATTTTGGAGTCGGCCGGTGACAAAATGTTCCAAACACACCCCATGCACAACTCCACCGGGGAAGGTGCCAGACAGGAGTTCTCCTGGTAGTTTTTACATTGCTCCGGTAGGCATCTGAAAGACACCACAAAAGTTGTTCTACCTGCTTTCTGGGCTGAGATGGGGAACCGCTGAATTTTGGAGTCGGCTGGTGACAAAATGTTCCAAACACACCCCATGCACAACTCCACCGGGGAAGGTGCCAGACAGGAGTTCTCCTGGTAGTTTTTACATTGCTCCGGTAGGCATCTGAAAGACACCACAAAAGTTGTTCTACCTGCTTTCTGGGCTGAGATGGGGAACCGCTGAATTTTGGAGTCGGCTGGTGACAAAATGTTCCAAACACACCCCATGCACAACTCCACCGGGGAAGGTGCCAGACAGGAGTTCTCTGAGTAGTTTTTACACTACCTTGGCAGGCATCTGAAAGACACCACAAAAGTTGTTCTACCTGCTTTCTGGGCTGAGATGGGGAACCGTTGAATTTTGGAGTCGGCTGGTGACAAAATGTTCCAAACACACCCCATGCACAACTCCACCGGGGAAGGTGCCAGACAGGAGTTCTCCTGGTAGTTTTTACATTGCTCCGGTAGGCATCTGAAAGACACCACAAAAGTTGTTCTACCTGCTTTCTGGGCTGAGATGGGGAACCGCTGAATTTTGGAGTCGGCTGGTGACAAAATGTTCCAAACACACCCCATGCACAACTCCACCGGGGAAGGTGCCAGACAGGAGTTCTCTTAGTAGTTTTTACACTACCTTGGTAGGCAGCTGAAAGGCACCACAAAAGTTGTTCTACCTGCTTTCTGGGCTGAGATGGGGAACCGCTGAATTTTGGAGTCGGCCGGTGACAAAATGTTCCAAACACACCCCATGCACAACTCCACCGGGGAAGGTGCCAGACAGGAGTTCTCTTAATAGTTTTTACACTACCTTGGTAGGCACCTGAATGGCACAACAAAAGTTGTTCTACCTGCTTTCTGGGCTGAGATGGGGAACCGCTGAATTTTGGAGTCGGCTGGTGACAAAATGTTCCAAACACACCCCATGCACAACTCCACCGGGGAAGGTGCCAGACAGGAGTTCTCCTGGTAGTTTTTACACTACCTTGGTAGGCACCTGAAAGGCAGCACAAAAGTTGTTCTACCTGCTTTCTGGGCTGAGATGGGGAACCGCTGAATTTTGGACTCGGCCGGTGACAAAATGTTCCAAACACACCCCATGCACAACTCCACCGGGGAAGGTGCCAGACAGGAGTTCTCCTGGTAGTTTTTACATTGCTCTGGTAGGCATCTGAAAGGCACCACAAAAGTTGTTCTACCTGCTTTCTGGACTGAGATGGGGAACCGCTGAATTTTGGACTCGGCCGGTGACAAAATGTTCCAAACACACCCCATGCACAACTCCACCGGGGAAGGTGCCAGACAGGAGTTCTCCTGGTAGTTTTTACATTGCTCCGGTATGCATCTGAAAGACACCACAAAAGTTGTTCTACCTGCTTTCTGGGCTGAGATGGGGAACCGCTGAATTTTGGACTCGGCCGGTGACAAAATGTTCCAAAGACACCCCATGCACAACTCCACCGGGGAAGGTGCCAGACAGGAGTTCTCCTGGTAGTTTTTACATTGCTCCGGTATGCATCTGAAAGACACCACAAAAGTTGTTCTACCTGCTTTCTGGGCTGAGATGGGGAACCGCTGAATTTTGGACTCGGCCGGTGACAAAATGTTCCAAACACACCCCATGCACAACTCCACCGGGGAAGGTGCCAGACAGGAGTTCTCTTAGTAGTTTTTACACTACCTTGGTAGGCAGCTGAAAGGCACCACAAAAGTTGTTCTACCTGCTTTCTGGGCTGAGATGGGGAACCGCTGAATTTTGGACTCGGCTGGTGACAAAATGTTCCAAAGACACCCCATGCACAACTCCACCGGGGAAGGTGCCAGACAGGAGTTCTCCTGGTAGTTTTTACATTGCTCCGGTAGGCATCTGAAAGACACCACAAAAGTTGTTCTACCTGCTTTCTGGGCTGAGATGGGGAACCGCTGAATTTTGGACTCGGCTGGTGACAAAATGTTCCAAACACACCCCATGCACAACTCCACCGGGGAAGGTGCCAGACAGGAGTTCTCCTGGTAGTTTTTACATTGCTCCGGTAGGCATCTGAAAGACACCACAAAAGTTGTTCTACCTGCTTTCTGGGCTGAGATGGGGAACCGCTGAATTTTGGACTCGGCTGGTGACAAAATGTTCCAAACACACCCCATGCACAACTCCACCGGGGAAGGTGCCAGACAGGAGTTCTCTTACTAGTTTTTACACTACCTTGGTAGGCATCTGAAAGACACCACAAAAGTTGTTCTACCTGCTTTCTGGGCTGAGATGGGGAACCGCTGAATTTTGGAGTCGGCCGGTGACAAAATGTTCCAAACACACCCCATGCACAACTCCACCGGGGAAGGTGCCAGACAGGAGTTCTCCTGGTAGTTTTTACATTGCTCCGGTAGGCATCTGAAAGACACGACAAAAGTTGTTCTACCTGCTTTCTGGGCTGAGATGGGGAACCGCTGAATTTTGGAGTCGGCCGGTGACAAAATGTTCCAAACACACCCCATGCACAACTCCACCGGGGAAGGTGTCAGACAGGAGTTCTCCTGGTAGTTTTTACACTACCTTGGTAGGCACCTGAATGGCACCACAAAAGTTGTTCTACCTGCTTTCTGGGCTGAGATGGGGAACCGCTGAATTTTGGAGTCGGCCGGTGACAAAATGTTCCAAACACACCCCATGCACAACTCCACCGGGGAAGGTGCCAGACAGGAGTTCTCTTAGTAGTTTTTACACTACCTTGGTAGGCATCTGAAAGACACCACAAAAGTTGTTCTACCTGCTTTCTGGGCTGAGATGGGGAACCGCTGAATTTTGGAGTCGGCTGGTGACAAAATGTTCCAAACACACCCCATGCACAACTCCACCGGGGAAGGTGCCAGACAGGAGTTCTCCTGGTAGTTTTTACATTGCTCCGGTAGGCATCTGAAAGACACCACAAAAGTTGTTCTACCTGCTTTCTGGGCTGAGATGGGGAACCGCTGAATTTTGGAGTCGGCTGGTGACAAAATGTTCCAAACACACCCCATGCACAACTCCACCGGGGAAGGTGCCAGACAGGAGTTCTCTGAGTAGTTTTTACACTACCTTGGCAGGCATCTGAAAGACACCACAAAAGTTGTTCTACCTGCTTTCTGGGCTGAGATGGGGAACCGTTGAATTTTGGAGTCGGCTGGTGACAAAATGTTCCAAACACACCCCATGCACAACTCCACCGGGGAAGGTGCCAGACAGGAGTTCTCCTGGTAGTTTTTACATTGCTCCGGTAGGCATCTGAAAGACACCACAAAAGTTGTTCTACCTGCTTTCTGGGCTGAGATGGGGAACCGCTGAATTTTGGAGTCGGCTGGTGACAAAATGTTCCAAAGACACCCCATGCACAACTCCACCGGGGAAGGTGCCAGACAGGAGTTCTCTTAGTAGTTTTTACACTACCTTGGTAGGCAGCTGAAAGGCACCACAAAAGTTGTTCTACCTGCTTTCTGGGCTGAGATGGGGAACCGCTGAATTTTGGAGTCGGCCGGTGACAAAATGTTCCAAACACACCCCATGCACAACTCCACCGGGGAAGGTGCCAGACAGGAGTTCTCTTAATAGTTTTTACACTACCTTGGTAGGCACCTGAATGGCACAACAAAAGTTGTTCTACCTGCTTTCTGGGCTGAGATGGGGAACCGCTGAATTTTGGAGTCGGCTGGTGACAAAATGTTCCAAACACACCCCATGCACAACTCCACCGGGGAAGGTGCCAGACAGGAGTTCTCCTGGTAGTTTTTACACTACCTTGGTAGGCAGCTGAAAGGCACCACAAAAGTTGTTCTACCTGCTTTCTGGGCTGAGATGGGGAACCGCTGAATTTTGGACTCGGCCGGTGACAAAATGTTCCAAACACACCCCATGCACAACTCCACCGGGGAAGGTGCCAGACAGGAGTTCTCCTGGTAGTTTTTACATTGCTCCGGTAGGCATCTGATAGACACCACAAAAGTTGTTCTACCTGCTTTCTGGGCTGAGATGGGGAACCGCTGAATTTTGGAGTCGGCCGGTGACAAAATGTTCCAAAGACACCCCATGCACAACTCCACCGGGGAAGGTGCCAGACAGGAGTTCTCCTGGTAGTTTTTACATTGCTCCGGTAGGCATCTGAAAGACACCACAAAAGTTGTTCTACCTGCTTTCTGGGCTGAGATGGGGAACCGCTGAATTTTGGACTCGGCCGGTGACAAAATGTTCCAAACACACCCCATGCACAACTCCACCGGGGAAGGTGCCAGACAGGAGTTCTCTTAATAGTTTTTACACTACCTTGGTAGGCATCTGAAAGACACCACAAAAGTTGTTCTACCTGCTTTCTGGGCTGAGATGGGGAACCGCTGAATTTTGGAGTCGGCTGGTGACAAAATGTTCCAAACACACCCCATGCACAACTCCACCGGGGAAGGTGCCAGACAGGAGTTCTCCTGGTAGTTTTTACACTACCTTGGTAGGCACCTGAAAGGCAGCACAAAAGTTGTTCTACCTGCTTTCTGGGCTGAGATGGGGAACCGCTGAATTTTGGACTCGGCCGGTGACAAAATGTTCCAAACACACCCCATGCACAACTCCACCGGGGAAGGTGCCAGACAGGAGTTCTCCTGGTAGTTTTTACATTGCTCTGGTAGGCATCTGAAAGGCACCACAAAAGTTGTTCTACCTGCTTTCTGGACTGAGATGGGGAACCGCTGAATTTTGGAGTCGGCTGGTGACAAAATGTTCCAAACACACCCCATGCACAACTCCACCGGGGAAGGTGCCAGACAGGAGTTCTCCTGGTAGTTTTTACATTGCTCCGGTATGCATCTGAAAGACACCACAAAAGTTGTTCTACCTGCTTTCTGGGCTGAGATGGGGAACCGCTGAATTTTGGACTCGGCCGGTGACAAAATGTTCCAAAGACACCCCATGCACAACTCCACCGGGGAAGGTGCCAGACAGGAGTTCTCCTGGTAGTTTTTACATTGCTCCGGTAGGCATCTGAAAGACACCACAAAAGTTGTTCTACCTGCTTTCTGGGCTGAGATGGGGAACCGCTGAATTTTGGACTCGGCCGGTGACAAAATGTTCCAAACACACCCCATGCACAACTCCACCGGGGAAGGTGCCAGACAGGAGTTCTCCTGGTAGTTTTTACATTGCTCCGGTAGGCATCTGAAAGACACCACAAAAGTTGTCCTACCTGCTTTCTGGTCTGAGATGGGGAACCGCTGAATTTTGGACTCGGCCGGTGACAAAATGTTCCAAACACACCCCATGCACAACTCCACCGGGGAAGGTGCCAGACAGGAGTTCTCTTAATAGTTTTTACACTACCTTGGTAGGCACCTGAATGGCACCACAAAAGTTGTTCTACCTGCTTTCTGGGCTGAGATGGGGAACCGCTGAATTTTGGAGTCGGCTGGTGACAAAATGTTCCAAACACACCCCATGCACAACTCCACCGGGGAAGGTGCCAGACAGGAGTTCTCTTACTAGTTTTTACACTACCTTGGTAGGCACCTGAAAGGCACCACAAAAGTTGTTCTACCTGCTTTCTGGGCTGAGATGGGGAACCGCTGAATTTTGGAGTCGGCCGGTGACAAAATGTTCCAAACACACCCCATGCACAACTCCACCGGGGAAGGTGCCAGACAGGAGTTCTCCTGGTAGTTTTTACATTGCTCCGGTAGGCATCTGAAAGACACCACAAAAGTTGTTCTACCTGCTTTCTGGGCTGAGATGGGGAACCGCTGAATTTTGGACTCGGCCGGTGACAAAATGTTCCAAACACACCCCATGCACAACTCCACCGGGGAAGGTGCCAGACAGGAGTTCTCCTGGTAGTTTTTACATTGCTCCGGTAGGCATCTGAAAGACACCACAAAAGTTGTTCTACCTGCTTTCTGGGCTGAGATGGGGAACCGCTGAATTTTGGACTCGGCCGGTGACAAAATGTTCCAAACACACCCCATGCACAACTCCACCGGGGAAGGTGCCAGACAGGAGTTCTCCTGGTAGTTTTTACATTGCTCCGGTAGGCATCTGAAAGACACCACAAAAGTTGTTCTACCTGCTTTCTGGGCTGAGATGGGGAAACGCTGAATTTTGGAGTCGGCTGGTGACAAAATGTTCCAAACACACCCCATGCACAACTCCACCGGGGAAGGTGCCAGACAGGAGTTCTCCTGGTAGTTTTTACATTGCTCCGGTAGGCACCTGAAAGACACCACAAAAGTTGTTCTACCTGCTTTCTGGGCTGAGATGGGGAACCGCTGAATTTTGGACTCGGCCGGTGACAAAATGTTCCAAACACACCCCATGCACAACTCCACCGGGGAAGGTGCCAGACAGGAGTTCTCCTGGTAGTTTTTACATTGCTCCGGTAGGCATCTGAAAGACACCACAAAAGTTGTTCTACCTGCTTTCTGGGCTGAGATGGGGAACCGCTGAATTTTGGAGTCGGCCGGTGACAAAATGTTCCAAACACACCCCATGCACAACTCCACCGGGGAAGGTGCCAGACAGGAGTTCTCCTGGTAGTTTTTACATTGCTCCGGTAGGCATCTGAAAGACACCACAAAAGTTGTTCTACCTGCTTTCTGGGCTGAGATGGGGAACCGCTGAATTTTGGAGTCGGCTGGTGACAAAATGTTCCAAACACACCCCATGCACAACTCCACCGGGGAAGGTGCCAGACAGGAGTTCTCCTGGTAGTTTTTACATTGCTCTGGTAGGCATCTGAAAGGCACCACAAAAGTTGTTCTACCTGCTTTCTGGGCTGAGATGGGGAACCGCTGAATTTTGGAGTCGGCTGGTGACAAAATGTTCCAAACACACCCCATGCACAACTCCACCGGGGAAGGTGCCAGACAGGAGTTCTCCTGGTAGTTTTTACATTGCTCCGGTAGGCATCTGAAAGACACCACAAAAGTTGTTCTACCTGCTTTCTGGGCTGAGATGGGGAACCGCTGAATTTTGGAGTCGGCTGGTGACAAAATGTTCCAAACACACCCCATGCACAACTCCACCGGGGAAGGTGCCAGACAGGAGTTCTCTTAGTAGTTTTTACACTACCTTGGTAGGCAGCTGAAAGGCAGCACAAAAGTTGTTCTACCTGCTTTCTGGGCTGAGATGGGGAACCGCTGAATTTTGGACTCGGCCGGTGACAAAATGTTCCAAACACACCCCATGCACAACTCCACCGGGGAAGGTGCCAGACAGGAGTTCTCTTAGTAGTTTTTACACTACCTTGGTAGACAGCTGAAAGGCACCACAAAAGTTGTTCTTCCTGCTTTCTGGGCTGAGATGGGGAACCGCTGAATTTTGGACTCGGCCGGTGACAAAATGTTCCAAACACACCCCATGCACAACTCCACCGGGGAAGGTGCCAGACAGGAGTTCTCCTGGTAGTTTTTACATTGCTCCGGTAGGCATCTGAAAGACACCACAAAAGTTGTTCTACCTGCTTTCTGGGCTGAGATGGGGAACCGCTGAATTTTGGAGTCGGCTGGTGACAAAATGTTCCAAACACACCCCATGCACAACTCCACCGGGGAAGGTGCCAGACAGGAGTTCTCTTAGTAGTTTTTACACTACCTTGGTAGGCAGCTGAAAGGCACCACAAAAGTTGTTCTACCTGCTTTCTGGGCTGAGATGGGGAACCGCTGAATTTTGGACTCGGCTGGTGACAAAATGTTCCAAACACACCCCTTGCACAACTCCACCGGGGAAGGTGCCAGACAGGAGTTCTCCTGGTAGTTTTTACACTACCTTGGTAGGCACCTGAAAGACACCACAAAAGTTGTTCTACCTGCTTTCTGGGCTGAGATGGGGAACCGCTGAATTTTGGACTCGGCCGGTGACAAAATGTTCCAAACACACCCCATGCACAACTCCACCGGGGAAGGTGCCAGACAGGAGTTCTCTTAATAGTTTTTACACTACCTTGGTAGGCACCTGAATGGCACAACAAAAGTTGTTCTACCTGCTTTCTGGGCTGAGATGGGGAACCGCTGAATTTTGGACTCGGCTGGTGACAAAATGTTCCAAACACACCCCATGCACAACTCCACCGGGGAAGGTGCCAGACAGGAGTTCTCTTACTAGTTTTTACACTACCTTGGTAGGCACCTGAAAGGCACCACAAAAGTTGTTCTACCTGCTTTCTGGGCTGAGATGGGGAACCGCTGAATTTTGGAGTCAGCCGGTGACAAAATGTTCCAAAGACACCCCATGCACAACTCCACCGGGGAAGGTGTCAGACAGGAGTTCTCCTGGTAGTTTTTACACTACCTTGGTAGGCACCTGAATGGCACCACAAAAGTTGTTCTACCTGCTTTCTGGGCTGAGATGGGGAACCGCTGAATTTTGGACTCGGCCGGTGACAAAATGTTCCAAACACACCCCATGCACAACTCCACCGGGGAAGGTGCCAGACAGGAGTTCTCTTAATAGTTTTTACACTACCTTGGTAGGCATCTGAAAGACACCACAAAAGTTGTTCTACCTGCTTTCTGGGCTGAGATGGGGAACCGCTGAATTTTGGAGTCGGCTGGTGACAAAATGTTCCAAACACACCCCATGCACAACTCCACCGGGGAAGGTGCCAGACAGGAGTTCTCTTAGTAGTTTTTACACTACCTTGGTAGGCAGCTGAAAGGCAGCACAAAAGTTGTTCTACCTGCTTTCTGGGCTGAGATGGGGAACCGCTGAATTTTGGACTCGGCCGGTGACAAAATGTTCCAAACACACCCCATGCACAACTCCACCGGGGAAGGTGCCAGACAGGAGTTCTCTTAGTAGTTTTTACACTACCTTGGTAGACAGCTGAAAGGCACCACAAAAGTTGTTCTTCCTGCTTTCTGGGCTGAGATGGGGAACCGCTGAATTTTGGACTCGGCTGGTGACAAAATGTTCCAAACACACCCCATGCACAACTCCACCGGGGAAGGTGCCAGACAGGAGTTCTCCTGGTAGTTTTTACATTGCTCCGGTAGGCATCTGAAAGACACCACAAAAGTTGTTCTACCTGCTTTCTGGGCTGAGATGGGGAACCGCTGAATTTTGGAGTCGGCTGGTGACAAAATGTTCCAAACACACCCCATGCACAACTCCACCGGGGAAGGTGCCAGACAGGAGTTCTCTTAGTAGTTTTTACACTACCTTGGTAGGCAGCTGAAAGGCACCACAAAAGTTGTTCTACCTGCTTTCTGGGCTGAGATGGGGAACCGCTGAATTTTGGACTCGGCTGGTGACAAAATGTTCCAAACACACCCCTTGCACAACTCCACCGGGGAAGGTGCCAGACAGGAGTTCTCCTGGTAGTTTTTACACTACCTTGGTAGGCACCTGAAAGACACCACAAAAGTTGTTCTACCTGCTTTCTGGGCTGAGATGGGGAACCGCTGAATTTTGGAGTCGGCCGGTGACAAAATGTTCCAAACACACCCCCTGCACAACTCCACCGGGGAAGGTGCCAGACAGGAGTTCTCCTGGTAGTTTTTACATTGCTCCGGTAGGCATCTGAAAGACACCACAAAAGTTGTTCTACCTGCTTTCTGGGCTGAGATGGGGAACCGCTGAATTTTGGAGTCGGCCGGTGACAAAATGTTCCAAAGACACCCCATGCACAACTCCACCGGGGAAGGTGCCAGACAGGAGTTCTCCTGGTAGTTTTTACATTGCTCCGGTAGGCATCTGAAAGACACCACAAAAGTTGTTCTACCTGCTTTCTGGGCTGAGATGGGGAACCGCTGAATTTTGGAGTCGGCCGGTGACAAAATGTTCCAAACACACCCCATGCACAACTCCACCGGGGAAGGTGTCAGACAGGAGTTCTCCTGGTAGTTTTTACACTACCTTGGTAGGCACCTGAATGGCACCACAAAAGTTGTTCTACCTGCTTTCTGGGCTGAGATGGGGAACCACTGAATTTTGGACTCGGCCGGTGACAAAATGTTCCAAACACACCCCATGCACAACTCCACCGGGGAAGGTGCCAGACAGGAGTTCTCTTAATAGTTTTTACACTACCTTGGTAGGCATCTGAAAGACACCACAAAAGTTGTTCTACCTGCTTTCTGGGCTGAGATGGGGAACCGCTGAATTTTGGACTCGGCCGGTGACAAAATGTTCCAAACACACCCCATGCACAACTCCACCGGGGAAGGTGCCAGACAGGAGTTCTCCTGGTAGTTTTTACATTGCTCCGGTAGGCATCTGAAAGACACCACAAAAGTTGTCCTACCTGCTTTCTGGGCTGAGATGGGGAACCGCTGAATTTTGGACTCGGCCGGTGACAAAATGTTCCAAACACACCCCATGCACAACTCCACCGGGGAAGGTGCCAGACAGGAGTTCTCTTAATAGTTTTTACACTACCTTGGTAGGCACCTGAATGGCACAACAAAAGTTGTTCTACCTGCTTTCTGGGCTGAGATGGGGAACCGCTGAATTTTGGAGTCGGCTGGTGACAAAATGTTCCAAACACACCCCATGCACAACTCCACCGGGGAAGGTGCCAGACAGGAGTTCTCTTACTAGTTTTTACACTACCTTGGTAGGCACCTGAAAGGCACCACAAAAGTTGTTCTACCTGCTTTCTGGGCTGAGATGGGGAACCGCTGAATTTTGGAGTCGGCCGGTGACAAAATGTTCCAAACACACCCCATGCACAACTCCACCGGGGAAGGTGCCAGACAGGAGTTCTCCTGGTAGTTTTTACATTGCTCCGGTAGGCATCTGAAAGACACCACAAAAGTTGTTCTACCTGCTTTCTGGGCTGAGATGGGGAACCGCTGAATTTTGGAGTCGGCCGGTGACAAAATGTTCCAAACACACCCCATGCACAACTCCACCGGGGAAGGTGCCAGACAGGAGTTCTCCTGGTAGTTTTTACATTGCTCCGGTAGGCATCTGAAAGACACCACAAAAGTTGTTCTACCTGCTTTCTGGGCTGAGATGGGGAACCGCTGAATTTTGGAGTCGGCTGGTGACAAAATGTTCCAAACACACCCCATGCACAACTCCACCGGGGAAGGTGCCAGACAGGAGTTCTCCTGGTAGTTTTTACATTGCTCCGGTATGCATCTGAAAGACACCACAAAAGTTGTTCTACCTGCTTTCTGGGCTGAGATGGGGAAACGCTGAATTTTGGAGTCGGCTGGTGACAAAATGTTCCAAACACACCCCATGCACAACTCCACCGGGGAAGGTGCCAGACAGGAGTTCTCCTGGTAGTTTTTACATTGCTCCGGTAGGCACCTGAAAGACACCACAAAAGTTGTTCTACCTGCTTTCTGGGCTGAGATGGGGAACCGCTGAATTTTGGACTCGGCCGGTGACAAAATGTTCCAAACACACCCCATGCACAACTCCACCGGGGAAGGTGCCAGACAGGAGTTCTCCTGGTAGTTTTTACATTGCTCCGGTAGGCATCTGAAAGACACCACAAAAGTTGTTCTACCTGCTTTCTGGGCTGAGATGGGGAACCGCTGAATTTTGGAGTCGGCCGGTGACAAAATGTTCCAAACACACCCCATGCACAACTCCACCGGGGAAGGTGCCAGACAGGAGTTCTCCTGGTAGTTTTTACATTGCTCCGGTAGGCATCTGAAAGACACCACAAAAGTTGTTCTACCTGCTTTCTGGGCTGAGATGGGGAACCGCTGAATTTTGGAGTCGGCTGGTGACAAAATGTTCCAAACACACCCCATGCACAACTCCACCGGGGAAGGTGCCAGACAGGAGTTCTCCTGGTAGTTTTTACATTGCTCTGGTAGGCATCTGAAAGGCACCACAAAAGTTGTTCTACCTGCTTTCTGGACTGAGATGGGGAACCGCTGAATTTTGGAGTCGGCTGGTGACAAAATGTTCCAAACACACCCCATGCACAACTCCACCGGGGAAGGTGCCAGACAGGAGTTCTCCTGGTAGTTTTTACATTGCTCCGGTAGGCATCTGAAAGGCACCACAAAAGTTGTTCTACCTGCTTTCTGGGCTGAGATGGGGAACCGCTGAATTTTGGAGTCGGCTGGTGACAAAATGTTCCAAACACACCCCATGCACAACTCCACCGGGGAAGGTGCCAGACAGGAGTTCTCTTAGTAGTTTTTACACTACCTTGGTAGGCAGCTGAAAGGCAGCACAAAAGTTGTTCTACCTGCTTTCTGGGCTGAGATGGGGAACCGCTGAATTTTGGACTCGGCCGGTGACAAAATGTTCCAAACACACCCCATGCACAACTCCACCGGGGAAGGTGCCAGACAGGAGTTCTCTTAGTAGTTTTTACACTACCTTGGTAGACAGCTGAAAGGCACCACAAAAGTTGTTCTTCCTGCTTTCTGGGCTGAGATGGGGAACCGCTGAATTTTGGAGTCGGCCGGTGACAAAATGTTCCAAACACACCCCATGCACAACTCCACCGGGGAAGGTGCCAGACAGGAGTTCTCCTGGTAGTTTTTACATTGCTCCAGTAGGCATCTGAAAGACACCACAAAAGTTGTTCTACCTGCTTTCTGGGCTGAGATGGGGAACCGCTGAATTTTGGAGTCGGCTGGTGACAAAATGTTCCAAACACACCCCATGCACAACTCCACCGGGGAAGGTGCCAGACAGGAGTTCTCTTAGTAGTTTTTACACTACCTTGGTAGGCAGCTGAAAGGCACCACAAAAGTTGTTCTACCTGCTTTCTGGGCTGAGATGGGGAACCGCTGAATTTTGGACTCGGCTGGTGACAAAATGTTCCAAACACACCCCTTGCACAACTCCACCGGGGAAGGTGCCAGACAGGAGTTCTCCTGGTAGTTTTTACACTACCTTGGTAGGCACCTGAAAGACACCACAAAAGTTGTTCTACCTGCTTTCTGGGCTGAGATGGGGAACCGCTGAATTTTGGACTCGGCCGGTGACAAAATGTTCCAAACACACCCCATGCACAACTCCACCGGGGAAGGTGCCAGACAGGAGTTCTCTTAATAGTTTTTACACTACCTTGGTAGGCACCTGAATGGCACAACAAAAGTTGTTCTACCTGCTTTGTGGGCTGAGATGGGGAACCGCTGAATTTTGGACTCGGCTGGTGACAAAATGTTCCAAACACACCCCATGCACAACTCCACCGGGGAAGGTGCCAGACAGGAGTTCTCTTACTAGTTTTTACACTACCTTGGTAGGCACCTGAAAGGCACCACAAAAGTTGTTCTACCTGCTTTCTGGGCTGAGATGGGGAACCGCTGAATTTTGGAGTCAGCCGGTGACAAAATGTTCCAAAGACACCCCATGCACAACTCCACCGGGGAAGGTGTCAGACAGGAGTTCTCTTAGTAGTTTTTACACTACCTTGGTAGGCACCTGAATGGCACCACAAAAGTTGTTCTACCTGCTTTCTGGGCTGAGATGGGGAACCGCTGAATTTTGGACTCGGCCGGTGACAAAATGTTCCAAACACACCCCATGCACAACTCCACCGGGGAAGGTGCCAGACAGGAGTTCTCTTAATAGTTTTTACACTACCTTGGTAGGCATCTGAAAGACACCACAAAAGTTGTTCTACCTGCTTTCTGGGCTGAGATGGGGAACCGCTGAATTTTGGAGTCGGCTGGTGACAAAATGTTCCAAACACACCCCATGCACAACTCCACCGGGGAAGGTGCCAGACAGGAGTTCTCTTAGTAGTTTTTACACTACCTTGGTAGGCAGCTGAAAGGCAGCACAAAAGTTGTTCTACCTGCTTTCTGGGCTGAGATGGGGAACCGCTGAATTTTGGACTCGGCCGGTGACAAAATGTTCCAAACACACCCCATGCACAACTCCACCGGGGAAGGTGCCAGACAGGAGTTCTCTTAGTAGTTTTTACACTACCTTGGTAGACAGCTGAAAGGCACCACAAAAGTTGTTCTTCCTGCTTTCTGGGCTGAGATGGGGAACCGCTGAATTTTGGACTCGGCTGGTGACAAAATGTTCCAAACACACCCCATGCACAACTCCACCGGGGAAGGTGCCAGACAGGAGTTCTCCTGGTAGTTTTTACATTGCTCCGGTAGGCATCTGAAAGACACCACAAAAGTTGTTCTACCTGCTTTCTGGGCTGAGATGGGGAACCGCTGAATTTTGGAGTCGGCTGGTGACAAAATGTTCCAAACACACCCCATGCACAACTCCACCGGGGAAGGTGCCAGACAGGAGTTCTCTTAGTAGTTTTTACACTACCTTGGTAGGCAGCTGAAAGGCACCACAAAAGTTGTTCTACCTGCTTTCTGGGCTGAGATGGGGAACCGCTGAATTTTGGAGTCGCCCGGTGACAAAATGTTCCAAACACACCCCTTGCACAACTCCACCGGGGAAGGTGCCAGACAGGAGTTCTCCTGGTAGTTTTTACACTACCTTGGTAGGCAGCTGAAAGGCACCACAAAAGTTGTTCTACCTGCTTTCTGGGCTGAGATGGGGAACCGCTGAATTTTGGAGTCGGCCGGTGACAAAATGTTCCAAACACACCCCCTGCACAACTCCACCGGGGAAGGTGCCAGACAGGAGTTCTCCTGGTAGTTTTTACATTGCTCCGGTAGGCATCTGAAAGACACCACAAAAGTTGTTCTACCTGCTTTCTGGGCTGAGATGGGGAACCGCTGAATTTTGGAGTCGGCCGGTGACAAAATGTTCCAAAGACACCCCATGCACAACTCCACCGGGGAAGGTGCCAGACAGGAGTTCTCCTGGTAGTTTTTACATTGCTCCGGTAGGCATCTGAAAGACACCACAAAAGTTGTTCTACCTGCTTTCTGGGCTGAGATGGGGAACCGCTGAATTTTGGAGTCGGCCGGTGACAAAATGTTCCAAACACACCCCATGCACAACTCCACCGGGGAAGGTGTCAGACAGGAGTTCTCCTGGTAGTTTTTACACTACCTTGGTAGGCACCTGAATGGCACCACAAAAGTTGTTCTACCTGCTTTCTGGGCTGAGATGGGGAACCACTGAATTTTGGACTCGGCCGGTGACAAAATGTTCCAAACACACCCCATGCACAACTCCACCGGGGAAGGTGCCAGACAGGAGTTCTCTTAATAGTTTTTACACTACCTTGGTAGGCATCTGAAAGACACCACAAAAGTTGTTCTACCTGCTTTCTGGGCTGAGATGGGGAACCGCTGAATTTTGGACTCGGCTGGTGACAAAATGTTCCAAACACACCCCATGCACAACTCCACCGGGGAAGGTGCCAGACAGGAGTTCTCCTGGTAGTTTTTACACTACCTTGGTAGGCAGCTGAAAGACACCACAAAAGTTGTTCTACCTGCTTTCTGGGCTGAGATGGGGAACCGCTGAATTTTGGAGTCGGCTGGTGACAAAATGTTCCAAACACACCCCATGCACAACTCCACCGGGGAAGGTGCCAGACAGGAGTTCTCTTAGTAGTTTTTACACTACCTTGGTAGGCAGCTGAAAGGCACCACAAAAGTTGTTCTACCTGCTTTCTGGGCTGAGATGGGGAACCGCTGAATTTTGGACTCGGCTGGTGACAAAATGTTCCAAACACACCCCTTGCACAACTCCACCGGGGAAGGTGCCAGACAGGAGTTCTCCTGGTAGTTTTTACACTACCTTGGTAGGCACCTGAAAGACACCACAAAAGTTGTTCTACCTGCTTTCTGGGCTGAGATGGGGAACCGCTGAATTTTGGAGTCGGCCGGTGACAAAATGTTCCAAACGCACCCCATGCACAACTCCACCGGGGAAGGTGCCAGACAGGAGTTCTCCTGGTAGTTTTTACATTGCTCCGGTAGGCATCTGAAAGACACCACAAAAGTTGTTCTACCTGCTTTCTGGGCTGAGATGGGGAACCGCTGAATTTTGGAGTCGGCCGGTGACAAAATGTTCCAAACACACCCCATGCACAACTCCACCGGGGAAGGTGTCAGACAGGAGTTCTCCTGGTAGTTTTTACACTACCTTGGTAGGCACCTGAATGGCACCACAAAAGTTGTTCTACCTGCTTTCTGGGCTGAGATGGGGAACCGCTGAATTTTGGACTCGGCCGGTGACAAAATGTTCCAAACACACCCCATGCACAACTCCACCGGGGAAGGTGCCAGACAGGAGTTCTCTTAATAGTTTTTACACTACCTTGGTAGGCATCTGAAAGACACCACAAAAGTTGTTCTACCTGCTTTCTGGGCTGAGATGGGGAACCGCTGAATTTTGGAGTCGGCTGGTGACAAAATGTTCCAAACACACCCCATGCACAACTCCACCGGGGAAGGTGCCAGACAGGAGTTCTCTTAGTAGTTTTTACACTACCTTGGTAGGCAGCTGAAAGGCAGCACAAAAGTTGTTCTACCTGCTTTCTGGGCTGAGATGGGGAACCGCTGAATTTTGGACTCGGCCGGTGACAAAATGTTCCAAACACACCCCATGCACAACTCCACCGGGGAAGGTGCCAGACAGGAGTTCTCTTAGTAGTTTTTACACTACCTTGGTAGACAGCTGAAAGGCACCACAAAAGTTGTTCTTCCTGCTTTCTGGGCTGAGATGGGGAACCGCTGAATTTTGGACTCGGCTGGTGACAAAATGTTCCAAACACACCCCATGCACAACTCCACCGGGGAAGGTGCCAGACAGGAGTTCTCTTAGTAGTTTTTACACTACCTTGGTAGGCAGCTGAAAGGCACCACAAAAGTTGTTCTACCTGCTTTCTGGGCTGAGATGGGGAACCGCTGAATTTTGGACTCGGCTGGTGACAAAATGTTCCAAACACACCCCATGCACAACTCCACCGGGGAAGGTGCCAGACAGGAGTTCTCCTGGTAGTTTTTACACTACCTTGGTAGGCACCTGAAAGACACCACAAAAGTTGTTCTACCTGCTTTCTGGGCTGAGATGGGGAACCGCTGAATTTTGGAGTCGGCCGGTGACAAAATGTTCCAAACACACCCCCTGCACAACTCCACCGGGGAAGGTGCCAGACAGGAGTTCTCCTGGTAGTTTTTACATTGCTCCGGTAGGCATCTGAAAGACACCACAAAAGTTGTTCTACCTGCTTTCTGGGCTGAGATGGGGAACCGCTGAATTTTGGAGTCGGCCGGTGACAAAATGTTCCAAACACACCCCATGCACAACTCCACCGGGGAAGGTGCCAGACAGGAGTTCTCCTGGTAGTTTTTACATTGCTCCGGTAGGCATCTGAAAGACACCACAAAAGTTGTTCTACCTGCTTTCTGGGCTGAGATGGGGAACCGCTGAATTTTGGAGTCGGCCGGTGACAAAATGTTCCAAACACACCCCATGCACAACTCCACCGGGGAAGGTGTCAGACAGGAGTTCTCCTGGTAGTTTTTACACTACCTTGGTAGGCACCTGAATGGCACCACAAAAGTTGTTCTACCTGCTTTCTGGGCTGAGATGGGGAACCGCTGAATTTTGGACTCGGCTGGTGACAAAATGTTCCAAACACACCCCATGCACAACTCCACCGGGGAAGGTGCCAGACAGGAGTTCTCTTAATAGTTTTTACACTACCTTGGTAGGCATCTGAAAGACACCACAAAAGTTGTTCTACCTGCTTTCTGGGCTGAGATGGGGAACCGCCGAATTTTGGAGTCGGCTGGTGACAAAATGTTCCAAACACACCCCATGCACAACTCCACCGGGGAAGGTGCCAGACAGGAGTTCTCTTAGTAGTTTTTACACTACCTTGGTAGGCAGCTGAAAGGCAGCACAAAAGTTGTTCTACCTGCTTTCTGGGCTGAGATGGGGAACCGCTGAATTTTGGACTCGGCCGGTGACAAAATGTTCCAAACACACCCCATGCACAACTCCACCGGGGAAGGTGCCAGACAGGAGTTCTCTTAGTAGTTTTTACACTACCTTGGTAGACAGCTGAAAGGCACCACAAAAGTTGTTCTTCCTGCTTTCTGGGCTGAGATGGGGAACCGCTGAATTTTGGACTCGGCCGGTGACAAAATGTTCCAAACACACCCCATGCACAACTCCACCGGGGAAGGTGCCAGACAGGAGTTCTCTTAGTAGTTTTTACACTACCTTGGTAGGCAGCTGAAAGGCACCACAAAAGTTGTTCTACCTGCTTTCTGGGCTGAGATGGGGAAACGCTGAATTTTGGACTCGGCTGGTGACAAAATGTTCCAAACACACCCCATGCACAACTCCACCGGGGAAGGTGCCAGACAGGAGTTCTCCTGGTAGTTTTTACACTACCTTGGTAGGCACCTGAAAGACACCACAAAAGTTGTTCTACCTGCTTTCTGGGCTGAGATGGGGAACCGCTGAATTTTGGAGTCGGCCGGTGACAAAATGTTCCAAACACACCCCATGCACAACTCCACCGGGAAAGGTGCCAGAAAGGAGTTCTCTTGGTAGGTTTTACAGTACCCCGGTAGGCAGCTGAAAGGCGCCACAACACTTGTTCTACCTGCTTTCTGGGCTGAGATGGGGAACCGCTGAATTTTGGACTCGGCTGGTGACAAAATGTTCCAAACACACCCCCTGCACAACTCCACCGGGGAAGGTGCCAGAAAGGAGTTCTCTTGGTAGTTTTTACACTACCTTGGTAGGCATCTGAAAGACACCACAAAAGTTGTTCTACCTGCTTTCTGGGCTGAGATGGGGAACCGCTGAATTTTGGAGTCGGCTGGTGACAAAATGTTCCAAACACACCCCATGCACAACTCCACCGGGGAAGGTGCCAGACAGGAGTTCTCTTAGTAGTTTTTACACTACCTTGGTAGGCAGCTGAAAGGCACCACAAAAGTTGTTCTACCTGCTTTCTGGGCTGAGATGGGGAACCGCTGAATTTTGGAGTCGGCCGGTGACAAAATGTTCCAAACACACCCCCTGCACAACTCCACCGGGGAAGGTGCCAGACAGGAGTTCTCCTGGTAGTTTTTACATTGCTCCGGTAGGCATCTGAAAGACACCACAAAAGTTGTTCTACCTGCTTTCTGGGCTGAGATGGGGAACCGCTGAATTTTGGAGTCGGCCGGTGACAAAATGTTCCAAAGACACCCCATGCACAACTCCACCGGGGAAGGTGCCAGACAGGAGTTCTCCTGGTAGTTTTTACATTGCTCCGGTAGGCATCTGAAAGACACCACAAAAGTTGTTCTACCTGCTTTCTGGGCTGAGATGGGGAACCGCTGAATTTTGGAGTCGGCCGGTGACAAAATGTTCCAAAGACACCCCCTGCACAACTCCACCGGGGAAGGTGTCAGACAGGAGTTCTCCTGGTAGTTTTTACACTACCTTGGTAGGCACCTGAATGGCACCACAAAAGTTGTTCTACCTGCTTTCTGGGCTGAGATGGGGAACCACTGAATTTTGGACTCGGCCGGTGACAAAATGTTCCAAACACACCCCATGCACAACTCCACCGGGGAAGGTGCCAGACAGGAGTTCTCTTAATAGTTTTTACACTACCTTGGTAGGCATCTGAAAGACACCACAAAAGTTGTTCTACCTGCTTTCTGGGCTGAGATGGGGAACCGCTGAATTTTGGAGTCGGCCGGTGACAAAATGTTCCAAACACACCCCATGCACAACTCCACCGGGGAAGGTGCCAGACAGGAGTTCTCCTGGTAGTTTTTACACTACCTTGGTAGGCAGCTGAAAGACACCACAAAAGTTGTTCTACCTGCTTTCTGGGCTGAGATGGGGAACCGCTGAATTTTGGAGTCGGCTGGTGACAAAATGTTCCAAACACACCCCATGCACAACTCCACCGGGGAAGGTGCCAGACAGGAGTTCTCTTAGTAGTTTTTACACTACCTTGGTAGGCAGCTGAAAGGCACCACAAAAGTTGTTCTACCTGCTTTCTGGGCTGAGATGGGGAACCGCTGAATTTTGGACTCGGCTGGTGACAAAATGTTCCAAACACACCCCTTGCACAACTCCACCGGGGAAGGTGCCAGACAGGAGTTCTCCTGGTAGTTTTTACACTACCTTGGTAGGCACCTGAAAGGCACCACAAAAGTTGTTCTACCTGCTTTCTGGGCTGAGATGGGGAACCGCTGAATTTTGGAGTCGGCCGGTGACAAAATGTTCCAAACACACCCCATGCACAACTCCACCGGGGAAGGTGCCAGACAGGAGTTCTCCTGGTAGTTTTTACATTGCTCCGGTAGGCATCTGAAAGACACCACAAAAGTTGTTCTACCTGCTTTCTGGGCTGAGATGGGGAACCGCTGAATTTTGGAGTCGGCCGGTGACAAAATGTTCCAAACACACCCCATGCACAACTCCACCGGGGAAGGTGTCAGACAGGAGTTCTCCTGGTAGTTTTTACACTACCTTGGTAGGCACCTGAATGGCACCACAAAAGTTGTTCTACCTGCTTTCTGGGCTGAGATGGGGAACCGCTGAATTTTGGACTCGGCCGGTGACAAAATGTTCCAAACACACCCCATGCACAACTCCACCGGGGAAGGTGCCAGACAGGAGTTCTCTTAATAGTTTTTACACTACCTTGGTAGGCATCTGAAAGACACCACAAAAGTTGTTCTACCTGCTTTCTGGGCTGAGATGGGGAACCGCTGAATTTTGGAGTCGGCTGGTGACAAAATGTTCCAAACACACCCCATGCACAACTCCACCGGGGAAGGTGCCAGACAGGAGTTCTCTTAGTAGTTTTTACACTACCTTGGTAGGCAGCTGAAAGGCAGCACAAAAGTTGTTCTACCTGCTTTCTGGGCTGAGATGGGGAACCGCTGAATTTTGGACTCGGCCGGTGACAAAATGTTCCAAACACACCCCATGCACAACTCCACCGGGGAAGGTGCCAGACAGGAGTTCTCTTAGTAGTTTTTACACTACCTTGGTAGACAGCTGAAAGGCACCACAAAAGTTGTTCTTCCTGCTTTCTGGGCTGAGATGGGGAACCGCTGAATTTTGGACTCGGCTGGTGACAAAATGTTCCAAACACACCCCATGCACAACTCCACCGGGGAAGGTGCCAGACAGGAGTTCTCTTAGTAGTTTTTACACTACCTTGGTAGGCAGCTGAAAGGCACCACAAAAGTTGTTCTACCTGCTTTCTGGGCTGAGATGGGGAACCGCTGAATTTTGGACTCGGCTGGTGACAAAATGTTCCAAACACACCCCATGCACAACTCCACCGGGGAAGGTGCCAGACAGGAGTTCTCCTGGTAGTTTTTACACTACCTTGGTAGGCACCTGAAAGACACCACAAAAGTTGTTCTACCTGCTTTCTGGGCTGAGATGGGGAACCGCTGAATTTTGGAGTCGGCCGGTGACAAAATGTTCCAAAGACACCCCCTGCACAACTCCACCGGGGAAGGTGCCAGACAGGAGTTCTCCTGGTAGTTTTTACATTGCTCCGGTAGGCATCTGAAAGACACCACAAAAGTTGTTCTACCTGCTTTCTGGGCTGAGATGGGGAACCGCTGAATTTTGGAGTCGGCCGGTGACAAAATGTTCCAAACACACCCCATGCACAACTCCACCGGGGAAGGTGCCAGACAGGAGTTCTCCTGGTAGTTTTTACATTGCTCCGGTAGGCATCTGAAAGACACCACAAAAGTTGTTCTACCTGCTTTCTGGGCTGAGATGGGGAACCGCTGAATTTTGGAGTCGGCCGGTGACAAAATGTTCCAAACACACCCCATGCACAACTCCACCGGGGAAGGTGTCAGACAGGAGTTCTCCTGGTAGTTTTTACACTACCTTGGTAGGCACCTGAATGGCACCACAAAAGTTGTTCTACCTGCTTTCTGGGCTGAGATGGGGAACCGCTGAATTTTGGACTCGGCTGGTGACAAAATGTTCCAAACACACCCCATGCACAACTCCACCGGGGAAGGTGCCAGACAGGAGTTCTCTTAATAGTTTTTACACTACCTTGGTAGGCATCTGAAAGACACCACAAAAGTTGTTCTACCTGCTTTCTGGGCTGAGATGGGGAACCGCCGAATTTTGGAGTCGGCTGGTGACAAAATGTTCCAAACACACCCCATGCACAACTCCACCGGGGAAGGTGCCAGACAGGAGTTCTCTTAGTAGTTTTTACACTACCTTGGTAGGCAGCTGAAAGGCAGCACAAAAGTTGTTCTACCTGCTTTCTGGGCTGAGATGGGGAACCGCTGAATTTTGGACTCAGCCGGTGACAAAATGTTCCAAACACACCCCATGCACAACTCCACCGGGGAAGGTGCCAGACAGGAGTTCTCTTAGTAGTTTTTACACTACCTTGGTAGACAGCTGAAAGGCACCACAAAAGTTGTTCTTCCTGCTTTCTGGGCTGAGATGGGGAACCGCTGAATTTTGGACTCGGCCGGTGACAAAATGTTCCAAACACACCCCATGCACAACTCCACCGGGGAAGGTGCCAGACAGGAGTTCTCTTAGTAGTTTTTACACTACCTTGGTAGGCAGCTGAAAGGCACCACAAAAGTTGTTCTACCTGCTTTCTGGGCTGAGATGGGGAACCGCTGAATTTTGGACTCGGCTGGTGACAAAATGTTCCAAACACACCCCATGCACAACTCCACCGGGGAAGGTGCCAGACAGGAGTTCTCCTGGTAGTTTTTACACTACCTTGGTAGGCACCTGAAAGACACCACAAAAGTTGTTCTACCTGCTTTCTGGGCTGAGATGGGGAACCGCTGAATTTTGGAGTCGGCCGGTGACAAAATGTTCCAAACACACCCCATGCACAACTCCACCGGGAAAGGTGCCAGAAAGGAGTTCTCTTGGTAGGTTTTACAGTACCCCGGTAGGCAGCTGAAAGGCGCCACAACACTTGTTCTACCTGCTTTCTGGGCTGAGATGGGGAACCGCTGAATTTTGGACTCGGCTGGTGACAAAATGTTCCAAACACACCCCCTGCACAACTCCACCGGGGAAGGTGCCAGAAAGGAGTTCTCTTGGTAGTTTTTACACTACCTTGGTAGGCATCTGAAAGACACCACAAAAGTTGTTCTACCTGCTTTCTGGGCTGAGATGGGGAACCGCTGAATTTTGGAGTCGGCTGGTGACAAAATGTTCCAAACACACCCCATGCACAACTCCACCGGGGAAGGTGCCAGACAGGAGTTCTCTTAGTAGTTTTTACACTACCTTGGTAGGCAGCTGAAAGGCACCACAAAAGTTGTTCTACCTGCTTTCTGGGCTGAGATGGGGAACCGCTGAATTTTGGAGTCGGCCGGTGACAAAATGTTCCAAACACACCCCATGCACAACTCCACCGGGGAAGGTGCCAGACAGGAGTTCTCCTGGTAGTTTTTACATTGCTCCGGTAGGCATCTGAAAGACACCACAAAAGTTGTTCTACCTGCTTTCTGGGCTGAGATGGGGAACCGCTGAATTTTGGAGTCGGCTGGTGACAAAATGTTCCAAACACACCCCATGCACAACTCCACCGGGGAAGGTGCCAGACAGGAGTTCTCCTGGTAGTTTTTACATTGCTCCGGTAGGCATCTGAAAGACACCACAAAAGTTGTTCTACCTGCTTTCTGGGCTGAGATGGGGAACCGCTGAATTTTGGACTCGGCCGGTGACAAAATGTTCCAAACACACCCCATGCACAACTCCACCGGGGAAGGTGCCAGACAGGAGTTCTCTTAGTAGTTTTTACACTACCTTGGTAGACAGCTGAAAGGCACCACAAAAGTTGTTCTTCCTGCTTTCTGGGCTGAGATGGGGAACCGCTGAATTTTGGACTCGGCTGGTGACAAAATGTTCCAAACACACCCCATGCACAACTCCACCGGGGAAGGTGCCAGACAGGAGTTCTCTTAGTAGTTTTTACACTACCTTGGTAGGCAGCTGAAAGGCACCACAAAAGTTGTTCTACCTGCTTTCTGGGCTGAGATGGGGAACCGCTGAATTTTGGACTCGGCTGGTGACAAAATGTTCCAAACACACCCCATGCACAACTCCACCGGGGAAGGTGCCAGACAGGAGTTCTCCTGGTAGTTTTTACACTACCTTGGTAGGCACCTGAAAGACACCACAAAAGTTGTTCTACCTGCTTTCTGGGCTGAGATGGGGAACCGCTGAATTTTGGAGTCGGCCGGTGACAAAATGTTCCAAACACACCTCCTGCACAACTCCACCGGGGAAGGTGCCAGACAGGAGTTCTCCTGGTAGTTTTTACATTGCTCCGGTAGGCATCTGAAAGACACCACAAAAGTTGTTCTACCTGCTTTCTGGGCTGAGATGGGGAACCGCTGAATTTTGGAGTCGGCCGGTGACAAAATGTTCCAAAGACACCCCATGCACAACTCCACCGGGGAAGGTGCCAGACAGGAGTTCTCCTGGTAGTTTTTACATTGCTCCGGTAGGCATCTGAAAGACACCACAAAAGTTGTTCTACCTGCTTTCTGGGCTGAGATGGGGAACCGCTGAATTTTGGAGTCGGCCGGTGACAAAATGTTCCAAACACACCCCATACACAACTCCACCGGGGAAGGTGTCAGACAGGAGTTCTCCTGGTAGTTTTTACACTACCTTGGTAGGCACCTGAATGGCACCACAAAAGTTGTTCTACCTGCTTTCTGGGCTGAGATGGGGAACCGCTGAATTTTGGACTCGGCCGGTGACAAAATGTTCCAAACACACCCCATGCACAACTCCACCGGGGAAGGTGCCAGACAGGAGTTCTCTTAATAGTTTTTACACTACCTTGGTAGGCATCTGAAAGACACCACAAAAGTTGTTCTACCTGCTTTCTGGGCTGAGATGGGGAACCGCTGAATTTTGGAGTCGGCTGGTGACAAAATGTTCCAAACACACCCCATGCACAACTCCACCGGGGAAGGTGCCAGACAGGAGTTCTCTTAGTAGTTTTTACACTACCTTGGTAGGCATCTGAAAGGCACCACAAAAGTTGTTCTACCTGCTTTCTGGGCTGAGATGGGGAACCGCTGAATTTTGGAGTCGGCTGGTGACAAAATGTTCCAAACACACCCCATGCACAACTCCACCGGGGAAGGTGCCAGACAGGAGTTCTCTTAGTAGTTTTTACACTACCTTGGTAGGCACCTGAATGGCACCACAAAAGTTGTTCTACCTGCTTTCTGGGCTGAGATGGGGAACCGCTGAATTTTGGAGTCGGCTGGTGACAAAATGTTCCAAAGACACCCCATGCACAACTCCACCGGGGAAGGTGCCAGACAGGAGTTCTCTTACTAGTTTTTACACTACCTTGGTAGGCACCTGAAAGACACCACAAAAGTTGTTCTACCTGCTTTCTGGGCTGAGATGGGGAACCGCTGAATTTTGGAGTCGGCCGGTGACAAAATGTTCCAAAGACACCCCATGCACAACTCCACCGGGGAAGGTGCCAGACAGGAGTTCTCTTAATAGTTTTTACACTACCTTGGTAGGCACCTGAATGGCACAACAAAAGTTGTTCTACCTGCTTTCTGGGCTGAGATGGGGAACCGCTGAATTTTGGAGTCGGCTGGTGACAAAATGTTCCAAACACACCCCATGCACAACTCCACCGGGGAGGGTGCCAGACAGGAGTTCTCTTACTAGTTTTTACACTACCTTGGTAGGCACCTGAAAGGCAGCACAAAAGTTGTTCTACCTGCTTTCTGGGCTGAGATGGGGAACCGCTGAATTTTGGACTCGGCCGGTGACAAAATGTTCCAAAGACACCCCATGCACAACTCCACCGGGGAAGGTGCCAGACAGGAGTTCTCCTGGTAGTTTTTACATTGCTCCGGTAGGCATCTGAAAGACACCACAAAAGTTGTTCTACCTGCTTTCTGGGCTGAGATGGGGAACCGCTGAATTTTGGAGTCGGCTGGTGACAAAATGTTCCAAACACACCCCATGCACAACTCCACCGGGGAAGGTGCCAGACAGGAGTTCTCTTAATAGTTTTTACACTACCTTGGTAGGCATCTGAAAGACACCACAAAAGTTGTTCTACCTGCTTTCTGGGCTGAGATGGGGAACCGCTGAATTTTGGACTCGGCTGGTGACAAAATGTTCCAAAGACACCCCATGCACAACTCCACCGGGGAAGGTGCCAGACAGGAGTTCTCCTGGTAGTTTTTACATTGCTCCGGTAGGCATCTGAAAGACACCACAAAAGTTGTTCTACCTGCTTTCTGGGCTGAGATGGGGAACCGCTGAATTTTGGACTCGGCCGGTGACAAAATGTTCCAAACACACCCCATGCACAACTCCACCGGGGAAGGTGCCAGACAGGAGTTCTCTGAGTAGTTTTTACACTACCTTGGTAGGCATCTGAAAGGCACCACAAAAGTTGTTCTACCTGCTTTCTGGGCTGAGATGGGGAACCGCTGAATTTTGGAGTCGGCCGGTGACAAAATGTTCCAAAGACACCCCATGCACAACTCCACCGGGGAAGGTGCCAGACAGGAGTTCTCCTGGTAGTTTTTACATTGCTCCGGTAGGCATCTGAAAGACACCACAAAAGTTGTTCTACCTGCTTTCTGGGCTGAGATGGGGAACCGCTGAATTTTGGACTCGGCCGGTGACAAAATGTTCCAAAGACACCCCATGCACAACTCCACCGGGGAAGGTGCCAGACAGGAGTTCTCCTGGTAGTTTTTACATTGCTCCGGTAGGCATCTGAAAGACACCACAAAAGTTGTTCTACCTGCTTTCTGGGCTGAGATGGGGAACCGCTGAATTTTGGACTCGGCCGGTGACAAAATGTTCCAAACACACCCCATGCACAACTCCACCGGGGAAGGTGCCAGACAGGAGTTCTCTTAATAGTTTTTACACTACCTTGGTAGGCATCTGAAAGACACCACAAAAGTTGTTCTACCTGCTTTCTGGGCTGAGATGGGGAACCGCTGAATTTTGGAGTCGGCTGGTGACAAAATGTTCCAAACACACCCCATGCACAACTCCACCGGGGAAGGTGCCAGACAGGAGTTCTCCTGGTAGTTTTTACATTGCTCCGGTAGGCATCTGAAAGACACCACAAAAGTTGTTCTACCTGCTTTCTGGGCTGAGATGGGGAACCGCTGAATTTTGGAGTCGGCTGGTGACAAAATGTTCCAAACACACCCCATGCACAACTCCACCGGGGAAGGTGCCAGACAGGAGTTCTCTTAGTAGTTTTTACACTACCTTGGTAGGCAGCTGAAAGGCACCACAAAAGTTGTTCTACCTGCTTTCTGGGCTGAGATGGGGAACCGCTGAATTTTGGACTCGGCCGGTGACAAAATGTTCCAAACACACCCCATGCACAACTCCACCGGGGAAGGTGCCAGACAGGAGTTCTCCTGGTAGTTTTTACATTGCTCCGGTAGGCATCTGAAAGACACCACAAAAGTTGTTCTACCTGCTTTGTGGGCTGAGATGGGGAACCGCTGAATTTTGGAGTCGGCTGGTGACAAAATGTTCCAAACACACCCCATGCACAACTCCACCGGGGAAGGTGCCAGACAGGAGTTCTCCTGGTAGTTTTTACATTGCTCCGGTAGGCATCTGAAAGACAGCACAAAAGTTGTTCTACCTGCTTTCTGGGCTGAGATGGGGAACCGCTGAATTTTGGACTCGGCCGGTGACAAAATGTTCCAAACACACCCCATGCACAACTCCACCGGGGAAGGTGCCAGACAGGAGTTCTCTGAGTAGTTTTTACACTACCTTGGTAGGCAGCTGAAAGGCACCACAAAAGTTGTTCTACCTGCTTTCTGGGCTGAGATGGGGAACCGCTGAATTTTGGAGTCGGCCGGTGACAAAATGTTCCAAAGACACCCCATGCACAACTCCACCGGGGAAGGTGCCAGACAGGAGTTCTCCTGGTAGTTTTTACATTGCTCCGGTAGGCATCTGAAAGACACCACAAAAGTTGTTCTACCTGCTTTCTGGGCTGAGATGGGGAACCGCTGAATTTTGGAGTCGGCCGGTGACAAAATGTTCCAAACACACCCCCTGCACAACTCCACCGGGGAAGGTGCCAGACAGGAGTTCTCCTGGTAGTTTTTACATTGCTCCGGTAGGCATCTGAAAGACAGCACAAAAGTTGTTCTACCTGCTTTCTGGGCTGAGATGGGGAACCGCTGAATTTTGGACTCGGCCGGTGACAAAATGTTCCAAACACACCCCATGCACAACTCCACCGGGGAAGGTGCCAGACAGGAGTTCTCTTAATAGTTTTTACACTACCTTGGTAGGCATCTGAAAGACACCACAAAAGTTGTTCTACCTGCTTTCTGGGCTGAGATGGGGAACCGCTGAAGTTTGGACTCGGCCGGTGACAAAATGTTCCAAACACACCCCATGCACAACTCCACCGGGGAAGGTGCCAGACAGGAGTTCTCCTGGTAGTTTTTACACTACCTTGGTAGGCACCTGAATAGCACCACAAAAGTTGTTCTACCTGCTTTCTGGGCTGAGATGGGGAACCGCTGAATTTTGGAGTCGGCTGGTGACAAAATATTCCAAACACACCCCATGCACAACTCCACCGGGGAAGGTGCCAGACAGGAGTTCTCCTGGTAGTTTTTACATTGCTCCGGTAGGCATCTGAAAGACACCACAAAAGTTGTTCTACCTGCTTTCTGGGCTGAGATGGGGAACCGCTGAATTTTGGAGTCGGCCGGTGACAAAATGTTCCAAAGACAGCCCATGCACAACTCCACCGGGGAAGGTGCCAGACAGGAGTTCTCCTGGTAGTTTTTACACTACCTTGGTAGGCATCTGAAAGACACCACAAAAGTTGTTCTACCTGCTTTCTGGGCTGAGATGGGGAACCGCTGAATTTTGGACTCGGCCGGTGACAAAATGTTCCAAACACACCCCTTGCACAACTCCACCGGGGAAGGTGCCAGACAGGAGTTCTCCTGGTAGTTTTTACACTACCTTGGTAGGCAGCTGAAAGGCACCACAAAAGTTGTTCTACCTGCTTTCTGGGCTGAGATGGGGAACCGCTGAATTTTGGACTCGGCCGGTGACAAAATGTTCCAAACACACCCCATGCACAACTCCACCGGGGAAGGTGCCAGACAGGAGTTCTCTTAGTAGTTTTTACACTACCTTGGTAGGCATCTGAAAGACACCACAAAAGTTGTTCTACCTGCTTTCTGGGCTGAGATGGGGAACCGCTGAATTTTGGACTCGGCCGGTGACAAAATGTTCCAAACACACCCCATGCACAACTCCACCGGGGAAGGTGCCAGACAGGAGTTCTCTTAGTAGTTTTTACACTACCTTGGTAGGCAGCTGAAAGGCACCACAAAAGTTGTTCTACCTGCTTTCTGGGCTGAGATGGGGAACCGCTGAATTTTGGACTCGGCTGGTGACAAAATGTTCCAAACACACCCCCTGCACAACTCCACCGGGGAAGGTGCCAGACAGGTGTTCTCTTATTAGTTTTTACACTACCTTGGTAGGCAGCTGAAAGACACCACAAAAGTTGTTCTACCTGCTTTCTGGGCTGAGATGGGGAACCGCTGAATTTTGGACTCGGCCGGTGACAAAATGTTCCAAACACACCCCATGCACAACTCCACCGGGGAAGGTGCCAGACAGGAGTTCTCCTGGTAGTTTTTACATTGCTCCGGTAGGCATCTGAAAGACACCGCAAAAGTTGTTCTACCTGCTTTCTGGGCTGAGATGGGGAACCGCTGAATTTTGGACTCGGCCGGTGACAAAATGTTCCAAACACACCCCTTGCACAATTCCACCGGGGAAGGTGCCAGACAGGAGTTCTCCTGGTAGTTTTTACACTACCTTGGTAGGCATCTGAAAGACACCACAAAAGTTGTTCTACCTGCTTTCTGGGCTGAGATGGGGAACCGCTGAATTTTGGACTCGGCCGGTGACAAAATGTTCCAAACACACCCCATGCACAACTCCACCGGGGAAGGTGCCAGACAGGAGTTCTCTTAGTAGTTTTTACACTACCTTGGTAGGCAGCTGAAAGGCACCACAAAAGTTGTTCTACCTGCTTTCTGGGCTGAGATGGGGAACCGCTGAATTTTGGACTCGGCTGGTGACAAAATGTTCCAAACACACCCCATGCACAACTCCACCGGGGAAGGTGCCAGACAGGAGTTCTCTTATTAGTTTTTACACTACCTTGGTAGGCAGCTGAAAGACACCACAAAAGTTGTTCTACCTGCTTTCTGGGCTGAGATGGGGAACCGCTGAATTTTGGAGTCGGCCGGTGACAAAATGTTCCAAACACACCCCATGCACAACTCCACCGGGGAAGGTGCCAGACAGGAGTTCTCCTGGTAGTTTTTACATTGCTCCGGTAGGCATCTGAAAGACACCGCAAAAGTTGTTCTACCTGCTTTCTGGGCTGAGATGGGGAACCGCTGAATTTTGGACTCGGCCGGTGACAAAATGTTCCAAACACACCCCTTGCACAACTCCACCGGGGAAGGTGCCAGACAGGAGTTCTCCTGGTAGTTTTTACACTACCTTGGTAGGCATCTGAAAGACACCACAAAAGTTGTTCTACCTGCTTTCTGGGCTGAGATGGGGAACCGCTGAATTTTGGACTCGGCCGGTGACAAAATGTTCCAAACACACCCCATGCACAACTCCACCGGGGAAGGTGCCAGACAGGAGTTCTCTTAGTAGTTTTTACACTACCTTGGTAGGCAGCTGAAAGGCACCACAAAAGTTGTTCTACCTGCTTTCTGGGCTGAGATGGGGAACCGCTGAATTTTGGACTCGGCTGGTGACAAAATGTTCCAAACACACCCCATGCACAACTCCACCGGGGAAGGTGCCAGACAGGTGTTCTCTTATTAGTTTTTACACTACCTTGGTAGGCATCTGAAAGACACCACAAAAGTTGTTCTACCTGCTTTCTGGGCTGAGATGGGGAACCGCTGAATTTTGGACTCGGCCGGTGACAAAATGTTCCAAACACACCCCATGCACAACTCCACCGGGGAAGGTGCCAGACAGGAGTTCTCTTAGTAGTTTTTACACTACCTTGGTAGGCAGCTGAAAGGCACCACAAAAGTTGTTCTACCTGCTTTCTGGGCTGAGATGGGGAACCGCTGAATTTTGGAGTCGGCTGGTGACAAAATGTTCCAAACACACCCCATGCACAACTCCACCGGGGAAGGTGCCAGACAGGAGTTCTCTTAGTAGTTTTTACACTACCTTGGTAGGCAGCTGAAAGGCACCACAAAAGTTGTTCTACCTGCTTTCTGGGCTGAGATGGGGAACCGCTGAATTTTGGACTCGGCCGGTGACAAAATGTTCCAAACACACCCCATGCACAACTCCACCGGGGAAGGTGCCAGACAGGAGTTCTCCTGGTAGTTTTTACACTACCTTGGTAGGCACCTGAATGGCACCACAAAAGTTGTTCTACCTGCTTTCTGGGTTGAGATGGGGAACCGCTGAATTTTGGAGTCGGCCGGTGACAAAATGTTCCAAAGACACCCCATGCACAACTCCACCGGGGAAGGTGCCAGACAGGAGTTCTCCTGGTAGTTTTTACATTGCTCCGGTAGGCATCTGAAAGACACCACAAAAGTTGTTCTACCTGCTTTCTGGGCTGAGATGGGGAACCGCTGAATTTTGGACTCGGCTGGTGACAAAATGTTCCAAACACACCCCATGCACAACTCCACCGGGGAAGGTGCCAGACAGGAGTTCTCCTGGTAGTTTTTACACTACCTTGGTAGGCATCTGAAAGACACCACAAAAGTTGTTCTACCTGCTTTCTGGGCTGAGATGGGGAACCGCTGAATTTTGGACTCGGCCGGTGACAAAATGTTCCAAACACACCCCCTGCACAACTCCACCGGGGAAGGTGCCAGACAGGAGTTCTCCTGGTAGTTTTTACATTGCTCCGGTAGGCATCTGAAAGGCACCACAAAAGTTGTTCTACCTGCTTTCTGGGCTGAGATGGGGAACCGCTGAATTTTGAACTCGGCTGGTGACAAAATGTTCCAAACACACCCCATGCACAACTCCACCGGGGAAGGTGCCAGACAGGAGTTCTCTTAGTAGTTTTTACACTACCTTGGTAGGCAGCTGAAAGGCACCACAAAAGTTGTTCTACCTGCTTTCTGGGCTGAGATGGGGAACCGCTGAATTTTGGACTCGGCCTGTGACAAAATGTTCCAAACACACCCCCTGCACAACTCCACCGGGGAAGGTGCCAGACAGGAGTTCTCCTGGTAGTTTTTACACTACCTTGGTAGGCAGCTGAAAGGCACCACAAAAGTTGTTCTACCTGCTTTCTGGGCTGAGATGGGGAACCGCTGAATTTTGGAGTCGGCTGGTGACAAAATGTTCCAAAGACACCCCATGCACAACTCCACCGGGGAAGGTGCCAGACAGGAGTTCTCCTGGTAGTTTTTACATTGCTCCGGTAGGCATCTGAAAGACACCACAAAAGTTGTTCTACCTGCTTTCTGGGCTGAGATGGGGAACCGCTGAATTTTGGAGTCGGCCGGTGACAAAATGTTCCAAACACACCCCATGCACAACTCCACCGGGGAAGGTGCCAGACAGGTGTTCTCTTATTAGTTTTTACACTACCTTGGTAGGCATCTGAAAGGCACCACAAAAGTTGTTCTACCTGCTTTCTGGGCTGAGATGGGGAACCGCTGAATTTTGGACTCGGCCGGTGACAAAATGTTCCAAACACACCCCATGCACAACTCCACCGGGGAAGGTGCCAGACAGGAGTTCTCTTAATAGTTTTTACACTACCTTGGTAGGCATCTGAAAGACACCACAAAAGTTGTTCTACCTGCTTTCTGGGCTGAGATGGGGAACCGCTGAATTTTGGACTCGGCTGGTGACAAAATGTTCCAAACACACCCCATGCACAACTCCACCGGGGAAGGTGCCAGACAGGAGTTCTCTTAGTAGTTTTTACACTACCTTGGTAGGCAGCTGAAAGGCACCACAAAAGTTGTTCTACCTGCTTTCTGGGCTGAGATGGGGAACCGCTGAATTTTGGACTCGGCTGGTGACAAAATGTTCCAAACACACCCCCTGCACAACTCCACCGGGGAAGGTGCCAGACAGGTGTTCTCTTATTAGTTTTTACACTACCTTGGTAGGCATCTGAAAGACACCACAAAAGTTGTTCTACCTGCTTTCTGGGCTGAGATGGGGAACCGCTGAATTTTGGACTCGGCCGGTGACAAAATGTTCCAAACACACCCCATGCACAACTCCACCGGGGAAGGTGCCAGACAGGAGTTCTCCTGGTAGTTTTTACATTGCTCCGGTAGGCATCTGAAAGACACCGCAAAAGTTGTTCTACCTGCTTTCTGGGCTGAGATGGGGAACCGCTGAATTTTGGACTCGGCTGGTGACAAAATGTTCCAAACACACCCCCTGCACAACTCCACCGGGGAAGGTGCCAGACAGGTGTTCTCTTATTAGTTTTTACACTACCTTGGTAGGCAGCTGAAAGACACCACAAAAGTTGTTCTACCTGCTTTCTGGGCTGAGATGGGGAACCGCTGAATTTTGGACTCGGCCGGTGACAAAATGTTCCAAACACACCCCATGCACAACTCCACCGGGGAAGGTGCCAGACAGGAGTTCTCTTAGTAGTTTTTACACTACATTGGTAGGCAGCTGAAAGGCACCACAAAAGTTGTTCTACCTGCTTTCTGGGCTGAGATGGGGAACCGCTGAATTTTGGAGTCGGCTGGTGACAAAATGTTCCAAACACACCCCATGCACAACTCCACCGGGGAAGGTGCCAGACAGGAGTTCTCTTAGTAGTTTTTACACTACCTTGGTAGGCAGCTGAAAGGCACCACAAAAGTTGTTCTACCTGCTTTCTGGGCTGAGATGGGGAACCGCTGAATTTTGGACTCGGCCTGTGACAAAATGTTCCAAACACACCCCATGCACAACTCCACCGGGGAAGGTGCCAGACAGGAGTTCTCCTGGTAGTTTTTACACTACCTTGGTAGGCACCTGAATGGCACCACAAAAGTTGTTCTACCTGCTTTCTGGGCTGAGATGGGGAACCGCTGAATTTTGGACTCGGCTGGTGACAAAATGTTCCAAACACACCCCCTGCACAACTCCACCGGGGAAGGTGCCAGACAGGTGTTCTCTTATTAGTTTTTACACTACCTTGGTAGGCATCTGAAAGACACCACAAAAGTTGTTCTACCTGCTTTCTGGGCTGAGATGGGGAACCGCTGAATTTTGGACTCGGCCGGTGACAAAATGTTCCAAACACACCCCATGCACAACTCCACCGGGGAAGGTGCCAGACAGGAGTTCTCCTGGTAGTTTTTACATTGCTCCGGTAGGCATCTGAAAGACACCGCAAAAGTTGTTCTACCTGCTTTCTGGGCTGAGATGGGGAACCGCTGAATTTTGGACTCGGCTGGTGACAAAATGTTCCAAACACACCCCCTGCACAACTCCACCGGGGAAGGTGCCAGACAGGTGTTCTCTTATTAGTTTTTACACTACCTTGGTAGGCAGCTGAAAGACACCACAAAAGTTGTTCTACCTGCTTTCTGGGCTGAGATGGGGAACCGCTGAATTTTGGACTCGGCCGGTGACAAAATGTTCCAAACACACCCCATGCACAACTCCACCGGGGAAGGTGCCAGACAGGAGTTCTCTTAGTAGTTTTTACACTACATTGGTAGGCAGCTGAAAGGCACCACAAAAGTTGTTCTACCTGCTTTCTGGGCTGAGATGGGGAACCGCTGAATTTTGGAGTCGGCTGGTGACAAAATGTTCCAAACACACCCCATGCACAACTCCACCGGGGAAGGTGCCAGACAGGAGTTCTCTTAGTAGTTTTTACACTACCTTGGTAGGCAGCTGAAAGGCACCACAAAAGTTGTTCTACCTGCTTTCTGGGCTGAGATGGGGAACCGCTGAATTTTGGACTCGGCCTGTGACAAAATGTTCCAAACACACCCCATGCACAACTCCACCGGGGAAGGTGCCAGACAGGAGTTCTCCTGGTAGTTTTTACACTACCTTGGTAGGCACCTGAATGGCACCACAAAAGTTGTTCTACCTGCTTTCTGGGTTGAGATGGGGAACCGCTGAATTTTGGAGTCGGCCGGTGACAAAATGTTCCAAAGACACCCCATGCACAACTCCACCGGGGAAGGTGCCAGACAGGAGTTCTCCTGGTAGTTTTTACATTGCTCCGGTAGGCATCTGAAAGACACCACAAAAGTTGTTCTACCTGCTTTCTGGGCTGAGATGGGGAACCGCTGAATTTTGGACTCGGCCGGTGACAAAATGTTCCAAACACACCCCATGCACAACTCCACTGGGGAAGGTGCCAGACAGGAGTTCTCCTGGTAGTTTTTACATTGCTCCGGTAGGCATCTGAAAGACACCACAAAAGTTGTTCTACCTGCTTTCTGGGCTGAGATGGGGAACCGCTGAATTTTGGACTCGGCTGGTGACAAAATGTTCCAAACACACCCCATGCACAACTCCACCGGGGAAGGTGCCAGACAGGTGTTCTCTTATTAGTTTTTACACTACCTTGGTAGGCAGCTGAAAGACACCACAAAAGTTGTTCTACCTGCTTTCTGGGCTGAGATGGGGAACCGCTGAATTTTGGACTCGGCCGGTGACAAAATGTTCCAAACACACCCCATGCACAACTCCACCGGGGAAGGTGCCAGACAGGAGTTCTCCTGGTAGTTTTTACATTGCTCCGGTAGGCATCTGAAAGACACCACAAAAGTTGTTCTACCTGCTTTCTGGGCTGAGATGGGGAACCGCTGAATTTTGGACTCGGCCGGTGACAAAATGTTCCAAAGACACCCCATGCACAACTCCACCGGGGAAGGTGCCAGACAGGAGTTCTCTTAATAGTTTTTACACTACCTTGGTAGGCATCTGAAAGACACCACAAAAGTTGTTCTACCTGCTTTCTGGGCTGAGATGGGGAACCGCTGAATTTTGGACTCGGCCGGTGACAAAATGTTCCAAACACACCCCATGCACAACTCCACCGGGGAAGGTGCCAGACAGGAGTTCTCCTGGTAGTTTTTACATTGCTCCGGTAGGCATCTGAAAGACACCGCAAAAGTTGTTCTACCTGCTTTCTGGGCTGAGATGGGGAACCGCTGAATTTTGGACTCGGCCGGTGACAAAATGTTCCAAACACACCCCTTGCACAATTCCACCGGGGAAGGTGCCAGACAGGAGTTCTCCTGGTAGTTTTTACACTACCTTGGTAGGCATCTGAAAGACACCACAAAAGTTGTTCTACCTGCTTTCTGGGCTGAGATGGGGAACCGCTGAATTTTGGACTCGGCCGGTGACAAAATGTTCCAAACACACCCCATGCACAACTCCACCGGGGAAGGTGCCAGACAGGAGTTCTCTTAGTAGTTTTTACACTACCTTGGTAGGCAGCTGAAAGGCACCACAAAAGTTGTTCTACCTGCTTTCTGGGCTGAGATGGGGAACCGCTGAATTTTGGACTCGGCTGGTGACAAAATGTTCCAAACACACCCCCTGCACAACTCCACCGGGGAAGGTGCCAGACAGGAGTTCTCTTATTAGTTTTTACACTACCTTGGTAGGCAGCTGAAAGACACCACAAAAGTTGTTCTACCTGCTTTCTGGGCTGAGATGGGGAACCGCTGAATTTTGGAGTCGGCCGGTGACAAAATGTTCCAAACACACCCCATGCACAACTCCACCGGGGAAGGTGCCAGACAGGAGTTCTCCTGGTAGTTTTTACATTGCTCCGGTAGGCATCTGAAAGACACCGCAAAAGTTGTTCTACCTGCTTTCTGGGCTGAGATGGGGAACCGCTGAATTTTGGACTCGGCCGGTGACAAAATGTTCCAAACACACCCCTTGCACAACTCCACCGGGGAAGGTGCCAGACAGGAGTTCTCCTGGTAGTTTTTACACTACCTTGGTAGGCATCTGAAAGACACCACAAAAGTTGTTCTACCTGCTTTCTGGGCTGAGATGGGGAACCGCTGAATTTTGGACTCGGCCGGTGACAAAATGTTCCAAACACACCCCATGCACAACTCCACCGGGGAAGGTGCCAGACAGGAGTTCTCTTAGTAGTTTTTACACTACCTTGGTAGGCAGCTGAAAGGCACCACAAAAGTTGTTCTACCTGCTTTCTGGGCTGAGATGGGGAACCGCTGAATTTTGGACTCGGCTGGTGACAAAATGTTCCAAACACACCCCATGCACAACTCCACCGGGGAAGGTGCCAGACAGGTGTTCTCTTATTAGTTTTTACACTACCTTGGTAGGCAGCTGAAAGACACCACAAAAGTTGTTCTACCTGCTTTCTGGGCTGAGATGGGGAACCGCTGAATTTTGGACTCGGCCGGTGACAAAATGTTCCAAACACACCCCATGCACAACTCCACCGGGGAAGGTGCCAGACAGGAGTTCTCTTAGTAGTTTTTACACTACCTTGGTAGGCAGCTGAAAGGCACCACAAAAGTTGTTCTACCTGCTTTCTGGGCTGAGATGGGGAACGGCTGAATTTTGGAGTCGGCTGGTGACAAAATGTTCCAAACACACCCCATGCACAACTCCACCGGGGAAGGTGCCAGACAGGAGTTCTCTTAGTAGTTTTTACACTACCTTGGTAGGCAGCTGAAAGGCACCACAAAAGTTGTTCTACCTGCTTTCTGGGCTGAGATGGGGAACCGCTGAATTTTGGACTCGGCCTGTGACAAAATGTTCCAAACACACCCCATGCACAACTCCACCGGGGAAGGTGCCAGACAGGAGTTCTCCTGGTAGTTTTTACACTACCTTGGTAGGCACCTGAATGGCACCACAAAAGTTGTTCTACCTGCTTTCTGGGTTGAGATGGGGAACCGCTGAATTTTGGAGTCGGCCGGTGACAAAATGTTCCAAAGACACCCCATGCACAACTCCACCGGGGAAGGTGCCAGACAGGAGTTCTCCTGGTAGTTTTTACATTGCTCCGGTAGGCATCTGAAAGACACCACAAAAGTTGTTCTACCTGCTTTCTGGGCTGAGATGGGGAACCGCTGAATTTTGGACTCGGCTGGTGACAAAATGTTCCAAACACACCCCATGCACAACTCCACCGGGGAAGGTGCCAGACAGGAGTTCTCTTAGTAGTTTTTACACTACCTTGGTAGGCATCTGAAAGGCACCACAAAAGTTGTTCTACCTGCTTTCTGGGCTGAGATGGGGAACCGCTGAATTTTGGACTCGGCCTGTGACAAAATGTTCCAAACACACCCCATGCACAACTCCACCGGGGAAGGTGCCAGACAGGAGTTCTCCTGGTAGTTTTTACACTACCTTGGTAGGCAGCTGAAAGGCAGCACAAAAGTTGTTCTACCTGCTTTCTGGGCTGAGATGGGGAACCGCTGAATTTTGGAGTCGGCTGGTGACAAAATGTTCCAAACACACCCCATGCACAACTCCACCGGGGAAGGTGCCAGACAGGAGTTCTCCTGGTAGTTTTTACATTGCTCCGGTAGGCATCTGAAAGACACCACAAAAGTTGTTCTACCTGCTTTCTGGGCTGAGATGGGGAACCGCTGAATTTTGGAGTCGGCCGGTGACAAAATGTTCCAAAGACAGCCCATGCACAACTCCACCGGGGAAGGTGCCAGACAGGAGTTCTCATAGTAGTTTTTACACTACCTTGGTAGGCAGCTGAAAGGCAGCACAAAAGTTGTTCTACCTGCTTTCTGGGCTGAGATGGGGAACCGCTGAATTTTGGAGTCGGCCGGTGACAAAATGTTCCAAACACACCCCATGCACAACTCCACCGGGGAAGGTGCCAGACAGGAGTTCTCTTAATAGTTTTTACACTACCTTGGTAGGCATCTGAAAGACACCACAAAAGTTGTTCTACCTGCTTTCTGGGCTGAGATGGGGAACCGCTGAATTTTGGACTCGGCTGGTGACAAAATGTTCCAAACACACCCCATGCACAACTCCACCGGGGAAGGTGCCAGACAGGAGTTCTCTTAGTAGTTTTTACACTACCTTGGTAGGCAGCTGAAAGGCACCACAAAAGTTGTTCTACCTGCTTTCTGGGCTGAGATGGGGAACCGCTGAATTTTGGAGTCGGCTGGTGACAAAATGTTCCAAACACACCCCCTGCACAACTCCACCGGGGAAGGTGCCAGACAGGTGTTCTCTTATTAGTTTTTACACTACCTTGGTAGGCAGCTGAAAGACACCACAAAAGTTGTTCTACCTGCTTTCTGGGCTGAGATGGGGAACCGCTGAATTTTGGACTCGGCCGGTGACAAAATGTTCCAAACACACCCCATGCACAACTCCACCGGGGAAGGTGCCAGACAGGAGTTCTCCTGGTAGTTTTTACATTGCTCCGGTAGGCATCTGAAAGACACCGCAAAAGTTGTTCTACCTGCTTTCTGGGCTGAGATGGGGAACCGCTGAATTTTGGACTCGGCTGGTGACAAAATGTTCCAAACACACCCCATGCACAACTCCACCGGGGAAGGTGCCAGACAGGTGTTCTCTTATTAGTTTTTACACTACCTTGGTAGGCAGCTGAAAGACACCACAAAAGTTGTTCTACCTGCTTTCTGGGCTGAGATGGGGAACCGCTGAATTTTGGACTCGGCCGGTGACAAAATGTTCCAAACACACCCCATGCACAACTCCACCGGGGAAGGTGCCAGACAGGAGTTCTCTTAGTAGTTTTTACACTACATTGGTAGGCAGCTGAAAGGCACCACAAAAGTTGTTCTACCTGCTTTCTGGGCTGAGATGGGGAACCGCTGAATTTTGGAGTCGGCTGGTGACAAAATGTTCCAAACACACCCCATGCACAACTCCACCGGGGAAGGTGCCAGACAGGAGTTCTCTTAGTAGTTTTTACACTACCTTGGTAGGCAGCTGAAAGGCACCACAAAAGTTGTTCTACCTGCTTTCTGGGCTGAGATGGGGAACCGCTGAATTTTGGACTCGGCCTGTGACAAAATGTTCCAAAGACACCCCATGCACAACTCCACCGGGGAAGGTGCCAGACAGGAGTTCTCCTGGTAGTTTTTACACTACCTTGGTAGGCACCTGAATGGCACCACAAAAGTTGTTCTACCTGCTTTCTGGGTTGAGATGGGGAACCGCTGAATTTTGGAGTCGGCCGGTGACAAAATGTTCCAAAGACACCCCCTGCACAACTCCACCGGGGAAGGTGCCAGACAGGAGTTCTCCTGGTAGTTTTTACATTGCTCCGGTAGGCATCTGAAAGACACCACAAAAGTTGTTCTACCTGCTTTCTGGGCTGAGATGGGGAACCGCTGAATTTTGGACTCGGCTGGTGACAAAATGTTCCAAACACACCCCCTGCACAACTCCACCGGGGAAGGTGCCAGACAGGTGTTCTCTTATTAGTTTTTACACTACCTTGGTAGGCAGCTGAAAGACACCACAAAAGTTGTTCTACCTGCTTTCTGGGCTGAGATGGGGAACCGCTGAATTTTGGACTCGGCCGGTGACAAAATGTTCCAAACACACCCCATGCACAACTCCACCGGGGAAGGTGCCAGACAGGAGTTCTCTTAGTAGTTTTTACACTACATTGGTAGGCAGCTGAAAGGCACCACAAAAGTTGTTCTACCTGCTTTCTGGGCTGAGATGGGGAACCGCTGAATTTTGGAGTCGGCTGGTGACAAAATGTTCCAAACACACCCCATGCACAACTCCACCGGGGAAGGTGCCAGACAGGAGTTCTCTTAGTAGTTTTTACACTACCTTGGTAGGCAGCTGAAAGGCACCACAAAAGTTGTTCTACCTGCTTTCTGGGCTGAGATGGGGAACCGCTGAATTTTGGAGTCGGCTGGTGACAAAATGTTCCAAAGACACCCCATGCACAACTCCACCGGGGAAGGTGCCAGACAGGAGTTCTCCTGGTAGTTTTTACATTGCTCCGGTAGGCATCTGAAAGACACCACAAAAGTTGTTCTACCTGCTTTCTGGGCTGAGATGGGGAACCGCTGAATTTTGGAGTCGGCCGGTGACAAAATGTTCCAAAGACAGCCCATGCACAACTCCACCGGGGAAGGTGCCAGACAGGTGTTCTCTTATTAGTTTTTACACTACCTTGGTAGGCATCTGAAAGGCACCACAAAAGTTGTTCTACCTGCTTTCTGGGCTGAGATGGGGAACCGCTGAATTTTGGACTCGGCCGGTGACAAAATGTTCCAAACACACCCCATGCACAACTCCACCGGGGAAGGTGCCAGACAGGAGTTCTCTTAATAGTTTTTACACTACCTTGGTAGGCATCTGAAAGACACCACAAAAGTTGTTCTACCTGCTTTCTGGGCTGAGATGGGGAACCGCTGAATTTTGGACTCGGCTGGTGACAAAATGTTCCAAACACACCCCATGCACAACTCCACCGGGGAAGGTGCCAGACAGGAGTTCTCTTAGTAGTTTTTACACTACCTTGGTAGGCAGCTGAAAGGCACCACAAAAGTTGTTCTACCTGCTTTCTGGGCTGAGATGGGGAACCGCTGAATTTTGGACTCGGCTGGTGACAAAATGTTCCAAACACACCCCCTGCACAACTCCACCGGGGAAGGTGCCAGACAGGTGTTCTCTTATTAGTTTTTACACTACCTTGGTAGGCAGCTGAAAGACACCACAAAAGTTGTTCTACCTGCTTTCTGGGCTGAGATGGGGAACCGCTGAATTTTGGACTCGGCCGGTGACAAAATGTTCCAAACACACCCCATGCACAACTCCACCGGGGAAGGTGCCAGACAGGAGTTCTCCTGGTAGTTTTTACATTGCTCCGGTAGGCATCTGAAAGACACCGCAAAAGTTGTTCTACCTGCTTTCTGGGCTGAGATGGGGAAACGCTGAATTTTGGACTCGGCTGGTGACAAAATGTTCCAAACACACCCCCTGCACAACTCCACCGGGGAAGGTGCCAGACAGGTGTTCTCTTATTAGTTTTTACACTACCTTGGTAGGCAGCTGAAAGACACCACAAAAGTTGTTCTACCTGCTTTCTGGGCTGAGATGGGGAACCGCTGAATTTTGGACTCGGCCGGTGACAAAATGTTCCAAACACACCCCATGCACAACTCCACCGGGGAAGGTGCCAGACAGGAGTTCTCTTAGTAGTTTTTACACTACATTGGTAGGCAGCTGAAAGGCACCACAAAAGTTGTTCTACCTGCTTTCTGGGCTGAGATGGGGAACCGCTGAATTTTGGAGTCGGCTGGTGACAAAATGTTCCAAACACACCCCATGCACAACTCCACCGGGGAAGGTGCCAGACAGGAGTTCTCTTAGTAGTTTTTACACTACCTTGGTAGGCAGCTGAAAGGCACCACAAAAGTTGTTCTACCTGCTTTCTGGGCTGAGATGGGGAACCGCTGAATTTTGGACTCGGCCTGTGACAAAATGTTCCAAACACACCCCATGCACAACTCCACCGGGGAAGGTGCCAGACAGGAGTTCTCCTGGTAGTTTTTACACTACCTTGGTAGGCACCTGAATGGCACCACAAAAGTTGTTCTACCTGCTTTCTGGGTTGAGATGGGGAACCGCTGAATTTTGGATTCGGCCGGTGACAAAATGTTCCAAAGACACCCCATGCACAACTCCACCGGGGAAGGTGCCAGACAGGAGTTCTCCTGGTAGTTTTTACATTGCTCCGGTAGGCATCTGAAAGACACCACAAAAGTTGTTCTACCTGCTTTCTGGGCTGAGATGGGGAACCGCTGAATTTTGGACTCGGCCGGTGACAAAATGTTCCAAACACACCCCATGCACAACTCCACCGGGGAAGGTGCCAGACAGGAGTTCTCCTGGTAGTTTTTACATTGCTCCGGTAGGCATCTGAAAGACACCGCAAAAGTTGTTCTACCTGCTTTCTGGGCTGAGATGGGGAACCGCTGAATTTTGGACTCGGCTGGTGACAAAATGTTCCAAACACACCCCCTGCACAACTCCACCGGGGAAGGTGCCAGACAGGTGTTCTCTTATTAGTTTTTACACTACCTTGGTAGGCAGCTGAAAGACACCACAAAAGTTGTTCTACCTGCTTTCTGGGCTGAGATGGGGAACCGCTGAATTTTGGACTCGGCCGGTGACAAAATGTTCCAAACACACCCCATGCACAACTCCACCGGGGAAGGTGCCAGACAGGAGTTCTCTTAGTAGTTTTTACACTACATTGGTAGGCAGCTGAAAGGCACCACAAAAGTTGTTCTACCTGCTTTCTGGGCTGAGATGGGGAACCGCTGAATTTTGGAGTCGGCTGGTGACAAAATGTTCCAAACACACCCCATGCACAACTCCACCGGGGAAGGTGCCAGACAGGAGTTCTCTTAGTAGTTTTTACACTACCTTGGTAGGCAGCTGAAAGGCACCACAAAAGTTGTTCTACCTGCTTTCTGGGCTGAGATGGGGAACCGCTGAATTTTGGACTCGGCCTGTGACAAAATGTTCCAAACACACCCCATGCACAACTCCACCGGGGAAGGTGCCAGACAGGAGTTCTCCTGGTAGTTTTTACACTACCTTGGTAGGCACCTGAATGGCACCACAAAAGTTGTTCTACCTGCTTTCTGGGTTGAGATGGGGAACCGCTGAATTTTGGAGTCGGCCGGTGACAAAATGTTCCAAAGACACCCCATGCACAACTCCACCGGGGAAGGTGCCAGACAGGAGTTCTCCTGGTAGTTTTTACATTGCTCCGGTAGGCATCTGAAAGACACCACAAAAGTTGTTCTACCTGCTTTCTGGGCTGAGATGGGGAACCGCTGAATTTTGGACTCGGCCGGTGACAAAATGTTCCAAACACACCCCATGCACAACTCCACTGGGGAAGGTGCCAGACAGGAGTTCTCCTGGTAGTTTTTACATTGCTCCGGTAGGCATCTGAAAGACACCACAAAAGTTGTTCTACCTGCTTTCTGGGCTGAGATGGGGAACCGCTGAATTTTGGACTCGGCTGGTGACAAAATGTTCCAAACACACCCCATGCACAACTCCACCGGGGAAGGTGCCAGACAGGTGTTCTCTTATTAGTTTTTACACTACCTTGGTAGGCACCTGAAAGACACCACAAAAGTTGTTCTACCTGCTTTCTGGGCTGAGATGGGGAACCTCTGAATTTTGGACTCGGCCGGTGACAAAATGTTCCAAACACACCCCATGCACAACTCCACCGGGGAAGGTGCCAGACAGGAGTTCTCCTGGTAGTTTTTACATTGCTCCGGTAGGCATCTGAAAGACACCACAAAAGTTGTTCTACCTGCTTTCTGGGCTGAGATGGGGAACCGCTGAATTTTGGACTCGGCTGGTGACAAAATGTTCCAAAGACACCCCATGCACAACTCCACCGGGGAAGGTGCCAGACAGGAGTTCTCTTAATAGTTTTTACACTACCTTGGTAGGCATCTGAAAGACACCACAAAAGTTGTTCTACCTGCTTTCTGGGCTGAGATGGGGAACCGCTGAATTTTGGACTCGGCTGGTGACAAAATGTTCCAAACACACCCCATGCACAACTCCACCGGGGAAGGTGCCAGACAGGAGTTCTCCTGGTAGTTTTTACACTACCTTGGTAGGCATCTGAAAGACACCACAAAAGTTGTTCTACCTGCTTTCTGGGCTGAGATGGGGAACCGCTGAATTTTGGACTCGGCCGGTGACAAAATGTTCCAAACACACCCCATGCACAACTCCACCGGGGAAGGTGCCAGACAGGAGTTCTCCTGGTAGTTTTTACATTGCTCCGGTAGGCATCTGAAAGACACCACAAAAGTTGTTCTACCTGCTTTCTGGGCTGAGTTGGGGAACCGCTGAATTTTGGAGTCGGCTGGTGACAAAATGTTCCAAAGACACCCCATGCACAACTCCACCGGGGAAGGTGCCAGACAGGAGTTCTCTTAGTAGTTTTTACACTACCTTGGTAGGCAGCTGAAAGGCACCACAAAAGTTGTTCTACCTGCTTTCTGGGCTGAGATGGGGAACCGCTGAATTTTGGACTCGGCCTGTGACAAAATGTTCCAAACACACCCCATGCACAACTCCACCGGGGAAGGTGCCAGACAGGAGTTCTCTTAATAGTTTTTACACTACCTTGGTAGGCACCTGAATGGCACCACAAAAGTTGTTCTACCTGCTTTCTGGGCTGAGATGGGGAACCGCTGAATTTTGGAGTCGGCTGGTGACAAAATGTTCCAAAGACACCCCATGCACAACTCCACCGGGGAAGGTGCCAGACAGGAGTTCTCCTGGTAGTTTTTACATTGCTCCGGTAGGCATCTGAAAGACACCACAAAAGTTGTTCTACCTGCTTTCTGGGCTGAGATGGGGAACCGCTGAATTTTGGAGTCGGCCGGTGACAAAATGTTCCAAACACACCCCATGCACAACTCCACCGGGGAAGGTGCCAGACAGGAGTTCTCCTGGTAGTTTTTACACTACCTTGGTAGGCATCTGAAAGGCACCACAAAAGTTGTTCTACCTGCTTTCTGGGCTGAGATGGGGAACCGCTGAATTTTGGACTCGGCCGGTGACAAAATGTTCCAAACACACCCCATGCACAACTCCACCGGGGAAGGTGCCAGACAGGAGTTCTCCTGGTAGTTTTTACATTGCTCCGGTAGGCATCTGAAAGACACCACAAAAGTTGTTCTACCTGCTTTCTGGGCTGAGATGGGGAACCGCTGAATTTTGGAGTCGGCTGGTGACAAAATGTTCCAAACACACCCCATGCACAACTCCACCGGGGAAGGTGCCAGACAGGAGTTCTCCTGGTAGTTTTTACACTACCTTCGTAGGCACCTGAATGGCACCACAAAAGTTGTTCTACCTGCTTTCTGGGTTGAGATGGGGAACCGCTGAATTTTGGAGTCGGCCGGTGACAAAATGTTCCAAAGACACCCCATGCACAACTCCACCGGGGAAGGTGCCAGACAGGAGTTCTCCTGGTAGTTTTTACATTGCTCCGGTAAGCATCTGAAAGACACCACAAAAGTTGTTCTACCTGCTTTCTGGGCTGAGATGGGGAACCGCTGAATTTTGGACTCGGCCTGTGACAAAATGTTCCAAACACACCCCATGCACAACTCCACCGGGGAAGGTGCCAGACAGGAGTTCTCCTGGTAGTTTTTACACTACCTTGGTAGGCACCTGAATGGCACCACAAAAGTTGTTCTACCTGCTTTCTGGGTTGAGATGGGGAACCGCTGAATTTTGGAGTCGGCCGGTGACAAAATGTTCCAAAGACACCCCATGCACAACTCCACCGGGGAAGGTGCCAGACAGGAGTTCTCCTGGTAGTTTTTACATTGCTCCGGTAGGCATCTGAAAGACACCACAAAAGTTGTTCTACCTGCTTTCTGGGCTGAGATGGGGAACCGCTGAATTTTGGACTCGGCTGGTGACAAAATGTTCCAAACACACCCCATGCACAACTCCACCGGGGAAGGTGCCAGACAGGAGTTCTCCTGGTAGTTTTTACACTACCTTGGTAGGCATCTGAAAGACACCACAAAAGTTGTTCTACCTGCTTTCTGGGCTGAGATGGGGAACCGCTGAATTTTGGACTCGGCCGGTGACAAAATGTTCCAAACACACCCCATGCACAACTCCACCGGGGAAGGTGCCAGACAGGAGTTCTCCTGGTAGTTTTTACATTGCTCCGGTAGGCATCTGAAAGGCACCACAAAAGTTGTTCTACCTGCTTTCTGGGCTGAGATGGGGAACCGCTGAATTTTGAACTCGGCTGGTGACAAAATGTTCCAAACACACCCCATGCACAACTCCACCGGGGAAGGTGCCAGACAGGAGTTCTCTTAGTAGTTTTTACACTACCTTGGTAGGCAGCTGAAAGGCACCACAAAAGTTGTTCTACCTGCTTTCTGGGCTGAGATGGGGAACCGCTGAATTTTGGACTCGGCCTGTGACAAAATGTTCCAAACACACCCCATGCACAACTCCACCGGGGAAGGTGCCAGACAGGAGTTCTCCTGGTAGTTTTTACACTAGCTTGGTAGGCACCTGAATGGCACCACAAAAGTTGTTCTACCTGCTTTCTGGGCTGAGATGGGGAACCGCTGAATTTTGGAGTCGGCTGGTGACAAAATGTTCCAAAGACACCCCATGCACAACTCCACCGGGGAAGGTGCCAGACAGGAGTTCTCCTGGTAGTTTTTACATTGCTCCGGTAGGCATCTGAAAGACACCACAAAAGTTGTTCTACCTGCTTTCTGGGCTGAGATGGGGAACCGCTGAATTTTGGAGTCGGCCGGTGACAAAATGTTCCAAAGACAGCCCATGCACAACTCCACCGGGGAAGGTGCCAGACAGGAGTTCTCTTAGTAGTTTTTACACTACCTTGGTAGGCAGCTGAAAGGCAGCACAAAAGTTGTTCTACCTGCTTTCTGGGCTGAGATGGGGAACCGCTGAATTTTGGACTCGGCCGGTGACAAAATGTTCCAAACACACCCCATGCACAACTCCACCGGGGAAGGTGCCAGACAGGAGTTCTCTTAATAGTTTTTACACTACCTTGGTAGGCATCTGAAAGACACCACAAAAGTTGTTCTACCTGCTTTCTGGGCTGAGATGGGGAACCGCTGAATTTTGGACTCGGCTGGTGACAAAATGTTCCAAACACACCCCATGCACAACTCCACCGGGGAAGGTGCCAGACAGGAGTTCTCTTAGTAGTTTTTACACTACCTTGGTAGGCAGCTGAAAGGCACCACAAAAGTTGTTCTACCTGCTTTCTGGGCTGAGATGGGGAACCGCTGAATTTTGGACTCGGCTGGTGACAAAATGTTCCAAACACACCCCCTGCACAACTCCACCGGGGAAGGTGCCAGACAGGTGTTCTCTTATTAGTTTTTACACTACCTTGGTAGGCAGCTGAAAGACACCACAAAAGTTGTTCTACCTGCTTTCTGGGCTGAGATGGGGAACCGCTGAATTTTGGACTCGGCCGGTGACAAAATGTTCCAAACACACCCCATGCACAACTCCACCGGGGAAGGTGCCAGACAGGAGTTCTCCTGGTAGTTTTTACATTGCTCCGGTAGGCATCTGAAAGACACCGCAAAAGTTGTTCTACCTGCTTTCTGGGCTGAGATGGGGAACCGCTGAATTTTGGACTCGGCTGGTGACAAAATGTTCCAAACACACCCCCTGCACAACTCCACCGGGGAAGGTGCCAGACAGGTGTTCTCTTATTAGTTTTTACACTACCTTGGTAGGCAGCTGAAAGACACCACAAAAGTTGTTCTACCTGCTTTCTGGGCTGAGATGGGGAACCGCTGAATTTTGGACTCGGCCGGTGACAAAATGTTCCAAACACACCCCATGCACAACTCCACCGGGGAAGGTGCCAGACAGGAGTTCTCTTAGTAGTTTTTACACTACATTGGTAGGCAGCTGAAAGGCACCACAAAAGTTGTTCTACCTGCTTTCTGGGCTGAGATGGGGAACCGCTGAATTTTGGAGTCGGCTGGTGACAAAATGTTCCAAACACACCCCATGCACAACTCCACCGGGGAAGGTGCCAGACAGGAGTTCTCTTAGTAGTTTTTACACTACCTTGGTAGGCAGCTGAAAGGCACCACAAAAGTTGTTCTACCTGCTTTCTGGGCTGAGATGGGGAACCGCTGAATTTTGGACTCGGCCGGTGACAAAATGTTCCAAAGACACCCCATGCACAACTCCACCGGGGAAGGTGCCAGACAGGAGTTCTCCTGGTAGTTTTTACACTACCTTGGTAGACACCTGAATGGCACCACAAAAGTTGTTCTACCTGCTTTCTGGGTTGAGATGGGGAACCGCTGAATTTTGGAGTCGGCCGGTGACAAAATGTTCCAAAGACACCCCCTGCACAACTCCACCGGGGAAGGTGCCAGACAGGAGTTCTCCTGGTAGTTTTTACATTGCTCCGGTAGGCATCTGAAAGACACCACAAAAGTTGTTCTACCTGCTTTCTGGGCTGAGATGGGGAACCGCTGAATTTTGGACTCGGCTGGTGACAAAATGTTCCAAACACACCCCCTGCACAACTCCACCGGGGAAGGTGCCAGACAGGTGTTCTCTTATTAGTTTTTACACTACCTTGGTAGGCAGCTGAAAGACACCACAAAAGTTGTTCTACCTGCTTTCTGGGCTGAGATGGGGAACCGCTGAATTTTGGACTCGGCCGGTGACAAAATGTTCCAAACACACCCCATGCACAACTCCACCGGGGAAGGTGCCAGACAGGAGTTCTCTTAGTAGTTTTTACACTACATTGGTAGGCAGCTGAAAGGCACCACAAAAGTTGTTCTACCTGCTTTCTGGGCTGAGATGGGGAACCGCTGAATTTTGGAGTCGGCTGGTGACAAAATGTTCCAAACACACCCCATGCACAACTCCACCGGGGAAGGTGCCAGACAGGAGTTCTCTTAGTAGTTTTTACACTACCTTGGTAGGCAGCTGAAAGGCACCACAAAAGTTGTTCTACCTGCTTTCTGGGCTGAGATGGGGAACCGCTGAATTTTGGAGTCGGCTGGTGACAAAATGTTCCAAAGACACCCCATGCACAACTCCACCGGGGAAGGTGCCAGACAGGAGTTCTCCTGGTAGTTTTTACATTGCTCCGGTAGGCATCTGAAAGACACCACAAAAGTTGTTCTACCTGCTTTCTGGGCTGAGATGGGGAACCGCTGAATTTTGGAGTCGGCCGGTGACAAAATGTTCCAAAGACAGCCCATGCACAACTCCACCGGGGAAGGTGCCAGACAGGTGTTCTCTTATTAGTTTTTACACTACCTTGGTAGGCATCTGAAAGGCACCACAAAAGTTGTTCTACCTGCTTTCTGGGCTGAGATGGGGAACCGCTGAATTTTGGACTCGGCCGGTGACAAAATGTTCCAAACACACCCCATGCACAACTCCACCGGGGAAGGTGCCAGACAGGAGTTCTCTTAATAGTTTTTACACTACCTTGGTAGGCATCTGAAAGACACCACAAAAGTTGTTCTACCTGCTTTCTGGGCTGAGATGGGGAACCGCTGAATTTTGGACTCGGCTGGTGACAAAATGTTCCAAACACACCCCATGCACAACTCCACCGAGGAAGGTGCCAGACAGGAGTTCTCTTAGTAGTTTTTACACTACCTTGGTAGGCAGCTGAAAGGCACCACAAAAGTTGTTCTACCTGCTTTCTGGGCTGAGATGGGGAACCGCTGAATTTTGGACTCGGCTGGTGACAAAATGTTCCAAACACACCCCCTGCACAACTCCACCGGGGAAGGTGCCAGACAGGTGTTCTCTTAATAGTTTTTACACTACCTTGGTAGGCATCTGAAAGACACCACAAAAGTTGTTCTACCTGCTTTCTGGGCTGAGATGGGGAACCGCTGAATTTTGGACTCGGCCGGTGACAAAATGTTCCAAACACACCCCATGCACAACTCCACCGGGGAAGGTGCCAGACAGGAGTTCTCCTGGTAGTTTTTACATTGCTCCGGTAGGCATCTGAAAGACACCGCAAAAGTTGTTCTACCTGCTTTCTGGGCTGAGATGGGGAACCGCTGAATTTTGGACTCGGCTGGTGACAAAATGTTCCAAACACACCCCCTGCACAACTCCACCGGGGAAGGTGCCAGACAGGTGTTCTCTTATTAGTTTTTACACTACCTTGGTAGGCAGCTGAAAGACACCACAAAAGTTGTTCTACCTGCTTTCTGGGCTGAGATGGGGAACCGCTGAATTTTGGACTCGGCCGGTGACAAAATGTTCCAAACACACCCCATGCACAACTCCACCGGGGAAGGTGCCAGACAGGAGTTCTCTTAGTAGTTTTTACACTACATTGGTAGGCAGCTGAAAGGCACCACAAAAGTTGTTCTACCTGCTTTCTGGGCTGAGATGGGGAACCGCTGAATTTTGGACTCGGCTGGTGACAAAATGTTCCAAACACACCCCATGCACAACTCCACCGGGGAAGGTGCCAGACAGGAGTTCTCTTAGTAGTTTTTACACTACCTTGGTAGGCAGCTGAAAGGCACCACAAAAGTTGTTCTACCTGCTTTCTGGGCTGAGATGGGGAACCGCTGAATTTTGGACTCGGCCTGTGACAAAATGTTCCAAACACACCCCATGCACAACTCCACCGGGGAAGGTGCCAGACAGGAGTTCTCCTGGTAGTTTTTACACTACCTTGGTAGGCACCTGAATGGCACCACAAAAGTTGTTCTACCTGCTTTCTGGGTTGAGATGGGGAACCGCTGAATTTTGGAGTCGGCCGGTGACAAAATGTTCCAAAGACACCCCATGCACAACTCCACCGGGGAAGGTGCCAGACAGGAGTTCTCCTGGTAGTTTTTACATTGCTCCGGTAGGCATCTGAAAGACACCACAAAAGTTGTTCTACCTGCTTTCTGGGCTGAGATGGGGAACCGCTGAATTTTGGACTCGGCCGGTGACAAAATGTTCCAAACACACCCCATGCACAACTCCACTGGGGAAGGTGCCAGACAGGAGTTCTCCTGGTAGTTTTTACATTGCTCCGGTAGGCATCTGAAAGACACCACAAAAGTTGTTCTACCTGCTTTCTGGGCTGAGATGGGGAACCGCTGAATTTTGGACTCGGCTGGTGACAAAATGTTCCAAACACACCCCATGCACAACTCCACCGGGGAAGGTGCCAGACAGGTGTTCTCTTATTAGTTTTTACACTACCTTGGTAGGCACCTGAAAGACACCACAAAAGTTGTTCTACCTGCTTTCTGGGCTGAGATGGGGAACCTCTGAATTTTGGACTCGGCCGGTGACAAAATGTTCCAAACACACCCCATGCACAACTCCACCGGGGAAGGTGCCAGACAGGAGTTCTCCTGGTAGTTTTTACATTGCTCCGGTAGGCATCTGAAAGACACCACAAAAGTTGTTCTACCTGCTTTCTGGGCTGAGATGGGGAACCGCTGAATTTTGGACTCGGCCGGTGACAAAATGTTCCAAAGACACCCCATGCACAACTCCACCGGGGAAGGTGCCAGACAGGAGTTCTCTTAATAGTTTTTACACTACCTTGGTAGGCAGCTGAAAGACACCACAAAAGTTGTTCTACCTGCTTTCTGGGCTGAGATGGGGAACCGCTGAATTTTGGACTCGGCTGGTGACAAAATGTTCCAAACACACCCCATGCACAACTCCACCGGGGAAGGTGCCAGACAGGAGTTCTCCTGGTAGTTTTTACACTACCTTGGTAGGCATCTGAAAGACACCACAAAAGTTGTTCTACCTGCTTTCTGGGCTGAGATGGGGAACCGCTGAATTTTGGACTCGGCCGGTGACAAAATGTTCCAAAGACACCCCATGCACAACTCCACCGGGGAAGGTGCCAGACAGGAGTTCTCCTGGTAGTTTTTACATTGCTCCGGTAGGCATCTGAAAGACACCACAAAAGTTGTTCTACCTGCTTTCTGGGCTGAGATGGGGAACCGCTGAATTTTGGAGTCGGCTGGTGACAAAATGTTCCAAAGACACCCCATGCACAACTCCACCGGGGAAGGTGCCAGACAGGAGTTCTCTTAGTAGTTTTTACACTACCTTGGTAGGCAGCTGAAAGGCACCACAAAAGTTGTTCTACCTGCTTTCTGGGCTGAGATGGGGAACCGCTGAATTTTGGACTCGGCCTGTGACAAAATGTTCCAAACACACCCCATGCACAACTCCACCGGGGAAGGTGCCAGACAGGAGTTCTCTTAATAGTTTTTACACTACCTTGGTAGGCACCTGAATGGCACCACAAAAGTTGTTCTACCTGCTTTCTGGGCTGAGATGGGGAACCGCTGAATTTTGGAGTCGGCTGGTGACAAAATGTTCCAAAGACACCCCATGCACAACTCCACCGGGGAAGGTGCCAGACAGGAGTTCTCCTGGTAGTTTTTACATTGCTCCGGTAGGCATCTGAAAGACACCACAAAAGTTGTTCTACCTGCTTTCTGGGCTGAGATGGGGAACCGCTGAATTTTGGAGTCGGCCGGTGACAAAATGTTCCAAACACACCCCATGCACAACTCCACCGGGGAAGGTGCCAGACAGGAGTTCTCCTGGTAGTTTTTACACTACCTTGGTAGGCATCTGAAAGGCACCACAAAAGTTGTTCTACCTGCTTTCTGGGTTGAGATGGGGAACCGCTGAATTTTGGAGTCGGCCGGTGACAAAATGTTCCAAAGACACCCCATGCACAACTCCACCGGGGAAGGTGCCAGACAGGAGTTCTCCTGGTAGTTTTTACATTGCTCCGGTAGGCATCTGAAAGACACCACAAAAGTTGTTCTACCTGCTTTCTGGGCTGAGATGGGGAACCGCTGAATTTTGGACTCGGCCTGTGACAAAATGTTCCAAACACACCCCATGCACAACTCCACCGGGGAAGGTGCCAGACAGGAGTTCTCCTGGTAGTTTTTACATTGCTCCGGTAGGCATCTGAAAGACACCACAAAAGTTGTTCTACCTGCTTTCTGGGCTGAGATGGGGAACCGCTGAATTTTGGAGTCGGCTGGTGACAAAATGTTCCAAAGACACCCCATGCACAACTCCACCGGGGAAGGTGCCAGACAGGAGTTCTCTTAGTAGTTTTTACACTACCTTGGTAGGCAGCTGAAAGGCAGCACAAAAGTTGTTCTACCTGCTTTCTGGGCTGAGATGGGGAACCGCTGAATTTTGGACTCGGCCGGTGACAAAATGTTCCAAAGACACCCCATGCACAACTCCACCGGGGAAGGTGCCAGACAGGAGTTCTCCTGGTAGTTTTTACATTGCTCCAGTAGGCATCTGAAAGACACCGCAAAAGTTGTTCTACCTGCTTTCTGGGCTGAGATGGGGAACCGCTGAATTTTGGACTCGGCCGGTGACAAAATGTTCCAAACACACCCCATGCACAACTCCACCGGGGAAGGTGCCAGACAGGAGTTCTCTTACTAGTTTTTACACTACCTTGGTAGGCATCTGAAAGACACCACAAAAGTTGTTCTACCTGCTTTCTGGGCTGAGATGGGGAACCGCTGAATTTTGGACTCGGCCGGTGACAAAATGTTCCAAACACACCCCATGCACAACTCCACCGGGGAAGGTGCCAGACAGGAGTTCTCCTGGTAGTTTTTACATTGCTCCGGTAGGCATCTGAAAGACACCACAAAAGTTGTTCTACCTGCTTTCTGGGCTGAGATGGGGAACCGCTGAATTTTGGACTCGGCTGGTGACAAAATGTTCCAAACACACCCCATGCACAACTCCACCGGGGAAGGTGCCAGACAGGAGTTCTCCTTGTAGTTTTTACAGTTTTTACATTGCTCCGGTAGGCACCTGAAAGACACCACAAAAGTTGTTCTACCTGCTTTCTGGGCTGAGATGGGGAACCGCTGAATTTTGGAGTCGGCTGGTGACAAATGTTCCAAACACACCCCATGCACAACTCCACCGGGGAAGGTGCCAGACAGGAGTTCTCTTAGTAGTTTTTACACTACCTTGGTAGGCAGCTGAAAGGCACCACAAAAGTTGTTCTACCTGCTTTCTGGGCTGAGATGGGGAACCGCTGAATTTTGGACTCGGCCGGTGACAAAATGTTCCAAACACACCCCATGCACAACTCCACCGGGGAAGGTGCCAGACAGGAGTTCTCTTAGTAGTTTTTACACTACCTTGGTAGGCATCTGAAAGACACCACAAAAGTTGTTCTACCTGCTTTCTGGGCTGAGATGGGGAACCGCTGAATTTTGGAGTCGGCCGGTGACAAAATGTTCCAAACACACCCCATGCACAACTCCACCGGGGAAGGTGCCAGACAGGAGTTCTCTTAGTAGTTTTTACACTACCTTGGTAGACAGCTGAAAGGCACCACAAAAGTTGTTCTTCCTGCTTTCTGGGCTGAGATGGGGAACCGCTGAATTTTGGAGTCGGCTGGTGACAAAATGTTCCAAACACACCCCATGCACAACTCCACCGGGGAAGGTGCCAGACAGGAGTTCTCTTAATAGTTTTTACACTACCTTGGTAGGCACCTGAAAGACACCACAAAAGTTGTTCTACCTGCTTTCTGGGCTGAGATGGGGAACCGCTGAATTTTGGAGTCGGCTGGTGACAAAATGTTCCAAACACACCCCATGCACAACTCCACCGGGGAAGGTGCCAGACAGGAGTTCTCCTGGTAGTTTTTACACTACCTTGGTTGGCAGCTGAAAGGCACCACAAAAGTTGTTCTACCTGCTTTCTGGGCTGAGATGGGGAACCGCTGAATTTTGGAGTCGGCCGGTGACAAAATGTTCCAAAGACACCCCATGCACAACTCCACCGGGGAAGGTGCCAGACAGGAGTTCTCTTAGTAGTTTTTACACTACCTTGGTAGGCAGCTGAAAGGCAGCACAAAAGTTGTTCTACCTGCTTTCTGGGCTGAGATGGGGAACCGCTGAATTTTGGACTCGGCCGGTGACAAAATGTTCCAAAGACACCCCATGCACAACTCCACCGGGGAAGGTGCCAGACAGGAGTTCTCTTAGTAGTTTTTACACTACCTTGGTAGGCATCTGAAAGACACCGCAAAAGTTGTTCTACCTGCTTTCTGGGCTGAGATGGGGAACCGCTGAATTTTGGACTCGGCCGGTGACAAAATGTTCCAAACACACCCCATGCACAACTCCACCGGGGAAGGTGCCAGACAGGAGTTCTCTTACTAGTTTTTACACTACCTTGGTAGGCATCTGAAAGACACCACAAAAGTTGTTCTACCTGCTTTCTGGGCTGAGATGGGGAACCGCTGAATTTTGGACTCGGCCGGTGACAAAATGTTCCAAACACACCCCATGCACAACTCCACCGGGGAAGGTGCCAGACAGGAGTTCTCCTGGTAGTTTTTACATTGCTCCGGTAGGCATCTGAAAGACACCACAAAAGTTGTTCTACCTGCTTTCTGGGCTGAGATGGGGAACCGCTGAATTTTGGACTCGGCTGGTGACAAAATGTTCCAAACACACCCCATGCACAACTCCACCGGGGAAGGTGCCAGACAGGAGTTCTCCTTGTAGTTTTTACAGTTTTTACATTGCTCCGGTAGGCACCTGAAAGACACCACAAAAGTTGTTCTACCTGCTTTCTGGGCTGAGATGGGGAACCGCTGAATTTTGGAGTCGGCTGGTGACAAATGTTCCAAACACACCCCATGCACAACTCCGCCGGGGAAGGTGCCAGACAGGTGTTCTCTTATTAGTTTTTACACTACCTTGGTAGGCAGCTGAAAGGCACCACAAAAGTTGTTCTACCTGCTTTCTGGGCTGAGATGGGGAACCGCTGAATTTTGGAGTCGGCCGGTGACAAAATGTTCCAAACACACCCCATGCACAACTCCACCGGGGAAGGTGCCAGACAGGAGTTCTCCTGGTAGTTTTTACACTACCTTGGTTGGCAGCTGAAAGGCAGCACAAAAGTTGTTCTACCTGCTTTCTGGGCTGAGATGGGGAACCGCTGAATTTTGGACTCGGCCGGTGACAAAATGTTCCAAACACACCCCATGCACAACTCCACCGGGGAAGGTGCCAGACAGGAGTTCTCTTAGTAGTTTTTACACTACCTTGGTAGACAGCTGAAAGGCACCACAAAAGTTGTTCTTCCTGCTTTCTGGGCTGAGATGGGGAACCGCTGAATTTTGGACTCGGCTGGTGACAAAATGTTCCAAACACACCCCATGCACAACTCCACCGGGGAAGGTGCCAGACAGGAGTTCTCTTAATAGTTTTTACACTACCTTGGTAGGCACCTGAAAGACACCACAAAAGTTGTTCTACCTGCTTTCTGGGCTGAGATGGGGAACCGCTGAATTTTGGACTCGGCTGGTGACAAAATGTTCCAAACACACCCCATGCACAACTCCACCGGGGAAGGTGCCAGACAGGAGTTCTCCTGGTAGTTTTTACACTACCTTGGTTGGCAGCTGAAAGGCACCACAAAAGTTGTTCTACCTGCTTTCTGGGCTGAGATGGGGAACCGCTGAATTTTGGAGTCGGCTGGTGACAAAATGTTCCAAAGACACCCCATGCACAACTCCACCGGGGAAGGTGCCAGACAGGAGTTCTCTTAGTAGTTTTTACACTACCTTGGTAGGCACCTGAATGGCACCACAAAAGTTGTTCTACCTGCTTTCTGGGCTGAGATGGGGAACCGCTGAATTTTGGACTCGGCCGGTGACAAAATGTTCCAAACACACCCCATGCACAACTCCACCGGGGAAGGTGCCAGACAGGAGTTCTCCTGGTAGTTTTTACATTGCTCCGGTAGGCATCTGAAAGACATTGCAAAAGTTGTTCTACCTGCTTTCTGGGCTGAGATGGGGAACCGCTGAATTTTGGACTCGGCCGGTGACAAAATGTTCCAAACACACCCCATGCACAACTCCACCGGGGAAGGTGCCAGACAGGAGTTCTCTTAATAGTTTTTACACTACCTTGGTAGGCATCTGAAAGACACCACAAAAGTTGTTCTACCTGCTTTCTGGGCTGAGATGGGGAACCGCTGAATTTTGGACTCGGCCGGTGACAAAATGTTCCAAACACACCCCATGCACAACTCCACCGGGGAAGGTGCCAGACAGGAGTTCTCCTGGTAGTTTTTACATTGCTCCGGTAGGCATCTGAAAGACACCACAAAAGTTGTTCTACCTGCTTTCTGGGCTGAGATGGGGAACCGCTGAATTTTGGAGTCGGCTGGTGACAAAATGTTCCAAACACACCCCATGCACAACTCCACCGGGGAAGGTGCCAGACAGGAGTTCTCCTTGTAGTTTTTACAGTTTTTACATTGCTCCGGTATGCATCTGAAAGACACCACAAAAGTTGTTCTACCTGCTTTCTGGGCTGAGATGGGGAACCGCTGAATTTTGGAGTCGGCTGTTGACAAATGTTCCAAACACACCCCATGCACAACTCCACCGGGGAAGGTGCCAGACAGGAGTTCTCTTAGTAGTTTTTACACTACCTTGGTAGGCAGCTGAAAGGCACCACAAAAGTTGTTCTACCTGCTTTCTGGGCTGAGATGGGGAACCGCTGAATTTTGGAGTCGGCTGGTGACAAAATGTTCCAAACACACCCCATGCACAACTCCACCGGGGAAGGTGCCAGACAGGAGTTCTCCTGGTAGTTTTTACATTGCTCCGGTAGGCATCTGAAAGACACCACAAAAGTTGTTCTACCTGCTTTCTGGACTGAGATGGGGAACCGCTGAATTTTGGAGTCGGCCGGTGACAAAATGTTCCAAAGACAGCCCATGCACAACTCCACCGGGGAAGGTGCCAGACAGGAGTTCTCCTGGTAGTTTTTACACTACCTTGGTACGAACCTGAATGGCACCACAAAAGTTGTTCTACCTGCTTTCTGGGCTGAGATGGGGAACCGCTGAATTTTGGAGTCGGCTGGTGACAAAATATTCCAAACACACCCCATGCACAACTCCACCGGGGAAGGTGCCAGACAGGAGTTCTCTTAGTAGTTTTTACACTACCTTGGTAGGCAGCTGAAAGGCACCACAAAAGTTGTTCTACCTGCTTTCTGGGCTGAGATGGGGAACCGCTGAATTTTGGACTCGGCTGGTGACAAAATGTTCCAAACACACCCCATGCACAACTCCACCGGGGAAGGTGCCAGACAGGAGTTCTCCTGGTAGTTTTTACACTACCTTGGTTGGCAGCTGAAAGGCACCACAAAAGTTGTTCTACCTGCTTTCTGGGCTGAGATGGGGAACCGCTGAATTTTGGACTCGGCTGGTGACAAAATGTTCCAAACACACCCCTTGCACAACTCCACCGGGGAAGGTGCCAGACAGGAGTTCTCTTATTAGTTTTTACACTACCTTGGTAGGCACCTGAAAGACACCACAAAAGTTGTTCTACCTGCTTTCTGGGCTGAGATGGGGAACCGCTGAATTTTGGACTCGGCCGGTGACAAAATGTTCCAAACACACCCCATGCACAACTCCACCGGGGAAGGTGCCAGACAGGAGTTCTCCTGGTAGTTTTTACATTGCTCCGGTAGGCATCTGAAAGACACCACAAAAGTTGTTCTACCTGCTTTCTGGGCTGAGATGGGGAACCGCTGAATTTTGGACTCGGCTGGTGACAAAATGTTCCAAACACACCCCCTGCACAACTCCACCGGGGAAGGTGCCAGACAGGAGTTCTCCTTGTAGTTTTTACAGTTTTTACATTGCTCCGGTAGGCACCTGAAAGACACCACAAAAGTTGTTCTACCTGCTTTCTGGGCTGAGATGGGGAACCGCTGAATTTTGGAGTCGGCTGGTGACAAATGTTCCAAACACACCCCATGCACAACTCCACCGGGGAAGGTGCCAGACAGGAGTTCTCTTAGTAGTTTTTACACTACCTTGGTAGGCAGCTGAAAGGCACCACAAAAGTTGTTCTACCTGCTTTCTGGGCTGAGATGGGGAACCGCTGAATTTTGGACTCGGCCGGTGACAAAATGTTCCAAACACACCCCATGCACAACTCCACCGGGGAAGGTGCCAGACAGGAGTTCTCTTAGTAGTTTTTACACTACCTTGGTAGGCAGCTGAAAGGCAGCACAAAAGTTGTTCTACCTGCTTTCTGGGCTGAGATGGGGAACCGCTGAATTTTGGACTCGGCTGGTGACAAAATGTTCCAAACACACCCCATGCACAACTCCACCGGGGAAGGTGCCAGACAGGAGTTCTCTTAGTAGTTTTTACACTACCTTGGTAGACAGCTGAAAGGCACCACAAAAGTTGTTCTTCCTGCTTTCTGGGCTGAGATGGGGAACCGCTGAGTTTTGGACTCGGCTGGTGACAAAATGTTCCAAACACACCCCATGCACAACTCCACCGGGGAAGGTGCCAGACAGGAGTTCTCTTAATAGTTTTTACACTGCCTTGGTAGGCACCTGAAAGACACCAAAAAAGTTGTTCTACCTGCTTTCTGGGCTGAGATGGGGAACCGCTGAATTTTGGACTCGGCTGGTGACAAAATGTTCCAAAGACACCCCATGCACAACTCCACCGGGGAAGGTGCCAGACAGGAGTTCTCCTGGTAGTTTTTACACTACCTTGGTTGGAAGCTGAAAGGCACCACAAAAGTTGTTCTACCTGCTTTCTGGGCTGAGATGGGGAACCGCTGAATTTTGGAGTCGGCTGGTGACAAAACGTTCCAAAGACACCCCATGCACAACTCCACCGGGGAAGGTGCCAGACAGGAGTTCTCTTAGTAGTTTTTACACTACCTTGGTAGGCACCTGAATGGCACCACAAAAGTTGTTCTACCTGCTTTCTGGGCTGAGATGGGGAACCGCTGAATTTTGGACTCGGCCGGTGACAAAATGTTCCAAACACACCCCATGCACAACTCCACCGGGGAAGGTGCCAGACAGGAGTTCTCCTGGTAGTTTTTACATTGCTCCGGTAGGCATCTGAAAGACATTGCAAAAGTTGTTCTACCTGCTTTCTGGGCTGAGATGGGGAACCGCTGAATTTTGGAGTCGGCCGGTGACAAAATGTTCCAAACACACCCCATGCACAACTCCACCGGGGAAGGTGCCAGACAGGAGTTCTCTTAATAGTTTTTACACTACCTTGGTAGGCATCTGAAAGACACCACAAAAGTTGTTCTACCTGCTTTCTGGGCTGAGATGGGGAACCGCTGAATTTTGGACTCGGCCGGTGACAAAATGTTCCAAACACACCCCATGCACAACTCCACCGGGGAAGGTGCCAGACAGGAGTTCTCCTGGTAGTTTTTACATTGCTCCGGTAGGCATCTGAAAGACACCACAAAAGTTGTTCTACCTGCTTTCTGGGCTGAGATGGGGAACCGCTGAATTTTGGAGTCGGCTGGTGACAAAATGTTCCAAACACACCCCATGCACAACTCCACCGGGGAAGGTGCCAGACAGGAGTTCTCCTTGTAGTTTTTACAGTTTTTACATTGCTCCGGTAGGCATCTGAAAGACACCACAAAAGTTGTTCTACCTGCTTTCTGAGCTGAGATGGGGAACCGCTGAATTTTGGAGTCGGCTGTTGACAAAATGTTCCAAAGACACCCCATGCACAACTCCACCGGGGAAGGTGCCAGACAGGAGTTCTCCTGGTAGTTTTTACATTGCTCCGGTAGGCATCTGAAAGACACCACAAAAGTTGTTCTACCTGCTTTCTGGGCTGAGATGGGGAACCGCTGAATTTTGGACTCGGCTGGTGACAAAATGTTCCAAACACACCCCCTGCACAACTCCACCGGGGAAGGTGCCAGACAGGTGTTCTCTTATTAGTTTTTACACTACCTTGGTACGAACCTGAATGGCACCACAAAAGTTGTTCTACCTGCTTTCTGGGCTGAGATGGGGAACCGCTGAATTTTGGAGTCGGCTGGTGACAAAATATTCCAAACACACCCCATGCACAACTCCACCGGGGAAGGTGCCAGACAGGAGTTCTCTTAGTAGTTTTTACACTACCTTGGTAGGCAGCTGAAAGACACCACAAAAGTTGTTCTACCTGCTTTCTGGGCTGAGATGGGGAACCGCTGAATTTTGGACTCGGCTGGTGACAAAATGTTCCAAACACACCCCATGCACAACTCCACCGGGGAAGGTGCCAGACAGGAGTTCTCCTGGTAGTTTTTACACTACCTTGGTTGGCAGCTGAAAGGCACCACAAAAGTTGTTCTACCTGCTTTCTGGGCTGAGATGGGGAACCGCTGAATTTTGGACTCGGCTGGTGACAAAATGTTCCAAACACACCCCTTGCACAACTCCACCGGGGAAGGTGCCAGACAGGAGTTCTCTTATTAGTTTTTACACTACCTTGGTAGGCACCTGAAAGACACCACAAAAGTTGTTCTACCTGCTTTCTGGGCTGAGATGGGGAACCGCTGAATTTTGGACTCGGCCGGTGACAAAATGTTCCAAACACACCCCATGCACAACTCCACCGGGGAAGGTGCCAGACAGGAGTTCTCCTGGTAGTTTTTACATTGCTCCGGTAGGCATCTGAAAGACACCACAAAAGTTGTTCTACCTGCTTTCTGGGCTGAGATGGGGAACCGCTGAATTTTGGACTCGGCTGGTGACAAAATGTTCCAAACACACCCCATGCACAACTCCACCGGGGAAGGTGCCAGACAGGAGTTCTCCTTGTAGTTTTTACAGTTTTTACATTGCTCCGGTAGGCACCTGAAAGACACCACAAAAGTTGTTCTACCTGCTTTCTGGGCTGAGATGGGGAACCGCTGAATTTTGGAGTCGGCTGGTGACAAATGTTCCAAACACACCCCATGCACAACTCCACCGGGGAAGGTGCCAGACAGGTGTTCTCTTATTAGTTTTTACACTACCTTGGTAGGCAGCTGAAAGGCACCACAAAAGTTGTTCTACCTGCTTTCTGGGCTGAGATGGGGAACCGCTGAATTTTGGACTCGGCCGGTGACAAAATGTTCCAAAGACAGCCCATGCACAACTCCACCGGGGAAGGTGCCAGACAGGAGTTCTCCTGGTAGTTTTTACACTACCTTGGTACGAACCTGAATGGCACCACAAAAGTTGTTCTACCTGCTTTCTGGGCTGAGATGGGGAACCGCTGAATTTTGGAGTCGGCTGGTGACAAAATATTCCAAACACACCCCATGCACAACTCCACCGGGGAAGGTGCCAGACAGGAGTTCTCCTGGTAGTTTTTACACTACCTTGGTAGGCAGCTGAAAGGCACCACAAAAGTTGTTCTACCTGCTTTCTGGGCTGAGATGGGGAACCGCTGAATTTTGGACTCGGCTGGTGACAAAATGTTCCAAACACACCCCATGCACAACTCCACCGGGGAAGGTGCCAGACAGGAGTTCTCCTGGTAGTTTTTACACTACCTTGGTTGGCAGCTGAAAGGCACCACAAAAGTTGTTCTACCTGCTTTCTGGGCTGAGATGGGGAACCGCTGAATTTTGGACTCGGCTGGTGACAAAATGTTCCAAACACACCCCTTGCACAACTCCACCGGGGAAGGTGCCAGACAGGAGTTCTCTTATTAGTTTTTACACTACCTTGGTAGGCACCTGAAAGACACCACAAAAGTTGTTCTACCTGCTTTCTGGGCTGAGATGGGGAACCGCTGAATTTTGGACTCGGCCGGTGACAAAATGTTCCAAACACACCCCATGCACAACTCCACCGGGGAAGGTGCCAGACAGGAGTTCTCCTGGTAGTTTTTACATTGCTCCGGTAGGCATCTGAAAGACACCACAAAAGTTGTTCTACCTGCTTTCTGGGCTGAGATGGGGAACCGCTGAATTTTGGACTCGGCTGGTGACAAAATGTTCCAAACACACCCCATGCACAACTCCACCGGGGAAGGTGCCAGACAGGAGTTCTCCTTGTAGTTTTTACAGTTTTTACATTGCTCCGGTAGGCACCTGAAAGACACCACAAAAGTTGTTCTACCTGCTTTCTGGGCTGAGATGGGGAACCGCTGAATTTTGGAGTCGGCTGGTGACAAATGTTCCAAACACACCCCATGCACAACTCCACCGGGGAAGGTGCCAGACAGGTGTTCTCTTATTAGTTTTTACACTACCTTGGTAGGCAGCTGAAAGGCACCACAAAAGTTGTTCTACCTGCTTTCTGGGCTGAGATGGGGAACCGCTGAATTTTGGACTCGGCCGGTGACAAAATGTTCCAAAGACAGCCCATGCACAACTCCACCGGGGAAGGTGCCAGACAGGAGTTCTCCTGGTAGTTTTTACACTACCTTGGTACGAACCTGAATGGCACCACAAAAGTTGTTCTACCTGCTTTCTGGGCTGAGATGGGGAACCGCTGAATTTTGGAGTCGGCTGGTGACAAAATATTCCAAACACACCCCATGCACAACTCCACCGGGGAAGGTGCCAGACAGGAGTTCTCCTGGTAGTTTTTACACTACCTTGGTAGGCAGCTGAAAGGCACCACAAAAGTTGTTCTACCTGCTTTCTGGGCTGAGATGGGGAACCGCTGAATTTTGGACTCGGCTGGTGACAAAATGTTCCAAACACACCCCATGCACAACTCCACCGGGGAAGGTGCCAGACAGGAGTTCTCCTGGTAGTTTTTACACTACCTTGGTTGGCAGCTGAAAGGCACCACAAAAGTTGTTCTACCTGCTTTCTGGGCTGAGATGGGGAACCGCTGAATTTTGGACTCGGCTGGTGACAAAATGTTCCAAACACACCCCTTGCACAACTCCACCGGGGAAGGTGCCAGACAGGTGTTCTCTTATTAGTTTTTACACTACCTTGGTAGGCACCTGAAAGACACCACAAAAGTTGTTCTACCTGCTTTCTGGGCTGAGATGGGGAACCGCTGAATTTTGGAGTCGGCCGGTGACAAAATGTTCCAAACACACCCCATGCACAACTCCACCGGGGAAGGTGCCAGACAGGAGTTCTCCTGGTAGTTTTTACATTGCTCCGGTAGGCATCTGAAAGACACCACAAAAGTTGTTCTACCTGCTTTCTGGGCTGAGATGGGGAACCGCTGAATTTTGGAGTCGGCCGGTGACAAAATGTTCCAAACACACCCCATGCACAACTCCACCGGGGAAGGTGCCAGACAGGAGTTCTCTTAATAGTTTTTACACTACCTTGGTAGGCATCTGAAAGACACCACAAAAGTTGTTCTACCTGCTTTCTGGGCTGAGATGGGGAACCGCTGAATTTTGGAGTCGGCTGGTGACAAAATGTTCCAAAGACACCCCATGCACAACTCCACCGGGGAAGGTGCCAGACAGGAGTTCTCTTAGTAGTTTTTACACTACCTTGGTAGGCAGCTGAAAGGCAGCACAAAAGTTGTTCTACCTGCTTCCTGGGCTGAGATGGGGAACCGCTGAATTTTGGAGTCGGTCGGTGACAAAATGTTCCAAACACACCCCATGCACAACTCCACCGGGGAAGGTGCCAGACAGGTGTTCTCTATTAGTTTTTACACTACCTTGGTAGGCAGCTGAAAGACACCACAAAAGTTGTTCTACCTGCTTTCTGGGCTGAGATGGGGAACCGCTGAATTTTGGAGTCGGCCGGTGACAAAATGTTCCAAACACACCCCATGCACAACTCCACCGGGGAAGGTGCCAGACAGGAGTTCTCTTAGTAGTTTTTACACTACCTTGGTAGGCAGCTGAAAGGCACCACAAAAGTTGTTCTACCTGCTTTCTGGGCTGAGATGGGGAACCGCTGAATTTTGGACTCGGCTGGTGACAAAATGTTCCAAAGACACCCCATGCACAACTCCACCGGGGAAGGTGCCAGACAGGAGTTCTCCTGGTAGTTTTTACATTGCTCCGGTAGGCATCTGAAAGACACCACAAAAGTTGTTCTACCTGCTTTCTGGGCTGAGATGGGGAACCGCTGAATTTTGGAGTCGGCTGGTGACAAAATGTTCCAAAGACACCCCATGCACAACTCCACCGGGGAAGGTGCCAGACAGGAGTTCTCTTAGTAGTTTTTACACTACCTTGGTAGGCACCTGAATGGCACCACAAAAGTTGTTCTACCTGCTTTCTGGGCTGAGATGGGGAACCGCTGAATTTTGGACTCGGCCGGTGACAAAATGTTCCAAACACACCCCATGCACAACTCCACCGGGGAAGGTGCCAGACAGGAGTTCTCCTGGTAGTTTTTACATTGCTCCGGTAGGCATCTGAAAGACACCACAAAAGTTGTTCTACCTGCTTTCTGGGCTGAGATGGGGAACCGCTGAATTTTGGAGTCGGCCGGTGACAAAATGTTCCAAACACACCCCATGCACAACTCCACCGGGGAAGGTGCCAGACAGGAGTTCTCTTAATAGTTTTTACACTACCTTGGTAGGCATCTGAAAGACACCACAAAAGTTGTTCTACCTGCTTTCTGGACTGAGATGGGGAACCGCTGAATTTTGGAGTCGGCCGGTGACAAAATGTTCCAAAGACAGCCCATGCACAACTCCACCGGGGAAGGTGCCAGACAGGAGTTCTCCTGGTAGTTTTTACACTACCTTGGTACGAACCTGAATGGCACCACAAAAGTTGTTCTACCTGCTTTCTGGGCTGAGATGGGGAACCGCTGAATTTTGGAGTCGGCTGGTGACAAAATATTCCAAACACACCCCATGCACAACTCCACCGGGGAAGGTGCCAGACAGGAGTTCTCTTAGTAGTTTTTACACTACCTTGGTAGGCAGCTGAAAGGCACCACAAAAGTTGTTCTACCTGCTTTCTGGGCTGAGATGGGGAACCGCTGAATTTTGGACTCGGCTGGTGACAAAATGTTCCAAACACACCCCATGCACAACTCCACCGGGGAAGGTGCCAGACAGGAGTTCTCCTGGTAGTTTTTACACTACCTTGGTTGGCAGCTGAAAGGCACCACAAAAGTTGTTCTACCTGCTTTCTGGGCTGAGATGGGGAACCGCTGAATTTTGGACTCGGCTGGTGACAAAATGTTCCAAACACACCCCTTGCACAACTCCACCGGGGAAGGTGCCAGACAGGTGTTCTCTTATTAGTTTTTACACTACCTTGGTAGGCACCTGAAAGACACCACAAAAGTTGTTCTACCTGCTTTCTGGGCTGAGATGGGGAACCGCTGAATTTTGGAGTCGGCCGGTGACAAAATGTTCCAAACACACCCCCTGCACAACTCCACCACGGAAGGTGCCAGACAGGAGTTCTCCTGGTAGTTTTTACATTGCTCCGGTAGGCATCTGAAAGACACCACAAAAGTTGTTCTACCTGCTTTCTGGGCTGAGATGGGGAACCGCTGAATTTTGGAGTCGGCCGGTGACAAAATGTTCCAAACACACCCCATGCACAACTCCACCGGGGAAGGTGCCAGACAGGAGTTCTCTTAATAGTTTTTACACTACCTTGGTAGGCATCTGAAAGACACCACAAAAGTTGTTCTACCTGCTTTCTGGGCTGAGATGGGGAACCGCTGAATTTTGGAGTCGGCTGGTGACAAAATGTTCCAAAGACACCCCATGCACAACTCCACCGGGGAAGGTGCCAGACAGGAGTTCTCTTAGTAGTTTTTACACTACCTTGGTAGGCAGCTGAAAGGCAGCACAAAAGTTGTTCTACCTGCTTCCTGGGCTGAGATGGGGAACCGCTGAATTTTGGAGTCGGTCGGTGACAAAATGTTCCAAACACACCCCATGCACAACTCCACCGGGGAAGGTGCCAGACAGGTGTTCTCTATTAGTTTTTACACTACCTTGGTAGGCAGCTGAAAGACACCACAAAAGTTGTTCTACCTGCTTTCTGGGCTGAGATGGGGAACCGCTGAATTTTGGAGTCGGCCGGTGACAAAATGTTCCAAACACACCCCATGCACAACTCCACCGGGGAAGGTGCCAGACAGGAGTTCTCTTAGTAGTTTTTACACTACCTTGGTAGGCAGCTGAAAGGCACCACAAAAGTTGTTCTACCTGCTTTCTGGGCTGAGATGGGGAACCGCTGAATTTTGGACTCGGCTGGTGACAAAATGTTCCAAAGACACCCCATGCACAACTCCACCGGGGAAGGTGCCAGACAGGAGTTCTCCTGGTAGTTTTTACATTGCTCCGGTAGGCATCTGAAAGACACCACAAAAGTTGTTCTACCTGCTTTCTGGGCTGAGATGGGGAACCGCTGAATTTTGGAGTCGGCTGGTGACAAAATGTTCCAAAGACACCCCATGCACAACTCCACCGGGGAAGGTGCCAGACAGGAGTTCTCTTAGTAGTTTTTACACTACCTTGGTAGGCACCTGAATGGCACCACAAAAGTTGTTCTACCTGCTTTCTGGGCTGAGATGGGGAACCGCTGAATTTTGGACTCGGCCGGTGACAAAATGTTCCAAACACACCCCATGCACAACTCCACCGGGGAAGGTGCCAGACAGGAGTTCTCCTGGTAGTTTTTACATTGCTCCGGTAGGCATCTGAAAGACACCACAAAAGTTGTTCTACCTGCTTTCTGGGCTGAGATGGGGAACCGCTGAATTTTGGAGTCGGCCGGTGACAAAATGTTCCAAACACACCCCATGCACAACTCCACCGGGGAAGGTGCCAGACAGGAGTTCTCTTAATAGTTTTTACACTACCTTGGTAGGCATCTGAAAGACACCACAAAAGTTGTTCTACCTGCTTTCTGGACTGAGATGGGGAACCGCTGAATTTTGGAGTCGGCCGGTGACAAAATGTTCCAAAGACAGCCCATGCACAACTCCACCGGGGAAGGTGCCAGACAGGAGTTCTCCTGGTAGTTTTTACACTACCTTGGTACGAACCTGAATGGCACCACAAAAGTTGTTCTACCTGCTTTCTGGGCTGAGATGGGGAACCGCTGAATTTTGGAGTCGGCTGGTGACAAAATATTCCAAACACACCCCATGCACAACTCCACCGGGGAAGGTGCCAGACAGGAGTTCTCTTAGTAGTTTTTACACTACCTTGGTAGGCAGCTGAAAGGCACCACAAAAGTTGTTCTACCTGCTTTCTGGGCTGAGATGGGGAACCGCTGAATTTTGGACTCGGCTGGTGACAAAATGTTCCAAACACACCCCATGCACAACTCCACCGGGGAAGGTGCCAGACAGGAGTTCTCCTGGTAGTTTTTACACTACCTTGGTTGGCAGCTGAAAGGCACCACAAAAGTTGTTCTACCTGCTTTCTGGGCTGAGATGGGGAACCGCTGAATTTTGGACTCGGCTGGTGACAAAATGTTCCAAACACACCCCTTGCACAACTCCACCGGGGAAGGTGCCAGACAGGTGTTCTCTTATTAGTTTTTACACTACCTTGGTAGGCACCTGAAAGACACCACAAAAGTTGTTCTACCTGCTTTCTGGGCTGAGATGGGGAACCGCTGAATTTTGGAGTCGGCCGGTGACAAAATGTTCCAAACACACCCCATGCACAACTCCACCGGGGAAGGTGCCAGACAGGAGTTCTCCTGGTAGTTTTTACATTGCTCCGGTAGGCATCTGAAAGACACCACAAAAGTTGTTCTACCTGCTTTCTGGGCTGAGATGGGGAACCGCTGAATTTTGGAGTCGGCCGGTGACAAAATGTTCCAAACACACCCCATGCACAACTCCACCGGGGAAGGTGCCAGACAGGAGTTCTCTTAATAGTTTTTACACTACCTTGGTAGGCATCTGAAAGACACCACAAAAGTTGTTCTACCTGCTTTCTGGGCTGAGATGGGGAACCGCTGAATTTTGGAGTCGGCTGGTGACAAAATGTTCCAAAGACACCCCATGCACAACTCCACCGGGGAAGGTGCCAGACAGGAGTTCTCTTAGTAGTTTTTACACTACCTTGGTAGGCAGCTGAAAGGCAGCGCAAAAGTTGTTCTACCTGCTTTCTGGGCTGAGATGGGGAACCGCTGAATTTTGGAGTCGGCCGGTGACAAAATGTTCCAAACACACCCCATGCACAACTCCACCGGGGAAGGTGCCAGACAGGTGTTCTCTTATTAGTTTTTACACTACCTTGGTAGGCAGCTGAAAGACACCACAAAAGTTGTTCTACCTGCTTTCTGGGCTGAGATGGGGAACCGCTGAATTTTGGAGTCGGCTGGTGACAAAATGTTCCAAACACACCCCATGCACAACTCCACCGGGGAAGGTGCCAGACAGGAGTTCTCTTAGTAGTTTTTACACTACCTTGGTAGGCAGCTGAAAGGCACCACAAAAGTTGTTCTACCTGCTTTCTGGGCTGAGATGGGGAACCGCTGAATTTTGGACTCGGCTGGTGACAAAATGTTCCAAAGACACCCCATGCACAACTCCACCGGGGAAGGTGCCAGACAGGAGTTCTCCTGGTAGTTTTTACATTGCTCCGGTAGGCATCTGAAAGACACCACAAAAGTTGTTCTACCTGCTTTCTGGGCTGAGATGGGGAACCGCTGAATTTTGGAGTCGGCTGGTGACAAAATGTTCCAAAGACACCCCATGCACAACTCCACCGGGGAAGGTGCCAGACAGGAGTTCTCCTGGTAGTTTTTACATTGCTCCGGTAGGCATCTGAAAGACACCACAAAAGTTGTTCTACCTGCTTTCTGGGCTGAGATGGGGAACCGCTGAATTTTGGAGTCGGCCGGTGACAAAATGTTCCAAACACACCCCATGCACAACTCCACCGGGGAAGGTGCCAGACAGGAGTTCTCTTAATAGTTTTTACACTACCTTGGTAGGCATCTGAAAGACACCACAAAAGTTGTTCTACCTGCTTTCTGGACTGAGATGGGGAACCGCTGAATTTTGGACTCGGCCGGTGACAAAATGTTCCAAACACACCCCATGCACAACTCCACCGGGGAAGGTGCCAGACAGGAGTTCTCCTGGTAGTTTTTACATTGCTCCGGTAGGCATCTGAAAGACACCACAAAAGTTGTTCTACCTGCTTTCTGGGCTGAGATGGGGAACCGCTGAATTTTGGACTCGGCTGGTGACAAAATGTTCCAAACACACCCCATGCACAACTCCACCGGGGAAGGTGTCAGACAGGAGTTCTCTTAGTAGTTTTTACACTACCTTGGTAGGCAGCTGAAAGGCACCACAAAAGTTGTTCTACCTGCTTTCTGGGCTGAGATGGGGAACCGCTGAATTTTGGAGTCGGCCGGTGACAAAATGTTCCAAAGACACCCCATGCACAACTCCACCGGGGAAGGTGCCAGACAGGAGTTCTCCTGGTAGTTTTTACATTGCTCCGGTAGGCATCTGAAAGACACCACAAAAGTTGTTCTACCTGCTTTCTGGGCTGAGATGGGGAACCGCTGAATTTTGGAGTCGGCTGGTGACAAAATGTTCCAAAGACACCCCATGCACAACTCCACCGGGGAAGGTGCCAGACAGGAGTTCTCCTGGTAGTTTTTACACTACCTTGGTACACACCTGAATGGCACCACAAAAGTTGTTCTACCTGCTTTCTGGGCTGAGATGGGGAACCGCTGAATTTTGGAGTCGGCTGGTGACAAAATGTTCCAAAGACACCCCATGCACAACTCCACCGGGGAAGGTGCCAGACAGGAGTTCTCTTAGTAGTTTTTACACTACCTTGGTAGGCAGCTGAAAGACACCACAAAAGTTGTTCTACCTGCTTTCTGGGCTGAGATGGGGAACCGCTGAATTTTGGACTCGGCTGGTGACAAAATGTTCCAAACACACCCCATGCACAACTCCACCGGGGAAGGTGCCAGACAGGAGTTCTCCTGGTAGTTTTTACACTACCTTGGTACGAACCTGAATGGCACCACAAAAGTTGTTCTACCTGCTTTCTGGGCTGAGATGGGGAACCGCTGAATTTTGGAGTCGGCTGGTGACAAAATATTCCAAACACACCCCATGCACAACTCCACCGGGGAAGGTGCCAGACAGGAGTTCTCCTGGTAGTTTTTACACTACCTTGGTAGGCAGCTGAAAGGCACCACAAAAGTTGTTCTACCTGCTTTCTGGGCTGAGATGGGGAACCGCTGAATTTTGGACTCGGCTGGTGACAAAATGTTCCAAACACACCCCATGCACAACTCCACCGGGGAAGGTGCCAGACAGGAGTTCTCCTGGTAGTTTTTACACTACCTTGGTTGGCAGCTGAAAGGCACCACAAAAGTTGTTCTACCTGCTTTCTGGGCTGAGATGGGGAACCGCTGAATTTTGGACTCGGCTGGTGACAAAATGTTCCAAACACACCCCTTGCACAACTCCACCGGGGAAGGTGCCAGACAGGTGTTCTCTTATTAGTTTTTACACTACCTTGGTAGGCACCTGAAAGACACCACAAAAGTTGTTCTACCTGCTTTCTGGGCTGAGATGGGGAACCGCTGAATTTTGGAGTCGGCCGGTGACAAAATGTTCCAAACACACCCCATGCACAACTCCACCGGGGAAGGTGCCAGACAGGAGTTCTCCTGGTAGTTTTTACATTGCTCCGGTAGGCATCTGAAAGACACCACAAAAGTTGTTCTACCTGCTTTCTGGGCTGAGATGGGGAACCGCTGAATTTTGGAGTCGGCCGGTGACAAAATGTTCCAAACACACCCCATGCACAACTCCACCGGGGAAGGTGCCAGACAGGAGTTCTCTTAATAGTTTTTACACTACCTTGGTAGGCATCTGAAAGACACCACAAAAGTTGTTCTACCTGCTTTCTGGGCTGAGATGGGGAACCGCTGAATTTTGGAGTCGGCTGGTGACAAAATGTTCCAAACACACCCCATGCACAACTCCACCGGGGAAGGTGCCAGACAGGAGTTCTCTTAGTAGTTTTTACACTACCTTGGTAGGCAGCTGAAAGGCAGCACAAAAGTTGTTCTACCTGCTTTCTGGGCTGAGATGGGGAACCGCTGAATTTTGGAGTCGGCCGGTGACAAAATGTTCCAAACACACCCCATGCACAACTCCACCGGGGAAGGTGCCAGACAGGTGTTCTCTTATTAGTTTTTACACTACCTTGGTAGGCAGCTGAAAGACACCACAAAAGTTGTTCTACCTGCTTTCTGGGCTGAGATGGGGAACCGCTGAATTTTGGAGTCGGCTGGTGACAAAATGTTCCAAACACACCCCATGCACAACTCCACCGGGGAAGGTGCCAGACAGGAGTTCTCTTAGTAGTTTTTACACTACCTTGGTAGGCAGCTGAAAGGCACCACAAAAGTTGTTCTACCTGCTTTCTGGGCTGAGATGGGGAACCGCTGAATTTTGGACTCGGCTGGTGACAAAATGTTCCAAAGACACCCCATGCACAACTCCACCGGGGAAGGTGCCAGACAGGAGTTCTCCTGGTAGTTTTTACATTGCTCCGGTAGGCATCTGAAAGACACCACAAAAGTTGTTCTACCTGCTTTCTGGGCTGAGATGGGGAACCGCTGAATTTTGGAGTCGGCTGGTGACAAAATGTTCCAAAGACACCCCATGCACAACTCCACCGGGGAAGGTGCCAGACAGGAGTTCTCCTGGTAGTTTTTACATTGCTCCGGTAGGCATCTGAAAGACACCACAAAAGTTGTTCTACCTGCTTTCTGGGCTGAGATGGGGAACCGCTGAATTTTGGACTCGGCCGGTGACAAAATGTTCCAAACACACCCCATGCACAACTCCACCGGGGAAGGTGCCAGACAGGAGTTCTCTTAATAGTTTTTACACTACCTTGGTAGGCATCTGAAAGACACCACAAAAGTTGTTCTACCTGCTTTCTGGACTGAGATGGGGAACCGCTGAATTTTGGACTCGGCCGGTGACAAAATGTTCCAAACACACCCCATGCACAACTCCACCGGGGAAGGTGCCAGACAGGAGTTCTCCTGGTAGTTTTTACATTGCTCCGGTAGGCATCTGAAAGACACCACAAAAGTTGTTCTACCTGCTTTCTGGGCTGAGATGGGGAACCGCTGAATTTTGGACTCGGCTGGTGACAAAATGTTCCAAAGACACCCCATGCACAACTCCACCGGGGAAGGTGTCAGACAGGAGTTCTCTTAGTAGTTTTTACACTACCTTGGTAGGCAGCTGAAAGGCACCACAAAAGTTGTTCTACCTGCTTTCTGGGCTGAGATGGGGAACCGCTGAATTTTGGAGTCGGCCGGTGACAAAATGTTCCAAAGACACCCCATGCACAACTCCACCGGGGAAGGTGCCAGACAGGAGTTCTCCTGGTAGTTTTTACATTGCTCCGGTAGGCATCTGAAAGACACCACAAAAGTTGTTCTACCTGCTTTCTGGGCTGAGATGGGGAACCGCTGAATTTTGGAGTCGGCTGGTGACAAAATGTTCCAAAGACACCCCATGCACAACTCCACCGGGGAAGGTGCCAGACAGGAGTTCTCCTGGTAGTTTTTACACTACCTTGGTACACACCTGAATGGCACCACAAAAGTTGTTCTACCTGCTTTCTGGGCTGAGATGGGGAACCGCTGAATTTTGGAGTCGGCTGGTGACAAAATGTTCCAAAGACACCCCATGCACAACTCCACCGGGGAAGGTGCCAGACAGGAGTTCTCTTAGTAGTTTTTACACTACCTTGGTAGGCAGCTGAAAGACACCACAAAAGTTGTTCTACCTGCTTTCTGGGCTGAGATGGGGAACCGCTGAATTTTGGAGTCGGCTGGTGACAAAATGTTCCAAACACACCCCATGCACAACTCCACCGGGGAAGGTGCCAGACAGGAGTTCTCCTGGTAGTTTTTACATTGCTCCGGTAGGCATCTGAAAGACACCACAAAAGTTGTTCTACCTGCTTTCTGGGCTGAGATGGGGAACCGCTGAATTTTGGAGTCGGCTGGTGACAAAAAGTTCCAAACACACCCCATGCACAACTCCACCGGGGAAGGTGCCAGACAGGAGTTCTCTTAGTAGTTTTTACACTACCTTGGTTGGCAGCTGAAAGGCACCACAAAAGTTGTTCTACCTGCTTTCTGGGCTGAGATGGGGAACCGCTGAATTTTGGACTCGGCTGGTGACAAAATGTTCCAAACACACCCCTTGCACAACTCCACCGGGGAAGGTGCCAGACAGGTGTTCTCTTATTAGTTTTTACACTACCTTGGTAGGCACCTGAAAGACACCACAAAAGTTGTTCTACCTGCTTTCTGGGCTGAGATGGGGAACCGCTGAATTTTGGACTCGGCCGGTGACAAAATGTTCCAAACACACCCCATGCACAACTCCACCGGGGAAGGTGCCAGACAGGAGTTCTCCTGGTAGTTTTTACATTGCTCCGGTAGGCATCTGAAAGACACCACAAACGTTGTTCTACCTGCTTTCTGGGCTGAGATGGGGAACCGCTGAATTTTGGACTCGGCCGGTGACAAAATGTTCCAAACACACCCCATGCACAACTCCACCGGGGAAGGTGCCAGACAGGAGTTCTCTTAGTAGTTTTTACACTACCTTGGTAGGCAGCTGAAAGGCAGCACAAAAGTTGTTCTACCTGCTTTCTGGTCTGAGATGGGGAACCGCTGAATTTTGGAGTCGGCCGGTGACAAAATGTTCCAAACACACCCCATGCACAACTCCACCGGGGAAGGTGCCAGACAGGAGTTCTCCTGGTAGTTTTTACATTGCTCCGGTAGGCATCTGAAAGACACCACAAAAGTTGTTCTACCTGCTTTCTGGGCTGAGATGGGGAACCGCTGAATTTTGGAGTCGGCCGGTGACAAAATGTTCCAAAGACACCCCATGCACAACTCCACCGGGGAAGGTGCCAGACAGGAGTTCTCTTAGTAGTTTTTACACTACCTTGGTAGGCAGCTGAAAGACACCACAAAAGTTGTTCTTCCTGCTTTCTGGGCTGAGATGGGGAACCGCTGAATTTTGGAGTCGGCCGGTGACAAAATGTTCCAAACACACCCCATGCACAACTCCACCGGGGAAGGTGCCAGACAGGAGTTCTCCTGGTAGTTTTTACATTGCTCCGGTAGGCATCTGAAAGACACCACAAAAGTTGTTCTACCTGCTTTCTGGGCTGAGATGGGGAACCGCTGAATTTTGGAGTCGGCCGGTGACAAAATGTTCCAAAGACACCCCATGCACAACTCCACCGGGGAAGGTGCCAGACAGGAGTTCTCTTAATAGTTTTTACACTACCTTGGTAGGCATCTGAAAGACACTACAAAAGTTGTTCTACCTGCTTTCTGGGCTGAGATGGGGAACCGCTGAATTTTGGACTCGGCCGGTGACAAAATGTTCCAAACACACCCCATGCACAACTCCACCGGGGAAGGTGCCAGACAGGAGTTCTCCTGGTAGTTTTTACATTGCTCCGGTAGGCATCTGAAAGACACCACAAAAGTTGTTCTACACCTTTCTGGGCTGAGATGGGGAACCGCTGAATTTTGGACTCGGCTGGTGACAAAATGTTCCAAACACACCCCATGCACAACTCCACCGGGGAAGGTGCCAGACAGGAGTTCTCCTGGTAGTTTTTACATTGCTCCGGTAGGCATCTGAAAGACACCACAAAAGTTGTTCTACCTGCTTTCTGGGCTGAGATGGGGAACCGCTGAATTTTGGACTCGGCCGGTGACAAAATGTTCCAAACACACCCCATGCACAACTCCACCGGGGAAGGTGCCAGACAGGAGTTCTCTTAATAGTTTTTACACTACCTTGGTAGGCATCTGAAAGACACCACAAAAGTTGTTCTACCTGCTTTCTGGGCTGAGATGGGGAACCGCTGAATTTTGGACTCGGCCGGTGACAAAATGTTCCAAACACACCCCATGCACAACTCCACCGGGGAAGGTGCCAGACAGGAGTTCTCCTGGTAGTTTTTACATTGCTCCGGTAGGCATCTGAAAGACACCACAAAAGTTGTTCTACCTGCTTTCTGGGCTGAGATGGGGAACCGCTGAATTTTGGAGTCGGCTGGTGACAAAATGTTCCAAACACACCCCATGCACAACTCCACCGGGGAAGGTGCCAGACAGGAGTTCTCTTAGTAGTTTTTACACTACCTTGGTAGGCAGCTGAAAGGCACCACAAAAGTTGTTCTACCTGCTTTCTGGGCTGAGATGGGGAACCGCTGAATTTTGGAGTCGGCTGGTGACAAAATGTTCCAAAGACACCCCATGCACAACTCCACCGGGGAAGGTGCCAGACAGGAGTTCTCCTGGTAGTTTTTACATTGCTCCGGTAGGCATCTGAAAGACACCACAAAAGTTGTTCTACCTGCTTTCTGGGCTGAGATGGGGAACCGCTGAATTTTGGAGTCGGCTGGTGACAAAATGTTCCAAACACACCCCCTGCACAACTCCACCGGGGAAGGTGCCAGACAGGAGTTCTCCTGGTAGTTTTTACATTGCTCCGGTAGGCATCTGAAAGACACCACAAAAGTTGTTCTACCTGCTTTCTGGGCTGAGATGGGGAACCGCTGAATTTTGGAGTCGGCCGGTGACAAAATGTTCCAAAGACACCCCATGCACAACTCCACCGGGGAAGGTGCCAGACAGGAGTTCTCTTAATAGTTTTTACACTACCTTGGTAGGCATCTGAAAGACACCACAAAAGTTGTTCTACCTGCTTTCTGGGCTGAGATGGGGAACCGCTGAATTTTGGACTCGGCCGGTGACAAAATGTTCCAAACACACCCCATGCACAACTCCACCGGGGAAGGTGCCAGACAGGAGTTCTCCTGGTAGTTTTTACACTACCTTGGTAGGCACCTGAATGGCACCACAAAAGTTGTTCTACCTGCTTTCTGGGCTGAGATGGGGAACCGCTGAATTTTGGAGTCGGCCGGTGACAAAATGTTCCAAACACACCCCATGCACAACTCCACCGGGGAAGGTGCCAGACAGGAGTTCTCCTGGTAGTTTTTACATTGCTCCGGTAGGCATCTGAAAGACACCACAAAAGTTGTTCTACCTGCTTTCTGGGCTGAGATGGGGAAACGCTGAATTTTGGACTCGGCCGGTGACAAAATGTTCCAAACACACCCCATGAACAACTCCACCGGGGAAGGTGCCAGACAGGAGTTCTCCTGGTAGTTTTTACAGTTTTTACATTGCTCCGGTAGGCATCTGAAAGACACCACAAAAGTTGTTCCACCTGCTTTCTGGGCTGAGATGGGGAACCGCTGAATTTTGGAGTCGGCTGGTGACAAATGTTCCAAAGACACCCCATGCACAACTCCACCGGGGAAGGTGCCAGACAGGAGTTCTCTTAGTAGTTTTTACACTACCTTGGTAGGCATCTGAAAGACACCACAAAAGTTGTTCTACCTGCTTTCTGGGCTGAGATGGGGAACCGCTGAATTTTGGAGTCGGCCGGTGACAAAATGTTCCAAACACACCCCATGCACAACTCCACCGGGGAAGGTGCCAGACAGGAGTTCTCCTGGTAGTTTTTACACTACCTTGGTAGGCAGCTGAAAGGCACCACAAAAGTTGTTCTACCTGCTTTCTGGGCTGAGATGGGGAACCGCTGAATTTTGGAGTCGGCCGGTGACAAAATGTTCCAAACACACCCCATGCACAACTCCACCGGGGAAGGTGCCAGACAGGAGTTCTCCTGGTAGTTTTTACACTACCTTGGTAGGCACCTGAATGGCACCACAAAAGTTGTTCTACCTGCTTTCTAGGCTGAGATGGGGAACCGGTGAATTTTGGAGTCGGCCGGTGACAAAATGTTCCAAAGACACCCCATGCACAACTCCACCGGGGAAGGTGCCAGACAGGAGTTCTCCTGGTAGTTTTTACATTGCTCCGGTAGGCATCTGAAAGACACCACAAAAGTTGTTCTACCTGATTTCTGGGCTGAGATGGGGAACCGCTGAATTTTGGAGTCGGCCGGTGACAAAATGTTCCAAACACACCCCATGCACAACTCCACCGGGGAAGGTGCCAGACAGGAGTTCTCCTGGTAGTTTTTACACTACCTTGGTAGGCACCTGAATGGCACCACAAAAGTTGTTCTACCTGCTTTCTGGGCTGAGATGGGGAACCGCTGAATTTTGGAGTCGGCTGGTGACAAAATGTTCCAAACACACCCCATGCACAACTCCACCGGGGAAGGTGCCAGACAGGAGTTCTCCTGGTAGTTTTTACATTGCTCCGGTAGGCATCTGAAAGACACCACAAAAGTTGTTCTACCTGCTTTCTGGGCTGAGATGGGGAACCGCTGAATTTTGGACTCGGCTGGTGACAAAATGTTCCAAACACACCCCATGCACAACTCCACCGGGGAAGGTGCCAGACAGGAGTTCTCTTAGTAGTTTTTACACTACCTTGGTAGGCATCTGAAAGACACCACAAAAGTTGTTCTACCTGCTTTCTGGGCTGAGATGGGGAACCGCTGAATTTTGGACTCGGCCGGTGACAAAATGTTCCAAACACACCCCATGCACAACTCCACCGGGGAAGGTGCCAGACAGGAGTTCTCCTGGTAGTTTTTACATTGCTCCGGTAGGCATCTGAAAGACACCACAAAAGTTGTTCTACCTGCTTTCTGGGCTGAGATGGGGAACCGCTGAATTTTGGACTCGGCCGGTGACAAAATGTTCCAAACACACCCCATGCACAACTCCACCGGGGAAGGTGCCAGACAGGAGTTCTCTTAGTAGTTTTTACACTACCTTGGTAGGCATCTGAAAGACACCACAAAAGTTGTTCTACCTGCTTTCTGGGCTGAGATGGGGAACCGCTGAATTTTGGAGTCGGCTGGTGACAAAATGTTCCAAACACACCCCATGCACAACTCCACCGGGGAAGGTGCCAGACAGGAGTTCTCCTGGTAGTTTTTACATTGCTCCGGTAGGCATCTGAAAGACACCACAAAAGTTGTTCTACCTGCTTTCTGGGCTGAGATGGGGAAACGCTGAATTTTGGACTCGGCCGGTGACAAAATGTTCCAAACACACCCCATGCACAACTCCACCGGGGAAGGTGCCAGACAGGAGTTCTCCTGGTAGTTTTTACAGTTTTTACATTGCTCCGGTAGGCATCTGAAAGACACCACAAAAGTTGTTCCACCTGCTTTCTGGGCTGAGATGGGGAAACGCTGAATTTTGGACTCGGCTGGTGACAAATGTTCCAAAGACACCCCATGCACAACTCCACCGGGGAAGGTGCCAGACAGGAGTTCTCTTAGTAGTTTTTACACTACCTTGGTAGGCATCTGAAAGACACCACAAAAGTTGTTCTACCTGCTTTCTGGGCTGAGATGGGGAACCGCTGAATTTTGGAGTCGGCCGGTGACAAAATGTTCCAAACACACCCCATGCACAACTCCACCGGGGAAGGTGCCAGACAGGAGTTCTCCTGGTAGTTTTTACACTACCTTGGTAGGCAGCTGAAAGGCACCACAAAAGTTGTTCTACCTGCTTTCTGGGCTGAGATGGGGAACCGCTGAATTTTGGAGTCGGCCGGTGACAAAATGTTCCAAACACACCCCATGCACAACTCCACCGGGGAAGGTGCCAGACAGGAGTTCTCTTAGTAGTTTTTACACTACCTTGGTAGGCACCTGAATGGCACCACAAAAGTTGTTCTACCTGCTTTCTAGGCTGAGATGGGGAACCGGTGAATTTTGGAGTCGGCCGGTGACAAAATGTTCCAAACACACCCCATGCACAACTCCACCGGGGAAGGTGCCAGACAGGAGTTCTCCTGGTAGTTTTTACATTGCTCCGGTAGGCATCTGAAAGGCACCACAAAAGTTGTTCTACCTGCTTTCTGGGCTGAGATGGGGAACCGCTGAATTTTGGACTCGGCCGGTGACAAAATGTTCCAAACACACCCCATGCACAACTCCACCGGGGAAGGTGCCAGACAGGAGTTCTCCTGGTAGTTTTTACACTACCTTGGTAGGCACCTGAATGGCACCACAAAAGTTGTTCTACCTGCTTTCTGGGCTGAGATGGGGAACCGGTGAATTTTGGAGTCGGCCGGTGACAAAATGTTCCAAAGACACCCCATGCACAACTCCACCGGGGAAGGTGCCAGACAGGAGTTCTCCTGGTAGTTTTTACATTGCTCCGGTAGGCATCTGAAAGACACCACAAAAGTTGTTCTACCTGATTTCTGGGCTGAGATGGGGAACCGCTGAATTTTGGAGTCGGCCGGTGACAAAATGTTCCAAACACACCCCATGCACAACTCCACCGGGGAAGGTGCCAGACAGGAGTTCTCCTGGTAGTTTTTACACTACCTTGGTAGGCACCTGAATGGCACCACAAAAGTTGTTCTACCTGCTTTCTGGGCTGAGATGGGGAACCGCTGAATTTTGGAGTCGGCTGGTGACAAAATGTTCCAAACACACCCCATGCACAACTCCACCGGGGAAGGTGCCAGACAGGAGTTCTCCTGGTAGTTTTTACATTGCTCCGGTAGGCATCTGAAAGACACCACAAAAGTTGTTCTACCTGCTTTCTGGGCTGAGATGGGGAACCGCTGAATTTTGGACTCGGCTGGTGACAAAATGTTCCAAACACACCCCATGCACAACTCCACCGGGGAAGGTGCCAGACAGGAGTTCTCTTAGTAGTTTTTACACTACCTTGGTAGGCATCTGAAAGACACCACAAAAGTTGTTCTACCTGCTTTCTGGGCTGAGATGGGGAACCGCTGAATTTTGGAGTCGGCTGGTGACAAAATGTTCCAAACACACCCCATGCACAACTCCACCGGGGAAGGTGCCAGACAGGAGTTCTCCTGGTAGTTTTTACATTGCTCCGGTAGGCATCTGAAAGACACCACAAAAGTTGTTCTACCTGCTTTCTGGGCTGAGATGGGGAACCGCTGAATTTTGGACTCGGCCGGTGACAAAATGTTCCAAACACACCCCATGCACAACTCCACCGGGGAAGGTGCCAGACAGGAGTTCTCTTAGTAGTTTTTACACTACCTTGGTAGGCATCTGAAAGACACCACAAAAGTTGTTCTACCTGCTTTCTGGGCTGAGATGGGGAACCGCTGAATTTTGGAGTCGGCTGGTGACAAAATGTTCCAAACACACCCCATGCACAACTCCACCGGGGAAGGTGCCAGACAGGAGTTCTCCTGGTAGTTTTTACATTGCTCCGGTAGGCATCTGAAAGACACCACAAAAGTTGTTCTACCTGCTTTCTGGGCTGAGATGGGGAACCGCTGAATTTTGGAGTCGGCTGGTGACAAAATGTTCCAAGCACACCCCATGCACAACTCCACCGGGGAAGGTGCCAGACAGGAGTTCTCCTGGTAGTTTTTACACTACCTTGGTAGGCACCTGAATGGCACCACAAAAGTTGTTCTACCTGCTTTCTGGGCTGAGATGGGGAACCGCTGAATTTTGGAGTCGGCCGGTGACAAAATGTTCCAAACACACCCCATGCACAACTGCACCGGGGAAGGTGCCAGACAGGAGTTCTCCTGGTAGTTTTTACATTGCTCCGGTAGGCATCTGAAAGACACCACAAAAGTTGTTCTACCTGCTTTCTGGGCTGAGATGGGGAAACGCTGAATTTTGGACTCGGCCGGTGACAAAATGTTCCAAACACACCCCATGCACAACTCCACCGGGGAAGGTGCCAGACAGGAGTTCTCCTGGTAGTTTTTACAGTTTTTACATTGCTCCGGTAGGCATCTGAAAGACACCACAAAAGTTGTTCCACCTGCTTTCTGGGCTGAGATGGGGAAACGCTGAATTTTGGACTCGGCTGGTGACAAATGTTCCAAAGACACCCCATGCACAACTCCACCGGGGAAGGTGCCAGACAGGAGTTCTCTTAGTAGTTTTTACACTACCTTGGTAGGCATCTGAAAGACACCACAAAAGTTGTTCTACCTGCTTTCTGGGCTGAGATGGGGAACCGCTGAATTTTGGAGTCGGCCGGTGACAAAATGTTCCAAACACACCCCCTGCACAACTCCACCGGGGAAGGTGCCAGACAGGAGTTCTCCTGGTAGTTTTTACACTACCTTGGTAGGCAGCTGAAAGGCACCACAAAAGTTGTTCTACCTGCTTTCTGGGCTGAGATGGGGAACCGCTGAATTTTGGAGTCGGCCGGTGACAAAATGTTCCAAACACACCCCATGCACAACTCCACCGGGGAAGGTGCCAGACAGGAGTTCTCTTAGTAGTTTTTACACTACCTTGGTAGGCACCTGAATGGCACCACAAAAGTTGTTCTACCTGCTTTCTAGGCTGAGATGGGGAACCGGTGAATTTTGGAGTCGGCCGGTGACAAAATGTTCCAAACACACCCCATGCACAACTCCACCGGGGAAGGTGCCAGACAGGAGTTCTCCTGGTAGTTTTTACATTGCTCCGGTAGGCATCTGAAAGGCACCACAAAAGTTGTTCTACCTGCTTTCTGGGCTGAGATGGGGAACCGCTGAATTTTGGACTCGGCCGGTGACAAAATGTTCCAAACACACCCCATGCACAACTCCACCGGGGAAGGTGCCAGACAGGAGTTCTCCTGGTAGTTTTTACACTACCTTGGTAGGCACCTGAATGGCACCACAAAAGTTGTTCTACCTGCTTTCTGGGCTGAGATGGGGAACCGGTGAATTTTGGAGTCGGCTGGTGACAAAATGTTCCAAACACACCCCATGCACAACTCCACCGGGGAAGGTGCCAGACAGGAGTTCTCCTGGTAGTTTTTACATTGCTCTGGTAGGCATCTGAAAGACACCACAAAAGTTGTTCTACCTGCTTTCTGGGCTGAGATGGGGAACCGCTGAATTTTGGAGTCGGCTGGTGACAAAATGTTCCAAAGACACCCCATGCACAACTCCACCGGGGAAGGTGCCAGACAGGAGTTCTCTTAGTAGTTTTTACACTACCTTGGTAGGCATCTGAAAGACACCACAAAAGTTGTTCTACCTGCTTTCTGGGCTGAGATGGGGAACCGCTGAATTTTGGAGTCGGCTGGTGACAAAATGTTCCAAACACACCCCATGCACAACTCCACCGGGGAAGGTGCCAGACAGGAGTTCTCCTGGTAGTTTTTACATTGCTCCGGTAGGCATCTGAAAGACACCACAAAAGTTGTTCTACCTGCTTTCTGGGCTGAGATGGGGAACCGCTGAATTTTGGAGTCGGCTGGTGACAAAATGTTCCAAGCACACCCCATGCACAACTCCACCGGGGAAGGTGCCAGACAGGAGTTCTCCTGGTAGTTTTTACACTACCTTGGTAGGCACCTGAATGGCACCACAAAAGTTGTTCTACCTGCTTTCTGGGCTGAGATGGGGAACCGCTGAATTTTGGAGTCGGCCGGTGACAAAATGTTCCAAACACACCCCATGCACAACTCCACCGGGGAAGGTGCCAGACAGGAGTTCTCCTGGTAGTTTTTACATTGCTCCGGTAGGCATCTGAAAGACACCACAAAAGTTGTTCTACCTGCTTTCTGGGCTGAGATGGGGAAACGCTGAATTTTGGACTCGGCCGGTGACAAAATGTTCCAAACACACCCCATGCACAACTCCACCGGGGAAGGTGCCAGACAGGAGTTCTCCTGGTAGTTTTTACAGTTTTTACATTGCTCCGGTAGGCATCTGAAAGACACCACAAAAGTTGTTCCACCTGCTTTCTGGGCTGAGATGGGGAAACGCTGAATTTTGGACTCGGCTGGTGACAAATGTTCCAAAGACACCCCATGCACAACTCCACCGGGGAAGGTGCCAGACAGGAGTTCTCTTAGTAGTTTTTACACTACCTTGGTAGGCATCTGAAAGACACCACAAAAGTTGTTCTACCTGCTTTCTGGGCTGAGATGGGGAACCGCTGAATTTTGGAGTCGGCCGGTGACAAAATGTTCCAAACACACCCCCTGCACAACTCCACCGGGGAAGGTGCCAGACAGGAGTTCTCCTGGTAGTTTTTACACTACCTTGGTAGGCAGCTGAAAGGCACCACAAAAGTTGTTCTACCTGCTTTCTGGGCTGAGATGGGGAACCGCTGAATTTTGGAGTCGGCCGGTGACAAAATGTTCCAAACACACCCCATGCACAACTCCACCGGGGAAGGTGCCAGACAGGAGTTCTCTTAGTAGTTTTTACACTACCTTGGTAGGCACCTGAATGGCACCACAAAAGTTGTTCTACCTGCTTTCTAGGCTGAGATGGGGAACCGGTGAATTTTGGAGTCGGCCGGTGACAAAATGTTCCAAACACACCCCATGCACAACTCCACCGGGGAAGGTGCCAGACAGGAGTTCTCCTGGTAGTTTTTACATTGCTCCGGTAGGCATCTGAAAGGCACCACAAAAGTTGTTCTACCTGCTTTCTGGGCTGAGATGGGGAACCGCTGAATTTTGGACTCGGCCGGTGACAAAATGTTCCAAACACACCCCATGCACAACTCCACCGGGGAAGGTGCCAGACAGGAGTTCTCCTGGTAGTTTTTACACTACCTTGGTAGGCACCTGAATGGCACCACAAAAGTTGTTCTACCTGCTTTCTGGGCTGAGATGGGGAACCGGTGAATTTTGGAGTCGGCTGGTGACAAAATGTTCCAAACACACCCCATGCACAACTCCACCGGGGAAGGTGCCAGACAGGAGTTCTCCTGGTAGTTTTTACATTGCTCTGGTAGGCATCTGAAAGACACCACAAAAGTTGTTCTACCTGCTTTCTGGGCTGAGATGGGGAACCGCTGAATTTTGGAGTCGGCTGGTGACAAAATGTTCCAAAGACACCCCATGCACAACTCCACCGGGGAAGGTGCCAGACAGGAGTTCTCTTAGTAGTTTTTACACTACCTTGGTAGGCATCTGAAAGACACCACAAAAGTTGTTCTACCTGCTTTCTGGGCTGAGATGGGGAACCGCTGAATTTTGGAGTCGGCTGGTGACAAAATGTTCCAAACACACCCCATGCACAACTCCACCGGGGAAGGTGCCAGACAGGAGTTCTCCTGGTAGTTTTTACATTGCTCCGGTAGGCATCTGAAAGACACCACAAAAGTTGTTCTACCTGCTTTCTGGGCTGAGATGGGGAACCGCTGAATTTTGGACTCGGCTGGTGACAAAATGTTCCAAACACACCCCATGCACAACTCCACCGGGGAAGGTGCCAGACAGGAGTTCTCTTAGTAGTTTTTACACTACCTTGGTAGGCATCTGAAAGACACCACAAAAGTTGTTCTACCTGCTTTCTGGGCTGAGATGGGGAACCGCTGAATTTTGGACTCGGCCGGTGACAAAATGTTCCAAACACACCCCATGCACAACTCCACCGGGGAAGGTGCCAGACAGGAGTTCTCCTGGTAGTTTTTACATTGCTCCGGTAGGCATCTGAAAGACACCACAAAAGTTGTTCTACCTGCTTTCTGGGCTGAGATGGGGAACCGCTGAATTTTGGAGTCGGCTGGTGACAAAATGTTCCAAACACACCCCATGCACAACTCCACCGGGGAAGGTGCCAGACAGGAGTTCTCCTGGTAGTTTTTACACTACCTTGGTAGGCATCTGAAAGACACCACAAAAGTTGTTCTACCTGCTTTCTGGGCTGAGATGGGGAACCGCTGAATTTTGGACTCGGCCGGTGACAAAATGTTCCAAACACACCCCATGCACAACTCCACCGGGGAAGGTGCCAGACAGGAGTTCTCTTAGTAGTTTTTACACTACCTTGGTAGGCAGCTGAAAGGCACCACAAAAGTTGTTCTACCTGCTTTCTGGGCTGAGATGGGGAACGGCTGAATTTTGGAGTCGGCCGGTGACAAAATGTTCCAAAGACACCCCGTGCACAACTCCACCGGGGAAGGTGCCAGACAGGAGTTCTCTTGGTAGTTTTTACATTGCTCCGGTAGGCATCTGAAAGACACCACAAAAGTTGTTCTACCTGCTTTCTGGGCTGAGATGGGGAACCGCTGAATTTTGGAGTCGGCCGGTGACAAAATGTTCCAAACACACCCCATGCACAACTCCACCGGGGAAGGTGCCAGACAGGAGTTCTCTTAATAGTTTTTACACTACCTTGGTAGGCATCTGAAAGACACCACAAAAGTTGTTCTACCTGCTTTCTGGGCTGAGATGGGGAACCGCTGAATTTTGGAGTCGGCTGGTGACAAAATGTTCCAAACACACCCCATGCACAACTCCACCGGGGAAGGTGCCAGACAGGAGTTCTCTTAATAGTTTTTACACTACCTTGGTTGGCATCTGAAAGGCACCACAAAAGTTGTTCTACCTGCTTTCTGGGCTGAGATGGGGAACCGCTGAATTTTGGAGTCGGCCGGTGACAAAATGTTCCAAAGACACCCCATGCACAACTCCACCGGGGAAGGTGCCAGACAGGAGTTCTCCTGGTAGTTTTTACATTGCTCCGGTAGGCATCTGAAAGACACCACAAAAGTTGTTCTACCTGCTTTCTGGGCTGAGATGGGGAACGGCTGAATTTTGGAGTCGGCCGGTGACAAAATGTTCCAAAGACACCCCATGCACAACTCCACCGGGGAAGGTGCCATACAGGTGTTCTCTTATTAGTTTTTACATTGCTCCGGTAGGCATCTGAAAGACACCACAAAAGTTGTTCTACCTGCTTTCTGGGCTGAGATGGGGAACCGCTGAATTTTGGAGTCGGCCGGTGACAAAATGTTCCAAACACACCCCCTGCACAACTCCACCGGGGAAGGTGCCAGACAGGAGTTCTCCTGGTAGTTTTTACATTGCTCCGGTAGGCATCTGAAAGACACCACAAAAGTTGTTCTACCTGCTTTCTGGGCTGAGATGGGGAACCGCTGAATTTTGGACTCGGCCGGTGACAAAATGTTCCAAACACACCCCATGCACAACTCCACCGGGGAAGGTGCCAGACAGGAGTTCTCTTAATATTTTTTACACTACCTTGGTAGGCATCTGAAAGACACCACAAAAGTTGTTCTACCTGCTTTCTGGGCTGAGATGGGGAACAGCTGAATTTTGGAGTCGGCTGGTGACAAAATGTTCCAAACATACCCCATGCACAACTCCACCGGGGAAGGTGCCAGACAGGAGTTCTTCTGGTAGTTTTTACATTGCTCCGATATGCATCTGAAAGACACCACAAAAGTTGTTCTACCTGCTTTCTGGGCTGAGATGGGGAACCGCTGAATTTTGGACTCGGCCGGTGACAAAATGTTCCAAACACACCCCTTGCACAACTCCACCGGGGAAGGTGCCAGACAGGTGTTCTCTTAATAGTTTTTACACTACCTTGGTAGGCACCTGAAAGACACCACAAAAGTTGTTCTACCTGCTTTCTGGGCTGAGATGGGGAACCGCTGAATTTTGGAGTCGGCCGGTGACAAAATGTTCCAAACACACCCCATGCACAACTCCACCGGGGAAGGTGCCAGACAGGAGTTCTCCTGGTAGTTTTTACATTGCTCCGGTAGGCATCTGAAAGACACCACAAAAGTTGTTCTACCTGCTTTCTGGGCTGAGATGGGGAACCGCTGAATTTTGGAGTCGGCTGGTGACAAAATGTTCCAAACACACCCCATGCACAACTCCACCGGGGAAGGTGCCAGACAGGAGTTCTCCTGGTAGTTTTTACACTACCTTGGTAGGCACCTGAATGGCACCACAAAAGTTGTTCTACCTGCTTTCTGGGCTGAGATGGGGAACCGGTGAATTTTGGAGTCGGCCGGTGACAAAATGTTCCAAACACACCCCATGCACAACTCCACCGGGGAAGGTGCCAGACAGGAGTTCTCTTAGTAGTTTTTACACTACCTTGGTAGGCAGCTGAAAGGCACCACAAAAGTTGTTCTACCTGCTTTCTGGGCTGAGATGGGGAACGGCTGAATTTTGGAGTCGGCCGGTGACAAAATGTTCCAAACACACCCCATGCACAACTCCACCGGGGAAGGTGCCAGACAGGAGTTCTCTTGGTAGTTTTTACATTGCTCCGGTAGGCATCTGAAAGACACCACAAAAGTTGTTCTACCTGCTTTCTGGGCTGAGATGGGGAACCGCTGAATTTTGGAGTCGGCCGGTGACAAAATGTTCCAAACACACCCCCTGCACAACTCCACCGGGGAAGGTGCCAGACAGGAGTTCTCCTGGTAGTTTTTACATTGCTCCGGTAGGCATCTGAAAGACACCACAAAAGTTGTTCTACCTGCTTTCTGGGCTGAGATGGGGAACCGCTGAATTTTGGACTCGGCCGGTGACAAAATGTTCCAAACACACCCCATGCACAACTCCACCGGGGAAGGTGCCAGACAGGAGTTCTCTTAATAGTTTTTACACTACCTTGGTAGGCATCTGAAAGACACCACAAAAGTTGTTCTACCTGCTTTCTGGGCTGAGATGGGGAACCGCTGAATTTTGGAGTCGGCTGGTGACAAAATGTTCCAAACATACCCCATGCACAACTCCACCGGGGAAGGTGCCAGACAGGAGTTCTCCTGGTAGTTTTTACATTGCTCCGGTATGCATCTGAAAGACACCACAAAAGTTGTTCTACCTGCTTTCTGGGCTGAGATGGGGAACCGCTGAATTTTGGAGTCGGCTGGTGACAAAATGTTCCAAACACACCCCATGCACAACTCCACCGGGGAAGGTGCCAGACAGGAGTTCTCTTAGTAGTTTTTACACTACCTTGGTAGGCAGCTGAAAGGCAGCACAAAAGTTGTTCTACCTGCTTTCTGGGCTGAGATGGGGAACCGCTGAATTTTGGAGTCGGCCGGTGACAAAATGTTCCAAACACACCCCATGCACAACTCCACCGGGGAAGGTGCCAGACAGGAGTTCTCCTGGTAGTTTTTACATTGCTCCGGTATGCATCTGAAAGACACCACAAAAGTTGTTCTACCTGCTTTGTGGGCTGAGATGGGGAACCGCTGAATTTTGGACTCGGCCGGTGACAAAATGTTCCAAACACACCCCATGCACAACTCCACCGGGGAAGGTGCCAGACAGGAGTTCTCTTAGTAGTTTTTACACTATCTTGGTAGGCAGCTGAAAGGCACCACAAAAGTTGTTCTACCTGCTTTCTGGGCTGAGATGGGGAACCGCTGAATTTTGGACTCGGCTGGTGACAAAATGTTCCAAACACACCCCCTGCACAACTCCACCGGGGAAGGTGCCAGACAGGTGTTCTCTTATTAGTTTTTACACTACCTTGGTAGGCACCTGAAAGACACCACAAAAGTTGTTCTACCTGCTTTCTGGGCTGAGATGGGGAACCGCTGAATTTTGGACTCGGCTGGTGACAAAATGTTCCAAACACACCCCATGCACAACTCCACCGGGGAAGGTGCCAGACAGGAGTTCTCCTGGTAGTTTTTACATTGCTCCGGTAGGCATCTGAAAGACACCACAAAAGTTGTTCTACCTGCTTTCTGGGCTGAGATGGGGAACCGCTGAATTTTGGACTCGGCCGGTGACAAAATGTTCCAAACACACCCCATGCACAACTCCACCGGGGAAGGTGCCAGACAGGAGTTCTCTTAATAGTTTTTACACTACCTTGGTAGGCAGCTGAAAGGCACCACAAAAGTTGTTCTACCTGCTTTCTGGGCTGAGATGGGGAACGGCTGAATTTTGGAGTCGGCCGGTGACAAAATGTTCCAAAGACACCCCATGCACAACTCCACCGGGGAAGGTGCCAGACAGGAGTTCTCCTGGTAGTTTTTACATTGCTCCGGTAGGCATCTGAAAGACACCACAAAAGTTGTTCTACCTGCTTTCTGGGCTGAGATGGGGAACCGCTGAATTTTGGACTCGGCCGGTGACAAAATGTTCCAAACACACCCCATGCACAACTCCACCGGGGAAGGTGCCAGACAGGAGTTCTCCTGGTAGTTTTTACATTGCTCCGGTAGGCATCTGAAAGACACCACAAAAGTTGTTCTACCTGCTTTCTGGGCTGAGATGGGGAAACGCTGAATTTTGGACTCGGCCGGTGACAAAATGTTCCAAACACACCCCATGCACAACTCCACCGGGGAAGGTGCCAGACAGGAGTTCTCTTAATAGTTTTTACACTACCTTGGTAGGCATCTGAAAGACACCACAAAAGTTGTTCTACCTGCTTTCTGGGCTGAGATGGGGAACCGCTGAATTTTGGAGTCGGCTGGTGACAAAATGTTCCAAACATACCCCATGCACAACTCCACCGGGGAAGGTGCCAGACAGGAGTTCTTCTGGTAGTTTTTACATTGCTCCGGTATGCATCTGAAAGACACCACAAAAGTTGTTCTACCTGCTTTCTGGGCTGAGATGGGGAACCGCTGAATTTTGGAGTCGGCTGGTGACAAAATGTTCCAAACACACCCCATGCACAACTCCACCGGGGAAGGTGCCAGACAGGAGTTCTCTTAGTAGTTTTTACACTACCTTGGTAGGCAGCTGAAAGGCAGCACAAAAGTTGTTCTACCTGCTTTCTGGGCTGAGATGGGGAACCGCTGAATTTTGGAGTCGGCCGGTGACAAAATGTTCCAAACACACCCCATGCACAACTCCACCGGGGAAGGTGCCAGACAGGAGTTCTCCTGGTAGTTTTTACATTGCTCCGGTATGCATCTGAAAGACACCACAAAAGTTGTTCTACCTGCTTTGTGGGCTGAGATGGGGAACCGCTGAATTTTGGACTCGGCCGGTGACAAAATGTTCCAAACACACCCCATGCACAACTCCACCGGGGAAGGTGCCAGACAGGAGTTCTCTTAGTAGTTTTTACACTATCTTGGTAGGCAGCTGAAAGGCACCACAAAAGTTGTTCTACCTGCTTTCTGGGCTGAGATGGGGAACCGCTGAATTTTGGAGTCGGCTGGTGACAAAATGTTCCAAACACACCCCATGCACAACTCCACCGGGGAAGGTGCCAGACAGGAGTTCTCTTAATAGTTTTTACACTACCTTGGTAGGCATCTGAAAGGCACCACAAAAGTTGTTCTACCTGCTTTCTGGGCTGAGATGGGGAACGGCTGAATTTTGGAGTCGGCCGGTGACAAAATGTTCCAAAGACACCCCATGCACAACTCCACCGGGGAAGGTGCCAGACAGGAGTTCTCCTGGTAGTTTTTACATTGCTCCGGTAGGCATCTGAAAGACACCACAAAAGTTGTTCTACCTGCTTTCTGGGCTGAGATGGGGAACCGCTGAATTTTGGAGTCGGCCGGTGACAAAATGTTCCAAACACACCCCCTGCACAACTCCACCGGGGAAGGTGCCAGACAGGAGTTCTCCTGGTAGTTTTTACATTGCTCCGGTAGGCATCTGAAAGACACCACAAAAGTTGTTCTACCTGCTTTCTGGGCTGAGATGGGGAAACGCTGAATTTTGGACTCGGCCGGTGACAAAATGTTCCAAACACACCCCCTGCACAACTCCACCGGGGAAGGTGCCAGACAGGAGTTCTCTTAATAGTTTTTACACTACCTTGGTAGGCATCTGAAAGACACCACAAAAGTTGTTCTACCTGCTTTCTGGGCTGAGATGGGGAACCGCTGAATTTTGGAGTCGGCTGGTGACAAAATGTTCCAAACATACCCCATGCACAACTCCACCGGGGAAGGTGCCAGACAGGAGTTCTTCTGGTAGTTTTTACATTGCTCCGGTATGCATCTGAAAGACACCACAAAAGTTGTTCTACCTGCTTTCTGGGCTGAGATGGGGAACCGCTGAATTTTGGAGTCGGCTGGTGACAAAATGTTCCAAACACACCCCATGCACAACTCCACCGGGGAAGGTGCCAGACAGGAGTTCTCTTAGTAGTTTTTACACTACCTTGGTAGGCAGCTGAAAGGCAGCACAAAAGTTGTTCTACCTGCTTTCTGGGCTGAGATGGGGAACCGCTGAATTTTGGAGTCGGCCGGTGACAAAATGTTCCAAACACACCCCATGCACAACTCCACCGGGGAAGGTGCCAGACAGGAGTTCTCCTGGTAGTTTTTACATTGCTCCGGTAGGCATCTGAAAGACACCACAAAAGTTGTTCTACCTGCTTTGTGGGCTGAGATGGGGAACCGCTGAATTTTGGACTCGGCCGGTGACAAAATGTTCCAAACACACCCCATGCACAACTCCACCGGGGAAGGTGCCAGACAGGAGTTCTCTTAGTAGTTTTTACACTACCTTGGTAGGCAGCTGAAAGGCACCACAAAAGTTGTTCTACCTGCTTTCTGGGCTGAGATGGGGAACCGCTGAATTTTGGACTCGGCTGGTGACAAAATGTTCCAAACACACCCCCTGCACAACTCCACCGGGGAAGGTGCCAGACAGGTGTTCTCTTATTAGTTTTTACACTACCTTGGTAGGCACCTGAAAGACACCACAAAAGTTGTTCTACCTGCTTTCTGGGCTGAGATGGGGAACCGCTGAATTTTGGACTCGGCTGGTGACAAAATGTTCCAAACACACCCCATGCACAACTCCACCGGGGAAGGTGCCAGACAGGAGTTCTCCTGGTAGTTTTTACATTGCTCCGGTAGGCATCTGAAAGACACCACAAAAGTTGTTCTACCTGCTTTCTGGGCTGAGATGGGGAACCGCTGAATTTTGGACTCGGCCGGTGACAAAATGTTCCAAACACACCCCATGCACAACTCCACCGGGGAAGGTGCCAGACAGGAGTTCTCTTAGTAGTTTTTACACTACCTTGGTAGGCATCTGAAAGACACCACAAAAGTTGTTCTACCTGCTTTCTGGGCTGAGATGGGGAACCGCTGAATTTTGGAGTCGGCTGGTGACAAAATGTTCCAAACACACCCCATGCACAACTCCACCGGGGAAGGTGCCAGACAGGAGTTCTCTTAATAGTTTTTACACTACCTTGGTAGGCAGCTGAAAGGCACCACAAAAGTTGTTCTACCTGCTTTCTGGGCTGAGATGGGGAACGGCTGAATTTTGGAGTCGGCCGGTGACAAAATGTTCCAAAGACACCCCATGCACAACTCCACCGGGGAAGGTGCCAGACAGGAGTTCTCCTGGTAGTTTTTACATTGCTCCGGTAGGCATCTGAAAGACACCACAAAAGTTGTTCTACCTGCTTTCTGGGCTGAGATGGGGAACCGCTGAATTTTGGAGTCGGCCGGTGACAAAATGTTCCAAAGACACCCCATGCACAACTCCACCGGGGAAGGTGCCAGACAGGAGTTCTCCTTGTAGTTTTTACATTGCTCCGGTAGGCATCTGAAAGACACCACAAAAGTTGTTCTACCTGCTTTCTGGGCTGAGATGGGGAACCGCTGAATTTTGGACTCGGCCGGTGACAAAATGTTCCAAACACACCCCATGCACAACTCCACCGGGGAAGGTGTCAGACAGGAGTTCTCTTAATAGTTTTTACACTACCTTGGTAGGCATCTGAAAGATACCACAAAAGTTGTTCTACCTGCTTTCTGGGCTGAGATGGGGAACCGCTGAATTTTGGAGTCGGCCGGTGACAAAATGTTCCAAACACACCCCATGCACAACTCCACCGGGGAAGGTGCCAGACAGGAGTTCTCCTGGTAGTTTTTACATTGCTCCGGTAGGCATCTGAAAGACACCACAAAAGTTGTTCTACCTGCTTTCTGGGCTGAGATGGGGAACCGCTGAATTTTGGAGTCGGCCGGTGACAAAATGTTCCAAACACACCCCCTGCACAACTCCACCGGGGAAGGTGCCAGACAGGAGTTCTCCTGGTAGTTTTTACATTGCTCCGGTAGGCATCTGAAAGACACCACAAAAGTTGTTCTACCTGCTTTCTGGGCTGAGATGGGGAAACGCTGAATTTTGGACTCGGCCGGTGACAAAATGTTCCAAACACACCCCCTGCACAACTCCACCGGGGAAGGTGCCAGACAGGAGTTCTCTTAATAGTTTTTACACTACCTTGGTAGGCATCTGAAAGACACCACAAAAGTTGTTCTACCTGCTTTCTGGGCTGAGATGGGGAACCGCTGAATTTTGGAGTCGGCTGGTGACAAAATGTTCCAAACATACCCCATGCACAACTCCACCGGGGAAGGTGCCAGACAGGAGTTCTCCTGGTAGTTTTTACATTGCTCCGGTATGCATCTGAAAGACACCACAAAAGTTGTTCTACCTGCTTTGTGGGCTGAGATGGGGAACCGCTGAATTTTGGAGTCGGCTGGTGACAAAATGTTCCAAACACACCCCATGCACAACTCCACCGGGGAAGGTGCCAGACAGGAGTTCTCTTAGTAGTTTTTACACTACCTTGGTAGGCAGCTGAAAGGCAGCACAAAAGTTGTTCTACCTGCTTTCTGGGCTGAGATGGGGAACCGCTGAATTTTGGAGTCGGCCGGTGACAAAATGTTCCAAACACACCCCATGCACAACTCCACCGGGGAAGGTGCCAGACAGGAGTTCTCCTGGTAGTTTTTACATTGCTCCGGTAGGCATCTGAAAGACACCACAAAAGTTGTTCTACCTGCTTTGTGGGCTGAGATGGGGAACCGCTGAATTTTGGACTCGGCCGGTGACAAAATGTTCCAAACACACCCCATGCACAACTCCACCGGGGAAGGTGCCAGACAGGAGTTCTCTTAGTAGTTTTTACACTACCTTGGTAGGCAGCTGAAAGGCACCACAAAAGTTGTTCTACCTGCTTTCTGGGCTGAGATGGGGAACCGCTGAATTTTGGACTCGGCTGGTGACAAAATGTTCCAAACACACCCCCTGCACAACTCCACCGGGGAAGGTGCCAGACAGGTGTTCTCTTATTAGTTTTTACACTACCTTGGTAGGCACCTGAAAGACACCACAAAAGTTGTTCTACCTGCTTTCTGGGCTGAGATGGGGAACCGCTGAATTTTGGACTCGGCTGGTGACAAAATGTTCCAAACACACCCCATGCACAACTCCACCGGGGAAGGTGCCAGACAGGAGTTCTCCTGGTAGTTTTTACATTGCTCCGGTAGGCATCTGAAAGACACCACAAAAGTTGTTCTACCTGCTTTCTGGGCTGAGATGGGGAACCGCTGAATTTTGGACTCGGCCGGTGACAAAATGTTCCAAACACACCCCATGCACAACTCCACCGGGGAAGGTGCCAGACAGGAGTTCTCTTAGTAGTTTTTACACTACCTTGGTAGGCATCTGAAAGACACAACAAAAGTTGTTCTACCTGCTTTCTGGGCTGAGATGGGGAACCGCTGAATTTTGGAGTCGGCTGGTGACAAAATGTTCCAAACACACCCCCTGCACAACTATACCGGGGAAGGTGCCAGACAGGAGTTCTCTTAATAGTTTTTACACTACCTTGGTAGGCAGCTGAAAGGCACCACAAAAGTTGTTCTACCTGCTTTCTGGGCTGAGATGGGGAACGGCTGAATTTTGGAGTCGGCCGGTGACAAAATGTTCCAAAGACACCCCATGCACAACTCCACCGGGGAAGGTGCCAGACAGGAGTTCTCCTGGTAGTTTTTACATTGCTCCGGTAGGCATCTGAAAGACACCACAAAAGTTGTTCTACCTGCTTTCTGGGCTGAGATGGGGAACCGCTGAATTTTGGAGTCGGCCGGTGACAAAATGTTCCAAAGACACCCCATGCACAACTCCACCGGGGAAGGTGCCAGACAGGAGTTCTCCTTGTAGTTTTTACATTGCTCCGGTAGGCATCTGAAAGACACCACAAAAGTTGTTCTACCTGCTTTCTGGGCTGAGATGGGGAACCGCTGAATTTTGGACTCGGCCGGTGACAAAATGTTCCAAACACACCCCATGCACAACTCCACCGGGGAAGGTGTCAGACAGGAGTTCTCTTAATAGTTTTTACACTACCTTGGTAGGCATCTGAAAGATACCACAAAAGTTGTTCTACCTGCTTTCTGGGCTGAGATGGGGAACCGCTGAATTTTGGAGTCGGCCGGTGACAAAATGTTCCAAACACACCCCATGCACAACTCCACCGGGGAAGGTGCCAGACAGGAGTTCTCTTAGTAGTTTTTACACTACCTTGGTAGGCAGCTGAAAGGCACCACAAAAGTTGTTCTACCTGCTTTCTGGGCTGAGATGGGGAACGGCTGAATTTTGGACTCGGCCGGTGACAAAATGTTCCAAACACACCCCATGCACAACTCCACCGGGGAAGGTGCCAGACAGGAGTTCTCTTGGTAGTTTTTACATTGCTCCGGTAGGCATCTGAAAGACACCACAAAAGTTGTTCTACCTGCTTTCTGGGCTGAGATGGGGAACCGCTGAATTTTGGAGTCGGCCGGTGACAAAATGTTCCAAACACACCCCCTGCACAACTCCACCGGGGAAGGTGCCAGACAGGAGTTCTCTTAGTAGTTTTTACACTACCTTGGTAGGCAGCTGAAAGGCACCACAAAAGTTGTTCTACCTGCTTTCTGGGCTGAGATGGGGAACCGCTGAATTTTGGACTCGGCTGGTGACAAAATGTTCCAAACACACCCCCTGCACAACTCCACCGGGGAAGGTGCCAGACAGGTGTTCTCTTATTAGTTTTTACACTACCTTGGTAGGCACCTGAAAGACACCACAAAAGTTGTTCTACCTGCTTTCTGGGCTGAGATGGGGAACCGCTGAATTTTGGACTCGGCTGGTGACAAAATGTTCCAAACACACCCCATGCACAACTCCACCGGGGAAGGTGCCAGACAGGAGTTCTCCTGGTAGTTTTTACATTGCTCCGGTAGGCATCTGAAAGACACCACAAAAGTTGTTCTACCTGCTTTCTGGGCTGAGATGGGGAACCGCTGAATTTTGGACTCGGCCGGTGACAAAATGTTCCAAACACACCCCATGCACAACTCCACCGGGGAAGGTGCCAGACAGGAGTTCTCTTAGTAGTTTTTACACTACCTTGGTAGGCATCTGAAAGACACAACAAAAGTTGTTCTACCTGCTTTCTGGGCTGAGATGGGGAACCGCTGAATTTTGGAGTCGGCTGGTGACAAAATGTTCCAAACACACCCCATGCACAACTCCACCGGGGAAGGTGCCAGACAGGAGTTCTCTTAATAGTTTTTACACTACCTTGGTAGGCAGCTGAAAGGCACCACAAAAGTTGTTCTACCTGCTTTCTGGGCTGAGATGGGGAACGGCTGAATTTTGGAGTCGGCCGGTGACAAAATGTTCCAAAGACACCCCATGCACAACTCCACCGGGGAAGGTGCCAGACAGGAGTTCTCCTGGTAGTTTTTACATTGCTCCGGTAGGCATCTGAAAGACACCACAAAAGTTGTTCTACCTGCTTTCTGGGCTGAGATGGGGAACCGCTGAATTTTGGAGTCGGCCGGTGACAAAATGTTCCAAAGACACCCCATGCACAACTCCACCGGGGAAGGTGCCAGACAGGAGTTCTCCTTGTAGTTTTTACATTGCTCCGGTAGGCATCTGAAAGACACCACAAAAGTTGTTCTACCTGCTTTCTGGGCTGAGATGGGGAACCGCTGAATTTTGGACTCGGCCGGTGACAAAATGTTCCAAACACACCCCATGCACAACTCCACCGGGGAAGGTGTCAGACAGGAGTTCTCTTAATAGTTTTTACACTACCTTGGTAGGCATCTGAAAGATACCACAAAAGTTGTTCTACCTGCTTTCTGGGCTGAGATGGGGAACCGCTGAATTTTGGAGTCGGCCGGTGACAAAATGTTCCAAACACACCCCATGCACAACTCCACCGGGGAAGGTGCCAGACAGGAGTTCTCTTAGTAGTTTTTACACTACCTTGGTAGGCAGCTGAAAGGCACCACAAAAGTTGTTCTACCTGCTTTCTGGGCTGAGATGGGGAACGGCTGAATTTTGGACTCGGCCGGTGACAAAATGTTCCAAACACACCCCATGCACAACTCCACCGGGGAAGGTGCCAGACAGGAGTTCTCTTGGTAGTTTTTACATTGCTCCGGTAGGCATCTGAAAGACACCACAAAAGTTGTTCTACCTGCTTTCTGGGCTGAGATGGGGAACCGCTGAATTTTGGAGTCGGCCGGTGACAAAATGTTCCAAACACACCCCCTGCACAACTCCACCGGGGAAGGTGCCAGACAGGAGTTCTCCTGGTAGTTTTTACACTACCTTGGTAGGCATCTGAAAGATACCACAAAAGTTGTTCTACCTGCTTTCTGGGCTGAGATGGGGAACCGCTGAATTTTGGAGTCGGCCGGTGACAAAATGTTCCAAACACACCCCATGCACAACTCCACCGGGGAAGGTGCCAGACAGGAGTTCTCTTAGTAGTTTTTACACTACCTTGGTAGGCAGCTGAAAGGCACCACAAAAGTTGTTCTACCTGCTTTCTGGGCTGAGATGGGGAACGGCTGAATTTTGGACTCGGCCGGTGACAAAATGTTCCAAACACACCCCATGCACAACTCCACCGGGGAAGGTGCCAGACAGGAGTTCTCTTGGTAGTTTTTACATTGCTCCGGTAGGCATCTGAAAGACACCACAAAAGTTGTTCTACCTGCTTTCTGGGCTGAGATGGGGAACCGCTGAATTTTGGACTCGGCCGGTGACAAAATGTTCCAAACACACCCCCTGCACAACTCCACCGGGGAAGGTGCCAGACAGGAGTTCTCCTGGTAGTTTTTACATTGCTCCGGTAGGCATCTGAAAGACACCACAAAAGTTGTTCTACCTGCTTTCTGGGCTGAGATGGGGAAACGCTGAATTTTGGACTCGGCTGGTGACAAAATGTTCCAAACATACCCCATGCACAACTCCACCGGGGAAGGTGCCAGACAGGAGTTCTTCTGGTAGTTTTTACATTGCTCCGGTATGCATCTGAAAGACACCACAAAAGTTGTTCTACCTGCTTTCTGGGCTGAGATGGGGAACCGCTGAATTTTGGAGTCGGCTGGTGACAAAATGTTCCAAACACACCCCATGCACAACTCCACCGGGGAAGGTGCCAGACAGGAGTTCTCTTAGTAGTTTTTACACTACCTTGGTAGGCAGCTGAAAGGCACCACAAAAGTTGTTCTACCTGCTTTCTGGGCTGAGATGGGGAACGGCTGAATTTTGGAGTCGGCCGGTGACAAAATGTTCCAAACACACCCCATGCACAACTCCACCGGGGAAGGTGCCAGACAGGAGTTCTCCTGGTAGTTTTTACATTGCTCCGGTAGGCATCTGAAAGACACCACAAAAGTTGTTCTACCTGCTTTGTGGGCTGAGATGGGGAACCGCTGAATTTTGGACTCGGCCGGTGACAAAATGTTCCAAACACACCCCATGCACAACTCCACCGGGGAAGGTGCCAGACAGGAGTTCTCTTAGTAGTTTTTACACTATCTTGGTAGGCAGCTGAAAGGCACCACAAAAGTTGTTCTACCTGCTTTCTGGGCTGAGATGGGGAACCGCTGAATTTTGGACTCGGCTGGTGACAAAATGTTCCAAACACACCCCCTGCACAATTCCACCGGGGAAGGTGCCAGACAGGTGTTCTCTTATTAGTTTTTACACTACCTTGGTAGGCACCTGAAAGACACCACAAAAGTTGTTCTACCTGCTTTCTGGGCTGAGATGGGGAACCGCTGAATTTTGGAGTCGGCTGGTGACAAAATGTTCCAAACACACCCCATGCACAACTCCACCGGGGAAGGTGCCAGACAGGAGTTCTCCTGGTAGTTTTTACATTGCTCCGGTAGGCATCTGAAAGACACCACAAAAGTTGTTCTACCTGCTTTCTGGGCTGAGATGGGGAACCGCTGAATTTTGGACTCGGCCGGTGACAAAATGTTCCAAACACACCCCATGCACAACTCCACCGGGGAAGGTGCCAGACAGGAGTTCTCTTAATAGTTTTTACACTACCTTGGTAGGCATCTGAAAGACACAACAAAAGTTGTTCTACCTGCTTTCTGGGCTGAGATGGGGAACCGCTGAATTTTGGAGTCGGCTGGTGACAAAATGTTCCAAACACACCCCATGCACAACTCCACCGGGGAAGGTGCCAGACAGGAGTTCTCTTAATAGTTTTTACACTACCTTGGTAGGCAGCTGAAAGGCACCACAAAAGTTGTTCTACCTGCTTTCTGGGCTGAGATGGGGAACCGCTGAATTTTGGAGTCGGCCGTTGACAAAATGTTCCAAACACACCCCATGCACAACTCCACCGGGGAAGGTGCCAGACAGGAGTTCTCCTGGTAGTTTTTACATTGCTCCGGTAGGCATCTGAAAGACACCACAAAAGTTGTTCTACCTGCTTTCTGGGCTGAGATGGGGAACCGCTGAATTTTGGAGTCGGCCGGTGACAAAATGTTCCAAACACACCCCCTGCACAACTCCACCGGGGAAGGTGCCAGACAGGAGTTCTCCTGGTAGTTTTTACATTGCTCCGGTAGGCATCTGAAAGACACCACAAAAGTTGTTCTACCTGCTTTCTGGGCTGAGATGGGGAAACGCTGAATTTTGGACTCGGCCGGTGACAAAATGTTCCAAACACACCCCATGCACAACTCCACCGGGGAAGGTGCCAGACAGGAGTTCTCTTAATAGTTTTTACACTACCTTGGTAGGCATCTGAAAGACACCACAAAAGTTGTTCTACCTGCTTTCTGGGCTGAGATGGGGAACCGCTGAATTTTGGAGTCGGCTGGTGACAAAATGTTCCAAACATACCCCATGCACAACTCCACCGGGGAAGGTGCCAGACAGGAGTTCTCCTGGTAGTTTTTACACTACCTTGGTACGAACCTGAATGGCACCACAAAAGTTGTTCTACCTGCTTTCTGGGCTGAGATGGGGAACCGCTGAATTTTGGAGTCGGCTGGTGACAAAATATTCCAAACACACCCCATGCACAACTCCACCGGGGAAGGTGCCAGACAGGAGTTCTCTTAGTAGTTTTTACACTACCTTGGTAGGCAGCTGAAAGACACCACAAAAGTTGTTCTACCTGCTTTCTGGGCTGAGATGGGGAACCGCTGAATTTTGGACTCGGCTGGTGACAAAATGTTCCAAACACACCCCATGCACAACTCCACCGGGGAAGGTGCCAGACAGGAGTTCTCCTGGTAGTTTTTACACTACCTTGGTTGGCAGCTGAAAGGCACCACAAAAGTTGTTCTACCTGCTTTCTGGGCTGAGATGGGGAACCGCTGAATTTTGGACTCGGCTGGTGACAAAATGTTCCAAACACACCCCTTGCACAACTCCACCGGGGAAGGTGCCAGACAGGAGTTCTCTTATTAGTTTTTACACTACCTTGGTAGGCACCTGAAAGACACCACAAAAGTTGTTCTACCTGCTTTCTGGGCTGAGATGGGGAACCGCTGAATTTTGGACTCGGCCGGTGACAAAATGTTCCAAACACACCCCATGCACAACTCCACCGGGGAAGGTGCCAGACAGGAGTTCTCCTGGTAGTTTTTACATTGCTCCGGTAGGCATCTGAAAGACACCACAAAAGTTGTTCTACCTGCTTTCTGGGCTGAGATGGGGAACCGCTGAATTTTGGAGTCGGCTGGTGACAAATGTTCCAAACACACCCCATGCACAACTCCACCGGGGAAGGTGCCAGACAGGTGTTCTCTTATTAGTTTTTACACTACCTTGGTAGGCAGCTGAAAGGCACCACAAAAGTTGTTCTACCTGCTTTCTGGGCTGAGATGGGGAACCGCTGAATTTTGGACTCGGCCGGTGACAAAATGTTCCAAAGACAGCCCATGCACAACTCCACCGGGGAAGGTGCCAGACAGGAGTTCTCCTGGTAGTTTTTACACTACCTTGGTACGAACCTGAATGGCACCACAAAAGTTGTTCTACCTGCTTTCTGGGCTGAGATGGGGAACCGCTGAATTTTGGAGTCGGCTGGTGACAAAATATTCCAAACACACCCCATGCACAACTCCACCGGGGAAGGTGCCAGACAGGAGTTCTCCTGGTAGTTTTTACACTACCTTGGTAGGCAGCTGAAAGGCACCACAAAAGTTGTTCTACCTGCTTTCTGGGCTGAGATGGGGAACCGCTGAATTTTGGACTCGGCTGGTGACAAAATGTTCCAAACACACCCCATGCACAACTCCACCGGGGAAGGTGCCAGACAGGAGTTCTCCTGGTAGTTTTTACACTACCTTGGTTGGCAGCTGAAAGGCACCACAAAAGTTGTTCTACCTGCTTTCTGGGCTGAGATGGGGAACCGCTGAATTTTGGACTCGGCTGGTGACAAAATGTTCCAAACACACCCCTTGCACAACTCCACCGGGGAAGGTGCCAGACAGGTGTTCTCTTATTAGTTTTTACACTACCTTGGTAGGCACCTGAAAGACACCACAAAAGTTGTTCTACCTGCTTTCTGGGCTGAGATGGGGAACCGCTGAATTTTGGAGTCGGCCGGTGACAAAATGTTCCAAACACACCCCATGCACAACTCCACCGGGGAAGGTGCCAGACAGGAGTTCTCCTGGTAGTTTTTACATTGCTCCGGTAGGCATCTGAAAGACACCACAAAAGTTGTTCTACCTGCTTTCTGGGCTGAGATGGGGAACCGCTGAATTTTGGAGTCGGCCGGTGACAAAATGTTCCAAACACACCCCATGCACAACTCCACCGGGGAAGGTGCCAGACAGGAGTTCTCTTAATAGTTTTTACACTACCTTGGTAGGCATCTGAAAGACACCACAAAAGTTGTTCTACCTGCTTTCTGGGCTGAGATGGGGAACCGCTGAATTTTGGAGTCGGCTGGTGACAAAATGTTCCAAAGACACCCCATGCACAACTCCACCGGGGAAGGTGCCAGACAGGAGTTCTCTTAGTAGTTTTTACACTACCTTGGTAGGCAGCTGAAAGGCAGCACAAAAGTTGTTCTACCTGCTTTCTGGGCTGAGATGGGGAACCGCTGAATTTTGGAGTCGGTCGGTGACAAAATGTTCCAAACACACCCCATGCACAACTCCACCGGGGAAGGTGCCAGACAGGTGTTCTCTATTAGTTTTTACACTACCTTGGTAGGCAGCTGAAAGACACCACAAAAGTTGTTCTACCTGCTTTCTGGGCTGAGATGGGGAACCGCTGAATTTTGGAGTCGGCTGGTGACAAAATGTTCCAAACACACCCCATGCACAACTCCACCGGGGAAGGTGCCAGACAGGAGTTCTCTTAGTAGTTTTTACACTACCTTGGTAGGCAGCTGAAAGGCACCACAAAAGTTGTTCTACCTGCTTTCTGGGCTGAGATGGGGAACCGCTGAATTTTGGACTCGGCTGGTGACAAAATGTTCCAAAGACACCCCATGCACAACTCCACCGGGGAAGGTGCCAGACAGGAGTTCTCCTGGTAGTTTTTACATTGCTCCGGTAGGCATCTGAAAGACACCACAAAAGTTGTTCTACCTGCTTTCTGGGCTGAGATGGGGAACCGCTGAATTTTGGAGTCGGCTGGTGACAAAATGTTCCAAAGACACCCCATGCACAACTCCACCGGGGAAGGTGCCAGACAGGAGTTCTCTTAGTAGTTTTTACACTACCTTGGTAGGCACCTGAATGGCACCACAAAAGTTGTTCTACCTGCTTTCTGGGCTGAGATGGGGAACCGCTGAATTTTGGAGTCGGCTGGTGACAAAATGTTCCAAACACACCCCATGCACAACTCCACCGGGGAAGGTGCCAGACAGGAGTTCTCCTGGTAGTTTTTACATTGCTCCGGTAGGCATCTGAAAGACATTGCAAAAGTTGTTCTACCTGCTTTCTGGGCTGAGATGGGGAACCGCTGAATTTTGGAGTCGGCCGGTGACAAAATGTTCCAAACACACCCCATGCACAACTCCACCGGGGAAGGTGCCAGACAGGAGTTCTCTTAATAGTTTTTACACTACCTTGGTAGGCATCTGAAAGACACCACAAAAGTTGTTCTACCTGCTTTCTGGGCTGAGATGGGGAACCGCTGAATTTTGGACTCGGCCGGTGACAAAATGTTCCAAACACACCCCATGCACAACTCCACCGGGGAAGGTGCCAGACAGGAGTTCTCCTGGTAGTTTTTACATTGCTCCGGTAGGCATCTGAAAGACACCACAAAAGTTGTTCTACCTGCTTTCTGGGCTGAGATGGGGAACCGCTGAATTTTGGAGTCGGCTGGTGACAAAATGTTCCAAACACACCCCATGCACAACTCCACCGGGGAAGGTGCCAGACAGGAGTTCTCCTTGTAGTTTTTACAGTTTTTACATTGCTCCGGTAGGCATCTGAAAGACACCACAAAAGTTGTTCTACCTGCTTTCTGGGCTGAGATGGGGAACCGCTGAATTTTGGAGTCGGCTGTTGACAAATGTTCCAAACACACCCCATGCACAACTCCACCGGGGAAGGTGCCAGACAGGAGTTCTCTTAGTAGTTTTTACACTACCTTGGTAGGCAGCTGAAAGGCACCACAAAAGTTGTTCTACCTGCTTTCTGGGCTGAGATGGGGAACCGCTGAATTTTGGACTCGGCTGGTGACAAAATGTTCCAAAGACACCCCATGCACAACTCCACCGGGGAAGGTGCCAGACAGGAGTTCTCCTGGTAGTTTTTACATTGCTCCGGTAGGCATCTGAAAGACACCACAAAAGTTGTTCTACCTGCTTTCTGGACTGAGATGGGGAACCGCTGAATTTTGGAGTCGGCCGGTGACAAAATGTTCCAAAGACAGCCCATGCACAACTCCACCGGGGAAGGTGCCAGACAGGAGTTCTCCTGGTAGTTTTTACACTACCTTGGTACGAACCTGAATGGCACCACAAAAGTTGTTCTACCTGCTTTCTGGGCTGAGATGGGGAACCGCTGAATTTTGGAGTCGGCTGGTGACAAAATATTCCAAACACACCCCATGCACAACTCCACCGGGGAAGGTGCCAGACAGGAGTTCTCTTAGTAGTTTTTACACTACCTTGGTAGGCAGCTGAAAGACACCACAAAAGTTGTTCTACCTGCTTTCTGGGCTGAGATGGGGAACCGCTGAATTTTGGACTCGGCTGGTGACAAAATGTTCCAAACACACCCCATGCACAACTCCACCGGGGAAGGTGCCAGACAGGAGTTCTCCTGGTAGTTTTTACACTACCTTGGTTGGCAGCTGAAAGGCACCACAAAAGTTGTTCTACCTGCTTTCTGGGCTGAGATGGGGAACCGCTGAATTTTGGACTCGGCTGGTGACAAAATGTTCCAAACACACCCCTTGCACAACTCCACCGGGGAAGGTGCCAGACAGGAGTTCTCTTATTAGTTTTTACACTACCTTGGTAGGCACCTGAAAGACACCACAAAAGTTGTTCTACCTGCTTTCTGGGCTGAGATGGGGAACCGCTGAATTTTGGAGTCGGCCGGTGACAAAATGTTCCAAACACACCCCATGCACAACTCCACCGGGGAAGGTGCCAGACAGGAGTTCTCCTGGTAGTTTTTACATTGCTCCGGTAGGCATCTGAAAGACACCACAAAAGTTGTTCTACCTGCTTTCTGGGCTGAGATGGGGAACCGCTGAATTTTGGAGTCGGCCGGTGACAAAATGTTCCAAACACACCCCATGCACAACTCCACCGGGGAAGGTGCCAGACAGGAGTTCTCTTAATAGTTTTTACACTACCTTGGTAGGCATCTGAAAGACACCACAAAAGTTGTTCTACCTGCTTTCTGGACTGAGATGGGGAACCGCTGAATTTTGGAGTCGGCCGGTGACAAAATGTTCCAAAGACAGCCCATGCACAACTCCACCGGGGAAGGTGCCAGACAGGAGTTCTCCTGGTAGTTTTTACACTACCTTGGTACGAACCTGAATGGCACCACAAAAGTTGTTCTACCTGCTTTCTGGGCTGAGATGGGGAACCGCTGAATTTTGGAGTCGGCTGGTGACAAAATATTCCAAACACACCCCATGCACAACTCCACCGGGGAAGGTGCCAGACAGGAGTTCTCCTGGTAGTTTTTACACTACCTTGGTAGGCAGCTGAAAGGCACCACAAAAGTTGTTCTACCTGCTTTCTGGGCTGAGATGGGGAACCGCTGAATTTTGGAGTCGGCTGGTGACAAAATGTTCCAAAGACACCCCATGCACAACTCCACCGGGGAAGGTGCCAGACAGGAGTTCTCCTGGTAGTTTTTACACTACCTTGGTTGGCAGCTGAAAGGCACCACAAAAGTTGTTCTACCTGCTTTCTGGGCTGAGATGGGGAACCGCTGAATTTTGGACTCGGCTGGTGACAAAATGTTCCAAACACACCCCTTGCACAACTCCACCGGGGAAGGTGCCAGACAGGTGTTCTCTTATTAGTTTTTACACTACCTTGGTAGGCACCTGAAAGACACCACAAAAGTTGTTCTACCTGCTTTCTGGGCTGAGATGGGGAACCGCTGAATTTTGGAGTCGGCCGGTGACAAAATGTTCCAAACACACCCCATGCACAACTCCACCGGGGAAGGTGCCAGACAGGAGTTCTCCTGGTAGTTTTTACATTGCTCCGGTAGGCATCTGAAAGACACCACAAAAGTTGTTCTACCTGCTTTCTGGGCTGAGATGGGGAACCGCTGAATTTTGGAGTCGGCCGGTGACAAAATGTTCCAAACACACCCCATGCACAACTCCACCGGGGAAGGTGCCAGACAGGAGTTCTCTTAATAGTTTTTACACTACCTTGGTAGGCATCTGAAAGACACCACAAAAGTTGTTCTACCTGCTTTCTGGGCTGAGATGGGGAACCGCTGAATTTTGGAGTCGGCTGGTGACAAAATGTTCCAAAGACACCCCATGCACAACTCCACCGGGGAAGGTGCCAGACAGGAGTTCTCTTAGTAGTTTTTACACTACCTTGGTAGGCAGCTGAAAGGCAGCACAAAAGTTGTTCTACCTGCTTTCTGGGCTGAGATGGGGAACCGCTGAATTTTGGAGTCGGCCGGTGACAAAATGTTCCAAACACACCCCATGCACAACTCCACCGGGGAAGGTGCCAGACAGGTGTTCTCTTATTAGTTTTTACACTACCTTGGTAGGCAGCTGAAAGACACCACAAAAGTTGTTCTACCTGCTTTCTGGGCTGAGATGGGGAACCGCTGAATTTTGGAGTCGGCTGGTGACAAAATGTTCCAAACACACCCCATGCACAACTCCACCGGGGAAGGTGCCAGACAGGAGTTCTCTTAGTAGTTTTTACACTACCTTGGTAGGCAGCTGAAAGGCACCACAAAAGTTGTTCTACCTGCTTTCTGGGCTGAGATGGGGAACCGCTGAATTTTGGACTCGGCTGGTGACAAAATGTTCCAAAGACACCCCATGCACAACTCCACCGGGGAAGGTGCCAGACAGGAGTTCTCCTGGTAGTTTTTACATTGCTCCGGTAGGCATCTGAAAGACACCACAAAAGTTGTTCTACCTGCTTTCTGGGCTGAGATGGGGAACCGCTGAATTTTGGAGTCGGCTGGTGACAAAATGTTCCAAAGACACCCCATGCACAACTCCACCGGGGAAGGTGCCAGACAGGAGTTCTCCTGGTAGTTTTTACATTGCTCCGGTAGGCATCTGAAAGACACCACAAAAGTTGTTCTACCTGCTTTCTGGGCTGAGATGGGGAACCGCTGAATTTTGGAGTCGGCCGGTGACAAAATGTTCCAAACACACCCCATGCACAACTCCACCAGGGAAGGTGCCAGACAGGAGTTCTCTTAATAGTTTTTACACTACCTTGGTAGGCATCTGAAAGACACCACAAAAGTTGTTCTACCTGCTTTCTGGACTGAGATGGGGAACCGCTGAATTTTGGACTCGGCCGGTGACAAAATGTTCCAAACACACCCCATGCACAACTCCACCGGGGAAGGTGCCAGACAGGAGTTCTCCTGGTAGTTTTTACATTGCTCCGGTAGGCATCTGAAAGACACCACAAAAGTTGTTCTACCTGCTTTCTGGGCTGAGATGGGGAACCGCTGAATTTTGGACTCGGCTGGTGACAAAATGTTCCAAACACACCCCATGCACAACTCCACCGGGGAAGGTGTCAGACAGGAGTTCTCTTAGTAGTTTTTACACTACCTTGGTAGGCAGCTGAAAGGCACCACAAAAGTTGTTCTACCTGCTTTCTGGGCTGAGATGGGGAACCGCTGAATTTTGGAGTCGGCCGGTGACAAAATGTTCCAAAGACACCCCATGCACAACTCCACCGGGGAAGGTGCCAGACAGGAGTTCTCCTGGTAGTTTTTACATTGCTCCGGTAGGCATCTGAAAGACACCACAAAAGTTGTTCTACCTGCTTTCTGGGCTGAGATGGGGAACCGCTGAATTTTGGAGTCGGCTGGTGACAAAATGTTCCAAAGACACCCCATGCACAACTCCACCGGGGAAGGTGCCAGACAGGAGTTCTCCTGGTAGTTTTTACACTACCTTGGTACACACCTGAATGGCACCACAAAAGTTGTTCTACCTGCTTTCTGGGCTGAGATGGGGAACCGCTGAATTTTGGAGTCGGCTGGTGACAAAATGTTCCAAAGACACCCCATGCACAACTCCACCGGGGAAGGTGCCAGACAGGAGTTCTCTTAGTAGTTTTTACACTACCTTGGTAGGCAGCTGAAAGACACCACAAAAGTTGTTCTACCTGCTTTCTGGGCTGAGATGGGGAACCGCTGAATTTTGGAGTCGGCTGGTGACAAAATGTTCCAAAGACAGCCCATGCACAACTCCACCGGGGAAGGTGCCAGACAGGAGTTCTCCTGGTAGTTTTTACACTACCTTGGTACGAACCTGAATGGCACCACAAAAGTTGTTCTACCTGCTTTCTGGGCTGAGATGGGGAACCGCTGAATTTTGGAGTCGGCTGGTGACAAAATATTCCAAACACACCCCATGCACAACTCCACCGGGGAAGGTGCCAGACAGGAGTTCTCCTGGTAGTTTTTACACTACCTTGGTAGGCACCTGAATGGCACCACAAAAGTTGTTCTACCTGCTTTCTGGGCTGAGATGGGGAACCGCTGAATTTTGGACTCGGCTGGTGACAAAATGTTCCAAACACACCCCTTGCACAACTCCACCGGGGAAGGTGCCAGACAGGTGTTCTCTTATTAGTTTTTACACTACCTTGGTAGGCACCTGAAAGACACCACAAAAGTTGTTCTACCTGCTTTCTGGGCTGAGATGGGGAACCGCTGAATTTTGGAGTCGGCCGGTGACAAAATGTTCCAAACACACCCCATGCACAACTCCACCGGGGAAGGTGCCAGACAGGAGTTCTCCTGGTAGTTTTTACACTACCTTGGTAGGCAGCTGAAAGGCACCACAAAAGTTGTTCTACCTGCTTTCTGGGCTGAGATGGGGAACCGCTGAATTTTGGACTCGGCTGGTGACAAAATGTTCCAAACACACCCCATGCACAACTCCACCGGGGAAGGTGCCAGACAGGAGTTCTCCTGGTAGTTTTTACATTGCTCCGGTAGGCATCTGAAAGACACCACAAAAGTTGTTCTACCTGCTTTCTGGACTGAGATGGGGAACCGCTGAATTTTGGACTCGGCCGGTGACAAAATGTTCCAAACACACCCCATGCACAACTCCACCGGGGAAGGTGCCAGACAGGAGTTCTCCTGGTAGTTTTTACATTGCTCCGGTAGGCATCTGAAAGACACCACAAAAGTTGTTCTACCTGCTTTCTGGGCTGAGATGGGGAACCGCTGAATTTTGGACTCGGCTGGTGACAAAATGTTCCAAACACACCCCATGCACAACTCCACCGGGGAAGGTGTCAGACAGGAGTTCTCTTAGTAGTTTTTACACTACCTTGGTAGGCAGCTGAAAGGCACCACAAAAGTTGTTCTACCTGCTTTCTGGGCTGAGATGGGGAACCGCTGAATTTTGGAGTCGGCCGGTGACAAAATGTTCCAAAGACACCCCATGCACAACTCCACCGGGGAAGGTGCCAGACAGGAGTTCTCCTGGTAGTTTTTACATTGCTCCGGTAGGCATCTGAAAGACACCACAAAAGTTGTTCTACCTGCTTTCTGGGCTGAGATGGGGAACCGCTGAATTTTGGAGTCGGCTGGTGACAAAATGTTCCAAAGACACCCCATGCACAACTCCACCGGGGAAGGTGCCAGACAGGAGTTCTCCTGGTAGTTTTTACACTACCTTGGTACACACCTGAATGGCACCACAAAAGTTGTTCTACCTGCTTTCTGGGCTGAGATGGGGAACCGCTGAATTTTGGAGTCGGCTGGTGACAAAATGTTCCAAAGACACCCCATGCACAACTCCACCGGGGAAGGTGCCAGACAGGAGTTCTCTTAGTAGTTTTTACACTACCTTGGTAGGCAGCTGAAAGACACCACAAAAGTTGTTCTACCTGCTTTCTGGGCTGAGATGGGGAACCGCTGAATTTTGGAGTCGGCTGGTGACAAAATGTTCCAAACACACCCCATGCACAACTCCACCGGGGAAGGTGCCAGACAGGAGTTCTCCTGGTAGTTTTTACATTGCTCCGGTAGGCATCTGAAAGACACCACAAAAGTTGTTCTACCTGCTTTCTGGGCTGAGATGGGGAACCGCTGAATTTTGGAGTCGGCTGGTGACAAAAAGTTCCAAACACACCCCATGCACAACTCCACCGGGGAAGGTGCCAGACAGGAGTTCTCTTAGTAGTTTTTACACTACCTTGGTAGGCAGCTGAAAGGCAGCACAAAAGTTGTTCTACCTGCTTTCTGGGCTGAGATGGGGAACCGCTGAATTTTGGAGTCGGCCGGTGACAAAATGTTCCAAACACACCCCATGCACAACTCCACCGGGGAAGGTGCCAGACAGGTGTTCTCTTATTAGTTTTTACACTACCTTGGTAGGCAGCTGAAAGACACCACAAAAGTTGTTCTACCTGCTTTCTGGGCTGAGATGGGGAACCGCTGAATTTTGGAGTCGGCTGGTGACAAAATGTTCCAAACACACCCCATGCACAACTCCACCGGGGAAGGTGCCAGACAGGAGTTCTCTTAGTAGTTTTTACACTACCTTGGTAGGCAGCTGAAAGGCACCACAAAAGTTGTTCTACCTGCTTTCTGGGCTGAGATGGGGAACCGCTGAATTTTGGACTCGGCTGGTGACAAAATGTTCCAAAGACACCCCATGCACAACTCCACCGGGGAAGGTGCCAGACAGGAGTTCTCCTGGTAGTTTTTACATTGCTCCGGTAGGCATCTGAAAGACACCACAAAAGTTGTTCTACCTGCTTTCTGGGCTGAGATGGGGAACCGCTGAATTTTGGAGTCGGCTGGTGACAAAATGTTCCAAAGACACCCCATGCACAACTCCACCGGGGAAGGTGCCAGACAGGAGTTCTCCTGGTAGTTTTTACATTGCTCCGGTAGGCATCTGAAAGACACCACAAAAGTTGTTCTACCTGCTTTCTGGGCTGAGATGGGGAACCGCTGAATTTTGGACTCGGCCGGTGACAAAATGTTCCAAACACACCCCATGCACAACTCCACCGGGGAAGGTGCCAGACAGGAGTTCTCTTAATAGTTTTTACACTACCTTGGTAGGCATCTGAAAGACACCACAAAAGTTGTTCTACCTGCTTTCTGGACTGAGATGGGGAACCGCTGAATTTTGGACTCGGCCGGTGACAAAATGTTCCAAACACACCCCATGCACAACTCCACCGGGGAAGGTGCCAGACAGGAGTTCTCCTGGTAGTTTTTACATTGCTCCGGTAGGCATCTGAAAGACACCACAAAAGTTGTTCTACCTGCTTTCTGGGCTGAGATGGGGAACCGCTGAATTTTGGACTCGGCTGGTGACAAAATGTTCCAAACACACCCCATGCACAACTCCACCGGGGAAGGTGTCAGACAGGAGTTCTCTTAGTAGTTTTTACACTACCTTGGTAGGCAGCTGAAAGGCACCACAAAAGTTGTTCTACCTGCTTTCTGGGCTGAGATGGGGAACCGCTGAATTTTGGAGTCGGCCGGTGACAAAATGTTCCAAAGACACCCCATGCACAACTCCACCGGGGAAGGTGCCAGACAGGAGTTCTCCTGGTAGTTTTTACATTGCTCCGGTAGGCATCTGAAAGACACCACAAAAGTTGTTCTACCTGCTTTCTGGGCTGAGATGGGGAACCGCTGAATTTTGGAGTCGGCTGGTGACAAAATGTTCCAAAGACACCCCATGCACAACTCCACCGGGGAAGGTGCCAGACAGGAGTTCTCCTGGTAGTTTTTACACTACCTTGGTAGGCAGCTGAAAGGCAGCACAAAAGTTGTTCTACCTGCTTTCTGGGCTGAGATGGGGAACCGCTGAATTTTGGAGTCGGCTGGTGACAAAATGTTCCAAAGACACCCCATGCACAACTCCACCGGGGAAGGTGCCAGACAGGAGTTCTCTTAGTAGTTTTTACACTACCTTGGTAGGCAGCTGAAAGACACCACAAAAGTTGTTCTACCTGCTTTCTGGGCTGAGATGGGGAACCGCTGAATTTTGGAGTCGGCTGGTGACAAAATGTTCCAAACACACCCCATGCACAACTCCACCGGGGAAGGTGCCAGACAGGAGTTCTCCTGGTAGTTTTTACATTGCTCCGGTAGGCATCTGAAAGACACCACAAAAGTTGTTCTACCTGCTTTCTGGGCTGAGATGGGGAACCGCTGAATTTTGGAGTCGGCTGGTGACAAAAAGTTCCAAACACACCCCATGCACAACTCCACCGGGGAAGGTGCCAGACAGGAGTTCTCTTAGTAGTTTTTACACTACCTTGGTTGGCAGCTGAAAGGCACCACAAAAGTTGTTCTACCTGCTTTCTGGGCTGAGATGGGGAACCGCTGAATTTTGGACTCGGCTGGTGACAAAATGTTCCAAACACACCCCTTGCACAACTCCACCGGGGAAGGTGCCAGACAGGTGTTCTCTTATTAGTTTTTACACTACCTTGGTAGGCACCTGAAAGACACCACAAAAGTTGTTCTACCTGCTTTCTGGGCTGAGATGGGGAACCGCTGAATTTTGGACTCGGCCGGTGACAAAATGTTCCAAACACACCCCATGCACAACTCCACCGGGGAAGGTGCCAGACAGGAGTTCTCCTGGTAGTTTTTACATTGCTCCGGTAGGCATCTGAAAGACACCACAAAAGTTGTTCTACCTGCTTTCTGGGCTGAGATGGGGAACCGCTGAATTTTGGACTCGGCCGGTGACAAAATGTTCCAAACACACCCCATGCACAACTCCACCGGGGAAGGTGCCAGACAGGAGTTCTCTTAGTAGTTTTTACACTACCTTGGTAGGCAGCTGAAAGGCAGCACAAAAGTTGTTCTACCTGCTTTCTGGTCTGAGATGGGGAACCGCTGAATTTTGGAGTCGGCCGGTGACAAAATGTTCCAAAGACACCCCATGCACAACTCCACCGGGGAAGGTGCCAGACAGGAGTTCTCTTAGTAGTTTTTACACTACCTTGGTAGGCAGCTGAAAGGCACCACAAAAGTTGTTCTACCTGCTTTCTGGGCTGAGATGGGGAACCGCTGAATTTTGGACTCGGCCGGTGACAAAATGTTCCAAAGACACCCCATGCACAACTCCACCGGGGAAGGTGCCAGACAGGAGTTCTCTTAGTAGTTTTTACACTACCTTGGTAGGCAGCTGAAAGGCACCACAAAAGTTGTTCTTCCTGCTTTCTGGGCTGAGATGGGGAACCGCTGAATTTTGGAGTCGGCCGGTGACAAAATGTTCCAAACACACCCCATGCACAACTCCACCGGGGAAGGTGCCAGACAGGAGTTCTCCTGGTAGTTTTTACATTGCTCCGGTAGGCATCTGAAAGACACCACAAAAGTTGTTCTACCTGCTTTCTGGGCTGAGATGGGGAACCGCTGAATTTTGGACTCGGCCGGTGACAAAATGTTCCAAAGACACCCCATGCACAACTCCACCGGGGAAGGTGCCAGACAGGAGTTCTCTTAATAGTTTTTACACTACCTTGGTAGGCATCTGAAAGACACTACAAAAGTTGTTCTACCTGCTTTCTGGGCTGAGATGGGGAACCGCTGAATTTTGGACTCGGCCGGTGACAAAATGTTCCAAACACACCCCATGCACAACTCCACCGGGGAAGGTGCCAGACAGGAGTTCTCCTGGTAGTTTTTACATTGCTCCGGTAGGCATCTGAAAGACACCACAAAAGTTGTTCTACACCTTTCTGGGCTGAGATGGGGAACCGCTGAATTTTGGACTCGGCTGGTGACAAAATGTTCCAAACACACCCCATGCACAACTCCACCGGGGAAGGTGCCAGACAGGAGTTCTCCTGGTAGTTTTTACATTGCTCCGGTAGGCATCTGAAAGACACCACAAAAGTTGTTCTACCTGCTTTCTGGGCTGAGATGGGGAAACGCTGAATTTTGGACTCGGCCGGTGACAAAATGTTCCAAACACACCCCATGCACAACTCCACCGGGGAAGGTGCCAGACAGGAGTTCTCTTAATAGTTTTTACACTACCTTGGTAGGCATCTGAAAGACACCACAAAAGTTGTTCTACCTGCTTTCTGGGCTGAGATGGGGAACCGCTGAATTTTGGACTCGGCCGGTGACAAAATGTTCCAAACACACCCCATGCACAACTCCACCGGGGAAGGTGCCAGACAGGAGTTCTCCTGGTAGTTTTTACATTGCTCCGGTAGGCATCTGAAAGACACCACAAAAGTTGTTCTACCTGCTTTCTGGGCTGAGATGGGGAACCGCTGAATTTTGGAGTCGGCTGGTGACAAAATGTTCCAAACACACCCCATGCACAACTCCACCGGGGAAGGTGCCAGACAGGAGTTCTCTTAGTAGTTTTTACACTACCTTGGTAGGCAGCTGAAAGGCACCACAAAAGTTGTTCTACCTGCTTTCTGGGCTGAGATGGGGAACCGCTGAATTTTGGAGTCGGCTGGTGACAAAATGTTCCAAAGACACCCCATGCACAACTCCACCGGGGAAGGTGCCAGACAGGAGTTCTCCTGGTAGTTTTTACATTGCTCCGGTAGGCAGCTGAAAGACACCACAAAAGTTGTTCTACCTGCTTTCTGGGCTGAGATGGGGAACCGCTGAATTTTGGAGTCGGCCGGTGACAAAATGTTCCAAACACACCCCATGCACAACTCCACCGGGGAAGGTGCCAGACAGGAGTTCTCCTGGTAGTTTTTACACTATCTTGGTAGGCAGCTGAAAGGCACCACAAAAGTTGTTCTACCTGCTTTCTGGGCTGAGATGGGGAACCGCTGAATTTTGGAGTCGGCCGGTGACAAAATGTTCCAAACACACCCCATGCACAACTCCACCGGGGAAGGTGCCAGACAGGAGTTCTCCTGGTAGTTTTTACATTGCTCCAGTAGGCAGCTGAAAGGCACCACAAAAGTTGTTCTACCTGCTTTGTGGGCTGAGATGGGGAACCGCTGAATTTTGGAGTCGGCTGGTGACAAAATGTTCCAAACACACCCCCTGCACAACTCCACCGGGGAAGGTGCCAGACAGGAGTTCTCCTGGTAGTTTTTACATTGCTCCGGTAGGCATCTGAAAGACACCACAAAAGTTGTTCTACCTGCTTTCTGGGCTGAGATGGGGAACCGCTGAATTTTGGAGTCGGCCGGTGACAAAATGTTCCAAAGACACCCCATGCACAACTCCACCGGGGAAGGTGCCAGACAGGAGTTCTCTTAATAGTTTTTACACTACCTTGGTAGGCATCTGAAAGACACCACAAAAGTTGTTCTACCTGCTTTCTGGGCTGAGATGGGGAACCGCTGAATTTTGGACTCGGCCGGTGACAAAATGTTCCAAACACACCCCATGCACAACTCCACCAGGGAAGGTGCCAGACAGGAGTTCTCCTGGTAGTTTTTACACTACCTTGGTAGGCACCTGAATGGCACCACAAAAGTTGTTCTACCTGCTTTCTGGGCTGAGATGGGGAACCGCTGAATTTTGGAGTCGGCCGGTGACAAAATGTTCCAAACACACCCCATGCACAACTCCACCGGGGAAGGTGCCAGACAGGAGTTCTCCTGGTAGTTTTTACATTGCTCCGGTAGGCATCTGAAAGACACCACAAAAGTTGTTCTACCTGCTTTCTGGGCTGAGATGGGGAAACGCTGAATTTTGGACTCGGCCGGTGACAAAATGTTCCAAACACACCCCATGAACAACTCCACCGGGGAAGGTGCCAGACAGGAGTTCTCCTGGTAGTTTTTACAGTTTTTACATTGCTCCGGTAGGCATCTGAAAGACACCACAAAAGTTGTTCCACCTGCTTTCTGGGCTGAGATGGGGAACCGCTGAATTTTGGAGTCGGCTGGTGACAAATGTTCCAAAGACACCCCATGCACAACTCCACCGGGGAAGGTGCCAGACAGGAGTTCTCTTAGTAGTTTTTACACTACCTTGGTAGGCATCTGAAAGACACCACAAAAGTTGTTCTACCTGCTTTCTGGGCTGAGATGGGGAACCGCTGAATTTTGGAGTCGGCCGGTGACAAAATGTTCCAAACACACCCCATGCACAACTCCACCGGGGAAGGTGCCAGACAGGAGTTCTCCTGGTAGTTTTTACACTACCTTGGTAGGCAGCTGAAAGGCACCACAAAAGTTGTTCTACCTGCTTTCTGGGCTGAGATGGGGAACCGCTGAATTTTGGAGTCGGCCGGTGACAAAATGTTCCAAACACACCCCATGCACAACTCCACCGGGGAAGGTGCCAGACAGGAGTTCTCCTGGTAGTTTTTACACTACCTTGGTAGGCACCTGAATGGCACCACAAAAGTTGTTCTACCTGCTTTCTAGGCTGAGATGGGGAACCGGTGAATTTTGGAGTCGGCCGGTGACAAAATGTTCCAAAGACACCCCATGCACAACTCCACCGGGGAAGGTGCCAGACAGGAGTTCTCCTGGTAGTTTTTACATTGCTCCGGTAGGCATCTGAAAGACACCACAAAAGTTGTTCTACCTGATTTCTGGGCTGAGATGGGGAACCGCTGAATTTTGGAGTCGGCCGGTGACAAAATGTTCCAAACACACCCCATGCACAACTCCACCGGGGAAGGTGCCAGACAGGAGTTCTCCTGGTAGTTTTTACACTACCTTGGTAGGCAGCTGAAAGGCACCACAAAAGTTGTTCTACCTGCTTTCTGGGCTGAGATGGGGAAACGCTGAATTTTGGAGTCGGCCGGTGACAAAATGTTCCAAACACACCCCATGCACAACTCCACCGGGGAAGGTGCCAGACAGGAGTTCTCTTAGTAGTTTTTACACTACCTTGGTAGGCACCTGAATGGCACCACAAAAGTTGTTCTACCTGCTTTCTAGGCTGAGATGGGGAACCGGTGAATTTTGGAGTCGGCCGGTGACAAAATGTTCCAAACACACCCCATGCACAACTCCACCGGGGAAGGTGCCAGACAGGAGTTCTCCTGGTAGTTTTTACATTGCTCCGGTAGGCATCTGAAAGGCACCACAAAAGTTGTTCTACCTGCTTTCTGGGCTGAGATGGGGAACCGCTGAATTTTGGACTCGGCCGGTGACAAAATGTTCCAAACACACCCCATGCACAACTCCACCGGGGAAGGTGCCAGACAGGAGTTCTCCTGGTAGTTTTTACACTACCTTGGTAGGCACCTGAATGGCACCACAAAAGTTGTTCTACCTGCTTTCTGGGCTGAGATGGGGAACCGCTGAATTTTGGAGTCGGCTGGTGACAGAATGTTCCAAACACACCCCCTGCACAACTCCACCGGGGAAGGTGCCAGACAGGAGTTCTCCTGGTAGTTTTTACATTGCTCCGGTAGGCATCTGAAAGACACCACAAAAGTTGTTCTACCTGCTTTCTGGGCTGAGATGGGGAACCGCTGAATTTTGGAGTCGGCCGGTGACAAAATGTTCCAAAGACACCCCATGCACAACTCCACCGGGGAAGGTGCCAGACAGGAGTTCTCTTAGTAGTTTTTACACTACCTTGGTAGGCATCTGAAAGACACCACAAAAGTTGTTCTACCTGCTTTCTGGGCTGAGATGGGGAACCGCTGAATTTTGGAGTCGGCTGGTGACAAAATGTTCCAAACACACCCCATGCACAACTCCACCGGGGAAGGTGCCAGACAGGAGTTCTCCTGGTAGTTTTTACATTGCTCCGGTAGGCATCTGAAAGACACCACAAAAGTTGTTCTACCTGCTTTGTGGGCTGAGATGGGGAACCGCTGAATTTTGGACTCGGCTGGTGACAAAATGTTCCAAACACACCCCATGCACAACTCCACCGGGGAAGGTGCCAGACAGGAGTTCTCTTAGTAGTTTTTACACTACCTTGGTAGGCATCTGAAAGACACCACAAAAGTTGTTCTACCTGCTTTCTGGGCTGAGATGGGGAACCGCTGAATTTTGGACTCGGCCGGTGACAAAATGTTCCAAACACACCCCATGCACAACTCCACCGGGGAAGGTGCCAGACAGGAGTTCTCCTGGTAGTTTTTACATTGCTCCGGTAGGCATCTGAAAGACACCACAAAAGTTGTTCTACCTGCTTTCTGGGCTGAGATGGGGAACCGCTGAATTTTGGAGTCGGCTGGTGACAAAATGTTCCAAACACACCCCATGCACAACTCCACCGGGGAAGGTGCCAGACAGGAGTTCTCCTGGTAGTTTTTACACTACCTTGGTAGGCATCTGAAAGACACCACAAAAGTTGTTCTACCTGCTTTGTGGGCTGAGATGGGGAACCGCTGAATTTTGGACTCGGCCGGTGACAAAATGTTCCAAACACACCCCATGCACAACTCCACCGGGGAAGGTGCCAGACAGGAGTTCTCTTAGTAGTTTTTACACTACCTTGGTAGGCAGCTGAAAGGCACCACAAAAGTTGTTCTACCTGCTTTCTGGGCTGAGATGGGGAACGGCTGAATTTTGGAGTCGGCCGGTGACAAAATGTTCCAAAGACACCCCGTGCACAACTCCACCGGGGAAGGTGCCAGACAGGAGTTCTCCTGGTAGTTTTTACATTGCTCCGGTAGGCATCTGAAAGACACCACAAAAGTTGTTCTACCTGCTTTGTGGGCTGAGATGGGGAACCGCTGAATTTTGGAGTCGGCCGGTGACAAAATGTTCCAAAGACACCCCATGCACAACTCCACCGGGGAAGGTGCCAGACAGGTGTTCTCTTATTAGTTTTTACATTGCTCCGGTAGGCATCTGAAAGACACCACAAAAGTTGTTCTACCTGCTTTCTGGGCTGAGATGGGGAACCGCTGAATTTTGGAGTCGGCCGGTGACAAAATGTTCCAAACACACCCCCTGCACAACTCCACCGGGGAAGGTGCCAGACAGGAGTTCTCCTGGTAGTTTTTACATTGCTCCGGTAGGCATCTGAAAGACACCACAAAAGTTGTTCTACCTGCTTTCTGGGCTGAGATGGGGAACCGCTGAATTTTGGACTCGGCCGGTGACAAAATGTTCCAAACACACCCCATGCACAACTCCACCGGGGAAGGTGCCAGACAGGAGTTCTCTTAATAGTTTTTACACTACCTTGGTAGGCATCTGAAAGACACCACAAAAGTTGTTCTACCTGCTTTCTGGGCTGAGATGGGGAACAGCTGAATTTTGGAGTCGGCTGGTGACAAAATGTTCCAAACATACCCCATGCACAACTCCACCGGGGAAGGTGCCAGACAGGAGTTCTTCTGGTAGTTTTTACATTGCTCCGATATGCATCTGAAAGACACCACAAAAGTTGTTCTACCTGCTTTCTGGGCTGAGATGGGGAACCGCTGAATTTTGGACTCGGCCGGTGACAAAATGTTCCAAACACACCCCTTGCACAACTCCACCGGGGAAGGTGCCAGACAGGTGTTCTCTTAATAGTTTTTACACTACCTTGGTAGGCACCTGAAAGACACCACAAAAGTTGTTCTACCTGCTTTCTGGGCTGAGATGGGGAACCGCTGAATTTTGGAGTCGGCCGGTGACAAAATGTTCCAAACACACCCCATGCACAACTCCACCGGGGAAGGTGCCAGACAGGAGTTCTCCTGGTAGTTTTTACATTGCTCCGGTAGGCATCTGAAAGACACCACAAAAGTTGTTCTACCTGCTTTCTGGGCTGAGATGGGGAACCGCTGAATTTTGGAGTCGGCTGGTGACAAAATGTTCCAAACACACCCCATGCACAACTCCACCGGGGAAGGTGCCAGACAGGAGTTCTCCTGGTAGTTTTTACACTACCTTGGTAGGCACCTGAATGGCACCACAAAAGTTGTTCTACCTGCTTTCTGGGCTGAGATGGGGAACCGCTGAATTTTGGAGTCGGCCGGTGACAAAATGTTCCAAACACACCCCATGCACAACTCCACCGGGGAAGGTGCCAGACAGGAGTTCTCTTAGTAGTTTTTACACTACCTTGGTAGGCAGCTGAAAGGCACCACAAAAGTTGTTCTACCTGCTTTCTGGGCTGAGATGGGGAACGGCTGAATTTTGGAGTCGGCCGGTGACAAAATGTTCCAAACACACCCCATGCACAACTCCACCGGGGAAGGTGCCAGACAGGAGTTCTCCTGGTAGTTTTTACATTGCTCCGGTAGGCATCTGAAAGACACCACAAAAGTTGTTCTACCTGCTTTCTGGGCTGAGATGGGGAACCGCTGAATTTTGGAGTCGGCCGGTGACAAAATGTTCCAAACACACCCCCTGCACAACTCCACCGGGGAAGGTGCCAGACAGGAGTTCTCCTGGTAGTTTTTACATTGCTCCGGTAGGCATCTGAAAGACACCACAAAAGTTGTTCTACCTGCTTTCTGGGCTGAGATGGGGAACCGCTGAATTTTGGACTCGGCCGGTGACAAAATGTTCCAAACACACCCCATGCACAACTCCACCGGGGAAGGTGCCAGACAGGAGTTCTCTTAATAGTTTTTATACTACCTTGGTAGGCATCTGAAAGGCACCACAAAAGTTGTTCTACCTGCTTTCTGGGCTGAGATGGGGAACCGCTGAATTTTGGAGTCGGCTGGTGACAAAATGTTCCAAACATACCCCATGCACAACTCCACCGGGGAAGGTGCCAGACAGGAGTTCTCCTGGTAGTTTTTACATTGCTCCGGTATGCATCTGAAAGACACCACAAAAGTTGTTCTACCTGCTTTCTGGGCTGAGATGGGGAACCGCTGAATTTTGGAGTCGGCTGGTGACAAAATGTTCCAAACACACCCCATGCACTACTCCACCGGGGAAGGTGCCAGACAGGAGTTCTCTTAGTAGTTTTTACACTACCTTGGTAGGCAGCTGAAAGGCAGCACAAAAGTTGTTCTACCTGCTTTCTGGGCTGAGATGGGGAACCGCTGAATTTTGGAGTCGGCCGGTGACAAAATGTTCCAAAGACACCCCATGCACAACTCCACCGGGGAAGGTGCCAGACAGGAGTTCTCCTGGTAGTTTTTACATTGCTCCGGTATGCATCTGAAAGACACCACAAAAGTTGTTCTACCTGCTTTGTGGGCTGAGATGGGGAACCGCTGAATTTTGGACTCGGCCGGTGACAAAATGTTCCAAACACACCCCCTGCACAACTCCACCGGGGAAGGTGCCAGACAGGTGTTCTCTTATTAGTTTTTACACTACCTTGGTAGGCACCTGAAAGACACCACAAAAGTTGTTCTACCTGCTTTCTGGGCTGAGATGGGGAACCGCTGAATTTTGGACTCGGCTGGTGACAAAATGTTCCAAACACACCCCATGCACAACTCCACCGGGGAAGGTGCCAGACAGGAGTTCTCCTGGTAGTTTTTACATTGCTCCGGTAGGCATCTGAAAGACACCACAAAAGTTGTTCTACCTGCTTTCTGGGCTGAGATGGGGAACGGCTGAATTTTGGACTCGGCCGGTGACAAAATGTTCCAAAGACACCCCATGCACAACTCCACCGGGGAAGGTGCCAGACAGGAGTTCTCCTGGTAGTTTTTACATTGCTCTGGTAGGCATCTGAAAGACACCACAAAAGTTGTTCTACCTGCTTTCTGGGCTGAGATGGGGAACCGCTGAATTTTGGACTCGGCCGGTGACAAAATGTTCCAAACACACCCCATGCACAACTCCACCGGGGAAGGTGCCAGACAGGAGTTCTCCTGGTAGTTTTTACATTGCTCCGGTAGGCATCTGAAAGACACCACAAAAGTTGTTCTACCTGCTTTCTGGGCTGAGATGGGGAAACGCTGAATTTTGGACTCGGCCGGTGACAAAATGTTCCAAACACACCCCATGCACAACTCCACCGGGGAAGGTGCCAGACAGGAGTTCTCTTAATAGTTTTTACACTACCTTGGTAGGCATCTGAAAGACACCACAAAAGTTGTTCTACCTGCTTTCTGGGCTGAGATGGGGAACCGCTGAATTTTGGAGTCGGCTGGTGACAAAATGTTCCAAACATACCCCATGCACAACTCCACCGGGGAAGGTGCCAGACAGGAGTTCTTCTGGTAGTTTTTACATTGCTCCGGTATGCATCTGAAAGACACCACAAAAGTTGTTCTACCTGCTTTCTGGGCTGAGATGGGGAACCGCTGAATTTTGGAGTCGGCTGGTGACAAAATGTTCCAAACACACCCCATGCACAACTCCACCGGGGAAGGTGCCAGACAGGAGTTCTCTTAGTAGTTTTTACACTACCTTGGTAGGCAGCTGAAAGGCAGCACAAAAGTTGTTCTACCTGCTTTCTGGGCTGAGATGGGGAACCGCTGAATTTTGGAGTCGGCCGGTGACAAAATGTTCCAAACACACCCCATGCACAACTCCACCGGGGAAGGTGCCAGACAGGAGTTCTCCTGGTAGTTTTTACATTGCTCCGGTATGCATCTGAAAGACACCACAAAAGTTGTTCTACCTGCTTTGTGGGCTGAGATGGGGAACCGCTGAATTTTGGACTCGGCCGGTGACAAAATGTTCCAAACACACCCCATGCACAACTCCACCGGGGAAGGTGCCAGACAGGAGTTCTCTTAGTAGTTTTTACACTATCTTGGTAGGCAGCTGAAAGGCACCACAAAAGTTGTTCTACCTGCTTTCTGGGCTGAGATGGGGAACCGCTGAATTTTGGAGTCGGCTGGTGACAAAATGTTCCAAACACACCCCATGCACAACTCCACCGGGGAAGGTGCCAGACAGGAGTTCTCCTGGTAGTTTTTACATTGCTCCGGTAGGCATCTGAAAGACACCACAAAAGTTGTTCTACCTGCTTTCTGGGCTGAGATGGGGAACCGCTGAATTTTGGACTCGGCCGGTGACAAAATGTTCCAAACACACCCCATGCACAACTCCACCGGGGAAGGTGCCAGACAGGAGTTCTCTTAATAGTTTTTACACTACCTTGGTAGGCATCTGAAAGACACAACAAAAGTTGTTCTACCTGCTTTCTGGGCTGAGATGGGGAACCGCTGAATTTTGGAGTCGGCTGGTGACAAAATGTTCCAAACACACCCCATGCACAACTCCACCGGGGAAGGTGCCAGACAGGAGTTCTCTTAATAGTTTTTACACTACCTTGGTAGGCAGCTGAAAGGCACCACAAAAGTTGTTCTACCTGCTTTCTGGGCTGAGATGGGGAACGGCTGAATTTTGGAGTCGGCCGGTGACAAAATGTTCCAAAGACACCCCATGCACAACTCCACCGGGGAAGGTGCCAGACAGGAGTTCTCCTGGTAGTTTTTACATTGCTCCGGTAGGCATCTGAAAGACACCACAAAAGTTGTTCTACCTGCTTTCTGGGCTGAGATGGGGAACCGCTGAATTTTGGAGTCGGCCGGTGACAAAATGTTCCAAACACACCCCCTGCACAACTCCACCGGGGAAGGTGCCAGACAGGAGTTCTCCTGGTAGTTTTTACATTGCTCCGGTAGGCATCTGAAAGACACCACAAAAGTTGTTCTACCTGCTTTCTGGGCTGAGATGGGGAAACGCTGAATTTTGGACTCGGCCGGTGACAAAATGTTCCAAACACACCCCATGCACAACTCCACCGGGGAAGGTGCCAGACAGGAGTTCTCTTAATAGTTTTTACACTACCTTGGTAGGCATCTGAAAGACACCACAAAAGTTGTTCTACCTGCTTTCTGGGCTGAGATGGGGAACCGCTGAATTTTGGAGTCGGCTGGTGACAAAATGTTCCAAACATACCCCATGCACAACTCCACCGGGGAAGGTGCCAGACAGGAGTTCTTCTGGTAGTTTTTACATTGCTCCGGTATGCATCTGAAAGACACCACAAAAGTTGTTCTACCTGCTTTCTGGGCTGAGATGGGGAACCGCTGAATTTTGGAGTCGGCTGGTGACAAAATGTTCCAAACACACCCCATGCACAACTCCACCGGGGAAGGTGCCAGACAGGAGTTCTCTTAGTAGTTTTTACACTACCTTGGTAGGCAGCTGAAAGGCAGCACAAAAGTTGTTCTACCTGCTTTCTGGGCTGAGATGGGGAACCGCTGAATTTTGGAGTCGGCCGGTGACAAAATGTTCCAAACACACCCCATGCACAACTCCACCGGGGAAGGTGCCAGACAGGAGTTCTCCTGGTAGTTTTTACATTGCTCCGGTAGGCATCTGAAAGACACCACAAAAGTTGTTCTACCTGCTTTGTGGGCTGAGATGGGGAACCGCTGAATTTTGGACTCGGCCGGTGACAAAATGTTCCAAACACACCCCATGCACAACTCCACCGGGGAAGGTGCCAGACAGGAGTTCTCTTAATAGTTTTTACACTACCTTGGTAGGCAGCTGAAAGGCACCACAAAAGTTGTTCTACCTGCTTTCTGGGCTGAGATGGGGAACGGCTGAATTTTGGAGTCGGCCGGTGACAAAATGTTCCAAAGACACCCCATGCACAACTCCACCGGGGAAGGTGCCAGACAGGAGTTCTCCTGGTAGTTTTTACATTGCTCTGGTAGGCATCTGAAAGACACCACAAAAGTTGTTCTACCTGCTTTCTGGGCTGAGATGGGGAACCGCTGAATTTTGGACTCGGCCGGTGACAAAATGTTCCAAACACACCCCATGCACAACTCCACCGGGGAAGGTGCCAGACAGGAGTTCTCCTGGTAGTTTTTACATTGCTCCGGTAGGCATCTGAAAGACACCACAAAAGTTGTTCTACCTGCTTTCTGGGCTGAGATGGGGAAACGCTGAATTTTGGACTCGGCCGGTGACAAAATGTTCCAAACACACCCCATGCACAACTCCACCGGGGAAGGTGCCAGACAGGAGTTCTCTTAATAGTTTTTACACTACCTTGGTAGGCATCTGAAAGACACCACAAAAGTTGTTCTACCTGCTTTCTGGGCTGAGATGGGGAACCGCTGAATTTTGGAGTCGGCTGGTGACAAAATGTTCCAAACATACCCCATGCACAACTCCACCGGGGAAGGTGCCAGACAGGAGTTCTTCTGGTAGTTTTTACATTGCTCCGGTATGCATCTGAAAGACACCACAAAAGTTGTTCTACCTGCTTTCTGGGCTGAGATGGGGAACCGCTGAATTTTGGAGTCGGCTGGTGACAAAATGTTCCAAACACACCCCATGCACAACTCCACCGGGGAAGGTGCCAGACAGGAGTTCTCTTAGTAGTTTTTACACTACCTTGGTAGGCAGCTGAAAGGCAGCACAAAAGTTGTTCTACCTGCTTTCTGGGCTGAGATGGGGAACCGCTGAATTTTGGAGTCGGCCGGTGACAAAATGTTCCAAACACACCCCATGCACAACTCCACCGGGGAAGGTGCCAGACAGGAGTTCTCCTGGTAGTTTTTACATTGCTCCGGTATGCATCTGAAAGACACCACAAAAGTTGTTCTACCTGCTTTGTGGGCTGAGATGGGGAACCGCTGAATTTTGGACTCGGCCGGTGACAAAATGTTCCAAACACACCCCATGCACAACTCCACCGGGGAAGGTGCCAGACAGGAGTTCTCTTAGTAGTTTTTACACTATCTTGGTAGGCAGCTGAAAGGCACCACAAAAGTTGTTCTACCTGCTTTCTGGGCTGAGATGGGGAACCGCTGAATTTTGGAGTCGGCTGGTGACAAAATGTTCCAAACACACCCCATGCACAACTCCACCGGGGAAGGTGCCAGACAGGAGTTCTCCTGGTAGTTTTTACATTGCTCCGGTAGGCATCTGAAAGACACCACAAAAGTTGTTCTACCTGCTTTCTGGGCTGAGATGGGGAACCGCTGAATTTTGGACTCGGCCGGTGACAAAATGTTCCAAACACACCCCATGCACAACTCCACCGGGGAAGGTGCCAGACAGGAGTTCTCTTAATAGTTTTTACACTACCTTGGTAGGCATCTGAAAGACACAACAAAAGTTGTTCTACCTGCTTTCTGGGCTGAGATGGGGAACCGCTGAATTTTGGAGTCGGCTGGTGACAAAATGTTCCAAACACACCCCATGCACAACTCCACCGGGGAAGGTGCCAGACAGGAGTTCTCTTAATAGTTTTTACACTACCTTGGTAGGCAGCTGAAAGGCACCACAAAAGTTGTTCTACCTGCTTTCTGGGCTGAGATGGGGAACGGCTGAATTTTGGAGTCGGCCGGTGACAAAATGTTCCAAAGACACCCCATGCACAACTCCACCGGGGAAGGTGCCAGACAGGAGTTCTCCTGGTAGTTTTTACATTGCTCCGGTAGGCATCTGAAAGACACCACAAAAGTTGTTCTACCTGCTTTCTGGGCTGAGATGGGGAACCGCTGAATTTTGGAGTCGGCCGGTGACAAAATGTTCCAAACACACCCCCTGCACAACTCCACCGGGGAAGGTGCCAGACAGGAGTTCTCCTGGTAGTTTTTACATTGCTCCGGTAGGCATCTGAAAGACACCACAAAAGTTGTTCTACCTGCTTTCTGGGCTGAGATGGGGAAACGCTGAATTTTGGACTCGGCCGGTGACAAAATGTTCCAAACACACCCCATGCACAACTCCACCGGGGAAGGTGCCAGACAGGAGTTCTCTTAATAGTTTTTACACTACCTTGGTAGGCATCTGAAAGACACCACAAAAGTTGTTCTACCTGCTTTCTGGGCTGAGATGGGGAACCGCTGAATTTTGGAGTCGGCTGGTGACAAAATGTTCCAAACATACCCCATGCACAACTCCACCGGGGAAGGTGCCAGACAGGAGTTCTTCTGGTAGTTTTTACATTGCTCCGGTATGCATCTGAAAGACACCACAAAAGTTGTTCTACCTGCTTTCTGGGCTGAGATGGGGAACCGCTGAATTTTGGAGTCGGCTGGTGACAAAATGTTCCAAACACACCCCATGCACAACTCCACCGGGGAAGGTGCCAGACAGGAGTTCTCTTAGTAGTTTTTACACTACCTTGGTAGGCAGCTGAAAGGCAGCACAAAAGTTGTTCTACCTGCTTTCTGGGCTGAGATGGGGAACCGCTGAATTTTGGAGTCGGCCGGTGACAAAATGTTCCAAACACACCCCATGCACAACTCCACCGGGGAAGGTGCCAGACAGGAGTTCTCCTGGTAGTTTTTACATTGCTCCGGTAGGCATCTGAAAGACACCACAAAAGTTGTTCTACCTGCTTTGTGGGCTGAGATGGGGAACCGCTGAATTTTGGACTCGGCCGGTGACAAAATGTTCCAAACACACCCCATGCACAACTCCACCGGGGAAGGTGCCAGACAGGAGTTCTCTTAGTAGTTTTTACACTACCTTGGTAGGCAGCTGAAAGGCACCACAAAAGTTGTTCTACCTGCTTTCTGGGCTGAGATGGGGAACCGCTGAATTTTGGACTCGGCTGGTGACAAAATGTTCCAAACACACCCCCTGCACAACTCCACCGGGGAAGGTGCCAGACAGGTGTTCTCTTATTAGTTTTTACACTACCTTGGTAGGCACCTGAAAGACACCACAAAAGTTGTTCTACCTGCTTTCTGGGCTGAGATGGGGAACCGCTGAATTTTGGACTCGGCTGGTGACAAAATGTTCCAAACACACCCCATGCACAACTCCACCGGGGAAGGTGCCAGACAGGAGTTCTCCTGGTAGTTTTTACATTGCTCCGGTAGGCATCTGAAAGACACCACAAAAGTTGTTCTACCTGCTTTCTGGGCTGAGATGGGGAACCGCTGAATTTTGGACTCGGCCGGTGACAAAATGTTCCAAACACACCCCATGCACAACTCCACCGGGGAAGGTGCCAGACAGGAGTTCTCTTAATAGTTTTTACATTGCTCTGGTAGGCATCTGAAAGACACAACAAAAGTTGTTCTACCTGCTTTCTGGGCTGAGATGGGGAACCGCTGAATTTTGGAGTCGGCTGGTGACAAAATGTTCCAAACACACCCCATGCACAACTCCACCGGGGAAGGTGCCAGACAGGAGTTCTCTTAATAGTTTTTACACTACCTTGGTAGGCAGCTGAAAGGCACCACAAAAGTTGTTCTACCTGCTTTCTGGGCTGAGATGGGGAACGGCTGAATTTTGGAGTCGGCCGGTGACAAAATGTTCCAAAGACACCCCATGCACAACTCCACCGGGGAAGGTGCCAGACAGGAGTTCTCCTGGTAGTTTTTACATTGCTCCGGTAGGCATCTGAAAGACACCACAAAAGTTGTTCTACCTGCTTTCTGGGCTGAGATGGGGAACCGCTGAATTTTGGAGTCGGCCGGTGACAAAATGTTCCAAAGACACCCCATGCACAACTCCACCGGGGAAGGTGCCAGACAGGAGTTCTCCTGGTAGTTTTTACATTGCTCCGGTAGGCATCTGAAAGACACCACAAAAGTTGTTCTACCTGCTTTCTGGGCTGAGATGGGGAACCGCTGAATTTTGGACTCGGCCGGTGACAAAATGTTCCAAACACACCCCATGCACAACTCCACCGGGGAAGGTGTCAGACAGGAGTTCTCTTAATAGTTTTTACACTACCTTGGTAGGCATCTGAAAGATACCACAAAAGTTGTTCTACCTGCTTTCTGGGCTGAGATGGGGAACCGCTGAATTTTGGAGTCGGCCGGTGACAAAATGTTCCAAACACACCCCATGCACAACTCCACCGGGGAAGGTGCCAGACAGGAGTTCTCTTAGTAGTTTTTACACTACCTTGGTAGGCAGCTGAAAGGCACCACAAAAGTTGTTCTACCTGCTTTCTGGGCTGAGATGGGGAACGGCTGAATTTTGGACTCGGCCGGTGACAAAATGTTCCAAACACACCCCATGCACAACTCCACCGGGGAAGGTGCCAGACAGGAGTTCTCTTGGTAGTTTTTACATTGCTCCGGTAGGCATCTGAAAGACACCACAAAAGTTGTTCTACCTGCTTTCTGGGCTGAGATGGGGAACCGCTGAATTTTGGAGTCGGCCGGTGACAAAATGTTCCAAACACACCCCCTGCACAACTCCACCGGGGAAGGTGCCAGACAGGAGTTCTCCTGGTAGTTTTTACACTACCTTGGTAGGCATCTGAAAGATACCACAAAAGTTGTTCTACCTGCTTTCTGGGCTGAGATGGGGAACCGCTGAATTTTGGAGTCGGCCGGTGACAAAATGTTCCAAACACACCCCATGCACAACTCCACCGGGGAAGGTGCCAGACAGGAGTTCTCTTAGTAGTTTTTACACTACCTTGGTAGGCAGCTGAAAGGCACCACAAAAGTTGTTCTACCTGCTTTCTGGGCTGAGATGGGGAACGGCTGAATTTTGGAGTCGGCCGGTGACAAAATGTTCCAAACACACCCCATGCACAACTCCACCGGGGAAGGTGCCAGACAGGAGTTCTCTTGGTAGTTTTTACATTGCTCCGGTAGGCATCTGAAAGACACCACAAAAGTTGTTCTACCTGCTTTCTGGGCTGAGATGGGGAACCGCTGAATTTTGGAGTCGGCCGGTGACAAAATGTTCCAAACACACCCCCTGCACAACTCCACCGGGGAAGGTGCCAGACAGGAGTTCTCCTGGTAGTTTTTACATTGCTCCGGTAGGCATCTGAAAGACACCACAAAAGTTGTTCTACCTGCTTTCTGGGCTGAGATGGGGAAACGCTGAATTTTGGACTCGGCCGGTGACAAAATGTTCCAAACACACCCCATGCACAACTCCACCGGGGAAGGTGCCAGACAGGAGTTCTCTTAGTAGTTTTTACACTACCTTGGTAGGCAGCTGAAAGGCACCACAAAAGTTGTTCTACCTGCTTTCTGGGCTGAGATGGGGAACGGCTGAATTTTGGAGTCGGCCGGTGACAAAATGTTCCAAACACACCCCATGCACAACTCCACCGGGGAAGGTGCCAGACAGGAGTTCTCCTGGTAGTTTTTACATTGCTCCGGTAGGCATCTGAAAGACACCACAAAAGTTGTTCTACCTGCTTTCTGGGCTGAGATGGGGAACCGCTGAATTTTGGACTCGGCCGGTGACAAAATGTTCCAAACACACCCCATGCACAACTCCACCGGGGAAGGTGCCAGACAGGAGTTCTCTTAGTAGTTTTTACACTATCTTGGTAGGCAGCTGAAAGGCACCACAAAAGTTGTTCTACCTGCTTTCTGGGCTGAGATGGGGAACCGCTGAATTTTGGACTCGGCTGGTGACAAAATGTTCCAAACACACCCCCTGCACAACTCCACCGGGGAAGGTGCCAGACAGGTGTTCTCTTATTAGTTTTTACACTACCTTGGTAGGCACCTGAAAGACACCACAAAAGTTGTTCTACCTGCTTTCTGGGCTGAGATGGGGAACCGCTGAATTTTGGAGTCGGCTGGTGACAAAATGTTCCAAACACACCCCATGCACAACTCCACCGGGGAAGGTGCCAGACAGGAGTTCTCCTGGTAGTTTTTACATTGCTCCGGTAGGCATCTGAAAGACACCACAAAAGTTGTTCTACCTGCTTTCTGGGCTGAGATGGGGAACCGCTGAATTTTGGACTCGGCCGGTGACAAAATGTTCCAAACACACCCCATGCACAACTCCACCGGGGAAGGTGCCAGACAGGAGTTCTCTTAATAGTTTTTACACTACCTTGGTAGGCATCTGAAAGACACAACAAAAGTTGTTCTACCTGCTTTCTGGGCTGAGATGGGGAACCGCTGAATTTTGGAGTCGGCTGGTGACAAAATGTTCCAAACACACCCCATGCACAACTCCACCGGGGAAGGTGCCAGACAGGAGTTCTCTTAATAGTTTTTACACTACCTTGGTAGGCAGCTGAAAGGCACCACAAAAGTTGTTCTACCTGCTTTCTGGGCTGAGATGGGGAACGGCTGAATTTTGGAGTCGGCCGGTGACAAAATGTTCCAAAGACACCCCATGCACAACTCCACCGGGGAAGGTGCCAGACAGGAGTTCTCCTGGTAGTTTTTACATTGCTCCGGTAGGCATCTGAAAGACACCACAAAAGTTGTTCTACCTGCTTTCTGGGCTGAGATGGGGAACCGCTGAATTTTGGAGTCGGCCGGTGACAAAATGTTCCAAACACACCCCCTGCACAACTCCACCGGGGAAGGTGCCAGACAGGAGTTCTCCTGGTAGTTTTTACATTGCTCCGGTAGGCATCTGAAAGACACCACAAAAGTTGTTCTACCTGCTTTCTGGGCTGAGATGGGGAAACGCTGAATTTTGGACTCGGCCGGTGACAAAATGTTCCAAACACACCCCATGCACAACTCCACCGGGGAAGGTGCCAGACAGGAGTTCTCTTAATAGTTTTTACACTACCTTGGTAGGCATCTGAAAGACACCACAAAAGTTGTTCTACCTGCTTTCTGGGCTGAGATGGGGAACCGCTGAATTTTGGAGTCGGCTGGTGACAAAATGTTCCAAACACACCCCATGCACAACTCCACCGGGGAAGGTGCCAGACAGGAGTTCTCTTAGTAGTTTTTACACTACCTTGGTAGGCAGCTGAAAGGCAGCACAAAAGTTGTTCTACCTGCTTTCTGGGCTGAGATGGGGAACCGCTGAATTTTGGAGTCGGCCGGTGACAAAATGTTCCAAACACACCCCATGCACAACTCCACCGGGGAAGGTGCCAGACAGGAGTTCTCCTGGTAGTTTTTACATTGCTCCGGTAGGCATCTGAAAGACACCACAAAAGTTGTTCTACCTGCTTTCTGGGCTGAGATGGGGAACCGCTGAATTTTGGACTCGGCCGGTGACAAAATGTTCCAAACACACCCCATGCACAACTCCACCGGGGAAGGTGCCAGACAGGAGTTCTCTGAGTAGTTTTTACACTACCTTGGTAGGCAGCTGAAAGGCACCACAAAAGTTGTTCTACCTGCTTTCTGGGCTGAGATGGGGAACCGCTGAATTTTGGACTCGGCCGGTGACAAAATGTTCCAAACACACCCCATGCACAACTCCACCGGGGAAGGTGCCAGACAGGAGTTCTCTTAATAGTTTTTACACTACCTTGGTAGGCATCTGAAAGACACAACAAAAGTTGTTCTACCTGCTTTCTGGGCTGAGATGGGGAACCGCTGAATTTTGGAGTCGGCTGGTGACAAAATGTTCCAAACACACCCCATGCACAACTCCACCGGGGAAGGTGCCAGACAGGAGTTCTCTTAATAGTTTTTACACTACCTTGGTAGGCAGCTGAAAGGCACCACAAAAGTTGTTCTACCTGCTTTCTGGGCTGAGATGGGGAACGGCTGAATTTTGGAGTCGGCCGGTGACAAAATGTTCCAAAGACACCCCATGCACAACTCCACCGGGGAAGGTGCCAGACAGGAGTTCTCCTGGTAGTTTTTACATTGCTCCGGTAGGCATCTGAAAGACACCACAAAAGTTGTTCTACCTGCTTTCTGGGCTGAGATGGGGAACCGCTGAATTTTGGAGTCGGCCGGTGACAAAATGTTCCAAACACACCCCATGCACAACTCCACCGGGGAAGGTGCCAGACAGGAGTTCTCCTGGTAGTTTTTACATTGCTCCGGTAGGCATCTGAAAGACACCACAAAAGTTGTTCTACCTGCTTTCTGGGCTGAGATGGGGAACCGCTGAATTTTGGACTCGGCCGGTGACAAAATGTTCCAAACACACCCCATGCACAACTCCACCGGGGAAGGTGTCAGACAGGAGTTCTCCTGGTAGTTTTTACACTACCTTGGTAGGCACCTGAATGGCACCACAAAAGTTGTTCTACCTGCTTTCTGGGCTGAGATGGGGAACCGCTGAATTTTGGACTCGGCCGGTGACAAAATGTTCCAAACACACCCCATGCACAACTCCACCGGGGAAGGTGCCAGACAGGAGTTCTCTTAGTAGTTTTTACACTACCTTGGTAGGCATCTGAAAGACACCACAAAAGTTGTTCTACCTGCTTTCTGGGCTGAGATGGGGAACCGCTGAATTTTGGAGTCGGCTGGTGACAAAATGTTCCAAACACACCCCATGCACAACTCCACCGGGGAAGGTGCCAGACAGGAGTTCTCCTGGTAGTTTTTACACTACCTTGGTAGGTAGCTGAAAGACACCACAAAAGTTGTTCTACCTGCTTTCTGGGCTGAGATGGGGAACCGCTGAATTTTGGAGTCGGCCGGTGACAAAATGTTCCAAACACACCCCATGCACAACTCCACCGGGGAAGGTGCCAGACAGGAGTTCTCTTAGTAGTTTTTACACTACCTTGGTAGGCATCTGAAAGGCACCACAAAAGTTGTTCTACCTGCTTTCTGGGCTGAGATGGGGAACCGCTGAATTTTGGACTCGGCTGGTGACAAAATGTTCCAAACACACCCCTTGCACAACTCCACCGGGGAAGGTGCCAGACAGGTGTTCTCTTATTAGTTTTTACACTACCTTGGTAGGCAGCTGAAAGACACCACAAAAGTTGTTCTACCTGCTTTCTGGGCTGAGATGGGGAACCGCTGAATTTTGGACTCGGCCGGTGACAAAATGTTCCAAACACACCCCATGCACAACTCCACCGGGGAAGGTGCCAGACAGGAGTTCTCCTGGTAGTTTTTACATTGCTCCGGTAGGCATCTGAAAGACACCACAAAAGTTGTTCTACCTGCTTTCTGGGCTGAGATGGGGAACCGCTGAATTTTGGAGTCAGCTGGTGACAAAATGTTCCAAACACACCCCCTGCACAACTCCACCGGGGAAGGTGCCAGACAGGAGTTCTCCTGGTAGTTTTTACATTGCTCCGGTAGGCATCTGAAAGACACCACAAAAGTTGTTCTACCTGCTTTCTGGGCTGAGATGGGGAACCGCTGAATTTTGGAGTCGGCTGGTGACAAAATGTTCCAAACACACCCCATGCACAACTCCACCGGGGAAGGTGCCAGACAGGAGTTCTCCTGGTAGTTTTTACATTGCTCCGGTAGGCATCTGAAAGACACCACAAAAGTTGTTCTACCTGCTTTCTGGGCTGAGATGGGGAACCGCTGAATTTTGGAGTCGGCTGGTGACAAAATGTTCCAAACACACCCCATGCACAACTCCACCGGGGAAGGTGCCAGACAGGAGTTCTCCTGGTAGTTTTTACATTGCTCCGGTAGGCATCTGAAAGACACCACAAAAGTTGTTCTACCTGCTTTCTGGGCTGAGATGGGGAACCGCTGAATTTTGGAGTCGGCTGGTGACAAAATGTTCCAAACACACCCCATGCACAACTCCACCGGGGAAGGTGCCAGACAGGAGTTCTCTTAGTAGTTTTTACACTACCTTGGTAGGCAGCTGAAAGGCACCACAAAAGTTGTTCTACCTGCTTTCTGGGCTGAGATGGGGAACCGCTGAATTTTGGAGTCGGCCGGTGACAAAATGTTCCAAACACACCCCATGCACAACTCCACCGGGGAAGGTGCCAGACAGGAGTTCTCTTAGTAATTTTTACACTACCTTGGTAGGCAGCTGAAAGACACCACAAAAGTTGTTCTACCTGCTTTCTGGGCTGAGATGGGGAACCGCTGAATTTTGGACTCGGCCGGTGACAAAATGTTCCAAACACACCCCATGCACAACTCCACCGGGGAAGGTGCCAGACAGGAGTTCTCTTAATAGTTTTTACACTACCTTGGTAGGCAGCTGAATGGCACCACAAAAGTTGTTCTACCTGCTTTCTGGGCTGAGATGGGGAACCGCTGAATTTTGGAGTCGGCTGGTGACAAAATGTTCCAAACACACCCCCTGCACAACTCTACCGTGGAAGGTGCCAGACAGGAGTTCTCCTGGTAGTTTTTACACTACCTTGGTAGGCACCTGAATGGCACCACAAAAGTTGTTCTACCTGCTTTCTGGGCTGAGATGGGGAACCGCTGAATTTTGGACTCGGCCGGTGACAAAATGTTCCAAACACACCCCATGCACAACTCCACCGGGGAAGGTGCCAGACAGGAGTTCTCTTAGTAGTTTTTACACTACCTTGGTAGGCATCTGAAAGACACCACAAAAGTTGTTCTACCTGCTTTCTGGGCTGAGATGGGGAACCGCTGAATTTTGGACTCGGCTGGTGACAAAATGTTCCAAACACACCCCATGCACAACTCCACCGGGGAAGGTGCCAGACAGGAGTTCTCCTGGTAGTTTTTACACTACCTTGGTAGGTAGCTGAAAGACACCACAAAAGTTGTTCTACCTGCTTTCTGGGCTGAGATGGGGAACCGCTGAATTTTGGAGTCGGCCGGTGACAAAATGTTCCAAACACACCCCATGCACAACTCCACCGGGGAAGGTGCCAGACAGGTGTTCTCTTATTAGTTTTTACACTACCTTGGTAGGCAGCTGAAAGACACCACAAAAGTTGTTCTACCTGCTTTCTGGGCTGAGATGGGGAACCGCTGAATTTTGGACTCGGCCGGTGACAAAATGTTCCAAACACACCCCATGCACAACTCCACCGGGGAAGGTGCCAGACAGGAGTTCTCCTGGTAGTTTTTACATTGCTCCGGTAGGCATCTGAAAGACACCACAAAAGTTGTTCTACCTGCTTTCTGGGCTGAGATGGGGAACCGCTGAATTTTGGAGTCAGCCGGTGACAAAATGTTCCAAACACACCCCCTGCACAACTCCACCGGGGAAGGTGCCAGACAGGAGTTCTCCTGGTAGTTTTTACATTGCTCCGGTAGGCATCTGAAAGACACCACAAAAGTTGTTCTACCTGCTTTCTGGGCTGAGATGGGGAACCGCTGAATTTTGGAGTCGGCTGGTGACAAAATGTTCCAAACACACCCCCTGCACAACTCCACCGGGGAAGGTGCCAGACAGGAGTTCTCCTGGTAGTTTTTACATTGCTCCGGTAGGCATCTGAAAGACACCACAAAAGTTGTTCTACCTGCTTTCTGGGCTGAGATGGGGAACCGCTGAATTTTGGAGTCGGCTGGTGACAAAATGTTCCAAACACACCCCATGCACAACTCCACCGGGGAAGGTGCCAGACAGGAGTTCTCCTGGTAGTTTTTACATTGCTCCGGTAGGCATCTGAAAGACACCACAAAAGTTGTTCTACCTGCTTTCTGGGCTGAGATGGGGAACCGCTGAATTTTGGACTCGGCTGGTGACAAAATGTTCCAAACACACCCCATGCACAACTCCACCGGGGAAGGTGCCAGACAGGAGTTCTCTTAGTAGTTTTTACACTACCTTGGTAGGCAGCTGAAAGGCACCACAAAAGTTGTTCTACCTGCTTTCTGGGCTGAGATGGGGAACCGCTGAATTTTGGAGTCGGCCGGTGACAAAATGTTCCAAACACACCCCATGCACAACTCCACCGGGGAAGGTGCCAGACAGGAGTTCTCTTAGTAATTTTTACACTACCTTGGTAGGCAGCTGAAAGACACCACAAAAGTTGTTCTACCTGCTTTCTGGGCTGAGATGGGGAACCGCTGAATTTTGGACTCGGCCGGTGACAAAATGTTCCAAACACACCCCATGCACAACTCCACCGGGGAAGGTGCCAGACAGGAGTTCTCTTAATAGTTTTTACACTACCTTGGTAGGCACCTGAATGGCACCACAAAAGTTGTTCTACCTGCTTTCTGGGCTGAGATGGGGAACCGCTGAATTTTGGAGTCGGCTGGTGACAAAATGTTCCAAACACACCCCCTGCACAACTCCACCGGGGAAGGTGCCAGACAGGAGTTCTCCTGGTAGTTTTTACACTACCTTGGTAGGCACCTGAATGGCACCACAAAAGTTGTTCTACCTGCTTTCTGGGCTGAGATGGGGAACCGCTGAATTTTGGACTCGGCCGGTGACAAAATGTTCCAAACACACCCCATGCACAACTCCACCGGGGAAGGTGCCAGACAGGAGTTCTCCTGGTAGTTTTTACATTGCTCCGGTAGGCATCTGAAAGACACCACAAAAGTTGTTCTACCTGCTTTCTGGGCTGAGATGGGGAACCGCTGAATTTTGGACTCGGCCGGTGACAAAATGTTCCAAACACACCCCATGCACAACTCCACCGGGGAAGGTGCCAGACAGGAGTTCTCCTGGTAGTTTTTACATTGCTCCGGTAGGCATCTGAAAGACACCACAAAAGTTGTTCTACCTGCTTTCTGGGCTGAGATGGGGAACCGCTGAATTTTGGACTCGGCCGGTGACAAAATGTTCCAAACACACCCCATGCACAACTCCACCGGGGAAGGTGCCAGACAGGAGTTCTCTTAGTAGTTTTTACACTACCTTGGTAGGCAGCTGAAAGGCACCACAAAAGTTGTTCTACCTGCTTTCTGGGCTGAGATGGGGAACCGCTGAATTTTGGACTCGGCTGGTGACAAAATGTTCCAAACACACCCCCTGCACAACTCCACCGGGGAAGGTGCCAGACAGGTGTTCTCTTATTAGTTTTTACACTACCTTGGTAGGCACCTGAAAGACACCACAAAAGTTGTTCTACCTGCTTTCTGGGCTGAGATGGGGAACCGCTGAATTTTGGACTCGGCTGGTGACAAAATGTTCCAAACACACCCCATGCACAACTCCACCGGGGAAGGTGCCAGACAGGAGTTCTCTGAGTAGTTTTTACACTACCTTGGTAGGCATCTGAACGGCACCACAAAAGTTGTTCTACCTGCTTTCTGGGCTGAGATGGGGAACCGCTGAATTTTGGAGTCGGCCGGTGACAAAATGTTCCAAACACACCCCATGCACAACTCCACCGGGGAAGGTGCCAGACAGGAGTTCTCCTGGTAGTTTTTACATTGCTCCGGTATGCATCTGAAAGACACCACAAAAGTTGTTCTACCTGCTTTCTGGGCTGAGATGGGGAACCGCTGAATTTTGGAGTCGGCTGGTGACAAAATGTTCCAAACACACCCCATGCACAACTCCACCGGGGAAGGTGCCAGACAGGAGTTCTCCTGGTAGTTTTTACATTGCTCCGGTAGGCATCTGAAAGGCACCACAAAAGTTGTTCTACCTGCTTTCGGGACTGAGATGGGGAACCGCTGAATTTTGGACTCGGCTGGTGACAAAATGTTCCAAACACACCCCATGCACAACTCCACCGGGGAAGGTGCCAGACAGGAGTTCTCCTGGTAGTTTTTACATTGCTCCGGTAGGCATCTGAAAGACACCACAAAAGTTGTTCTACCTGCTTTCTGGGCTGAGATGGGGAACCGCTGAATTTTGGAGTCGGCTGGTGACAAAATGTTCCAAACACACCCCATGCACAACTCCACCGGGGAAGGTGCCAGACAGGAGTTCTCTTAGTAGTTTTTACACTACCTTGGTAGGCATCTGAAAGACACCACAAAAGTTGTTCTACCTGCTTTCTGGGCTGAGATGGGGAAACGCTGAATTTTGGACTCGGCCGGTGACAAAATGTTCCAAACACACCCCATGCACAACTCCACCGGGGAAGGTGCCAGACAGGAGTTCTCTTAGTAGTTTTTACACTACCTTGGTAGGCAGCTGAAAGGCACCACAAAAGTTGTTCTACCTGCTTTCTGGGCTGAGATGGGGAACCGCTGAATTTTGGACTCGGCTGGTGACAAAATGTTCCAAAGACACCCCATGCACAACTCCACCGGGGAAGGTGCCAGACAGGAGTTCTCCTGGTAGTTTTTACATTGCTCCGGTAGGCATCTGAAAGACACCACAAAAGTTGTTCTACCTGCTTTCTGGGCTGAGATGGGGAACCGCTGAATTTTGGACTCGGCCGGTGACAAAATGTTCCAAAGACACCCCATGCACAACTCCACCGGGGAAGGTGCCAGACAGGAGTTCTCCTGGTAGTTTTTACATTGCTCCGGTAGGCATCTGAAAGACACCACAAAAGTTGTTCTACCTGCTTTCTGGGCTGAGATGGGGAACCGCTGAATTTTGGAGTCGGCTGGTGACAAAATGTTCCAAAGACACCCCATGCACAACTCCACCGGGGAAGGTGCCAGACAGGAGTTCTCTTAATAGTTTTTACACTACCTTGGTAGGCATCTGAAAGACACCACAAAAGTTGTTCTACCTGCTTTCTGGGCTGAGATGGGGAACCGCTGAATTTTGGAGTCGGCCGGTGACAAAATGTTCCAAACACACCCCATGCACAACTCCACCGGGGAAGGTGCCAGACAGGAGTTCTCCTGGTAGTTTTTACATTGCTCCGGTAGGCATCTGAAAGACACCACAAAAGTTGTTCTACCTGCTTTCTGGGCTGAGATGGGGAACGGCTGAATTTTGGAGTCGGCTGGTGACAAAATGTTCCAAATACACCCCATGCACAACTCCACCGGGGAAGGTGCCAGACAGGAGTTCTCTTAGTAGTTTTTACACTACCTTGGTAGGCAGCTGAAAGGCAGCACAAAAGTTGTTCTACCTGCTTTCTGGGCTGAGATGGGGAACCGCTGAATTTTGGAGTCGGCCGGTGACAAAATGTTCCAAACACACCCCATGCACAACTCCACCGGGGAAGGTGCCAGACAGGAGTTCTCTTAGTAGTTTTTACACTACCTTGGTAGGCAGCTGAAAGGCACCACAAAAGTTGTTCTACCTGCTTTCTGGGCTGAGATGGGGAACCACTGAATTTTGGACTCGGCTGGTGACAAAATGTTCCAAAGACACCCCATGCACAACTCCACCGGGGAAGGTGCCAGACAGGAGTTCTCCTGGTAGTTTTTACATTGCTCCGGTAGGCATCTGAAAGACACCACAAAAGTTGTTCTACCTGCTTTCTGGGCTGAGATGGGGAACCGCTGAATTTTGGAGTCGGCTGGTGACAAAATGTTCCAAAGACACCCCATGCACAACTCCACCGGGGAAGGTGCCAGACAGGAGTTCTCTTAGTAGTTTTTACACTACCTTGGTAGGCAGCTGAAAGGCACCACAAAAGTTGTTCTACCTGCTTTCTGGGCTGAGATGGGGAACCGCTGAATTTTGGACTCGGCTGGTGACAAAATGTTCCAAACACACCCCTTGCACAACTCCACCGGGGAAGGTGCCAGACAGGTGTTCTCTTATTAGTTTTTACACTACCTTGGTAGGCACCTGAAAGACACCACAAAAGTTGTTCTACCTGCTTTCTGGGCTGAGATGGGGAACCGCTGAATTTTGGACTCGGCCGGTGACAAAATGTTCCAAACACACCCCATGCACAACTCCACCGGGGAAGGTGCCAGACAGGAGTTCTCCTGGTAGTTTTTACATTGCTCCGGTAGGCATCTGAAAGACACCACAAAAGTTGTTCTACCTGCTTTCTGGGCTGAGATGGGGAACCGCTGAATTTTGGAGTCGGCCGGTGACAAAATGTTCCAAAGACACCCCATGCACAACTCCACCGGGGAAGGTGCCAGACAGGAGTTCTCCTGGTAGTTTTTACATTGCTCCGGTAGGCATCTGAAAGACACCACAAAAGTTGTTCTACCTGCTTTCTGGGCTGAGATGGGGAACCGCTGAATTTTGGAGTCGGCCGGTGACAAAATGTTCCAAACACACCCCATGCACAACTCCACCGGGAAGGTGTCAGACAGGAGTTCTCCTGGTAGTTTTTACACTACCTTGGTAGGCACCTGAATGGCACCACAAAAGTTGTTCTACCTGCTTTCTGGGCTGAGATGGGGAACCGCTGAATTTTGGAGTCGGCCGGTGACAAAATGTTCCAAACACACCCCATGCACAACTCCACCGGGGAAGGTGCCAGACAGGAGTTCTCCTGGTAGTTTTTACATTGCTCCGGTAGGCATCTGAAAGACACCACAAAAGTTGTTCTACCTGCTTTCTGGGCTGAGATGGGGAACCGCTGAATTTTGGAGTCGGCTGGTGACAAAATGTTCCAAACACACCCCATGCACAACTCCACCGGGGAAGGTGCCAGACAGGAGTTCTCCTGGTAGTTTTTACATTGCTCCGGTAGGCATCTGAAAGACACCACAAAAGTTGTTCTACCTGCTTTCTGGGCTGAGATGGGGAACCGCTGAATTTTGGACTCGGCCGGTGACAAAATGTTCCAAACACACCCCATGCACAACTCCACCGGGGAAGGTGCCAGACAGGAGTTCTCTGAGTAGTTTTTACACTACCTTGGCAGGCATCTGAAAGACACCACAAAAGTTGTTCTACCTGCTTTCTGGGCTGAGATGGGGAACCGTTGAATTTTGGAGTCGGCTGGTGACAAAATGTTCCAAACACACCCCATGCACAACTCCACCGGGGAAGGTGCCAGACAGGAGTTCTCCTGGTAGTTTTTACATTGCTCCGGTAGGCAGCTGAAAGACACCACAAAAGTTGTTCTACCTGCTTTCTGGGCTGAGATGGGGAACCGCTGAATTTTGGAGTCGGCTGGTGACAAAATGTTCCAAACACACCCCATGCACAACTCCACCGGGGAAGGTGCCAGACAGGAGTTCTCTTAGTAGTTTTTACACTACCTTGGTAGGCAGCTGAAAGGCACCACAAAAGTTGTTCTACCTGCTTTCTGGGCTGAGATGGGGAACCGCTGAATTTTGGAGACGGCCGGTGACAAAATGTTCCAAACACACCCCATGCACAACTCCACCGGGGAAGGTGCCAGACAGGTGTTCTCTTAATAGTTTTTACACTACCTTGGTAGGCACCTGAATGGCACAACAAAAGTTGTTCTAATTGCTTTCTGGGCTGAGATGGGGAACCGCTGAATTTTGGAGTCGGCTGGTGACAAAATGTTCCAAACACACCCCATGCACAACTCCACCGGGGAAGGTGCCAGACAGGAGTTCTCTTACTAGTTTTTACACTACCTTGGTAGGCACCTGAATGGCAGCACAAAAGTTGTTCTACCTGCTTTCTGGGCTGAGATGGGGAACCGCTGAATTTTGGACTCGGCCGGTGACAAAATGTTCCAAACACACCCCATGCACAACTCCACCGGGGAAGGTGCCAGACAGGAGTTCTCCTGGTAGTTTTTACATTGCTCCGGTAGGCATCTGAAAGACACCACAAAAGTTGTTCTACCTGCTTTCTGGGCTGAGATGGGGAACCGCTGAATTTTGGAGTCGGCCGGTGACAAAATGTTCCAAACACACCCCATGCACAACTCCACCGGGGAAGGTGCCAGACAGGAGTTCTCCTGGTAGTTTTTACATTGCTCCGGTAGGCATCTGAAAGACACCACAAAAGTTGTTCTACCTGCTTTCTGGGCTGAGATGGGGAACCGCTGAATTTTGGACTCGGCCGGTGACAAAATGTTCCAAACACACCCCATGCACAACTCCACCGGGGAAGGTGCCAGACAGGAGTTCTCTTAATAGTTTTTACACTACCTTGGTAGGCATCTGAAAGACACCACAAAAGTTGTTCTACCTGCTTTCTGGGCTGAGATGGGGAACCGCTGAATTTTGGAGTCGGCTGGTGACAAAATGTTCCAAACACACCCCATGCACAACTCCACCGGGGAAGGTGCCAGACAGGAGTTCTCCTGGTAGTTTTTACATTGCTCCGGTAGGCATCTGAAAGACACCACAAAAGTTGTTCTACCTGCTTTCTGGGCTGAGATGGGGAACCGCTGAATTTTGGACTCGGCCGGTGACAAAATGTTCCAAACACACCCCATGCACAACTCCACCGGGGAAGGTGCCAGACAGGAGTTCTCTGAGTAGTTTTTACACTACCTTGGTAGGCAGCTGAAAGGCACCACAAAAGTTGTTCTACCTGCTTTCTGGGCTGAGATGGGGAACCGCTGAATTTTGGAGTCGGCCGGTGACAAAATGTTCCAAAGACACCCCATGCACAACTCCACCGGGGAAGGTGCCAGACAGGAGTTCTCCTGGTAGTTTTTACATTGCTCCGGTAGGCAGCTGAAAGACACCACAAAAGTTGTTCTACCTGCTTTCTGGGCTGAGATGGGGAACCGCTGAATTTTGGAGTCGGCCGGTGACAAAATGTTCCAAACACACCCCATGCACAACTCCACCGGGGAAGGTGCCAGACAGGAGTTCTCCTGGTAGTTTTTACATTGCTCCGGTAGGCATCTGAAAGACACCACAAAAGTTGTTCTACCTGCTTTCTGGGCTGAGATGGGGAACCGCTGAATTTTGGACTCGGCCGGTGACAAAATGTTCCAAAGACACCCCATGCACAACTCCACCGGGGAAGGTGCCAGACAGGAGTTCTCTTAATAGTTTTTACACTACCTTGGTAGGCAGCTGAAAGACACCACAAAAGTTGTTCTACCTGCTTTCTGGGCTGAGATGGGGAACCGCTGAATTTTGGAGTCGGCTGGTGACAAAATGTTCCAAACACACCCCATGCACAACTCCACCGGGGAAGGTGCCAGACAGGAGTTCTCCTGGTAGTTTTTACATTGCTCCGGTAGGCATCTGAAAGACACCACAAAAGTTGTTCTACCTGCTTTCTGGGCTGAGATGGGGAACGGCTGAATTTTGGACTCGGCCGGTGACAAAATGTTCCAAATACACCCCATGCACAACTCCACCGGGGAAGGTGCCAGACAGGAGTTCTCTTAGTAGTTTTTACACTACCTTGGTAGGCAGCTGAAAGGCAGCACAAAAGTTGTTCTACCTGCTTTCTGGGCTGAGATGGGGAACCGCTGAATTTTGGAGTCGGCCGGTGACAAAATGTTCCAAACACACCCCATGCACAACTCCACCGGGGAAGGTGCCAGACAGGAGTTCTCTTAGTAGTTTTTACACTACCTTGGTAGGCAGCTGAAAGGCACCACAAAAGTTGTTCTACCTGCTTTCTGGGCTGAGATGGGGAACCACTGAATTTTGGACTCGGCTGGTGACAAAATGTTCCAAAGACACCCCATGCACAACTCCACCGGGGAAGGTGCCAGACAGGAGTTCTCCTGGTAGTTTTTACATTGCTCCGGTAGGCATCTGAAAGACACCACAAAAGTTGTTCTACCTGCTTTCTGGGCTGAGATGGGGAACCGCTGAATTTTGGACTCGGCTGGTGACAAAATGTTCCAAACACACCCCATGCACAACTCCACCGGGGAAGGTGCCAGACAGGAGTTCTCTTAGTAGTTTTTACACTACCTTGGTAGGCAGCTGAAAGGCACCACAAAAGTTGTTCTACCTGCTTTCTGGGCTGAGATGGGGAACCGCTGAATTTTGGACTCGGCTGGTGACAAAATGTTCCAAACACACCCCTTGCACAACTCCACCGGGGAAGGTGCCAGACAGGTGTTCTCTTATTAGTTTTTACACTACCTTGGTAGGCACCTGAAAGACACCACAAAAGTTGTTCTACCTGCTTTCTGGGCTGAGATGGGGAACCGCTGAATTTTGGACTCGGCCGGTGACAAAATGTTCCAAACACACCCCATGCACAACTCCACCGGGGAAGGTGCCAGACAGGAGTTCTCCTGGTAGTTTTTACATTGCTCCGGTAGGCATCTGAAAGACACCACAAAAGTTGTTCTACCTGCTTTCTGGGCTGAGATGGGGAACCGCTGAATTTTGGAGTCGGCCGGTGACAAAATGTTCCAAAGACACCCCATGCACAACTCCACCGGGGAAGGTGCCAGACAGGAGTTCTCCTGGTAGTTTTTACATTGCTCCGGTAGGCATCTGAAAGACACCACAAAAGTTGTTCTACCTGCTTTCTGGGCTGAGATGGGGAACCGCTGAATTTTGGAGTCGGCCGGTGACAAAATGTTCCAAACACACCCCATGCACAACTCCACCGGGAAGGTGTCAGACAGGAGTTCTCCTGGTAGTTTTTACACTACCTTGGTAGGCACCTGAATGGCACCACAAAAGTTGTTCTACCTGCTTTCTGGGCTGAGATGGGGAACCGCTGAATTTTGGAGTCGGCCGGTGACAAAATGTTCCAAACACACCCCATGCACAACTCCACCGGGGAAGGTGCCAGACAGGAGTTCTCCTGGTAGTTTTTACATTGCTCCGGTAGGCATCTGAAAGACACCACAAAAGTTGTTCTACCTGCTTTCTGGGCTGAGATGGGGAACCGCTGAATTTTGGAGTCGGCCGGTGACAAAATGTTCCAAACACACCCCATGCACAACTCCACCGGGGAAGGTGCCAGACAGGAGTTCTCCTGGTAGTTTTTACATTGCTCCGGTAGGCATCTGAAAGACACCACAAAAGTTGTTCTACCTGCTTTCTGGGCTGAGATGGGGAACCGCTGAATTTTGGACTCGGCCGGTGACAAAATGTTCCAAACACACCCCATGCACAACTCCACCGGGGAAGGTGCCAGACAGGAGTTCTCTGAGTAGTTTTTACACTACCTTGGCAGGCATCTGAAAGACACCACAAAAGTTGTTCTACCTGCTTTCTGGGCTGAGATGGGGAACCGCTGAATTTTGGAGTCGGCCGGTGACAAAATGTTCCAAACACACCCCATGCACAACTCCACCGGGGAAGGTGCCAGACAGGAGTTCTCCTGGTAGTTTTTACATTGCTCCGGTAGGCATCTGAAAGACACCACAAAAGTTGTTCTACCTGCTTTCTGGGCTGAGATGGGGAACCGCTGAATTTTGGAGTCGGCTGGTGACAAAATGTTCCAAAGACACCCCATGCACAACTCCACCGGGGAAGGTGCCAGACAGGAGTTCTCTTAGTAGTTTTTACACTACCTTGGTAGGCAGCTGAAAGGCACCACAAAAGTTGTTCTACCTGCTTTCTGGGCTGAGATGGGGAACCGCTGAATTTTGGAGACGGCCGGTGACAAAATGTTCCAAACACACCCCATGCACAACTCCACCGGGGAAGGTGCCAGACAGGTGTTCTCTTAATAGTTTTTACACTACCTTGGTAGGCACCTGAATGGCACAACAAAAGTTGTTCTAATTGCTTTCTGGGCTGAGATGGGGAACCGCTGAATTTTGGAGTCGGCTGGTGACAAAATGTTCCAAACACACCCCATGCACAACTCCACCGGGGAAGGTGCCAGACAGGAGTTCTCTTACTAGTTTTTACACTACCTTGGTAGGCACCTGAATGGCAGCACAAAAGTTGTTCTACCTGCTTTCTGGGCTGAGATGGGGAACCGCTGAATTTTGGACTCGGCCGGTGACAAAATGTTCCAAACACACCCCATGCACAACTCCACCGGGGAAGGTGCCAGACAGGAGTTCTCCTGGTAGTTTTTACATTGCTCCGGTAGGCATCTGAAAGACACCACAAAAGTTGTTCTACCTGCTTTCTGGGCTGAGATGGGGAACCGCTGAATTTTGGAGTCGGCCGGTGACAAAATGTTCCAAACACACCCCATGCACAACTCCACCGGGGAAGGTGCCAGACAGGAGTTCTCCTGGTAGTTTTTACATTGCTCCGGTAGGCATCTGAAAGACACCACAAAAGTTGTTCTACCTGCTTTCTGGGCTGAGATGGGGAACCGCTGAATTTTGGACTCGGCCGGTGACAAAATGTTCCAAACACACCCCATGCACAACTCCACCGGGGAAGGTGCCAGACAGGAGTTCTCTTAATAGTTTTTACACTACCTTGGTAGGCATCTGAAAGACACCACAAAAGTTGTTCTACCTGCTTTCTGGGCTGAGATGGGGAACCGCTGAATTTTGGAGTCGGCTGGTGACAAAATGTTCCAAACACACCCCATGCACAACTCCACCGGGGAAGGTGCCAGACAGGAGTTCTCCTGGTAGTTTTTACATTGCTCCGGTAGGCATCTGAAAGACACCACAAAAGTTGTTCTACCTGCTTTCTGGGCTGAGATGGGGAACCGCTGAATTTTGGACTCGGCCGGTGACAAAATGTTCCAAACACACCCCATGCACAACTCCACCGGGGAAGGTGCCAGACAGGAGTTCTCTGAGTAGTTTTTACACTACCTTGGTAGGCAGCTGAAAGGCACCACAAAAGTTGTTCTACCTGCTTTCTGGGCTGAGATGGGGAACCGCTGAATTTTGGAGTCGGCCGGTGACAAAATGTTCCAAAGACACCCCATGCACAACTCCACCGGGGAAGGTGCCAGACAGGAGTTCTCCTGGTAGTTTTTACATTGCTCCGGTAGGCATCTGAAAGACACCACAAAAGTTGTTCTACCTGCTTTCTGGGCTGAGATGGGGAACCGCTGAATTTTGGAGTCGGCCGGTGACAAAATGTTCCAAAGACACCCCATGCACAACTCCACCGGGGAAGGTGCCAGACAGGAGTTCTCCTGGTAGTTTTTACATTGCTCCGGTAGGCATCTGAAAGACACCACAAAAGTTGTTCTACCTGCTTTCTGGGCTGAGATGGGGAACCGCTGAATTTTGGACTCGGCCGGTGACAAAATGTTCCAAAGACACCCCATGCACAACTCCACCGGGGAAGGTGCCAGACAGGAGTTCTCTTAATAGTTTTTACACTACCTTGGTAGGCAGCTGAAAGACACCACAAAAGTTGTTCTACCTGCTTTCTGGGCTGAGATGGGGAACCGCTGAATTTTGGAGTCGGCTGGTGACAAAATGTTCCAAACACACCCCATGCACAACTCCACCGGGGAAGGTGCCAGACAGGAGTTCTCCTGGTAGTTTTTACATTGCTCCGGTAGGCATCTGAAAGACACCACAAAAGTTGTTCTACCTGCTTTCTGGGCTGAGATGGGGAACGGCTGAATTTTGGACTCGGCTGGTGACAAAATGTTCCAAACACACCCCATGCACAACTCCACCGGGGAAGGTGCCAGACAGGAGTTCTCCTGGTAGTTTTTACATTGCTCCGGTAGGCAGCTGAAAGGCACCACAAAAGTTGTTCTACCTGCTTTCTGGGCTGAGATGGGGAACCGCTGAATTTTGGACTCGGCCGGTGACAAAATGTTCCAAACACACCCCTTGCACAACTCTACCGGGGAAGGTGCCAGACAGGTGTTCTCTTATTAGTTTTTACACTACCTTGGTAGGCACCTGAAAGACACCACAAAAGTTGTTCTACCTGCTTTCTGGGCTGAGATGGGGAACCGCTGAATTTTGGACTCGGCCGGTGACAAAATGTTCCAAAGACACCCCATGCACAACTCCACCGGGGAAGGTGCCAGACAGGAGTTCTCCTGGTAGTTTTTACATTGCTCCGGTAGGCATCTGAAAGACACCACAAAAGTTGTTCTACCTGCTTTCTGGGCTGAGATGGGGAACCGCTGAATTTTGGAGTCGGCCGGTGACAAAATGTTCCAAAGACACCCCATGCACAACTCCACCGGGGAAGGTGCCAGACAGGAGTTCTCTTAATAGTTTTTACACTACCTTGGTAGGCATCTGAAAGACACCACAAAAGTTGTTCTACCTGCTTTCTGGCTGAGATGGGGAACCGCTGAATTTTGGACTCGGCCGGTGACAAAATGTTCCAAACACACCCCATGCACAACTCCACCGGGGAAGGTGCCAGACAGGAGTTCTCCTGGTAGTTTTTACATTGCTCCGGTAGGCATCTGAAAGACACCACAAAAGTTGTTCTACCTGCTTTCTGGGCTGAGATGGGGAACCGCTGAATTTTGGAGTCGGCTGGTGACAAAATGTTCCAAAGACACCCCATGCACAACTCCACCGGGGAAGGTGCCAGACAGGAGTTCTCTTAGTAGTTTTTACACTACCTTGGTAGGCAGCTGAAAGGCACCACAAAAGTTGTTCTACCTGCTTTCTGGGCTGAGATGGGGAACCGCTGAATTTTGGAGACGGCCGGTGACAAAATGTTCCAAACACACCCCATGCACAACTCCACCGGGGAAGGTGCCAGACAGGTGTTCTCTTAATAGTTTTTACACTACCTTGGTAGGCACCTGAATGGCACAACAAAAGTTGTTCTACCTGCTTTCTGGGCTGAGATGGGGAACCACTGAATTTTGGAGTCGGCCGGTGACAAAATGTTCCAAACACACCCCCATGCACAACTCCACCGGGGAAGGTGCCAGACAGGAGTTCTCCTGGTAGTTTTTACATTGCTCCGGTAGGCATCTGAAAGACACCACAAAAGTTGTTCTACCTGCTTTCTGGGCTGAGATGGGGAACCGCTGAATTTTGGACTCGGCCGGTGACAAAATGTTCCAAACACACCCCATGCACAACTCCACCGGGGAAGGTGCCAGACAGGAGTTCTCTGAGTAGTTTTTACACTACCTTGGTAGGCAGCTGAAAGGCACCACAAAAGTTGTTCTACCTGCTTTCTGGGCTGAGATGGGGAACCGCTGAATTTTGGAGTCGGCCGGTGACAAAATGTTCCAAAGACACCCCATGCACAACTCCACCGGGGAAGGTGCCAGACAGGAGTTCTCCTGGTAGTTTTTACATTGCTCCGGTAGGCATCTGAAAGACACCACAAAAGTTGTTCTACCTGCTTTCTGGGCTGAGATGGGGAACCGCTGAATTTTGGAGTCGGCCGGTGACAAAATGTTCCAAAGACACCCCATGCACAACTCCACCGGGGAAGGTGCCAGACAGGAGTTCTCCTGGTAGTTTTTACATTGCTCCGGTAGGCATCTGAAAGACACCACAAAAGTTGTTCTACCTGCTTTCTGGGCTGAGATGGGGAACCGCTGAATTTTGGACTCGGCCGGTGACAAAATGTTCCAAAGACACCCCATGCACAACTCCACCGGGGAAGGTGCCAGACAGGAGTTCTCTTAATAGTTTTTACACTACCTTGGTAGGCAGCTGAAAGACACCACAAAAGTTGTTCTACCTGCTTTCTGGGCTGAGATGGGGAACCGCTGAATTTTGGAGTCGGCTGGTGACAAAATGTTCCAAACACACCCCATGCACAACTCCACCGGGGAAGGTGCCAGACAGGAGTTCTCCTGGTAGTTTTTACATTGCTCCGGTAGGCATCTGAAAGACACCACAAAAGTTGTTCTACCTGCTTTCTGGGCTGAGATGGGGAACCGCTGAATTTTGGACTCGGCTGGTGACAAAATGTTCCAAAGACACCCCATGCACAACTCCACCGGGGAAGGTGCCAGACAGGAGTTCTCCTGGTAGTTTTTACATTGCTCCGGTAGGCAGCTGAAAGGCACCACAAAAGTTGTTCTACCTGCTTTCTGGGCTGAGATGGGGAACCGCTGAATTTTGGACTCGGCCGGTGACAAAATGTTCCAAACACACCCCTTGCACAACTCTACCGGGGAAGGTGCCAGACAGGTGTTCTCTTATTAGTTTTTACACTACCTTGGTAGGCACCTGAAAGACACCACAAAAGTTGTTCTACCTGCTTTCTGGGCTGAGATGGGGAACCGCTGAATTTTGGACTCGGCCGGTGACAAAATGTTCCAAAGACACCCCATGCACAACTCCACCGGGGAAGGTGCCAGACAGGAGTTCTCCTGGTAGTTTTTACATTGCTCCGGTAGGCATCTGAAAGACACCACAAAAGTTGTTCTACCTGCTTTCTGGGCTGAGATGGGGAACCGCTGAATTTTGGAGTCGGCCGGTGACAAAATGTTCCAAAGACACCCCATGCACAACTCCACCGGGGAAGGTGCCAGACAGGAGTTCTCCTGGTAGTTTTTACATTGCTCCGGTAGGCATCTGAAAGACACCACAGAAGTTGTTCTACCTGCTTTCTGGGCTGAGATGGGGAACCGCTGAATTTTGGACTCGGCCGGTGACAAAATGTTCCAAACACACCCCATGCACAACTCCACCGGGGAAGGTGCCAGACAGGAGTTCTCCTGGTAGTTTTTACATTGCTCCGGTAGGCATCTGAAAGACACCACAAAAGTTGTTCTACCTGCTTTCTGGGCTGAGATGGGGAACCGCTGAATTTTGGACTCGGCCGGTGACAAAATGTTCCAAAGACACCCCATGCACAACTCCACCGGGGAAGGTGCCAGACAGGAGTTCTCTTAGTAGTTTTTACACTACCTTGGTAGGCAGCTGAAAGGCAGCACAAAAGTTGTTCTACCTGCTTTCTGGGCTGAGATGGGGAACCGCTGAATTTTGGACTCGGCCGGTGACAAAATGTTCCAAACACACCCCATGCACAACTCCACCGGGGAAGGTGCCAGACAGGAGTTCTCTTAGTAGTTTTTACACTACCTTGGTAGGCAGCTGAAAGGCACCACAAAAGTTGTTCTACCTGCTTTCTGGGCTGAGATGGGGAACCGCTGAATTTTGGAGTCGGCCGGTGACAAAATGTTCCAAACACACCCCATGCACAACTCCACCGGGGAAGGTGCCAGACAGGAGTTCTCTTAGTAGTTTTTACACTACCTTGGTAGACAGCTGAAAGGCACCACAAAAGTTGTTCTTCCTGCTTTCTGGGCTGAGATGGGGAACCGCTGAATTTTGGAGTCGGCTGGTGACAAAATGTTCCAAACACACCCCATGCACAACTCCACCGGGGAAGGTGCCAGACAGGAGTTCTCCTGGTAGTTTTTACATTGCTCCGGTAGGCATCTGAAAGACACCACAAAAGTTGTTCTACCTGCTTTCTGGGCTGAGATGGGGAACCGCTGAATTTTGGACTCGGCCGGTGACAAAATGTTCCAAACACACCCCATGCACAACTCCACCGGGGAAGGTGCCAGACAGGAGTTCTCTGAGTAGTTTTTACACTACCTTGGCAGGCATCTGAAAGACACCACAAAAGTTGTTCTACCTGCTTTCTGGGCTGAGATGGGGAACCGTTGAATTTTGGAGTCGGCTGGTGACAAAATGTTCCAAACACACCCCATGCACAACTCCACCGGGGAAGGTGCCAGACAGGAGTTCTCCTGGTAGTTTTTACATTGCTCCGGTAGGCATCTGAAAGACACCACAAAAGTTGTTCTACCTGCTTTCTGGGCTGAGATGGGGAACCGCTGAATTTTGGAGTCGGCTGGTGACAAAATGTTCCAAAGACACCCCATGCACAACTCCACCGGGGAAGGTGCCAGACAGGAGTTCTCTTAGTAGTTTTTACACTACCTTGGTAGGCAGCTGAAAGGCACCACAAAAGTTGTTCTACCTGCTTTCTGGGCTGAGATGGGGAACCGCTGAATTTTGGAGACGGCCGGTGACAAAATGTTCCAAACACACCCCATGCACAACTCCACCGGGGAAGGTGCCAGACAGGTGTTCTCTTAATAGTTTTTACACTACCTTGGTAGGCACCTGAATGGCACAACAAAAGTTGTTCTACCTGCTTTCTGGGCTGAGATGGGGAACCACTGAATTTTGGAGACGGCCGGTGACAAAATGTTCCAAACACACCCCATGCACAACTCCACCGGGGAAGGTGCCAGACAGGAGTTCTCCTGGTAGTTTTTACATTGCTCCGGTAGGCATCTGAAAGACACCACAAAAGTTGTTCTACCTGCTTTCTGGGCTGAGATGGGGAACCGCTGAATTTTGGACTCGGCCGGTGACAAAATGTTCCAAACACACCCCATGCACAACTCCACCGGGGAAGGTGTCAGACAGGAGTTCTCCTGGTAGTTTTTACACTACCTTGGTAGGCACCTGAAAGGCAGCACAAAAGTTGTTCTACCTGCTTTCTGGGCTGAGATGGGGAACCGCTGAATTTTGGAGTCGGCCGGTGACAAAATGTTCCAAACACACCCCATGCACAACTCCACCGGGGAAGGTGCCAGACAGGAGTTCTCCTGGTAGTTTTTACACTACCTTGGTAGGCATCTGAAAGACACCACAAAAGTTGTTCTACCTGCTTTCTGGGCTGAGATGGGGAACCGCTGAATTTTGGACTCGGCCGGTGACAAAATGTTCCAAACACACCCCATGCACAACTCCACCGGGGAAGGTGCCAGACAGGAGTTCTCCTGGTAGTTTTTACATTGCTCCGGTAGGCATCTGAAAGACACCACAAAAGTTGTTCTACCTGCTTTCTGGGCTGAGATGGGGAACCGCTGAATTTTGGAGTCGGCTGGTGACAAAATGTTCCAAACACACCCCATGCACAACTCCACCGGGGAAGGTGCCAGACAGGAGTTCTCTTAGTAGTTTTTACACTACCTTGGTAGGCAGCTGAAAGGCAGCACAAAAGTTGTTCTACCTGCTTTCTGGGCTGAGATGGGGAACCGCTGAATTTTGGAGTCGGCCGGTGACAAAATGTTCCAAAGACACCCCATGCACAACTCCACCGGGGAAGGTGCCAGACAGGAGTTCTCCTGGTAGTTTTTACATTGCTCCGGTAGGCATCTGAAAGACACCACAAAAGTTGTTCTACCTGCTTTCTGGGCTGAGATGGGGAGCTGCTGAATTTTGGAGTCGGCCGGTGACAAAATGTTCCAAACACACCCCATGCACAACTCCACCGGGGAAGGTGCCAGACAGGAGTTCTCCTGGTCGTTTTTACATTGCTCCGGTAGGCATCTGAAAGACACCACAAAAGTTGTTCTACCTGCTTTCTGGGCTGAGATGGGGAACCGCTGAATTTTGGACTCGGCCGGTGACAAAATGTTCCAAACACACCCCATGCACAACTCCACCGGGGAAGGTGCCAGACAGGAGTTCTCTTAATAGTTTTTACACTACCTTGGTAGGCATCTGAAAGACACCACAAAAGTTGTTCTACCTGCTTTCTGGGCTGAGATGGGGAACCGCTGAATTTTGGACTCGGCCGGTGACAAAATGTTCCAAACACACCCCCTGCACAACTCCACCGGGGAAGGTGCCAGACAGGAGTTCTCTTAATAGTTTTTACACTACCTTGGTAGGCAGCTGAAAGACACCACAAAAGTTGTTCTACCTGCTTTCTGGGCTGAGATGGGGAACCGCTGAATTTTGGAGTCGGCCGGTGACAAAATGTTCCAAACACACCCCATGCACAACTCCACCGGGGAAGGTGCCAGACAGGAGTTCTCCTGGTAGTTTTTACATTGCTCCATTAGGCATCTGAAAGACACCACAAAAGTTGTTCTACCTGCTTTCTGGGCTGAGATGGGGAACCGCTGAATTTTGGACTCGGCCGGTGACAAAATGTTCCAAACACACCCCATGCACAACTCCACCGGGGAAGGTGTCAGACAGGAGTTCTCCTGGTAGTTTTTACACTACCTTGGTAGGCACCTGAAAGGCAGCACAAAAGTTGTTCTACCTGCTTTCTGGGCTGAGATGGGGAACCGCTGAATTTTGGAGTCGGCCGGTGACAAAATGTTCCAAACACACCCCATGCACAACTCCACCGGGGAAGGTGCCAGACAGGAGTTCTCCTGGTAGTTTTTACATTGCTCCGGTAGGCATCTGAAAGACACCACAAAAGTTGTTCTACCTGCTTTCTGGGCTGAGATGGGGAACCGCTGAATTTTGGAGTCGGCTGGTGACAAAATGTTCCAAACACACCCCATGCACAACTCCACCGGGGAAGGTGCCAGACAGGAGTTCTCCTGGTAGTTTTTACATTGCTCCGGTAGGCATCTGAAAGACACCACAAAAGTTGTTCTACCTGCTTTCTGGGCTGAGATGGGGAACCGCTGAATTTTGGACTCGGCCGGTGACAAAATGTTCCAAACACACCCCATGCACAACTCCACCGGGGAAGGTGCCAGACAGGAGTTCTCTGAGTAGTTTTTACACTACCTTGGCAGGCATCTGAAAGACACCACAAAAGTTGTTCTACCTGCTTTCTGGGCTGAGATGGGGAACCGTTGAATTTTGGAGTCGGCTGGTGACAAAATGTTCCAAACACACCCCATGCACAACTCCACCGGGGAAGGTGCCAGACAGGAGTTCTCCTGGTAGTTTTTACATTGCTCCGGTAGGCATCTGAAAGACACCACAAAAGTTGTTCTACCTGCTTTCTGGGCTGAGATGGGGAACCGCTGAATTTTGGAGTCGGCTGGTGACAAAATGTTCCAAAGACACCCCATGCACAACTCCACCGGGGAAGGTGCCAGACAGGAGTTCTCTTAGTAGTTTTTACACTACCTTGGTAGGCAGCTGAAAGGCACCACAAAAGTTGTTCTACCTGCTTTCTGGGCTGAGATGGGGAACCGCTGAATTTTGGAGACGGCCGGTGACAAAATGTTCCAAACACACCCCATGCACAACTCCACCGGGGAAGGTGCCAGACAGGTGTTCTCTTAATAGTTTTTACACTACCTTGGTAGGCACCTGAATGGCACAACAAAAGTTGTTCTACCTGCTTTCTGGGCTGAGATGGGGAACCGCTGAATTTTGGACTCGGCTGGTGACAAAATGTTCCAAACACACCCCATGCACAACTCCACCGGGGAAGGTGCCAGACAGGAGTTCTCCTGGTAGTTTTTACACTACCTTGGTAGGCACCTGAAATGCAGCACAAAAGTTGTTCTACCTGCTTTCTGGGCTGAGATGGGGAACCGCTGAATTTTGGAGTCGGCCGGTGACAAAATGTTCCAAACACACCCCATGCACAACTCCACCGGGGAAGGTGCCAGACAGGAGTTCTCCTGGTAGTTTTTACATTGCTCCGGTAGGCATCTGAAAGACACCACAAAAGTTGTTCTACCTGCTTTCTGGGCTGAGATGGGGAACCGCTGAATTTTGGAGTCGGCTGGTGACAAAATGTTCCAAACACACCCCATGCACAACTCCACCGGGGAAGGTGCCAGACAGGAGTTCTCCTGGTAGTTTTTACATTGCTCCGGTAGGCATCTGAAAGACACCACAAAAGTTGTTCTACCTGCTTTCTGGGCTGAGATGGGGAACCGCTGAATTTTGGACTCGGCCGGTGACAAAATGTTCCAAACACACCCCATGCACAACTCCACCGGGGAAGGTGCCAGACAGGAGTTCTCTGAGTAGTTTTTACACTACCTTGGCAGGCATCTGAAAGACACCACAAAAGTTGTTCTACCTGCTTTCTGGGCTGAGATGGGGAACCGTTGAATTTTGGAGTCGGCTGGTGACAAAATGTTCCAAACACACCCCATGCACAACTCCACCGGGGAAGGTGCCAGACAGGAGTTCTCCTGGTAGTTTTTACATTGCTCCGGTAGGCATCTGAAAGACACCACAAAAGTTGTTCTACCTGCTTTCTGGGCTGAGATGGGGAACCGCTGAATTTTGGAGTCGGCTGGTGACAAAATGTTCCAAAGACACCCCATGCACAACTCCACCGGGGAAGGTGCCAGACAGGAGTTCTCTTAGTAGTTTTTACACTACCTTGGTAGGCAGCTGAAAGGCACCACAAAAGTTGTTCTACCTGCTTTCTGGGCTGAGATGGGGAACCGCTGAATTTTGGAGACGGCCGGTGACAAAATGTTCCAAACACACCCCATGCACAACTCCACCGGGGAAGGTGCCAGACAGGTGTTCTCTTAATAGTTTTTACACTACCTTGGTAGGCACCTGAATGGCACAACAAAAGTTGTTCTACCTGCTTTCTGGGCTGAGATGGGGAAACGCTGAATTTTGGACTCGGCTGGTGACAAAATGTTCCAAACACACCCCATGCACAACTCCACCGGGGAAGGTGCCAGACAGGAGTTCTCCTGGTAGTTTTTACACTACCTTGGTAGGCACCTGAAATGCAGCACAAAAGTTGTTCTACCTGCTTTCTGGGCTGAGATGGGGAACCGCTGAATTTTGGAGTCGGCCGGTGACAAAATGTTCCAAACACACCCCATGCACAACTCCACCGGGGAAGGTGCCAGACAGGAGTTCTCCTGGTAGTTTTTACATTGCTCCGGTAGGCATCTGAAAGACACCACAAAAGTTGTTCTACCTGCTTTCTGGGCTGAGATGGGGAACCGCTGAATTTTGGAGTCGGCTGGTGACAAAATGTTCCAAACACACCCCATGCACAACTCCACCGGGGAAGGTGCCAGACAGGAGTTCTCCTGGTAGTTTTTACATTGCTCCGGTAGGCATCTGAAAGACACCACAAAAGTTGTTCTACCTGCTTTCTGGGCTGAGATGGGGAACCGCTGAATTTTGGACTCGGCCGGTGACAAAATGTTCCAAACACACCCCATGCACAACTCCACCGGGGAAGGTGCCAGACAGGAGTTCTCTGAGTAGTTTTTACACTACCTTGGCAGGCATCTGAAAGACACCACAAAAGTTGTTCTACCTGCTTTCTGGGCTGAGATGGGGAACCGTTGAATTTTGGAGTCGGCTGGTGACAAAATGTTCCAAACACACCCCATGCACAACTCCACCGGGGAAGGTGCCAGACAGGAGTTCTCCTGGTAGTTTTTACATTGCTCCGGTAGGCATCTGAAAGACACCACAAAAGTTGTTCTACCTGCTTTCTGGGCTGAGATGGGGAACCGCTGAATTTTGGAGTCGGCTGGTGACAAAATGTTCCAAAGACACCCCATGCACAACTCCACCGGGGAAGGTGCCAGACAGGAGTTCTCTTAGTAGTTTTTACACTACCTTGGTAGGCAGCTGAAAGGCACCACAAAAGTTGTTCTACCTGCTTTCTGGGCTGAGATGGGGAACCGCTGAATTTTGGAGACGGCCGGTGACAAAATGTTCCAAACACACCCCATGCACAACTCCACCGGGGAAGGTGCCAGACAGGTGTTCTCTTAATAGTTTTTACACTACCTTGGTAGGCACCTGAATGGCACAACAAAAGTTGTTCTACCTGCTTTCTGGGCTGAGATGGGGAACCGCTGAATTTTGGACTCGGCTGGTGACAAAATGTTCCAAAGACACCCCATGCACAACTCCACCGGGGAAGGTGCCAGACAGGAGTTCTCTTAGTAGTTTTTACACTACCTTGGTAGGCACCTGAAATGCAGCACAAAAGTTGTTCTACCTGCTTTCTGGGCTGAGATGGGGAACCGCTGAATTTTGGACTCGGCCGGTGACAAAATGTTCCAAACACACCCCATGCACAACTCCACCGGGGAAGGTGCCAGACAGGAGTTCTCCTGGTAGTTTTTACATTGCTCCGGTAGGCATCTGAAAGACACCACAAAAGTTGTTCTACCTGCTTTCTGGGCTGAGATGGGGAACCGCTGAATTTTGGAGTCGGCCGGTGACAAAATGTTCCAAAGACAGCCCATGCACAACTCCACCGGGGAAGGTGCCAGACAGGAGTTCTCCTGGTAGTTTTAACATTGCTCCGGTAGGCATCTGAAAGACACCACAAAAGTTGTTCTACCTGCTTTCTGGGCTGAGATGGGGAACCGCTGAATTTTGGAGTCGGCCGGTGACAAAATGTTCCAAACACACCCCATGCACAACTCCACCGGGGAAGGTGCCAGACAGGAGTTCTCCTGGTAGTTTTTACATTGCTCCGGTAGGCATCTGAAAGACACCACAAAAGTTGTTCTACCTGCTTTCTGGGCTGAGATGGGGAACCGCTGAATTTTGGACTCGGCCGGTGACAAAATGTTCCAAACACACCCCATGCACAACTCCACCGGGGAAGGTGTCAGACAGGAGTTCTCCTGGTAGTTTTTACACTACCTTGGTAGGCACCTGAAAGGCAGCACAAAAGTTGTTCTACCTGCTTTCTGGGCTGAGATGGGGAACCGCTGAATTTTGGAGTCGGCCGGTGACAAAATGTTCCAAACACACCCCATGCACAACTCCACCGGGGAAGGTGCCAGACAGGAGTTCTCCTGGTAGTTTTTACATTGCTCCGGTAGGCATCTGAAAGACACCACAAAAGTTGTTCTACCTGCTTTCTGGGCTGAGATGGGGAACCGCTGAATTTTGGAGTCGGCTGGTGACAAAATGTTCCAAAGACACCCCATGCACAACTCCACCGGGGAAGGTGCCAGACAGGAGTTCTCCTGGTAGTTTTTACATTGCTCCGGTAGGCATCTGAAAGACACCACAAAAGTTGTTCTACCTGCTTTCTGGGCTGAGATGGGGAACCGCTGAATTTTGGACTCGGCCGGTGACAAAATGTTCCAAACACACCCCATGCACAACTCCACCGGGGAAGGTGCCAGACAGGAGTTCTCTGAGTAGTTTTTACACTACCTTGGCAGGCATCTGAAAGACACCACAAAAGTTGTTCTACCTGCTTTCTGGGCTGAGATGGGGAACCGTTGAATTTTGGAGTCGGCTGGTGACAAAATGTTCCAAAGACAGCCCATGCACAACTCCACCGGGGAAGGTGCCAGACAGGAGTTCTCCTGGTAGTTTTTACATTGCTCCGGTAGGCATCTGAAAGACACCACAAAAGTTGTTCTACCTGCTTTCTGGGCTGAGATGGGGAACCGCTGAATTTTGGAGTCGGCTGGTGACAAAATGTTCCAAAGACACCCCATGCACAACTCCACCGGGGAAGGTGCCAGACAGGAGTTCTCTTAGTAGTTTTTACACTACCTTGGTAGGCACCTGAATGGCACAACAAAAGTTGTTCTACCTGCTTTCTGGGCTGAGATGGGGAACCGCTGAATTTTGGACTCGGCTGGTGACAAAATGTTCCAAACACACCCCATGCACAACTCCACCGGGGAAGGTGCCAGACAGGAGTTCTCCTGGTAGTTTTTACACTACCTTGGTAGGCACCTGAAATGCAGCACAAAAGTTGTTCTACCTGCTTTCTGGGCTGAGATGGGGAACCGCTGAATTTTGGACTCGGCCGGTGACAAAATGTTCCAAACACACCCCATGCACAACTCCACCGGGGAAGGTGCCAGACAGGAGTTCTCCTGGTAGTTTTTACATTGCTCCGGTAGGCATCTGAAAGACACCACAAAAGTTGTTCTACCTGCTTTCTGGGCTGAGATGGGGAACCGCTGAATTTTGGAGTCGGCCGGTGACAAAATGTTCCAAAGACAGCCCATGCACAACTCCACCGGGGAAGGTGCCAGACAGGAGTTCTCCTGGTAGTTTTTACATTGCTCCGGTAGGCATCTGAAAGACACCACAAAAGTTGTTCTACCTGCTTTCTGGGCTGAGATGGGGAACCGCTGAATTTTGGAGTCGGCCGGTGACAAAATGTTCCAAACACACCCCATGCACAACTCCACCGGGGAAGGTGCCAGACAGGAGTTCTCTTAATAGTTTTTACACTACCTTGGTAGGCATCTGAAAGACACCACAAAAGTTGTTCTACCTGCTTTCTGGGCTGAGATGGGGAACCGCTGAATTTTGGAGTCGGCTGGTGACAAAATGTTCCAAACACACCCCCTGCACAACTCCACCGGGGAAGGTGCCAGACAGGAGTTCTCCTGGTAGTTTTTACATTGCTCCGGTAGGCATCTGAAAGACACCACAAAAGTTGTTCTACCTGCTTTCTGGGCTGAGATGGGGAACCGCTGAATTTTGGACTCGGCCGGTGACAAAATGTTCCAAACACACCCCATGCACAACTCCACCGGGGAAGGTGCCAGACAGGAGTTCTCTGAGTAGTTTTTACACTACCTTGGTAGGCAGCTGAAAGGCACCACAAAAGTTGTTCTACCTGCTTTCTGGGCTGAGATGGGGAACCGCTGAATTTTGGACTCGGCCGGTGACAAAATGTTCCAAACACACCCCATGCACAACTCCACCGGGGAAGGTGCCAGACAGGAGTTCTCCTGGTAGTTTTTACACTACCTTGGTAGGCATCTGAAAGACACCACAAAAGTTGTTCTACCTGCTTTCTGGGCTGAGATGGGGAACCGCTGAATTTTGGACTCGGCCGGTGACAAAATGTTCCAAACACACCCCATGCACAACTCCACCGGGGAAGGTGCCAGACAGGAGTTCTCCTGGTAGTTTTTACATTCCTCCGGTAGGCATCTGAAAGACACCACAAAAGTTGTTCTACCTGCTTTCTGGGCTGAGATGGGGAACCGCTGAATTTTGGAGTCGGCTGGTGACAAAATGTTCCAAACACACCCCATGCACAACTCCACCGGGGAAGGTGCCAGACAGGAGTTCTCCTGGTAGTTTTTACATTGCTCCGGTAGGCATCTGAAAGACACCACAAAAGTTGTTCTACCTGCTTTCTGGGCTGAGATGGGGAACCGCTGAATTTTGGACTCGGCCGGTGACAAAATGTTCCAAACACACCCCATGCACAACTCCACCGGGGAAGGTGCCAGACAGGAGTTCTCCTGGTAGTTTTTACACTACCTTGGTAGGCATCTGAAAGACACCACAAAAGTTGTTCTACCTGCTTTCTGGGCTGAGATGGGGAACCGCTGAATTTTGGAGTCGGCCGGTGACAAAATGTTCCAAACACACCCCATGCACAACTCCACCGGGGAAGGTGCCAGACAGGAGTTCTCCTGGTAGTTTTTACACTACCTTGGTAGGCATCTGAAAGACACCACAAAAGTTGTTCTACCTGCTTTCTGGACTGAGATGGGGAACCGCTGAATTTTGGAGTCGGCTGGTGACAAAATGTTCCAAAGACACCCCATGCACAACTCCACCGGGGAAGGTGCCAGACAGGAGTTCTCCTGGTAGTTTTTACATTGCTCCGGTAGGCATCTGAAAGACACCACAAAAGTTGTTCTACCTGCTTTCTGGGCTGAGATGGGGAACCGCTGAATTTTGGAGTCGGCCGGTGACAAAATGTTCCAAACACACCCCATGCACAACTCCACCGGGGAAGGTGCCAGACAGGAGTTCTCCTGGTAGTTTTTACATTGCTCCGGTAGGCATCTGAAAGACACCACAAAAGTTGTTCTACCTGCTTTCTGGGCTGAGATGGGGAACCGCTGAATTTTGGACTCGGCCGGTGACAAAATGTTCCAAACACACCCCATGCACAACTCCACCGGGGAAGGTGCCAGACAGGAGTTCTCTTAATAGTTTTTACACTACCTTGGTAGGCATCTGAAAGACACCACAAAAGTTGTTCTACCTGCTTTCTGGGCTGAGATGGGGAACGGCTGAATTTTGGACTCGGCCGGTGACAAAATGTTCCAAACACACCCCCTGCACAACTCCACCGGGGAAGGTGCCAGACAGGAGTTCTCCTGGTAGTTTTTACACTACCTTGGTAGGCACCTGAATGGCACCACAAAAGTTGTTCTACCTGCTTTCTGGGCTGAGATGGGGAACCGCTGAATTTTGGAGTCGGCTGGTGACAAAATATTCCAAACACACCCCATGCACAACTCCACCGGGGAAGGTGCCAGACAGGAGTTCTCCTGGTAGTTTTTACATTGCTCCGGTAGGCATCTGAAAGACACCACAAAAGTTGTTCTACCTGCTTTCTGGGCTGAGATGGGGAACCGCTGAATTTTGGACTCGGCCGGTGACAAAATGTTCCAAACACACCCCATGCACAACTCCACCGGGGAAGGTGCCAGACAGGAGTTCTCCTGGTAGTTTTTACATTGCTCTGGTAGGCATCTGAAAGACACCGCAAAAGTTGTTCTACCTGCTTTCTGGGCTGAGATGGGGAACCGCTGAATTTTGGAGTCGGCTGGTGAAAAATGTTCCAAAGACACCCCTTGCACAACTCCACCGGGGAAGGTGCCAGACAGGTGTTCTCTTATTAGTTTTTACACTACCTTGGTAGGCACCTGAAAGACACCACAAAAGTTGTTCTACCTGCTTTCTGGGCTGAGATGGGGAACCGCTGAATTTTGGACTCGGCCGGTGACAAAATGTTCCAAACACACCCCATGCACAACTCCACCGGGGAAGGTGCCAGACAGGAGTTCTCTTAGTAGTTTTTACACTACCTTGGTAGGCAGCTGAAAGGCACCACAAAAGTTGTTCTACCTGCTTTCTGGGCTGAGATGGGGAACCGCTGAATTTTGGACTCGGCTGGTGACAAAATGTTCCAAACACACCCCCTGCACAACTCCACCGGGGAAGGTGCCAGACAGGTGTTCTCTTATTAGTTTTTACACTACCTTGGTAGGCACCTGAAAGACACCACAAAAGTTGTTCTACCTGCTTTCTGGGCTGAGATGGGGAACCGCTGAATTTTGGAGTCGGCCGGTGACAAAATGTTCCAAACACACCCCATGCACAACTCCACCGGGGAAGGTGCCAGACAGGAGTTCTCCTGGTAGTTTTTACATTGCTCCGGTAGGCATCTGAAAGACACCACAAAAGTTGTTCTACCTGCTTTCTGGGCTGAGATGGGGAACCGCTGAATTTTGGAGTCGGCTGGTGAAAAATGTTCCAAAGACACCCCATGCACAACTCCACCGGGGAAGGTGCCAGACAGGAGTTCTCCTGGTAGTTTTTACATTGCTCCGGTAGGCATCTGAAAGACACCACAAAAGTTGTTCTACCTGCTTTCTGGGCTGAGATGGGGAACCGCTGAATTTTGGACTCGGCCGGTGACAAAATGTTCCAAACACACCCCATGCACAACTCCACCGGGGAAGGTGCCAGACAGGAGTTCTCCTGGTAGTTTTTACATTGCTCCGGTAGGCATCTGAAAGACACCACAAAAATTGTTCTACCTGCTTTCTGGGCTGAGATGGGGAACCGCTGAATTTTGGAGTCGGCTGGTGAAAAATGTTCCAAAAACACCCCATGCACAACTCCACCGGGGAAGGTGCCAGACAGGAGTTCTCCTGGTAGTTTTTACATTGCTCCGGTAGGCATCTGAAAGACACCACAAAAGTTGTTCTACCTGCTTTCTGGGCTGAGATGGGGAACCGCTGAATTTTGGAGTCGGCCGGTGACAAAATGTTCCAAAGACACCCCATGCACAACTCCACCGGGGAAGGTGCCAGACAGGAGTTCTCCTGGTAGTTTTTACACTACCTTGGTAGGCATCTGAAAGACACCACAAAAGTTGTTCTACCTGCTTTCTGGGCTGAGATGGGGAACCGCTGAATTTTGGACTCGGCCGGTGACAAAATGTTCCAAACACACCCCATGCACAACTCCACCGGGGAAGGTGCCAGACAGGAGTTCTCCTGGTAGTTTTTACATTGCTCCGGTAGGCATCTGAAAGACACCACAAAAGTTGTTCTACCTGCTTTCTGGGCTGAGATGGGGAACCGCTGAATTTTGGAGTCGGCTGGTGACAAAATGTTCCAAACACACCCCATGCACAACTCCACCGGGGAAGGTGCCAGACAGGAGTTCTCCTGGTAGTTTTTACATTGCTCCGGTAGGCATCTGAAAGACACCACAAAAGTTGTTCTACCTGCTTTCTGGGCTGAGATGGGGAACCGCTGAATTTTGGAGTCGGCCGGTGACAAAATGTTCCAAAGACACCCCATGCACAACTCCACCGGGGAAGGTGCCAGACAGGAGTTCTCCTGGTAGTTTTTACATTGCTCCGGTAGGCATCTGAAAGACACCACAAAAGTTGTTCTACCTGCTTTCTGGGCTGAGATGGGGAACCGCTGAATTTTGGAGTCGGCCGGTGACAAAATGTTCCAAACACACCCCATGCACAACACCACTGGGGAAGGTGTCAGACAGGAGTTCTCCTGGTAGTTTTTACACTACCTTGGTAGGCACCTGAATGGCACCACAAAAGTTGTTCTACCTGCTTTCTGGGCTGAGATGGGGAACCGCTGAATTTTGGAGTCGGCCGGTGACAAAATGTTCCAAACACACCCCATGCACAACTCCACCGGGGAAGGTGCCAGACAGGAGTTCTCCTGGTAGTTTTTACACTACCTTGGTAGGCATCTGAAAGACACCACAAAAGTTGTTCTACCTGCTTTCTGGGCTGAGATGGGGAACCGCTGAATTTTGGAGTCGGCCGGTGACAAAATGTTCCAAACACACCCCATGCACAACTCCACCGGGGAAGGTGCCAGACAGGAGTTCTCTTAATAGTTTTTACACTACCTTGGTAGGCATCTGAAAGACACCACAAAAGTTGTTCTACCTGCTTTCTGGGCTGAGATGGGGAACCGCTGAATTTTGGACTCGGCCGGTGACAAAATGTTCCAAACACACCCCATGCACAACTCCACCGGGGAAGGTGCCAGACAGGAGTTCTCTGAGTAGTTTTTACACTACCTTGGCAGGCATCTGAAAGACACCACAAAAGTTGTTCTACCTGCTTTCTGGGCTGAGATGGGGAACCGTTGAATTTTGGAGTCGGCTGGTGACAAAATGTTCCAAACACACCCCATGCACAACTCCACCGGGGAAGGTGCCAGACAGGAGTTCTCCTGGTAGTTTTTACACTACCTTGGTAGGCACCTGAATGGCACCACAAAAGTTGTTCTACCTGCTTTCTGGGCTGAGATGGGGAACCGCTGAATTTTGGAGTCGGCCGGTGACAAAATGTTCCAAACACACCCCATGCACAACTCCACCGGGGAAGGTGCCAGACAGGAGTTCTCCTGGTAGGTTTTACATTGCTCCGGTAGGCATCTGAAAGACACCACAAAAGTTGTTCTACCTGCTTTCTGGGCTGAGATGGGGAACCGCTGAATTTTGGAGTCGGCCGGTGACAAAATGTTCCAAACACACCCCATGCACAACTCCACCGGGGAAGGTGCCAGACAGGAGTTCTCTTAATAGTTTTTACACTACCTTGGTAGGCATCTGAAAGACACCACAAAAGTTGTTCTACCTGCTTTCTGGGCTGAGATGGGGAACCGCTGAATTTTGGACTCGGCCGGTGACAAAATGTTCCAAACACACCCCATGCACAACTCCACCGGGGAAGGTGCCAGACAGGAGTTCTCTGAGTAGTTTTTACACTACCTTGGCAGGCATCTGAAAGACACCACAAAAGTTGTTCTACCTGCTTTCTGGGCTGAGATGGGGAACCGTTGAATTTTGGAGTCGGCTGGTGACAAAATGTTCCAAACACACCCCATGCACAACTCCACCGGGGAAGGTGCCAGACAGGAGTTCTCCTGGTAGTTTTTACATTGCTCCGGTAGGCATCTGAAAGACACCACAAAAGTTGTTCTACCTGCTTTCTGGGCTGAGATGGGGAACCGCTGAATTTTGGAGTCGGCTGGTGACAAAATGTTCCAAAGACACCCCATGCACAACTCCACCGGGGAAGGTGCCAGACAGGAGTTCTCTTAGTAGTTTTTACACTACCTTGGTAGGCAGCTGAAAGGCACCACAAAAGTTGTTCTACCTGCTTTCTGGGCTGAGATGGGGAACCGCTGAATTTTGGAGACGGCCGGTGACAAAATGTTCCAAACACACCCCATGCACAACTCCACCGGGGAAGGTGCCAGACAGGTGTTCTCTTAATAGTTTTTACACTACCTTGGTAGGCACCTGAATGGCACAACAAAAGTTGTTCTACCTGCTTTCTGGGCTGAGATGGGGAACCGCTGAATTTTGGAGTCGGCTGGTGACAAAATGTTCCAAACACACCCCATGCACAACTCCACCGGGGAAGGTGCCAGACAGGAGTTCTCCTGGTAGTTTTTACACTACCTTGGTAGGCACCTGAAAGGCAGCACAAAAGTTGTTCTACCTGCTTTCTGGGCTGAGATGGGGAACCGCTGAATTTTGGACTCGGCCGGTGACAAAATGTTCCAAACACACCCCATGCACAACTCCACCGGGGAAGGTGCCAGACAGGAGTTCTCCTGGTAGTTTTTACATTGCTCCGGTAGGCATCTGAAAGACACCACAAAAGTTGTTCTACCTGCTTTCTGGGCTGAGATGGGGAACCGCTGAATTTTGGACTCGGCCGGTGACAAAATGTTCCAAAGACACCCCATGCACAACTCCACCGGGGAAGGTGCCAGACAGGAGTTCTCCTGGTAGTTTTTACACTACCTTGGTAGGCATCTGAAAGACACCACAAAAGTTGTTCTACCTGCTTTCTGGGCTGAGATGGGGAACCGCTGAATTTTGGACTCGGCTGGTGACAAAATGTTCCAAACACACCCCATGCACAACTCCACCGGGGAAGGTGCCAGACAGGAGTTCTCTTAGTAGTTTTTACACTACCTTGGTAGGCAGCTGAAAGGCAGCACAAAAGTTGTTCTACCTGCTTTCTGGGCTGAGATGGGGAACCGCTGAATTTTGGAGTCGGCCGGTGACAAAATGTTCCAAAGACACCCCATGCACAACTCCACCGGGGAAGGTGCCAGACAGGAGTTCTCCTGGTAGTTTTTACATTGCTCCGGTAGGCATCTGAAAGACACCACAAAAGTTGTTCTACCTGCTTTCTGGGCTGAGATGGGGAACCGCTGAATTTTGGAGTCGGCCGGTGACAAAATGTTCCAAACACACCCCATGCACAACTCCACCGGGGAAGGTGCCAGACAGGAGTTCTCCTGGTCGTTTTTACATTGCTCCGGTAGGCATCTGAAAGACACCACAAAAGTTGTTCTACCTGCTTTCTGGGCTGAGATGGGGAACCGCTGAATTTTGGACTCGGCCGGTGACAAAATGTTCCAAACACACCCCATGCACAACTCCACCGGGGAAGGTGCCAGACAGGAGTTCTCTTAATAGTTTTTACACTACCTTGGTAGGCATCTGAAAGACACCACAAAAGTTGTTCTACCTGCTTTCTGGGCTGAGATGGGGAACCGCTGAATTTTGGACTCGGCCGGTGACAAAATGTTCCAAACACACCCCATGCACAACTCCACCGGGGAAGGTGCCAGACAGGAGTTCTCTGAGTAGTTTTTACACTACCTTGGCAGGCATCTGAAAGACACCACAAAAGTTGTTCTACCTGCTTTCTGGGCTGAGATGGGGAACCGTTGAATTTTGGAGTCGGCTGGTGACAAAATGTTCCAAACACACCCCATGCACAACTCCACCGGGGAAGGTGCCAGACAGGAGTTCTCCTGGTAGTTTTTACACTACCTTGGTAGGCACCTGAATGGCACCACAAAAGTTGTTCTACCTGCTTTCTGGGCTGAGATGGGGAACCGCTGAATTTTGGAGTCGGCCGGTGACAAAATGTTCCAAACACACCCCATGCACAACTCCACCGGGGAAGGTGCCAGACAGGAGTTCTCCTGGTAGGTTTTACATTGCTCCGGTAGGCATCTGAAAGACACCACAAAAGTTGTTCTACCTGCTTTCTGGGCTGAGATGGGGAACCGCTGAATTTTGGAGTCGGCCGGTGACAAAATGTTCCAAACACACCCCATGCACAACTCCACCGGGGAAGGTGCCAGACAGGAGTTCTCTTAATAGTTTTTACACTACCTTGGTAGGCATCTGAAAGACACCACAAAAGTTGTTCTACCTGCTTTCTGGGCTGAGATGGGGAACCGCTGAATTTTGGACTCGGCCGGTGACAAAATGTTCCAAACACACCCCATGCACAACTCCACCGGGGAAGGTGCCAGACAGGAGTTCTCTGAGTAGTTTTTACACTACCTTGGCAGGCATCTGAAAGACACCACAAAAGTTGTTCTACCTGCTTTCTGGGCTGAGATGGGGAACCGTTGAATTTTGGAGTCGGCTGGTGACAAAATGTTCCAAACACACCCCATGCACAACTCCACCGGGGAAGGTGCCAGACAGGAGTTCTCCTGGTAGTTTTTACATTGCTCCGGTAGGCATCTGAAAGACACCACAAAAGTTGTTCTACCTGCTTTCTGGGCTGAGATGGGGAACCGCTGAATTTTGGAGTCGGCTGGTGACAAAATGTTCCAAAGACACCCCATGCACAACTCCACCGGGGAAGGTGCCAGACAGGAGTTCTCTTAGTAGTTTTTACACTACCTTGGTAGGCAGCTGAAAGGCACCACAAAAGTTGTTCTACCTGCTTTCTGGGCTGAGATGGGGAACCGCTGAATTTTGGAGACGGCCGGTGACAAAATGTTCCAAACACACCCCATGCACAACTCCACCGGGGAAGGTGCCAGACAGGTGTTCTCTTAATAGTTTTTACACTACCTTGGTAGGCACCTGAATGGCACAACAAAAGTTGTTCTACCTGCTTTCTGGGCTGAGATGGGGAACCGCTGAATTTTGGAGTCGGCTGGTGACAAAATGTTCCAAACACACCCCATGCACAACTCCACCGGGGAAGGTGCCAGACAGGAGTTCTCCTGGTAGTTTTTACACTACCTTGGTAGGCACCTGAAAGGCAGCACAAAAGTTGTTCTACCTGCTTTCTGGGCTGAGATGGGGAACCGCTGAATTTTGGACTCGGCCGGTGACAAAATGTTCCAAACACACCCCATGCACAACTCCACCGGGGAAGGTGCCAGACAGGAGTTCTCCTGGTAGTTTTTACATTGCTCCGGTAGGCATCTGAAAGACACCACAAAAGTTGTTCTACCTGCTTTCTGGGCTGAGATGGGGAACCGCTGAATTTTGGACTCGGCCGGTGACAAAATGTTCCAAAGACACCCCATGCACAACTCCACCGGGGAAGGTGCCAGACAGGAGTTCTCCTGGTAGTTTTTACACTACCTTGGTAGGCATCTGAAAGACACCACAAAAGTTGTTCTACCTGCTTTCTGGGCTGAGATGGGGAACCGCTGAATTTTGGACTCGGCTGGTGACAAAATGTTCCAAACACACCCCATGCACAACTCCACCGGGGAAGGTGCCAGACAGGAGTTCTCTTAGTAGTTTTTACACTACCTTGGTAGGCAGCTGAAAGGCAGCACAAAAGTTGTTCTACCTGCTTTCTGGGCTGAGATGGGGAACCGCTGAATTTTGGAGTCGGCCGGTGACAAAATGTTCCAAAGACACCCCATGCACAACTCCACCGGGGAAGGTGCCAGACAGGAGTTCTCCTGGTAGTTTTTACATTGCTCCGGTAGGCATCTGAAAGACACCACAAAAGTTGTTCTACCTGCTTTCTGGGCTGAGATGGGGAACCGCTGAATTTTGGAGTCGGCCGGTGACAAAATGTTCCAAACACACCCCATGCACAACTCCACCGGGGAAGGTGCCAGACAGGAGTTCTCCTGGTCGTTTTTACATTGCTCCGGTAGGCATCTGAAAGACACCACAAAAGTTGTTCTACCTGCTTTCTGGGCTGAGATGGGGAACCGCTGAATTTTGGACTCGGCCGGTGACAAAATGTTCCAAACACACCCCATGCACAACTCCACCGGGGAAGGTGCCAGACAGGAGTTCTCTTAATAGTTTTTACACTACCTTGGTAGGCATCTGAAAGACACCACAAAAGTTGTTCTACCTGCTTTCTGGGCTGAGATGGGGAACCGCTGAATTTTGGAGTCGGCCGGTGACAAAATGTTCCAAACACACCCCCTGCACAACTCCACCGGGGAAGGTGCCAGACAGGAGTTCTCCTGGTAGTTTTTACACTACCTTGGTAGGCAGCTGAAAGACACCACAAAAGTTGTTCTACCTGCTTTCTGGGCTGAGATGGGGAACCACTGAATTTTGGAGTCGGCCGGTGACAAAATGTTCCAAACACACCCCATGCACAACTCCACCGGGGAAGGTGCCAGACAGGAGTTCTCCTGGTAGTTTTTACATTGCTCCGGTAGGCATCTGAAAGACACCACAAAAGTTGTTCTACCTGCTTTCTGGGCTGAGATGGGGAACCGCTGAATTTTGGACTCGGCCGGTGACAAAATGTTCCAAACACACCCCATGCACAACTCCACCGGGGAAGGTGTCAGACAGGAGTTCTCCTGGTAGTTTTTACACTACCTTGGTAGGCACCTGAAAGGCAGCACAAAAGTTGTTCTACCTGCTTTCTGGGCTGAGATGGGGAACCGCTGAATTTTGGAGTCGGCCGGTGACAAAATGTTCCAAACACACCCCATGCACAACTCCACCGGGGAAGGTGCCAGACAGGAGTTCTCCTGGTAGTTTTTACATTGCTCCGGTAGGCATCTGAAAGACACCACAAAAGTTGTTCTACCTGCTTTCTGGGCTGAGATGGGGAACCGCTGAATTTTGGAGTCGGCTGGTGACAAAATGTTCCAAACACACCCCATGCACAACTCCACCGGGGAAGGTGCCAGACAGGAGTTCTCCTGGTAGTTTTTACATTGCTCCGGTAGGCATCTGAAAGACACCACAAAAGTTGTTCTACCTGCTTTCTGGGCTGAGATGGGGAACCGCTGAATTTTGGACTCGGCCGGTGACAAAATGTTCCAAACACACCCCATGCACAACTCCACCGGGGAAGGTGCCAGACAGGAGTTCTCTGAGTAGTTTTTACACTACCTTGGCAGGCATCTGAAAGACACCACAAAAGTTGTTCTACCTGCTTTCTGGGCTGAGATGGGGAACCGTTGAATTTTGGAGTCGGCTGGTGACAAAATGTTCCAAACACACCCCATGCACAACTCCACCGGGGAAGGTGCCAGACAGGAGTTCTCCTGGTAGTTTTTACATTGCTCCGGTAGGCATCTGAAAGACACCACAAAAGTTGTTCTACCTGCTTTCTGGGCTGAGATGGGGAACCGCTGAATTTTGGACTCGGCTGGTGACAAAATGTTCCAAACACACCCCATGCACAACTCCACCGGGGAAGGTGCCAGACAGGTGTTCTCTTAGTAGTTTTTACACTACCTTGGTAGGCAGCTGAAAGGCACCACAAAAGTTGTTCTACCTGCTTTCTGGGCTGAGATGGGGAACCGCTGAATTTTGGAGACGGCCGGTGACAAAATGTTCCAAACACACCCCATGCACAACTCCACCGGGGAAGGTGCCAGACAGGTGTTCTCTTAATAGTTTTTACACTACCTTGGTAGGCACCTGAATGGCACAACAAAAGTTGTTCTACCTGCTTTCTGGGCTGAGATGGGGAACCGCTGAATTTTGGACTCGGCTGGTGACAAAATGTTCCAAACACACCCCATGCACAACTCCACCGGGGAAGGTGCCAGACAGGAGTTCTCCTGGTAGTTTTTACACTACCTTGGTAGGCACCTGAAATGCAGCACAAAAGTTGTTCTACCTGCTTTCTGGGCTGAGATGGGGAACCGCTGAATTTTGGACTCGGCCGGTGACAAAATGTTCCAAACACACCCCATGCACAACTCCACCGGGGAAGGTGCCAGACAGGAGTTCTCCTGGTAGTTTTTACATTGCTCCGGTAGGCATCTGAAAGACACCACAAAAGTTGTTCTACCTGCTTTCTGGGCTGAGATGGGGAACCGCTGAATTTTGGAGTCGGCCGGTGACAAAATGTTCCAAAGACAGCCCATGCACAACTCCACCGGGGAAGGTGCCAGACAGGAGTTCTCCTGGTAGTTTTTACATTGCTCCGGTAGGCATCTGAAAGACACCACAAAAGTTGTTCTACCTGCTTTCTGGGCTGAGATGGGGAACCGCTGAATTTTGGAGTCGGCCGGTGACAAAATGTTCCAAACACACCCCATGCACAACTCCACCGGGGAAGGTGCCAGACAGGAGTTCTCTTAATAGTTTTTACACTACCTTGGTAGGCATCTGAAAGACACCACAAAAGTTGTTCTACCTGCTTTCTGGGCTGAGATGGGGAACCGCTGAATTTTGGAGTCGGCTGGTGACAAAATGTTCCAAACACACCCCATGCACAACTCCACCGGGGAAGGTGCCAGACAGGAGTTCTCCTGGTAGTTTTTACATTGCTCCGGTAGGCATCTGAAAGACACCACAAAAGTTGTTCTACCTGCTTTCTGGGCTGAGATGGGGAACCGCTGAATTTTGGACTCGGCCGGTGACAAAATGTTCCAAACACACCCCATGCACAACTCCACCGGGGAAGGTGCCAGACAGGAGTTCTCTGAGTAGTTTTTACACTACCTTGGTAGGCAGCTGAAAGGCACCACAAAAGTTGTTCTACCTGCTTTCTGGGCTGAGATGGGGAACCGCTGAATTTTGGACTCGGCTGGTGACAAAATGTTCCAAACACACCCCATGCACAACTCCACCGGGGAAGGTGCCAGACAGGAGTTCTCCTGGTAGTTTTTACACTACCTTGGTAGGCATCTGAAAGACACCACAAAAGTTGTTCTACCTGCTTTCTGGGCTGAGATGGGGAACCGCTGAATTTTGGAGTCGGCTGGTGACAAAATGTTCCAAACACACCCCATGCACAACTCCACCGGGGAAGGTGCCAGACAGGAGTTCTCCTGGTAGTTTTTACATTGCTCCGGTAGGCATCTGAAAGACACCACAAAAGTTGTTCTACCTGCTTTCTGGGCTGAGATGGGGAACCGCTGAATTTTGGACTCGGCCGGTGACAAAATGTTCCAAACACACCCCATGCACAACTCCACCGGGGAAGGTGCCAGACAGGAGTTCTCCTGGTAGTTTTTACACTACCTTGGTAGGCATCTGAAAGACACCACAAAAGTTGTTCTACCTGCTTTCTGGGCTGAGATGGGGAACCGCTGAATTTTGGAGTCGGCCGGTGACAAAATGTTCCAAACACACCCCATGCACAACTCCACCGGGGAAGGTGCCAGACAGGAGTTCTCCTGGTAGTTTTTACACTACCTTGGTAGGCATCTGAAAGACACCACAAAAGTTGTTCTACCTGCTTTCTGGGCTGAGATGGGGAACCGCTGAATTTTGGAGTCGGCTGGTGACAAAATGTTCCAAAGACACCCCATGCACAACTCCACCGGGGAAGGTGCCAGACAGGAGTTCTCCTGGTAGTTTTTACATTGCTCCGGTAGGCATCTGAAAGACACCACAAAAGTTGTTCTACCTGCTTTCTGGGCTGAGATGGGGAACCGCTGAATTTTGGAGTCGGCCGGTGACAAAATGTTCCAAACACACCCCATGCACAACTCCACCGGGGAAGGTGCCAGACAGGAGTTCTCCTGGTAGTTTTTACATTGCTCCGGTAGGCATCTGAAAGACACCACAAAAGTTGTTCTACCTGCTTTCTGGGCTGAGATGGGGAACCGCTGAATTTTGGACTCGGCCGGTGACAAAATGTTCCAAACACACCCCATGCACAACTCCACCGGGGAAGGTGCCAGACAGGAGTTCTCTTAATAGTTTTTACACTACCTTGGTAGGCATCTGAAAGACACCACAAAAGTTGTTCTACCTGCTTTCTGGGCTGAGATGGGGAACGGCTGAATTTTGGACTCGGCCGGTGACAAAATGTTCCAAACACACCCCCTGCACAACTCCACCGGGGAAGGTGCCAGACAGGAGTTCTCCTGGTAGTTTTTACACTACCTTGGTAGGCACCTGAATGGCACCACAAAAGTTGTTCTACCTGCTTTCTGGGCTGAGATGGGGAACCGCTGAATTTTGGAGTCGGCTGGTGACAAAATATTCCAAACACACCCCATGCACAACTCCACCGGGGAAGGTGCCAGACAGGAGTTCTCCTGGTAGTTTTTACATTGCTCCGGTAGGCATCTGAAAGACACCACAAAAGTTGTTCTACCTGCTTTCTGGGCTGAGATGGGGAACCGCTGAATTTTGGACTCGGCCGGTGACAAAATGTTCCAAACACACCCCATGCACAACTCCACCGGGGAAGGTGCCAGACAGGAGTTCTCCTGGTAGTTTTTACATTGCTCTGGTAGGCATCTGAAAGACACCGCAAAAGTTGTTCTACCTGCTTTCTGGGCTGAGATGGGGAACCGCTGAATTTTGGAGTCGGCTGGTGAAAAATGTTCCAAAGACACCCCTTGCACAACTCCACCGGGGAAGGTGCCAGACAGGTGTTCTCTTATTAGTTTTTACACTACCTTGGTAGGCACCTGAAAGACACCACAAAAGTTGTTCTACCTGCTTTCTGGGCTGAGATGGGGAACCGCTGAATTTTGGACTCGGCCGGTGACAAAATGTTCCAAACACACCCCATGCACAACTCCACCGGGGAAGGTGCCAGACAGGAGTTCTCCTGGTAGTTTTTACATTGCTCCGGTAGGCATCTGAAAGACACCACAAAAGTTGTTCTACCTGCTTTCTGGGCTGAGATGGGGAACTGCTGAATTTTGGACTCGGCTGGTGACAAAATGTTCCAAACACACCCCATGCACAACTCCACCGGGGAAGGTGCCAGACAGGAGTTCTCTTAATAGTTTTTACACTACCTTGGTAGGCATCTGAAAGACACCACAAAAGTTGTTCTACCTGCTTTCTGGGCTGAGATGGGGAACCGCTGAATTTTGGACTCGGCCGGTGACAAAATGTTCCAAACACACCCCATGCACAACTCCACCGGGGAAGGTGCCAGACAGGAGTTCTCCTGGTAGTTTTTACATTGCTCCGGTAGGCATCTGAAAGACACCACAAAAGTTGTTCTACCTGCTTTCTGGGCTGAGATGGGGAACCGCTGAATTTTGGAGTCGGCTGGTGAAAAATGTTCCAAAGACACCCCATGCACAACTCCACCGGGGAAGGTGCCAGACAGGAGTTCTCCTGGTAGTTTTTACATTGCTCCGGTAGGCATCTGAAAGACACCACAAAAGTTGTTCTACCTGCTTTCTGGGCTGAGATGGGGAACCGCTGAATTTTGGAGTCGGCCGGTGACAAAATGTTCCAAACACACCCCATGCACAACTCCACCGGGGAAGGTGCCAGACAGGAGTTCTCCTGGTAGTTTTTACATTGCTCCGGTAGGCATCTGAAAGACACCACAAAAGTTGTTCTACCTGCTTTCTGGGCTGAGATGGGGAACCGCTGAATTTTGGAGTCGGCTGGTGAAAAATGTTCCAAAAACACCCCATGCACAACTCCACCGGGGAAGGTGCCAGACAGGAGTTCTCCTGGTAGTTTTTACATTGCTCCGGTAGGCATCTGAAAGACACCACAAAAGTTGTTCTACCTGCTTTCTGGGCTGAGATGGGGAACCGCTGAATTTTGGAGTCGGCCGGTGACAAAATGTTCCAAACACACCCCATGCACAACTCCACCGGGGAAGGTGCCAGACAGGAGTTCTCCTGGTAGTTTTTACATTGCTCCAGTAGGCATCTGAAAGACACCACAAAAGTTGTTCTACCTGCTTTCTGGGCTGAGATGGGGAACCGCTGAATTTTGGAGTCGGCCGGTGACAAAATGTTCCAAACACACCCCATGCACAACTCCACCGGGGAAGGTGCCAGACAGGAGTTCTCCTGGTAGTTTTTACACTACCTTGGTACGCATCTGAAAGACACCACAAAAGTTGTTCTACCTGCTTTCTGGGCTGAGATGGGGAACCGCTGAATTTTGGACTCGGCCGGTGACAAAATGTTCCAAACACACCCCATGCACAACTCCACCGGGGAAGGTGCCAGACAGGAGGTCTCCTGGTAGTTTTTACATTGCTCCGGTAGGCATCTGAAAGGCACCACAAAAGTTGTTCTACCTGCTTTCTGGGCTGAGATGGGGAACCGCTGAATTTTGGACTCGGCCGGTGACAAAATGTTCCAAACACACCCCATGCACAACTCCACCGGGGAAGGTGCCAGACAGGAGTTCTCCTGGTAGTTTTTACATTGCTCCGGTAGGCATCTGAAAGACACCACAAAAGTTGTTCTACCTGCTTTCTGGGCTGAGATGGGGAACCGCTGAATTTTGGACTCGGCCGGTGACAAAATGTTCCAAACACACCCCATGCACAACTCCACCGGGGAAGGTGCCAGACAGGAGTTCTCTTAGTAGTTTTTACACTACCTTGGTAGGCAGCTGAAAGGCACCACAAAAGTTGTTCTACCTGCTTTCTGGGCTGAGATGGGGAACCGCTGAATTTTGGACTCGGCTGGTGACAAAATGTTCCAAACACACCCCTTGCACAACTCCACCGGGGAAGGTGCCAGACAGGTGTTCTCTTAGTAGTTTTTACACTACCTTGGTAGGCATCTGAAAGACACCACAAAAGTTGTTCTACCTGCTTTCTGGGCTGAGATGGGGAACCGCTGAATTTTGGAGTCGGCTGGTGACAAAATGTTCCAAACACACCCCATGCACAACTCCACCGGGGAAGGTGCCAGACAGGAGTTCTCTTAGTAGTTTTTACACTACCTTGGTAGGCAGCTGAAAGGCACCACAAAAGTTGTTCTACCTGCTTTCTGGGCTGAGATGGGGAACCGCTGAATTTTGGAGTCGGCCGGTGACAAAATGTTCCAAACACACCCCATGCACAACTCCACCGGGGAAGGTGCCAGACAGGAGTTCTCTTAGTAGTTTTTACACTACCTTGTTAGGCAGCTGAAAGGCACCACAAAAGTTGTTCTACCTGCTTTCTGGGCTGAGATGGGGAACCGCTGAATTTTTGACTCGGCCTGTGACAAAATGTTCCAAACACACCCCATGCACAACTCCACCGGGGAAGGTGCCAGACAGGAGTTCTCCTGGTAGTTTTTACACTACCTTGGTAGGCACCTGAATGGCACCACAAAAGTTGTTCTACCTGCTTTCTGGGCTGAGATGGGGAACCGCTGAATTTTGGAGTCGGCCGGTGACAAAATGTTCCAAAGACACCCCATGCACAACTCCACCGGGGAAGGTGCCAGACAGGAGTTCTCCTGGTAGTTTTTACATTGCTCCGGTAGGCATCTGAAAGACACCACAAAAGTTGTTCTACCTGCTTTCTGGGCTGAGATGGGGAACCGCTGAATTTTGGACTCGGCCGGTGACAAAATGTTCCAAACACACCCCATGCACAACTCCACCGGGGAAGGTGCCAGACAGGAGTTCTCCTGGTAGTTTTTACACTACCTTGGTAGGCATCTGAAAGACACCACAAAAGTTGTTCTACCTGCTTTCTGGGCTGAGATGGGGAACCGCTGAATTTTGGAGTCGGCTGGTGAAAAATTTTCCAAAGACACCCCATGCACAACTCCACCGGGGAAGGTGCCAGACAGGAGTTCTCCTGGTAGTTTTTACATTGCTCCGGTAGGCATCTGAAAGACACCACAAAAGTTGTTCTACCTGCTTTCTGGGCTGAGATGGGGAACCGCTGAATTTTGGAGTCGGCCGGTGACAAAATGTTCCAAACACACCCCATGCACAACTCCACCGGGGAAGGTGCCAGACAGGAGTTCTCCTGGTAGTTTTTACATTGCTCCGGTAGGCATCTGAAAGACACCACAAAAGTTGTTCTACCTGCTTTCTGGGCTGAGATGGGGAACCGCTGAATTTTGGACTCGGCCGGTGACAAAATGTTCCAAACACACCCCATGCACAACTCCACCGGGGAAGGTGCCAGACAGGAGTTCTCCTGGTAGTTTTTACATTGCTCCGGTAGGCATCTGAAAGACACCACAAAAGTTGTTCTACCTGCTTTCTGGGCTGAGATGGGGAACCGCTGAATTTTGGAGTCGGCTGGTGAAAAATGTTCCAAAGACACCCCATGCACAACTCCACCGGGGAAGGTGCCAGACAGGAGTTCTCCTGGTAGTTTTTACATTGCTCCGGTAGGCACCTGAAAGACACCACAAAAGTTGTTCTACCTGCTTTCTGGGCTGAGATGGGGAACCGCTGAATTTTGGACTCGGCCGGTGACAAAATGTTCCAAACACACCCCATGCACAACTCCACCGGGGAAGGTGCCAGACAGGAGTTCTCTTAGTAGTTTTTACACTACCTTGGTAGGCAGCTGAAAGGCACCACAAAAGTTGTTCTACCTGCTTTCTGGGCTGAGATGGGGAACCGCTGAATTTTGGACTCGGCTGGTGACAAAATGTTCCAAACACACCCCCTGCACAACTCCACCGGGGAAGGTGCCAGACAGGTGTTCTCTTATTAGTTTTTACACTACCTTGGTAGGCAGCTGAAAGACACCACAAAAGTTGTTCTACCTGCTTTCTGGGCTGAGATGGGGAACCGCTGAATTTTGGAGTCGGCCGGTGACAAAATGTTCCAAACACACCCCATGCACAACTCCACCGGGGAAGGTGCCAGACAGGAGTTCTCCTGGTAGTTTTTACATTGCTCCGGTAGGCATCTGAAAGACACCACAAAAGTTGTTCTACCTGCTTTCTGGGCTGAGATGGGGAACCGCTGAATTTTGGAGTCGGCTGGTGAAAAATGTTCCAAAGACACCCCATGCACAACTCCACCGGGGAAGGTGCCAGACAGGAGTTCTCCTGGTAGTTTTTACATTGCTCCGGTAGGCATCTGAAAGACACCACAAAAGTTGTTCTACCTGCTTTCTGGGCTGAGATGGGGAACCGCTGAATTTTGGAGTCGGCCGGTGACAAAATGTTCCAAACACACCCCATGCACAACTCCACCGGGGAAGGTGCCAGACAGGAGTTCTCCTGGTAGTTTTTACATTGCTCCGGTAGGCATCTGAAAGACACCACAAAAGTTGTTCTACCTGCTTTCTGGGCTGAGATGGGGAACCGCTGAATTTTGGAGTCGGCTGGTGAAAAATGTTCCAAAAACACCCCATGCACAACTCCACCGGGGAAGGTGCCAGACAGGAGTTCTCCTGGTAGTTTTTACATTGCTCCGGTAGGCATCTGAAAGACACCACAAAAGTTGTTCTACCTGCTTTCTGGGCTGAGATGGGGAACCGCTGAATTTTGGAGTCGGCCGGTGACAAAATGTTCCAAACACACCCCATGCACAACTCCACCGGGGAAGGTGCCAGACAGGAGTTCTCCTGGTAGTTTTTACATTGCTCCGGTAGGCATCTGAAAGACACCACAAAAGTTGTTCTACCTGCTTTCTGGGCTGAGATGGGGAACCGCTGAATTTTGGAGTCGGCCGGTGACAAAATGTTCCAAACACACCCCATGCACAACTCCACCGGGGAAGGTGCCAGACAGGAGTTCTCTTAATAGTTTTTACACTACCTTGGTAGGCATCTGAAAGACACCACAAAAGTTGTTCTACCTGCTTTCTGGGCTGAGATGGGGAACCGCTGAATTTTGGAGTCGGCTGGTGACAAAATGTTCCAAAGACACCCCATGCACAACTCCACCGGGGAAGGTGCCAGACAGGAGTTCTCCTGGTAGTTTTTACATTGCTCCGGTAGGCATCTGAAAGACACCACAAAAGTTGTTCTACCTGCTTTCTGGGCTGAGATGGGGAACCGCTGAATTTTGGAGTCGGCTGGTGACAAAATGTTCCAAAGACACCCCATGCACAACTCCACCGGGGAAGGTGCCAGACAGGAGTTCTCCTGGTAGTTTTTACATTGCTCCGGTAGGCATCTGAAAGGCACCACAAAAGTTGTTCTACCTGCTTTCTGGGCTGAGATGGGGAACCGCTGAATTTTGGACTCGGCCGGTGACAAAATGTTCCAAACACACCCCATGCACAACTCCACCGGGGAAGGTGCCAGACAGGAGTTCTCTGAGTAGTTTTTACACTACCTTGGTAGGCATCTGAAAGGCACCACAAAAGTTGTTCTACCTGCTTTCTGGGCTGAGATGGGGAACCGCTGAATTTTGGACTCGGCCGGTGACAAAATGTTCCAAACACACCCCTTGCACAACTCCACCGGGGAAGGTGCCAGACAGGAGTTCTCCTGGTAGTTTTTACATTGCTCCGGTAGGCATCTGAAAGACACCACAAAAGTTGTTCTACCTGCTTTCTGGGCTGAGATGGGGAACCGCTGAATTTTGGAGTCGGCTGGTGAAAAATGTTCCAAAAACACCCCATGCACAACTCCACCGGGGAAGGTGCCAGACAGGAGTTCTCCTGGTAGTTTTTACATTGCTCCGGTAGGCATCTGAAAGACACCACAAAAGTTGTTCTACCTGCTTTCTGGGCTGAGATGGGGAACCGCTGAATTTTGGAGTCGGCCGGTGACAAAATGTTCCAAACACACCCCATGCACAACTCCACCGGGGAAGGTGCCAGACAGGAGTTCTCCTGGTAGTTTTTACATTGCTCCGGTAGGCATCTGAAAGACACCACAAAAGTTGTTCTACCTGCTTTCTGGGCTGAGATGGGGAACCGCTGAATTTTGGAGTCGGCCGGTGACAAAATGTTCCAAACACACCCCATGCACAACTCCACCGGGGAAGGTGCCAGACAGGAGTTCTCTTAATAGTTTTTACACTACCTTGGTAGGCATCTGAAAGACACCACAAAAGTTGTTCTACCTGCTTTCTGGGCTGAGATGGGGAACCGCTGAATTTTGGAGTCGGCTGGTGACAAAATGTTCCAAAGACACCCCATGCACAACTCCACCGGGGAAGGTGCCAGACAGGAGTTCTCCTGGTAGTTTTTACATTGCTCCGGTAGGCATCTGAAAGACACCACAAAAGTTGTTCTACCTGCTTTCTGGGCTGAGATGGGGAACCGCTGAATTTTGGAGTCGGCTGGTGACAAAATGTTCCAAAGACACCCCATGCACAACTCCACCGGGGAAGGTGCCAGACAGGAGTTCTCCTGGTAGTTTTTACATTGCTCCGGTAGGCATCTGAAAGGCACCACAAAAGTTGTTCTACCTGCTTTCTGGGCTGAGATGGGGAACCGCTGAATTTTGGACTCGGCCGGTGACAAAATGTTCCAAACACACCCCATGCACAACTCCACCGGGGAAGGTGCCAGACAGGAGTTCTCTGAGTAGTTTTTACACTACCTTGGTAGGCAGCTGAAAGGCACCACAAAAGTTGTTCTACCTGCTTTCTGGGCTGAGATGGGGAACCGCTGAATTTTGGACTCGGCCGGTGACAAAATGTTCCAAACACACCCCTTGCACAACTCCACCGGGGAAGGTGCCAGACAGGAGTTCTCCTGGTAGTTTTTACACTACCTTGGTAGGCATCTGAAAGACACCACAAAAGTTGTTCTACCTGCTTTCTGGGCTGAGATGGGGAACCGCTGAATTTTGGAGTCGGCCGGTGACAAAATGTTCCAAACACACCCCATGCACAACTCCACCGGGGAAGGTGCCAGACAGGAGTTCTCCTGGTAGTTTTTACATTGCTCCGGTAGGCATCTGAAAGACACCACAAAAGTTGTTCTACCTGCTTTCTGGGCTGAGATGGGGAACCGCTGAATTTTGGACTCGGCTGGTGACAAAATGTTCCAAACACACCCCATGCACAACTCCACCGGGGAAGGTGCCAGACAGGAGTTCTCCTTGTAGTTTTTACAGTTTTTACATTGCTCCGGTAGGCATCTGAAAGACACCACAAAAGTTGTTCTACCTGCTTTCTGGGCTGAGATGGGGAACCGCTGAATTTTGGACTCGGCCGGTGACAAATGTTCCAAACACACCCCATGCACAACTCCACCGGGGAAGGTGCCAGACAGGAGTTCTCTTAATAGTTTTTACACTACCTTGGTAGGCAGCTGAAAGGCACCACAAAAGTTGTTCTACCTGCTTTCTGGGCTGAGATGAGGAACCGCTGAATTTTGGAGTCGGCCGGTGACAAAATGTTCCAAACACACCCCATGCACAACTCCACCGGGGAAGGTGCCAGACAGGAGTTCTCTTAATAGTTTTTACACTACCTTGGTAGGCATCTGAAAGACACCACAAAAGTTGTTCTACCTGCTTTCTGGGCTGAGATGGGGAACCGCTGAATTTTGGAGTCGGCCGGTGACAAAATGTTCCAAACACACCCCATGCACAACTCCACCGGGGAAGGTGCCAGACAGGAGTTCTCCTGGTAGTTTTTACACTACCTTGGTACGCACCTGAATGGCACCACAAAAGTTGTTCTACCTGCTTTCTGGGCTGAGATGGGGAACCGCTGAATTTTGGAGTCGGCTGGTGACAAAATGTTCCAAACACACCCCATGCACAACTCCACCGGGGAAGGTGCCAGACAGGAGTTCTCTTAGTAGTTTTTACACTACCTTGGTAGGCAGCTGAAAGGCACCACAAAAGTTGTTCTACCTGCTTTCTGGGCTGAGATGGGGAAACGCTGAATTTTGGACTCGGCCGGTGACAAAATGTTCCAAACACACCCCATGCACAACTCCACCGGGGAAGGTGCCAGACAGGAGTTCTCCTGGTAGTTTTTACATTGCTCCGGTAGGCATCTGAAAGACACCACAAAAGTTGTTCTACCTGCTTTCTGGGCTGAGATGGGGAACCGCTGAATTTTGGAGTCGGCTGGTGACAAAATGTTCCAAACACACCCCATGCACAACTCCACCGGGGAAGGTGCCAGACAGGAGTTCTCCTGGTAGTTTTTACATTGCTCCGGTAGGCATCTGAAAGACACCACAAAAGTTGTTCTACCTGCTTTCTGGGCTGAGATGGGGAACCGCTGAATTTTGGACTCGGCCGGTGACAAAATGTTCCAAACACACCCCATGCACAACTCCACCGGGGAAGGTGCCAGACAGGAGTTCTCCTGGTAGTTTTTACACTACCTTGGTTGGCAGCTGAAAGGCACCACAAAAGTTGTTCTACCTGCTTTCTGGGCTGAGATGGGGAACCGCTGAATTTTGGACTCGGCTGGTGACAAAATGTTCCAAACACACCCCATGCACAACTCCACCGGGGAAGGTGTCAGACAGGTGTTCTCTTATTAGTTTTTACACTACCTTGGTAGGCACCTGAAAGACACCACAAAAGTTGTTCTACCTGCTTTCTGGGCTGAGATGGGGAACCGCTGAATTTTGGAGTCGGCCGGTGACAAAATGTTCCAAACACACCCCATGCACAACTCCACCGGGGAAGGTGCCAGACAGGAGTTCTCCTGGTAGTTTTTACATTGCTCCGGTAGGCATCTGAAAGACACCACAAAAGTTGTTCTACCTGCTTTCTGGGCTGAGATGGGGAACCGCTGAATTTTGGACTCGGCCGGTGACAAAATGTTCCAAACACACCCCATGCACAACTCCACCGGGGAAGGTGCCAGACAGGAGTTCTCTTTATAGTTTTTACACTACCTTGGTAGGCATCTGAAAGACACCACAAAAGTTGTTCTACCTGCTTTCTGGGCTGAGATGGGGAACCGCTGAATTTTGGAGTCGGCTGGTGACAAAATGTTCCAAAGACACCCCATGCACAACTCCACCGGGGAAGGTGCCAGACAGGAGTTCTCTTAGTAGTTTTTACACTACCTTGGTAGGCAGCTGAAAGGCACCACAAAAGTTGTTCTACCTGCTTTCTGGGCTGAGATGGGGAACCGCTGAATTTTGGACTCGGCCGGTGACAAAATGTTCCAAACACACCCCATGCACAACTCCACCGGGGAAGGTGCCAGACAGGAGTTCTCTTAATAGTTTTTACACTACCTTGGTAGGCATCTGAAAGACACCACAAAAGTTGTTCTACCTGCTTTCTGGGCTGAGATGGGGAACCGCTGAATTTTGGAGTCGGCCGGTGACAAAATGTTCCAAAGACACCCCATGCACAACTCCACCGGGGAAGGTGCCAGACAGGAGTTCTCCTGGTAGTTTTTACATTGCTCCGGTAGGCATCTGAAAGACACCACAAAAGTTGTTCTACCTGCTTTCTGGGCTGAGATGGGGAACCGCTGAATTTTGGAGTCGGCCGGTGACAAAATGTTCCAAAGACACCCCATGCACAACTCCACCGGGGAAGGTGCCAGACAGGAGTTCTCCTGGTAGTTTTTACACTACCTTGGTACGCACCTGAATGGTACCACAAAAGTTGTTCTACCTGCTTTCTGGGCTGAGATGGGGAACCGCTGAATTTTGGAGTCGGCTGGTGACAAAATATTCCAAACACACCCCATGCACAACTCCACCGGGGAAGGTGCCAGACAGGAGTTCTCCTGGTAGTTTTTACATTGTTCAGGTAGGCATCTGAAAGACACCACAAAAGTTGTTCTACCTGCTTTCTGGGCTGAGATGGGGAACCGCTGAATTTTGGAGTCGGCTGGTGACAAAATGTTCCAAACACACCCCATGCACAACTCCACCGGGGAAGGTGCCAGACAGGAGTTCTCCTGGTAGTTTTTACATTGCTCCGGTAGGCATCTGAAAGACACCACAAAAGTTGTTCTACCTGCTTTCTGGGCTGAGATGGGGAACCGCTGAATTTTGGACTCGGCTGGTGACAAAATGTTCCAAACACACCCCATGCACAACTCCACCGGGGAAGGTGCCAGACAGGAGTTCTCTTAGTAGTTTTTACACTACCTTGGTTGGCAGCTGAAAGGCACCACAAAAGTTGTTCTACCTGCTTTCTGGGCTGAGATGGGGAACCGCTGAATTTTGGACTCGGCTGGTGACAAAATGTTCCAAACACACCCCATGCACAACTCCACCGGGGAAGGTGCCAGACAGGAGTTCTCTTAATAGTTTTTACACTACCTTGGTAGGCAGCTGAAAGACACCACAAAAGTTGTTCTACCTGCTTTCTGGGCTGAGATGGGGAACCGCTGAATTTTGGACTCGGCCGGTGACAAAATGTTCCAAACACACCCCATGCACAACTCCACCGGGGAAGGTGCCAGACAGGAGTTCTCCTGGTAGTTTTTACATTGCTCCGGTAGGCATCTGAAAGACACCACAAAAGTTGTTCTACCTGCTTTCTGGGCTGAGATGGGGAACCGCTGAATTTTGGAGTCGGCCGGTGACAAAATGTTCCAAACACACCCCATGCACAACTCCACCGGGGAAGGTGCCAGACAGGAGTTCTCTTAGTAGTTTTTACACTACCTTGGTAGGCATCTGAAAGACACCACAAAAGTTGTTCTACCTGCTTTCTGGGCTGAGATGGGGAACCGCTGAATTTTGGACTCGGCCGGTGACAAAATGTTCCAAACACACCCCATGCACAACTCCACCGGGGAAGGTGTCAGACAGGAGTTCTACTGGTAGTTTTTACACTACCTTGGTAGGCACCTGAAAGGCAGCACAAAAGTTGTTCTACCTGCTTTCTGGGCTGAGATGGGGAACCGCTGAATTTTGGAGTCGGCCGGTGACACAATGTTCCAAACACACCCCATGCACAACTCCACCGGGGAAGGTGCCAGACAGGAGTTCTCCTGGTAGTTTTTACATTGCTCCGGTAGGCATCTGAAAGACACCACAAAAGTTGTTCTACCTGCTTTCTGGGCTGAGATGGGGAACCGCTGAATTTTGGAGTCGGCTGGTGACAAAATGTTCCAAACACACCCCATGCACAACTCCACCGGGGAAGGTGCCAGACAGGAGTTCTCCTGGTAGTTTTTACATTGCTCCGGTAGGCATCTGAAAGACACCACAAAAGTTGTTCTACCTGCTTTCTGGGCTGAGATGGGGAACCGCTGAATTTTGGACTCGGCCGGTGACAAAATGTTCCAAACACACCCCATGCACAACTCCACCGGGGAAGGTGCCAGACAGGAGTTCTCTGAGTAGTTTTTACACTACCTTGGCAGGCATCTGAAAGACACCACAAAAGTTGTTCTACCTGCTTTCTGGGCTGAGATGGGGAACCGCTGAATTTTGGAGTCGGCTGGTGACAAAATGTTCCAAACACACCCCATGCACAACTCCACCGGGGAAGGTGCCAGACAGGAGTTCTCTTAGTAGTTTTTACACTACCTTGGTAGGCAGCTGAAAGGCAGCACAAAAGTTGTTCTACCTGCTTTCTGGGCTGAGATGGGGAACCGCTGAATTTTGGAGTCGGCCGGTGACAAAATGTTCCAAACACACCCCATGCACAACTCCACCGGGGAAGGTGCCAGACAGGAGTTCTCCTGGTAGTTTTTACATTGCTCCGGTAGGCATCTGAAAGACACCACAAAAGTTGTTCTACCTGCTTTCTGGGCTGAGATGGGGAACCGCTGAATTTTGGACTCGGCCGGTGACAAAATGTTCCAAAGACAGCCCATGCACAACTCCACCGGGGAAGGTGCCAGACAGGAGTTCTCCTGGTAGTTTTTACATTGCTCCGGTAGGCATCTGAAAGACACCACAAAAGTTGTTCTACCTGCTTTCTGGGCTGAGATGGGGAACCACTGAATTTTGGAGTCGGCTGGTGACAAAATGTTCCAAACACACCCCATGCACAACTCCACCGGGGAAGGTGCCAGACAGGAGTTCTCCTGGTAGTTTTTACACTACCTTGGTAGGCAGCTGAAAGGCACCACAAAAGTTGTTCTACCTGCTTTCTGGGCTGAGATGGGGAACCGCTGAATTTTGGAGTCGGCCGGTGACAAAATGTTCCAAAGACACCCCATGCACAACTCCACCGGGGAAGGTGCCAGACAGGAGTTCTCCTGGTAGTTTTTACATTGCTCCGGTAGGCATCTGAAAGACACCACAAAAGTTGTTCTACCTGCTTTCTGGGCTGAGATGGGGAACCGCTGAATTTTGGAGTCGGCCGGTGACAAAATGTTCCAAACACACCCCATGCACAACTCCACCGGGGAAGGTGCCAGACAGGAGTTCTCTTAATAGTTTTTACACTACCTTGGTAGGCAGCTGAAAGACACCACAAAAGTTGTTCTACCTGCTTTCTGGGCTGAGATGGGGAACCACTGAATTTTGGAGTCGGCTGGTGACAAAATGTTCCAAACACACCCCATGCACAACTCCACCGGGGAAGGTGCCAGACAGGAGTTCTCCTGGTAGTTTTTACACTACCTTGGTAGGCACCTGAATGGCACCACAAAAGTTGTTCTACCTGCTTTCTGGGCTGAGATGGGGAACCGCTGAATTTTGGAGTCGGCTGGTGACAAAATATTCCAAACACACCCCATGCACAACTCCACCGGGGAAGGTGCCAGACAGGAGTTCTCCTGGTAGTTTTTACATTGCTCCGGTAGGCATCTGAAAGACACCACAAAAGTTGTTCTACCTGCTTTCTGGGCTGAGATGGGGAACCGCTGAATTTTGGAGTCGGCCGGTGACAAAATGTTCCAAACACACCCCATGCACAACTCCACCGGGGAAGGTGCCAGACAGGAGTTCTCCTGGTAGTTTTTACATTGCTCCGGTAGGCATCTGAAAGACACCACAAAAGTTGTTCTACCTGCTTTCTGGGCTGAGTTGGGGAACCGCTGAATTTTGGACTCGGCCGGTGACAAAATGTTCCAAACACACCCCATGCACAACTCCACTGGGGAAGGTGCCAGACAGGAGTTCTCTTAGTAGTTTTTACACTACCTTGGTAGGCAGCTGAAAGGCACCACAAAAGTTGTTCTACCTGCTTTCTGGGCTGAGATGGGGAACCGCTGAATTTTGGAGTCGGCTGGTGACAAAATGTTCCAAACACACCCCATGCACAACTCCACCGGGGAAGGTGCCAGACAGGAGTTCTCCTGGTAGTTTTTACATTGTTCAGGTAGGCATCTGAAAGACACCACAAAAGTTGTTCTACCTGCTTTCTGGGCTGAGATGGGGAACCGCTGAATTTTGGAGTCGGCCGGTGAAAAATGTTCCAAAGACACCCCATGCACAACTCCACCGGGGAAGGTGCCAGACAGGAGTTCTCCTGGTAGTTTTTACATTGCTCCGGTAGGCATCTGAAAGACACCACAAAAGTTGTTCTACCTGCTTTCTGGGCTGAGATGGGGAACCGCTGAATTTTGGAGTCGGCTGGTGAAAAATGTTCCAAAGACACCCCATGCACAACTCCACCGGGGAAGGTGCCAGACAGGAGTTCTCCTGGTAGTTTTTACACTACCTTGGTAGGCAGCTGAAAGGCACCACAAAAGTTGTTCTACCTGCTTTCTGGGCTGAGATGGGGAACCGCTGAATTTTGGAGTCGGCTGGTGACAAAATGTTCCAAACACACCCCATGCACAACTCCACCGGGGAAGGTGCCAGACAGGAGTTCTCCTGGTAGTTTTTACATTGTTCAGGTAGGCATCTGAAAGACACCACAAAAGTTGTTCTACCTGCTTTCTGGGCTGAGATGGGGAACCGCTGAATTTTGGAGTCGGCCGGTGAAAAATGTTCCAAAGACACCCCATGCACAACTCCACCGGGGAAGGTGCCAGACAGGAGTTCTCCTGGTAGTTTTTACATTGCTCCGGTAGGCATCTGAAAGACACCACAAAAGTTGTTCTACCTGCTTTCTGGGCTGAGATGGGGAACCGCTGAATTTTGGAGTCGGCTGGTGAAAAATGTTCCAAAGACACCCCATGCACAACTCCACCGGGGAAGGTGCCAGACAGGAGTTCTCCTGGTAGTTTTTACATTGCTCCGGTAGGCATCTGAAAGACACCACAAAAGTTGTTCTACCTGCTTTCTGGGCTGAGATGGGGAACCGCTGAATTTTGGAGTCGGCCGGTGACAAAATGTTCCAAACACACCCCATGCACAACTCCACCGGGGAAGGTGCCAGACAGGAGTTCTCCTGGTAGTTTTTACATTGCTCCAGTAGGCATCTGAAAGACACCACAAAAGTTGTTCTACCTGCTTTCTGGGCTGAGATGGGGAACCGCTGAATTTTGGACTCGGCCGGTGACAAAATGTTCCAAACACACCCCATGCACAACTCCACCGGGGAAGGTGCCAGACAGGAGTTCTCCTGGTAGTTTTTACACTACCTTGGTACGCACCTGAAAGGCACCACAAAAGTTGTTCTACCTGCTTTCTGGGCTGAGATGGGGAACCGCTGAATTTTGGACTCGGCCGGTGACAAAATGTTCCAAACACACCCCATGCACAACTCCACCGGGGAAGGTGCCAGACAGGAGTTCTCCTGGTAGTTTTTACATTGCTCCGGTAGGCAGCTGAAAGACACCACAAAAGTTGTTCTACCTGCTTTCTGGGCTGAGATGGGGAACCGCTGAATTTTGGAGTCGGCTGGTGAAAAATGTTCCAAAGACACCCCATGCACAACTCCACCGGGGAAGGTGTCAGACAGGAGTTCTCCTGGTAGTTTTTACATTGCTCCGGTAGGCATCTGAAAGACACCACAAAAGTTGTTCTACCTGCTTTCTGGGCTGAGATGGGGAACCGCTGAATTTTGGAGTCGGCCGGTGACAAAATGTTCCAAACACACCCCATGCACAACTCCACCGGGGAAGGTGCCAGACAGGAGTTCTCCTGGTAGTTTTTACACTACCTTGGTAGGCATCTGAAAGACACCACAAAAGTTGTTCTACCTGCTTTCTGGGCTGAGATGGGGAACCGCTGAATTTTGGACTCGGCCGGTGACAAAATGTTCCAAAGACACCCCTTGCACAACTCCACCGGGGAAGGTGCCAGACAGGAGTTCTCCTGGTAGTTTTTACATTGCTCCTGTAGGCATCTGAAAGACACCACAAAAGTTGTTCTACCTGCTTTCTGGGCTGAGATGGGGAACCGCTGAATTTTGGAGTCGGCCGGTGACAAAATGTTCCAAACACACCCCATGCACAACTCCACCGGGGAAGGTGCCAGACAGGAGTTCTCTTAGTAGTTTTTACACTACCTTGGTAGGCATCTGAAAGGCACCACAAAAGTTGTTCTACCTGCTTTCTGGGCTGAGATGGGGAACCGCTGAATTTTGGACTCGGCTGGTGACAAAATGTTCCAAACACACCCCTTGCACAACTCCACCGGGGAAGGTGCCAGACAGGTGTTCTCTTAGTAGTTTTTACACTACCTTGGTAGGCATCTGAAAGACACCACAAAAGTTGTTCTACCTGCTTTCTGGGCTGAGATGGGGAACCGCTGAATTTTGGACTCGGCCGGTGACAAAATGTTCCAAACACACCCCCTGCACAACTCCACTGGGGAAGGTGCCAGACAGGAGTTCTCCTGGTAGTTTTTACATTGCTCCGGTAGGCATCTGAAAGACACCACAAAAGTTGTTCTACCTGCTTTCTGGGCTGAGATGGGGAACCGCTGAATTTTGGAGTCGGCTGGTGACAAAATGTTCCAAACACACCCCATGCACAACTCCACCGGGGAAGGTGCCAGACAGGAGTTCTCTTAATAGTTTTTACACTACCTTGGTAGGCAGCTGAAAGGCACCACAAAAGTTGTTCTACCTGCTTTCTGGGCTGAGATGGGGAACCGCTGAATTTTGGACTCGGCTGGTGACAAAATGTTCCAAACACACCCCTTGCACAACTCCACCGGGGAAGGTGCCAGACAGGTGTTCTCTTATTAGTTTTTACACTACCTTGGTAGGCACCTGAAAGACACCACAAAAGTTGTTCTACCTGCTTTCTGGGCTGAGATGGGGAACCGCTGAATTTTGGAGTCGGCCGGTGACAAAATGTTCCAAACACACCCCATGCACAACTCCACCGGGGAAGGTGCCAGACAGGAGTTCTCCTGGTAGTTTTTACATTGCTCCGGTAGGCATCTGAAAGACACCACAAAAGTTGTTCTACCTGCTTTCTGGGCTGAGATGGGGAACCGCTGAATTTTGGAGTCGGCCGGTGACAAAATGTTCCAAAGACACCCCATGCACAACTCCACCGGGGAAGGTGCCAGACAGGAGTTCTCTTAATAGTTTTTACACTACCTTGGTAGGCATCTGAAAGACACCACAAAAGTTGTTCTACCTGCTTTCTGGGCTGAGATGGGGAACCGCTGAATTTTGGACTCGGCTGGTGACAAAATGTTCCAAACACACCCCATGCACAACTCCACCGGGGAAGGTGCCAGACAGGAGTTCTCCTGGTAGTTTTTACACTACCTTGGTAGGCATCTGAAAGGCAGCGCAAAAGTTGTTCTACCTGCTTTCTGGGCTGAGATGGGGAACCGCTGAATTTTGGACTCGGCCGGTGACAAAATGTTCCAAACACACCCCATGCACAACTCCACCGGGGAAGGTGCCAGACAGGAGTTCTCCTGGTAGTTTTTACATTGCTCCGGTAGGCATCTGAAAGACACCACAAAAGTTGTTCTACCTGCTTTCTGGACTGAGATGGGGAACCGCTGAATTTTGGAGTCGGCCGGTGACAAAATGTTCCAAACACACCCCATGCACAACTCCACCGGGGAAGGTGCCAGACAGGAGTTCTCCTGGTAGTTTTTACACTACCTTGGTAGGCACCTGAATGGCACCACAAAAGTTGTTCTACCTGCTTTCTGGGCTGAGATGGGGAACCGCTGAATTTTGGAGTCGGCCGGTGACAAAATGTTCCAAAGACACCCCTTGCACAACTCCACCGGGGAAGGTTCCAGACAGGAGTTCTCCTGGTAGTTTTTACATTGCTCCGGTAGGCATCTGAAAGACACCGCAAAAGTTGTTCTACCTGCTTTCTGGGCTGAGATGGGGAACCGCTGAATTTTGGAGTCGGCCGGTGACAAAATGTTCCAAACACACCCCATGCACAACTCCACCGGGGAAGGTGCCAGACAGGAGTTCTCCTGGTAGTTTTTACATTGCTCCGGTAGGCATCTGAAAGACACCACAAAAGTTGTTCTACCTGCTTTCTGGGCTGAGATGGGGAACCGCTGAATTTTGGAGTCGGCTGGTGAAAAATGTTCCAAAGACACCCCATGCACAACTCCACCGGGGAAGGTGCCAGACAGGAGGTCTCCTGGTAGTTTTTACATTGCTCCGGTAGGCATCTGAAAGGCACCACAAAAGTTGTTCTACCTGCTTTCTGGGCTGAGATGGGGAACCGCTGAATTTTGGACTCGGCCGGTGACAAAATGTTCCAAACACACCCCATGCACAACTCCACCGGGGAAGGTGCCAGACAGGAGTTCTCCTGGTAGTTTTTACATTGCTCCGGTAGGCAGCTGAAAGACACCACAAAAGTTGTTCTACCTGCTTTCTGGGCTGAGATGGGGAACCGCTGAATTTTGGAGTCGGCCGGTGACAAAATGTTCCAAACACACCCCATGCACAACTCCACCGGGGAAGGTGCCAGACAGGAGTTCTCCTGGTAGTTTTTACATTGCTCCGGTAGGCATCTGAAAGACACCACAAAAGTTGTTCTACCTGCTTTCTGGGCTGAGATGGGGAACCGCTGAATTTTGGAGTCGGCCGGTGACAAAATGTTCCAAACACACCCCATGCACAACTCCACCGGGGAAGGTGCCAGACAGGAGTTCTCCTGGTAGTTTTTACATTGCTCCGGTAGGCATCTGAAAGACACCACAAAAGTTGTTCTACCTGCTTTCTGGGCTGAGATGGGGAACCGCTGAATTTTGGACTCGGCCGGTGACAAAATGTTCCAAACACACCCCATGCACAACTCCACCGGGGAAGGTGCCAGACAGGAGTTCTCTTAGTAGTTTTTACACTACCTTGGTAGGCAGCTGAAAGGCACCACAAAAGTTGTTCTACCTGCTTTCTGGCCTGAGATGGGGAACCGCTGAATTTTGGAGTCGGCCGGTGACAAAATGTTCCAAAGACACCCCATGCACAACTCCACCGGGGAAGGTGCCAGACAGGTGTTCTCTTAGTAGTTTTTACACTACCTTGGTAGGCATCTGAAAGACACCACAAAAGTTGTTCTACCTGCTTTCTGGGCTGAGATGGGGAACCGCTGAATTTTGGACTCGGCCGGTGACAAAATGTTCCAAACACACCCCATGCACAACTCCACCGGGGAAGGTGCCAGACAGGAGTTCTCTTAGTAGTTTTTACACTACCTTGGTAGGCAGCTGAAAGGCACCACAAAAGTTGTTCTACCTGCTTTCTGGGCTGAGATGGGGAACCGCTGAATTTTGGACTCGGCTGGTGACAAAATGTTCCAAACACACCCCATGCACAACTCCACCGGGGAAGGTGCCAGACAGGAGTTCTCCTGGTAGTTTTTACATTGCTCCGGTAGGCATCTGAAAGACACCACAAAAGTTGTTCTACCTGCTTTCTGGGCTGAGATGGGGAACCGCTGAATTTTGGACTCGGCCTGTGACAAAATGTTCCAAACACACCCCATGCACAACTCCACCGGGGAAGGTGCCAGACAGGAGTTCTCCTGGTAGTTTTTACACTACCTTGGTAGGCATCTGAAAGACACCACAAAAGTTGTTCTACCTGCTTTCTGGGCTGAGATGGGGAACCGCTGAATTTTGGACTCGGCCGGTGACAAAATGTTCCAAACACACCCCATGCACAACTCCACCGGGGAAGGTGCCAGACAGGAGTTCTCTTAGTAGTTTTTACACTACCTTGGTAGGCATCTGAAAGGCACCACAAAAGTTGTTCTACCTGCTTTCTGGGCTGAGATGGGGAACCGCTGAATTTTGGAGTCGGCCGGTGACAAAATGTTCCAAACACACCCCATGCACAACTCCACCGGGGAAGGTGCCAGACAGGAGTTCTCCTGGTAGTTTTTACATTGCTCCGGTAGGCATCTGAAAGACACCACAAAAGTTGTTCTACCTGCTTTCTGGGCTGAGATGGGGAACCGCTGAATTTTGGAGTCGGCCGGTGACAAAATGTTCCAAACACACCCCATGCACAACTCCACCGGGGAAGGTGCCAGACAGGAGTTCTCTTAATAGTTTTTACACTACCTTGGTAGGCATCTGAAAGACACCACAAAAGTTGTTCTACCTGCTTTCTGGGCTGAGATGGGGAACCGCTGAATTTTGGACTCGGCTGGTGACAAAATGTTCCAAACACACCCCATGCACAACTCCACCGGGGAAGGTGCCAGACAGGAGTTCTCCTGGTAGTTTTTACACTACCTTGGTAGGCAGCTGAAAGGCACCACAAAAGTTGTTCTACCTGCTTTCTGGGCTGAGATGGGGAACCGCTGAATTTTGGACTCGGCCGGTGACAAAATGTTCCAAAGACACCCCATGCACAACTCCACCGGGGAAGGTGCCAGACAGGAGTTCTCCTGGTAGTTTTTACATTGCTCCGGTAGGCATCTGAAAGGCACCACAAAAGTTGTTCTACCTGCTTTCTGGGCTGAGATGGGGAACCGCTGAATTTTGGACTCGGCCTGTGACAAAATGTTCCAAACACACCCCATGCACAACTCCACTGGGGAAGGTGCCAGACAGGAGTTCTCCTGGTAGTTTTTACACTACCTTGGTAGGCACCTGAACGGCACAACAAAAGTTGTTCTACCTGCTTTCTGGGCTGAGATGGGGAACCGCTGAATTTTGGAGTCGGCCGGTGACAAAATGTTCCAAAGACACCCCTTGCACAACTCCACCGGGGAAGGTGCCAGACAGGAGTTCTCCTGGTAGTTTTTACATTGCTCCGGTAGGCATCTGAAAGACACCACAAAAGTTGTTCTACCTGCTTTCTGGGCTGAGATGGGGAACCGCTGAATTTTGGAGTCGGCCGGTGACAAAATGTTCCAAACACACCCCATGCACAACTCCACCGGGGAAGGTGCCAGACAGGAGTTCTCCTGGTAGTTTTTACACTACCTTGGTAGGCAGCTGAAAGACACCACAAAAGTTGTTCTACCTGCTTTCTGGGCTGAGATGGGGAACCGCTGAATTTTGGAGTCGGCCGGTGACAAAATGTTCCAAACACACCCCATGCACAACTCCACCGGGGAAGGTGCCAGACAGGAGTTCTCTTAGTAGTTTTTACACTACCTTGGTAGGCAGCTGAAAGACACCACAAAAGTTGTTCTACCTGCTTTCTGGGCTGAGATGGGGAACCGCTGAATTTTGGACTCGGCTGGTGACAAAATGTTCCAAACACACCCCTTGCACAACTCCACCGGGGAAGGTGCCAGACAGGTGTTCTCTTATTAGTTTTTACACTACCTTGGTAGGCACCTGAAAGACACCACAAAAGTTGTTCTACCTGCTTTCTGGGCTGAGATGGGGAACCGCTGAATTTTGGAGTCGGCCGGTGACAAAATGTTCCAAACACACCCCATGCACAACTCCACCGGGGAAGGTGCCAGACAGGAGTTCTCCTGGTAGTTTTTACATTGCTCCGGTAGGCATCTGAAAGACACCACAAAAGTTGTTCTACCTGCTTTCTGGGCTGAGATGGGGAACCGCTGAATTTTGGAGTCGGCCGGTGACAAAATGTTCCAAAGACACCCCATGCACAACTCCACCGGGGAAGGTGCCAGACAGGAGTTCTCTTAATAGTTTTTACACTACCTTGGTAGGCATCTGAAAGACACCACAAAAGTTGTTCTACCTGCTTTCTGGGCTGAGATGGGGAACCGCTGAATTTTGGACTCGGCTGGTGACAAAATGTTCCAAACACACCCCATGCACAACTCCACCGGGGAAGGTGCCAGACAGGAGTTCTCCTGGTAGTTTTTACACTACCTTGGTAGGCAGCTGAAAGGCACCACAAAAGTTGTTCTACCTGCTTTCTGGGCTGAGATGGGGAACCGCTGAATTTTGGACTCGGCCGGTGACAAAATGTTCCAAACACACCCCATGCACAACTCCACCGGGGAAGGTGCCAGACAGGAGTTCTCCTGGTAGTTTTTACATTGCTCCGGTAGGCATCTGAAAGGCACCACAAAAGTTGTTCTACCTGCTTTCTGGGCTGAGATGGGGAACCGCTGAATTTTGGACTCGGCCTGTGACAAAATGTTCCAAACACACCCCATGCACAACTCCACCGGGGAAGGTGCCAGACAGGAGTTCTCTTAGTAGTTTTTACACTACCTTGGTAGGCAGCTGAAAGGCACCACAAAAGTTGTTCTACCTGCTTTCTGGGCTGAGATGGGGAACCGCTGAATTTTGGACTCGGCCGGTGACAAAATGTTCCAAAGACACCCCATGCACAACTCCACCGGGGAAGGTGCCAGACAGGAGTTCTCCTGGTAGTTTTTACATTGCTCCGGTAGGCATCTGAAAGACACCACAAAAGTTGTTCTACCTGCTTTCTGGGCTGAGATGGGGAACCGCTGAATTTTGGAGTCGGCCGGTGACAAAATGTTCCAAAGACACCCCATGCACAACTCCACCGGGGAAGGTGCCAGACAGGAGTTCTCCTGGTAGTTTTTACACTACCTTGGTACGCACCTGAATGGCACCACAAAAGTTGTTCTACCTGCTTTCTGGGCTGAGATGGGGAACCGCTGAATTTTGGACTCGGCCGGTGACAAAATATTCCAAACACACCCCATGCACAACTCCACCGGGGAAGGTGCCAGACAGGAGTTCTCTTAGTAGTTTTTACACTACCTTGGTAGGCAGCTGAAAGACACCACAAAAGTTGTTCTACCTGCTTTCTGGGCTGAGATGGGGAACCGCTGAATTTTGGAGTCGGCTGGTGACAAAATATTCCAAACACACCCCATGCACAACTCCACCGGGGAAGGTGCCAGACAGGAGTTCTCTTAGTAGTTTTTACACTACCTTGGTAGGCATCTGAAAGACACCACAAAAGTTGTTCTACCTGCTTTCTGGGCTGAGATGGGGAACCGCTGAATTTTGGACTCGGCTGGTGACAAAATGTTCCAAACACACCCCATGCACAACTCCACCGGGGAAGGTGCCAGACAGGAGTTCTCCTGGTAGTTTTTACACTACCTTGGTTGGCAGCTGAAAGGCACCACAAAAGTTGTTCTACCTGCTTTCTGGGCTGAGATGGGGAACCGCTGAATTTTGGACTCGGCTGGTGACAAAATGTTCCAAACACACCCCTTGCACAACTCCACCGGGGAAGGTGTCAGACAGGTGTTCTCTTATTAGTTTTTACACTACCTTGGTAGGCATCTGAAAGACACCACAAAAGTTGTTCTACCTGCTTTCTGGGCTGAGATGGGGAACCGCTGAATTTTGGACTCGGCCGGTGACAAAATGTTCCAAACACACCCCATGCACAACTCCACCGGGGAAGGTGCCAGACAGGAGTTCTCTTAGTAGTTTTTACACTACCTTGGTAGGCATCTGAAAGACACCACAAAAGTTGTTCTACCTGCTTTCTGGGCTGAGATGGGGAACCGCTGAATTTTGGAGTCGGCTGGTGACAAAATGTTCCAAACACACCCCATGCACAACTCCACCGGGGAAGGTGCCAGACAGGAGTTCTCCTGGTAGTTTTTACACTACCTTGGTAGGCATCTGAAAGACACCACAAAAGTTGTTCTACCTGCTTTCTGGGCTGAGATGGGGAACCGCTGAATTTTGGACTCGGCCGGTGACAAAATGTTCCAAAGACACCCCATGCACAACTCCACCGGGGAAGGTGCCAGACAGGAGTTCTCTTAGTAGTTTTTACACTACCTTGGTAGGCAGCTGAAAGGCAGCACAAAAGTTGTTCTACCTGCTTTCTGGGCTGAGATGGGGAACCGCTGAATTTTGGACTCGGCCGGTGACAAAATGTTCCAAAGACACCCCATGCACAACTCCACCGGGGAAGGTGCCAGACAGGAGTTCTCCTGGTAGTTTTTACATTGCTCCGGTAGGCATCTGAAAGACACCACAAAAGTTGTTCTACCTGCTTTCTGGGCTGAGATGGGGAACCGCTGAATTTTGGAGTCGGCCGGTGACAAAATGTTCCAAACACACCCCATGCACAACTCCACCGGGGAAGGTGCCAGACAGGAGTTCTCCTGGTAGTTTTTACACTACCTTGGTACGCACCTGAATGGCACCACAAAAGTTGTTCTACCTGCTTTCTGGGCTGAGATGGGGAACCGCTGAATTTTGGAGTCGGCTGGTGACAAAATATTCCAAACACACCCCATGCACAACTCCACCGGGGAAGGTGCCAGACAGGAGTTCTCTTAGTAGTTTTTACACTACCTTGGTAGGCAGCTGAAAGACACCACAAAAGTTGTTCTACCTGCTTTCTGGGCTGAGATGGGGAACCGCTGAATTTTGGAGTCGGCTGGTGACAAAATGTTCCAAACACACCCCATGCACAACTCCACCGGGGAAGGTGCCAGACAGGAGTTCTCCTGGTAGTTTTTACACTACCTTGGTACGCACCTGAATGGCACCACAAAAGTTGTTCTACCTGCTTTCTGGGCTGAGATGGGGAACCGCTGAATTTTGGACTCGGCCGGTGACAAAATGTTCCAAACACACCCCATGCACAACTCCACCGGGGAAGGTGCCAGACAGGAGTTCTCTTAGTAGTTTTTACACTACCTTGGTAGGCACCTGAAAGACACCACAAAAGTTGTTCTACCTGCTTTCTGGGCTGAGATGGGGAACCGCTGAATTTTGGACTCGGCTGGTGACAAAATGTTCCAAACACACCCCTTGCACAACTCCACCGGGGAAGGTGCCAGACAGGTGTTCTCTTATTAGTTTTTACACTACCTTGGTAGGCACCTGAAAGACACCACAAAAGTTGTTCTACCTGCTTTCTGGGCTGAGATGGGGAACCGCTGAATTTTGGACTCGGCCGGTGACAAAATGTTCCAAACACACCCCATGCACAACTCCACCGGGGAAGGTGCCAGACAGGAGTTCTCTTAATAGTTTTTACACTACCTTGGTAGGCATCTGAAAGACACCACAAAAGTTGTTCTACCTGCTTTCTGGGCTGAGATGGGGAACCGCTGAATTTTGGAGTCGGCTGGTGACAAAATGTTCCAAACACACCCCATGCACAACTCCACCGGGGAAGGTGCCAGACAGGAGTTCTCTTAGTAATTTTTACACTACCTTGGTAGGCAGCTGAAAGGCAGCACAAAAGTTGTTCTACCTGCTTTCTGGGCTGAGATGGGGAACCGCTGAATTTTGGAGTCGGCCGGTGACAAAATGTTCCAAACACACCCCATGCACAACTCCACCGGGGAAGGTGCCAGACAGGAGTTCTCTTAGTAGTTTTTACACTACCTTGGTAGGCAGCTGAAAGGCACCACAAAAGTTGTTCTACCTGCTTTCTGGGCTGAGATGGGGAAGCGCTGAATTTTGGACTCGGCCGGTGACAAAATGTTCCAAAGACACCCCATGCACAACTCCACCGGGGAAGGTGCCAGACAGGAGTTCTCCTGGTAGTTTTTACATTGCTCCGGTAGGCATCTGAAAGACACCACAAAAGTTGTTCTACCTGCTTTCTGGGCTGAGATGGGGAACCGCTGAATTTTGGAGTCGGCTGGTGACAAAATGTTCCAAACACACCCCATGCACAACTCCACCGGGGAAGGTGCCAGACAGGAGTTCTCTTAATAGTTTTTACACTACCTTGGTAGGCATCTGAAAGACACCACAAAAGTTGTTCTACCTGCTTTCTGGGCTGAGATGGGGAACCGCTGAATTTTGGAGTCGGCTGGTGACAAAATGTTCCAAACACACCCCATGCACAACTCCACCGGGGAAGGTGCCAGACAGGAGTTCTCCTGGTAGTTTTTACATTGCTCCGGTAGGCATCTGAAAGACACCACAAAAGTTGTTCTACCTGCTTTCTGGGCTGAGATGGGGAACCGCTGAATTTTGGAGTCGGCTGGTGACAAAATGTTCCAAAGACACCCCATGCACAACTCCACCGGGGAAGGTGCCAGACAGGAGTTCTCTTAGTAGTTTTTACACTACCTTGGTAGGCAGCTGAAAGACACCACAAAAGTTGTTCTACCTGCTTTCTGGGCTGAGATGGGGAACCGCTGAATTTTGGACTCGGCCGGTGACAAAATGTTCCAAACACACCCCATGCACAACTCCACCGGGGAAGGTGCCAGACAGGAGTTCTCCTGGTAGTTTTTACATTGCTCCGGTAGGCATCTGAAAGACACCACAAAAGTTGTTCTACCTGCTTTCTGGGCTGAGATGGGGAACCGCTGAATTTTGGACTCGGCTGGTGACAAAATGTTCCAAACACACCCCATGCACAACTCCACCGGGGAAGGTGCCAGACAGGAGTTCTCTTAGTAGTTTTTACACTACCTTGGTAGGCAGCTGAAAGACACCACAAAAGTTGTTCTACCTGCTTTCTGGGCTAGAGATGGGGAACCGCTGAATTTTGGAGTCGGCCGGTGACAAAATGTTCCAAAGACACCCCATGCACAACTCCACCGGGGAAGGTGCCAGACAGGAGTTCTCCTGGTAGTTTTTACATTGCTCCGGTAGGCATCTGAAAGACACCACAAAAGTTGTTCTACCTGCTTTCTGGGCTGAGATGGGGAACCGCTGAATTTTGGAGTCGGCCGGTGACAAAATGTTCCAAAGACAGCCCATGCACAACTCCACCGGGGAAGGTGCCAGACAGGAGTTCTCCTGGTAGTTTTTACATTGCTCCGGTAGGCATCTGAAAGACACCACAAAAGTTGTTCTACCTGCTTTCTGGGCTGAGATGGGGAACCGCTGAATTTTGGACTCGGCCGGTGACAAAATGTTCCAAACACACCCCATGCACAACTCCACCGGGGAAGGTGCCAGACAGGAGTTCTCCTGGTAGTTTTTACACTACCTTGGTACGCACCTGAAAGGCACCACAAAAGTTGTTCTACCTGCTTTCTGGGCTGAGATGGGGAACCGCTGAATTTTGGACTCGGCCGGTGACAAAATGTTCCAAAGACACCCCATGCACAACTCCACCGGGGAAGGTGCCAGACAGGAGTTCTCTTAATAGTTTTTACACTACCTTGGTAGGCATCTGAAAGACACCACAAAAGTTGTTCTACCTGCTTTCTGGGCTGAGATGGGGAACCGCTGAATTTTGGAGTCGGCTGGTGACAAAATGTTCCAAACACACCCCATGCACAACTCCACCGGGGAAGGTGCCAGACAGGAGTTCTCCTGGTAGTTTTTACATTGCTCCGGTAGGCATCTGAAAGACACCACAAAAGTTGTTCTACCTGCTTTCTGGGCTGAGATGGGGAACCGCTGAATTTTGGAGTCGGCTGGTGACAAAATGTTCCAAACACACCCCATGCACAACTCCACCGGGGAAGGTGCCAGACAGGAGTTCTCCTGGTAGTTTTTACATTGCTCCGGTAGGCATCTGAAAGACACCACAAAAGTTGTTCTACCTGCTTTCTGGGCTGAGATGGGGAACCGCTGAATTTTGGAGTCGGCTGGTGACAAAATGTTCCAAAGACACCCCATGCACAACTCCACCGGGGAAGGTGCCAGACAGGAGTTCTCTTAGTAGTTTTTACACTACCTTGGTAGGCAGCTGAAAGACACCACAAAAGTTGTTCTACCTGCTTTCTGGGCTGAGATGGGGAACCGCTGAATTTTGGAGTCGGCCGGTGACAAAATGTTCCAAACACACCCCATGCACAACTCCACCGGGGAAGGTGCCAGACAGGAGTTCTCCTGGTAGTTTTTACATTGCTCCGGTAGGCATCTGAAAGACACCACAAAAGTTGTTCTACCTGCTTTCTGGGCTGAGATGGGGAACCGCTGAATTTTGGAGTCGGCTGGTGACAAAATGTTCCAAAGACACCCCATGCACAACTCCACCGGGGAAGGTGCCAGACAGGAGTTCTCCTGGTAGTTTTTACATTGCTCCGGTAGGCATCTGAAAGACACCACAAAAGTTGTTCTACCTGCTTTCTGGGCTGAGATGGGGAACCGCTGAATTTTGGAGTCGGCTGGTGACAAAATGTTCCAAAGACACCCCATGCACAACTCCACCGGGGAAGGTGCCAGACAGGAGTTCTCTTAGTAGTTTTTACACTACCTTGGTAGGCAGCTGAAAGACACCACAAAAGTTGTTCTACCTGCTTTCTGGGCTGAGATGGGGAACCGCTGAATTTTGGAGTCGGCTGGTGACAAAATGTTCCAAACACACCCCATGCACAACTCCACCGGGGAAGGTGCCAGACAGGAGTTCTCCTGGTAGTTTTTACATTGCTCCGGTAGGCATCTGAAAGACACCACAAAAGTTGTTCTACCTGCTTTCTGGGCTGAGATGGGGAACCGCTGAATTTTGGACTCGGCCGGTGACAAAATGTTCCAAACACACCCCATGCACAACTCCACCGGGGAAGGTGCCAGACAGGAGTTCTCTTAGTAGTTTTTACACTACCTTGGTAGGCAGCTGAAAGGCACCACAAAAGTTGTTCTACCTGCTTTCTGGGCTGAGATGGGGAAGCGCTGAATTTTGGAGTCGGCCGGTGACAAAATGTTCCAAAGACACCCCATGCACAACTCCACCGGGGAAGGTGCCAGACAGGAGTTCTCCTGGTAGTTTTTACATTGCTCCGGTAGGCATCTGAAAGACACCACAAAAGTTGTTCTACCTGCTTTCTGGGCTGAGATGGGGAACCGCTGAATTTTGGAGTCGGCCGGTGACAAAATGTTCCAAAGACACCCCATGCACAACTCCACCGGGGAAGGTGCCAGACAGGAGTTTTCTTAGTAGTTTTTACACTACCTTGGTAGGCATCTGAAAGACACCACAAAAGTTGTTCTACCTGCTTTCTGGGCTGAGATGGGGAACCGCTGAATTTTGGACTCGGCCGGTGACAAAATGTTCCAAAGACACCCCATGCACAACTCCACCGGGGAAGGTGCCAGACAGGAGTTCTCCTGGTAGTTTTTACACTACCTTGGTACGCACCTGAATGGCACCACAAAAGTTGTTCTACCTGATTTCTGGGCTGAGATGGGGAACCGCTGAATTTTGGACTCGGCTGGTGACAAAATATTCCAAACACACCCCATGCACAACTCCACCGGGGAAGGTGCCAGACAGGAGTTCTCCTGGTAGTTTTTACATTGCTCCGGTAGGCATCTGAAAGACACCACAAAAGTTGTTCTACCTGCTTTCTGGGCTGAGATGGGGAACCGCTGAATTTTGGACTCGGCCGGTGACAAAATGTTCCAAACACACCCCATGCACAACTCCACCGGGGAAGGTGAAAGACAGGAGTTCTCTTAGTAGTTTTTACACTACCTTGGTAGGCACCTGAAAGACACCACAAAAGTTGTTCTACCTGCTTTCTGGGCTAGAGATGGGGAACCGCTGAATTTTGGAGTCGGCCGGTGACAAAATGTTCCAAAGACACCCCATGCACAACTCCACCGGGGAAGGTGCCAGACAGGAGTTCTCCTGGTAGTTTTTACATTGCTCCGGTAGGCATCTGAAAGACACCACAAAAGTTGTTCTACCTGCTTTCTGGGCTGAGATGGGGAACCGCTGAATTTTGGAGTCGGCCGGTGACAAAATGTTCCAAACACACCCCATGCACAACTCCACCGGGGAAGGTGCCAGACAGGAGTTCTCCTGGTAGTTTTTACATTGCTCCGGTAGGCATCTGAAAGACACCACAAAAGTTGTTCTACCTGCTTTCTGGGCTGAGATGGGGAACCGCTGAATTTTGGACTCGGCCGGTGACAAAATGTTCCAAACACACCCCATGCACAACTCCACCGGGGAAGGTGCCAGACAGGAGTTCTCCTGGTAGTTTTTACATTGCTCCGGTAGGCATCTGAAAGACACCACAAAAGTTGTTCTACCTGCTTTCTGGGCTGAGATGGGGAACCGCTGAATTTTGGACTCGGCCGGTGACAAAATGTTCCAAACACACCCCATGCACAACTCCACCGGGGAAGGTGCCAGACAGGAGTTCTCTTAGTAGTTTTTACACTACCTTGGTACGCACCTGAAAGGCACCACAAAAGTTGTTGTACCTGCTTTCTGGGCTGAGATGGGGAACCGCTGAATTTTGGACTCGGCCGGTGACAAAATGTTCCAAACACACCCCATGCACAACTCCACCGGGGAAGGTGCCAGACAGGAGTTCTCTTAATAGTTTTTACACTACCTTGGTAGGCATCTGAAAGACACCACAAAAGTTGTTCTACCTGCTTTCTGGGCTGAGATGGGGAACGGCTGAATTTTGGACTCGGCCGGTGACAAAATGTTCCAAACACACCCCATGCACAACTCCACCGGGGAAGGTGCCAGACAGGAGTTCTCCTGGTAGTTTTTACATTGCTCCGGTAGGCATCTGAAAGACACCACAAAAGTTGTTCTACCTGCTTTCTGGGCTGAGATGGGGAACCGCTGAATTTTGGAGTCGGCTGGTGACAAAATGTTCCAAACACACCCCATGCACAACTCCACCGGGGAAGGTGCCAGACAGGAGTTCTCCTGGTAGTTTTTACACTACCTTGGTAGGCATCTGAAAGACACCACAAAAGTTGTTCTACCTGCTTTCTGGGCTGAGATGGGGAACCGCTGAATTTTGGAGTCGGCTGGTGACAAAATGTTCCAAAGACACCCCATGCACAACTCCACCGGGGAAGGTGCCAGACAGGAGTTCTCCTGGTAGTTTTTACATTGCTCCGGTAGGCATCTGAAAGACACCACAAAAGTTGTTCTACCTGCTTTCTGGGCTGAGATGGGGAACCGCTGAATTTTTGGAGTCGGCTGGTGACAAAATGTTCCAAAGACACCCCATGCACAACTCCACCGGGGAAGGTGCCAGACAGGAGTTCTCCTGGTAGTTTTTACACTACCTTGGTAGGCATCTGAAAGACACCACAAAAGTTGTTCTACCTGCTTTCTGGGCTGAGATGGGGAACCGCTGAATTTTGGAGTCGGCCGGTGACAAAATGTTCCAAACACACCCCATGCACAACTCCACCGGGGAAGGTGCCAGACAGGAGTTCTCCTGGTAGTTTTTACATTGCTCCGGTAGGCATCTGAAAGACACCACAAAAGTTGTTCTACCTGCTTTCTGGGCTGAGATGGGGAACCGCTGAATTTTGGAGTCGGCCGGTGACAAAATGTTCCAAACACACCCCATGCACAACTCCACCGGGGAAGGTGCCAGACAGGAGTTCTCCTGGTAGTTTTTACATTGCTCCGGTAGGCATCTGAAAGACACCACAAAAGTTGTTCTACCTGCTTTCTGGGCTGAGATGGGGAACCGCTGAATTTTGGACTCGGCCGGTGACAAAATGTTCCAAAGACACCCCATGCACAACTCCACCGGGGAAGGTGCCAGACAGGAGTTCTCCTGGTAGTTTTTACACTACCTTGGTACGCACCTGAATGGCACCACAAAAGTTGTTCTACCTGCTTTCTGGGCTGAGATGGGGAACCGCTGAATTTTGGAGTCGGCTGGTGACAAAATATTCCAAACACACCCCATGCACAACTCCACCGGGGAAGGTGCCAGACAGGAGTTCTCCTGGTAGTTTTTACATTGCTCCGGTAGGCATCTGAAAGACACCACAAAAGTTGTTCTACCTGCTTTCTGGGCTGAGATGGGGAACCGCTGAATTTTGGACTCGGCCGGTGACAAAATGTTCCAAACACACCCCATGCACAACTCCACCGGGGAAGGTGCCAGACAGGAGTTCTCTTTATAGTTTTTACACTACCTTGGTAGGCATCTGAAAGACATTACAAAAGTTGTTCTACCTGCTTTCTGGGCTGAGATGGGGAACCGCTGAATTTTGGAGTCGGCTGGTGACAAAATGTTCCAAACACACCCCATGCACAACTCCACCGGGGAAGGTGCCAGACAGGAGTTCTCCTGGTAGTTTTTACATTGCTCCGGTAGGCATCTGAAAGACACCACAAAAGTTGTTCTACCTGCTTTCTGGGCTGAGATGGGGAACCGCTGAATTTTGGAGTCGGCCGGTGACAAAATGTTCCAAACACACCCCATGCACAACTCCACCGGGGAAGGTGCCAGACAGGAGTTCTCTTATTAGTTTTTACACTACCTTGGTAGGCACCTGAAAGACACCACAAAAGTTGTTCTACCTGCTTTCTGGGCTGAGATGGGGAACCGCTGAATTTTGGAGTCGGCCGGTGACAAAATGTTCCAAACACACCCCATGCGCAACTCCACCGGGGAAGGTGCCAGACAGGAGTTCTCCTGGTAGTTTTTACATTGCTCCGGTAGGCATCTGAAAGACACCACAAAAGTTGTTCCACCTGCTTTCTGGGCTGAGATGGGGAACCGCTGAATTTTGGACTCGGCTGGTGACAAATTTTCCAAACACACCCCATGCACAACTCCACCGGGGAAGGTGCCAGACAGGAGTTCTCTTAATAGTTTTTACACTACCTTGGTAGGCACCTGAAAGACACCACAAAAGTTGTTCTACCTGCTTTCTGGGCTGAGATGGGGAACCGCTGAATTTTGGACTCGGCCGGTGACAAAATGTTCCAAACACACCCCCTGCACAACTCCACCGGGGAAGGTGCCAGACAGGAGTTCTCCTGGTAGTTTTTACATTGCTCCGGTAGGCATCTGAAAGACACCACAAAAGTTGTTCTACCTGCTTTCTGGGCTGAGATGGGGAACCGCTGAATTTTGGACTCGGCCGGTGACAAAATGTTCCAAACACACCCCATGCACAACTCCACCGGGGAAGGTGCCAGACAGGAGTTCTCCTGGTAGTTTTTACACTACCTTGGTACGCACCTGAATGGCACCACAAAAGTTGTTCTACCTGCTTTCTGGGCTGAGATGGGGAACCGCTGAATTTTGGAGTCGGCTGGTGACAAAATGTTCCAAAGACACCCCATGCACAACTCCACCGGGGAAGGTGCCAGACAGGAGTTCTCTTAGTAGTTTTTACACTACCTTGGTAGGCAGCTGAAAGACACCACAAAAGTTGTTCTACCTGCTTTCTGGGCTGAGATGGGGAACCGCTGAATTTTGGAGTCGGCCGGTGACAAAATGTTCCAAACACACCCCATGCACAACTCCACCGGGGAAGGTGCCAGACAGGAGTTCTCCTGGTAGTTTTTACATTGCTCCGGTAGGCATCTGAAAGACACCACAAAAGTTGTTCTACCTGCTTTCTGGGCTGAGATGGGGAACCGCTGAATTTTGGAGTCGGCTGGTGACAAAATGTTCCAAACACACCCCATGCACAACTCCACCGGGGAAGGTGCCAGACAGGAGTTCTCCTGGTAGTTTTTACATTGCTCCGGTAGGCATCTGAAAGACACCACAAAAGTTGTTCTACCTGCTTTCTGGGCTAGAGATGGGGAACCGCTGAATTTTGGAGTCGGCCGGTGACAAAATGTTCCAAAGACACCCCATGCACAACTCCACCGGGGAAGGTGCCAGACAGGAGTTCTCCTGGTAGTTTTTACATTGCTCCGGTAGGCATCTGAAAGACACCACAAAAGTTGTTCTACCTGCTTTCTGGGCTGAGATGGGGAACCGCTGAATTTTGGAGTCGGCCGGTGACAAAATGTTCCAAACACACCCCATGCACAACTCCACCGGGGAAGGTGCCAGACAGGAGTTCTCCTGGTAGTTTTTACATTGCTCCGGTAGGCATCTGAAAGACACCACAAAAGTTGTTCTACCTGCTTTCTGGGCTGAGATGGGGAACCGCTGAATTTTGGACTCGGCCGGTGACAAAATGTTCCAAACACACCCCATGCACAACTCCACCGGGGAAGGTGCCAGACAGGAGTTCTCCTGGTAGTTTTTACATTGCTCCGGTAGGCATCTGAAAGACACCACAAAAGTTGTTCTACCTGCTTTCTGGGCTGAGATGGGGAACCGCTGAATTTTGGACTCGGCCGGTGACAAAATGTTCCAAACACACCCCATGCACAACTCCACCGGGGAAGGTGCCAGACAGGAGTTCTCTTAGTAGTTTTTACACTACCTTGGTACGCACCTGAAAGGCACCACAAAAGTTGTTCTACCTGCTTTCTGGGCTGAGATGGGGAACCGCTGAATTTTGGACTCGGCCGGTGACAAAATGTTCCAAACACACCCCATGCACAACTCCACCGGGGAAGGTGCCAGACAGGAGTTCTCTTAATAGTTTTTACACTACCTTGGTAGGCATCTGAAAGACACCACAAAAGTTGTTCTACCTGCTTTCTGGGCTGAGATGGGGAACGGCTGAATTTTGGAGTCGGCTGGTGACAAAATGTTCCAAACACACCCCATGCACAACTCCACCGGGGAAGGTGCCAGACAGGAGTACTCCTGGTAGTTTTTACATTGCTCCGGTAGGCATCTGAAAGACACCACAAAAGTTGTTCTACCTGCTTTCTGGGCTGAGATGGGGAACCGCTGAATTTTGGAGTCGGCCGGTGACAAAATGTTCCAAACACACCCCATGCACAACTCCACCGGGGAAGGTGCCAGACAGGAGTTCTCCTGGTAGTTTTTACACTACCTTGGTAGGCATCTGAAAGACACCACAAAAGTTGTTCTACCTGCTTTCTGGGCTGAGATGGGGAACCGCTGAATTTTGGAGTCGGCTGGTGACAAAATGTTCCAAACACACCCCATGCACAACTCCACCGGGGAAGGTGCCAGACAGGAGTTCTCCTGGTAGTTTTTACATTGCTCCGGTAGGCATCTGAAAGACACCACAAAAGTTGTTCTACCTGCTTTCTGGGCTGAGATGGGGAACCGCTGAATTTTTGGAGTCGGCTGGTGACAAAATGTTCCAAAGACACCCCATGCACAACTCCACCGGGGAAGGTGCCAGACAGGAGTTCTCCTGGTAGTTTTTACACTACCTTGGTAGGCATCTGAAAGACACCACAAAAGTTGTTCTACCTGCTTTCTGGGCTGAGATGGGGAACCGCTGAATTTTGGAGTCGGCCGGTGACAAAATGTTCCAAACACACCCCATGCACAACTCCACCGGGGAAGGTGCCAGACAGGAGTTCTCCTGGTAGTTTTTACATTGCTCCGGTAGGCATCTGAAAGACACCACAAAAGTTGTTCTACCTGCTTTCTGGGCTGAGATGGGGAACCGCTGAATTTTGGAGTCGGCCGGTGACAAAATGTTCCAAACACACCCCATGCACAACTCCACCGGGGAAGGTGCCAGACAGGAGTTCTCCTGGTAGTTTTTACATTGCTCCGGTAGGCATCTGAAAGACACCACAAAAGTTGTTCTACCTGCTTTCTGGGCTGAGATGGGGAACCGCTGAATTTTGGACTCGGCCGGTGACAAAATGTTCCAAAGACACCCCATGCACAACTCCACCGGGGAAGGTGCCAGACAGGAGTTCTCCTGGTAGTTTTTACACTACCTTGGTACGCACCTGAATGGCACCACAAAAGTTGTTCTACCTGCTTTCTGGGCTGAGATGGGGAACCGCTGAATTTTGGAGTCGGCTGGTGACAAAATATTCCAAACACACCCCATGCACAACTCCACCGGGGAAGGTGCCAGACAGGAGTTCTCCTGGTAGTTTTTACATTGCTCCGGTAGGCATCTGAAAGACACCACAAAAGTTGTTCTACCTGCTTTCTGGGCTGAGATGGGGAACCGCTGAATTTTGGACTCGGCCGGTGACAAAATGTTCCAAAGACACCCCATGCACAACTCCACCGGGGAAGGTGCCAGACAGGAGTTCTCCTGGTAGTTTTTACACTACCTTGGTACGCACCTGAATGGCACCACAAAAGTTGTTCTACCTGATTTCTGGGCTGAGATGGGGAACCGCTGAATTTTGGACTCGGCTGGTGACAAAATATTCCAAACACACCCCATGCACAACTCCACCGGGGAAGGTGCCAGACAGGAGTTCTCCTGGTAGTTTTTACATTGCTCCGGTAGGCATCTGAAAGACACCACAAAAGTTGTTCTACCTGCTTTCTGGGCTGAGATGGGGAACCGCTGAATTTTGGACTCGGCCGGTGACAAAATGTTCCAAACACACCCCATGCACAACTCCACCGGGGAAGGTGAAAGACAGGAGTTCTCTTAGTAGTTTTTACACTACCTTGGTAGGCACCTGAAAGACACCACAAAAGTTGTTCTACCTGCTTTCTGGGCTAGAGATGGGGAACCGCTGAATTTTGGAGTCGGCCGGTGACAAAATGTTCCAAAGACACCCCATGCACAACTCCACCGGGGAAGGTGCCAGACAGGAGTTCTCCTGGTAGTTTTTACATTGCTCCGGTAGGCATCTGAAAGACACCACAAAAGTTGTTCTACCTGCTTTCTGGGCTGAGATGGGGAACCGCTGAATTTTGGAGTCGGCCGGTGACAAAATGTTCCAAACACACCCCATGCACAACTCCACCGGGGAAGGTGCCAGACAGGAGTTCTCCTGGTAGTTTTTACATTGCTCCGGTAGGCATCTGAAAGACACCACAAAAGTTGTTCTACCTGCTTTCTGGGCTGAGATGGGGAACCGCTGAATTTTGGACTCGGCCGGTGACAAAATGTTCCAAACACACCCCATGCACAACTCCACCGGGGAAGGTGCCAGACAGGAGTTCTCCTGGTAGTTTTTACATTGCTCCGGTAGGCATCTGAAAGACACCACAAAAGTTGTTCTACCTGCTTTCTGGGCTGAGATGGGGAACCGCTGAATTTTGGACTCGGCCGGTGACAAAATGTTCCAAACACACCCCATGCACAACTCCACCGGGGAAGGTGCCAGACAGGAGTTCTCTTAGTAGTTTTTACACTACCTTGGTACGCACCTGAAAGGCACCACAAAAGTTGTTCTACCTGCTTTCTGGGCTGAGATGGGGAACCGCTGAATTTTGGACTCGGCCGGTGACAAAATGTTCCAAACACACCCCATGCACAACTCCACCGGGGAAGGTGCCAGACAGGAGTTCTCTTAATAGTTTTTACACTACCTTGGTAGGCATCTGAAAGACACCACAAAAGTTGTTCTACCTGCTTTCTGGGCTGAGATGGGGAACGGCTGAATTTTGGACTCGGCCGGTGACAAAATGTTCCAAACACACCCCATGCACAACTCCACCGGGGAAGGTGCCAGACAGGAGTACTCCTGGTAGTTTTTACATTGCTCCGGTAGGCATCTGAAAGACACCACAAAAGTTGTTCTACCTGCTTTCTGGGCTGAGATGGGGAACCGCTGAATTTTGGAGTCGGCTGGTGACAAAATGTTCCAAACACACCCCATGCACAACTCCACCGGGGAAGGTGCCAGACAGGAGTTCTCCTGGTAGTTTTTACACTACCTTGGTAGGCATCTGAAAGACACCACAAAAGTTGTTCTACCTGCTTTCTGGGCTGAGATGGGGAACCGCTGAATTTTGGAGTCGGCTGGTGACAAAATGTTCCAAAGACACCCCATGCACAACTCCACCGGGGAAGGTGCCAGACAGGAGTTCTCCTGGTAGTTTTTACATTGCTCCGGTAGGCATCTGAAAGACACCACAAAAGTTGTTCTACCTGCTTTCTGGGCTGAGATGGGGAACCGCTGAATTTTTGGAGTCGGCTGGTGACAAAATGTTCCAAAGACACCCCATGCACAACTCCACCGGGGAAGGTGCCAGACAGGAGTTCTCCTGGTAGTTTTTACACTACCTTGGTAGGCATCTGAAAGACACCACAAAAGTTGTTCTACCTGCTTTCTGGGCTGAGATGGGGAACCGCTGAATTTTGGAGTCGGCCGGTGACAAAATGTTCCAAACACACCCCATGCACAACTCCACCGGGGAAGGTGCCAGACAGGAGTTCTCCTGGTAGTTTTTACATTGCTCCGGTAGGCATCTGAAAGACACCACAAAAGTTGTTCTACCTGCTTTCTGGGCTGAGATGGGGAACCGCTGAATTTTGGAGTCGGCCGGTGACAAAATGTTCCAAACACACCCCATGCACAACTCCACCGGGGAAGGTGCCAGACAGGAGTTCTCCTGGTAGTTTTTACATTGCTCCGGTAGGCATCTGAAAGACACCACAAAAGTTGTTCTACCTGCTTTCTGGGCTGAGATGGGGAACCGCTGAATTTTGGACTCGGCCGGTGACAAAATGTTCCAAAGACACCCCATGCACAACTCCACCGGGGAAGGTGCCAGACAGGAGTTCTCCTGGTAGTTTTTACACTACCTTGGTACGCACCTGAATGGCACCACAAAAGTTGTTCTACCTGCTTTCTGGGCTGAGATGGGGAACCGCTGAATTTTGGAGTCGGCTGGTGACAAAATATTCCAAACACACCCCATGCACAACTCCACCGGGGAAGGTGCCAGACAGGAGTTCTCCTGGTAGTTTTTACATTGCTCCGGTAGGCATCTGAAAGACACCACAAAAGTTGTTCTACCTGCTTTCTGGGCTGAGATGGGGAACCGCTGAATTTTGGACTCGGCCGGTGACAAAATGTTCCAAACACACCCCATGCACAACTCCACCGGGGAAGGTGCCAGACAGGAGTTCTCTTTATAGTTTTTACACTACCTTGGTAGGCATCTGAAAGACATTACAAAAGTTGTTCTACCTGCTTTCTGGGCTGAGATGGGGAACCGCTGAATTTTGGAGTCGGCTGGTGACAAAATGTTCCAAACACACCCCATGCACAACTCCACCGGGGAAGGTGCCAGACAGGAGTTCTCCTGGTAGTTTTTACATTGCTCCGGTAGGCATCTGAAAGACACCACAAAAGTTGTTCTACCTGCTTTCTGGGCTGAGATGGGGAACCGCTGAATTTTGGAGTCGGCCGGTGACAAAATGTTCCAAACACACCCCATGCACAACTCCACCGGGGAAGGTGCCAGACAGGAGTTCTCTTAGTAGTTTTTACACTACCTTGGTAGGCACCTGAAAGACACCACAAAAGTTGTTCTACCTGCTTTCTGGGCTGAGATGGGGAACCGCTGAATTTTGGAGTCGGCCGGTGACAAAATGTTCCAAACACACCCCATGCGCAACTCCACCGGGGAAGGTGCCAGACAGGAGTTCTCCTGGTAGTTTTTACATTGCTCCGGTAGGCATCTGAAAGACACCACAAAAGTTGTTCCACCTGCTTTCTGGGCTGAGATGGGGAACCGCTGAATTTTGGACTCGGCTGGTGACAAATTTTCCAAACACACCCCATGCACAACTCCACCGGGGAAGGTGCCAGACAGGAGTTCTCTTAATAGTTTTTACACTACCTTGGTAGGCACCTGAAAGACACCACAAAAGTTGTTCTACCTGCTTTCTGGGCTGAGATGGGGAACCGCTGAATTTTGGACTCGGCTGGTGACAAAATGTTCCAAACACACCCCCTGCACAACTCCACCGGGGAAGGTGCCAGACAGGAGTTCTCCTGGTAGTTTTTACATTGCTCCGGTAGGCATCTGAAAGACACCACAAAAGTTGTTCTACCTGCTTTCTGGGCTGAGATGGGGAACCGCTGAATTTTGGACTCGGCCGGTGACAAAATGTTCCAAACACACCCCATGCACAACTCCACCGGGGAAGGTGCCAGACAGGAGTTCTCCTGGTAGTTTTTACACTACCTTGGTACGCACCTGAATGGCACCACAAAAGTTGTTCTACCTGCTTTCTGGGCTGAGATGGGGAACCGCTGAATTTTGGAGTCGGCTGGTGACAAAATATTCCAAACACACCCCATGCACAACTCCACCGGGGAAGGTGCCAGACAGGAGTTCTCTTAGTAGTTTTTACACTACCTTGGTAGGCAGCTGAAAGACACAACAAAAGTTGTTCTACCTGCTTTCTGGGCTGAGATGGGGAACCGCTGAATTTTGGACTCGGCTGGGGACAAAATGTTCCAAACACACCCCATGCACAACTCCACCGGGGAAGGTGCCAGACAGGAGTTCTCCTGGTAGTTTTTACATTGCTCCGGTAGGCATCTGAAAGACACCACAAAAGTTGTTCTACCTGCTTTCTGGGCTGAGATGGGGAACCGCTGAATTTTGGACTCGGCCGGTGACAAAATGTTCCAAACACACCCCATGCACAACTCCACCGGGGAAGGTGCCAGACAGGAGTTCTCTTAGTAGTTTTTACACTACCTTGGTAGGCAGCTGAAAGGCACCACAAAAGTTGTTCTACCTGCTTTCTGGGCTGAGATGGGGAACCGCTGAATTTTGGACTCGGCTGGTGACAAAATGTTCCAAACACACCCCATGCACAACTCCACCGGGGAAGGTGCCAGACAGGTGTTCTCTTATTAGTTTTTACACTACCTTGGTAGGCACCTTAAGGACACCACAAAAGTTGTTCTACCTGCTTTCTGGGCTGAGATGGGGAACCGCTGAATTTTGGACTCGGCCGGTGACAAAATGTTCCAAACACACCCCATGCACAACTCCACCGGGGAAGGTGCCAGACAGGAGTTCTCTTAGTAGTTTTTACACTACCTTGGTAGGCATCTGAAAGACACCACAAAAGTTGTTCTACCTGCTTTCTGGCCTGAGATGGGGAACCGCTGAATTTTGGACTCGGCTGGTGACAAAATGTTCCAAACACACCCCTTGCACAACTCCACCGGGGAAGGTGCCAGACAGGTGTTCTCTTATTAGTTTTTACACTACCTTGGTAGGCAGCTGAAAGGCACCACAAAAGTTGTTGTACCTGCTTTCTGGGCTGAGATGGGGAACCGCTGAATTTTGGACTCGGCTGGGGACAAAATGTTCCAAACACACCCCATGCACAACTCCACCGGGGAAGGTGCCAGACAGGAGTTCTCCTGGTAGTTTTTACATTGCTCCGGTAGGCATCTGAAAGACACCACAAAAGTTGTTCTACCTGCTTTCTGGGCTGAGATGGGGAACCGCTGAATTTTGGACTCGGCCGGTGACAAAATGTTCCAAACACACCCCATGCACAACTCCACCGGGGAAGGTGCCAGACAGGAGTTTTCTTAGTAGTTTTTACACTACCTTGGTAGGCATCTGAAAGACACCACAAAAGTTGTTCTACCTGCTTTCTGGGCTGAGATGGGGAACCGCTGAATTTTGGACTCGGCCGGTGACAAAATGTTCCAAACACACCCCATGCACAACTCCACCGGGGAAGGTGCCAGACAGGAGTTCTCTTAGTAGTTTTTACACTACCTTGGTAGGCAGCTGAAAGGCACCACAAAAGTTGTTCTACCTGCTTTCTGGGCTGAGATGGGGAACCGCTGAATTTTGGAGTCGGCCTGTGACAAAATGTTCCAAACACACCCCATGCACAACTCCACCGGGGAAGGTGCCAGACAGGAGTTCTCCTGGTAGTTTTTACACTACCTTGGTAGGCACCTGAATGGCACCACAAAAGTTGTTGTACCTGCTTTCTGGGCTGAGATGGGGAACCGCTGAATTTTGGACTCGGCCGGTGACAAAATGTTCCAAACACACCCCATGCACAACTCCACCGGGGAAGGTGCCAGACAGGAGTTCTCCTGGTAGTTTTTACATTGCTCCGGTAGGCATCTGAAAGACACCACAAAAGTTGTTCTACCTGCTTTCTGGGCTGAGATGGGGAACCGCTGAATTTTGGAGTCGGCCGGTGACAAAATGTTCCAAACACACCCCATGCACAACTCCACCGGGGAAGGTGCCAGACAGGAGTTCTCCTGGTAGTTTTTACATTGCTCCGGTAGGCATCTGAAAGACACCACAAAAGTTGTTCTACCTGCTTTCTGGGCTGAGATGGGGAACCGCTGAATTTTGGAGTCGGCCGGTGACAAAATGTTCCAAACACACCCCATGCACAACTCCACCGGGGAAGGTGCCAGACAGGTGTTCTCTTATTAGTTTTTACACTACCTTGGTACGCATCTGAAAGGCACCACAAAAGTTGTTCTACCTGCTTTCTGGGCTGAGATGGGGAACCGCTGAATTTTGGACTCGGCCGGTGACAAAATGTTCCAAACACACCCCATGCACTACTCCACCGGGGAAGGTGCCAGACAGGAGTTCTCCTGGTAGTTTTTACATTGCTCCGGTAGGCATCTGAAAGACACCACAAAAGTTGTTCTACCTGCTTTCTGGGCTGAGATGGGGAACCGCTGAATTTTGGAGTCGGCCGGTGACAAAATGTTCCAAACACACCCCATGCACAACTCCACCGGGGAAGGTGCCAGACAGGAGTTCTCCTGGTAGTTTTTACATTGCTCCGGTAGGCAGCTGAAAGGCACCACAAAAGTTGTTCTACCTGCTTTCTGGGCTGAGATGGGGAACCGCTGAATTTTGGAGTCGGCCTGTGACAAAATGTTCCAAACACACCCCATGCACAACTCCACCGGGGAAGGTGCCAGACAGGAGTTCTCCTGGTAGTTTTTAAACTACCTTGGTAGGCACCTGAATGGCACCACAAAAGTTGTTCTACCTGCTTTCTGGGCTGAGATGGGGAACCGCTGAATTTTGGACTCGGCCGGTGACAAAATGTTCCAAACACACCCCATGCACAACTCCACCGGGGAAGGTGCAAGACAGGATTTCTCTTAGTAGTTTTTACACTACCTTGGTAGGCATCTGAAAGACACCACAAAAGTTGTTCTACCTGCTTTCTGGGCTGAGATGGGGAACCACTGAATTTTGGAGTCGGCTGGTGACAAAATGTTCCAAACACACCCCATGCACAACTCCACCGGGGAAGGTGCCAGACAGGAGTTCTCTTAATAGTTTTTACACTACCTTGGTAGGCATCTGAAAGACACCACAAAAGTTGTTCTACCTGCTTTCTGGGCTGAGATGGGGAACCGCTGAATTTTGGACTCGGCCGGTGACAAAATGTTCCAAACACACCCCATGCACAACTCCACCGGGGAAGGTGCCAGACAGGAGTTTTCTTAGTAGTTTTTACACTACCTTGGTAGGCATCTGAAAGACACCACAAAAGTTGTTCTACCTGCTTTCTGGGCTGAGATGGGGAACCGCTGAATTTTGGACTCGGCCGGTGACAAAATGTTCCAAACACACCCCATGCACAACTCCACCGGGGAAGGTGCCAGACAGGAGTTCTCTTAGTAGTTTTTACACTACCTTGGTAGGCAGCTGAAAGGCACCACAAAAGTTGTTCTACCTGCTTTCTGGGCTGAGATGGGGAACCGCTGAATTTTGGAGTCGGCCTGTGACAAAATGTTCCAAACACACCCCATGCACAACTCCACCGGGGAAGGTGCCAGACAGGAGTTCTCCTGGTAGTTTTTACACTACCTTGGTAGGCACCTGAATGGCACCACAAAAGTTGTTGTACCTGCTTTCTGGGCTGAGATGGGGAACCGCTGAATTTTGGACTCGGCCGGTGACAAAATGTTCCAAACACACCCCATGCACAACTCCACCGGGGAAGGTGCCAGACAGGAGTTCTCCTGGTAGTTTTTACATTGCTCCGGTAGGCATCTGAAAGACACCACAAAAGTTGTTCTACCTGCTTTCTGGGCTGAGATGGGGAACCGCTGAATTTTGGAGTCGGCCGGTGACAAAATGTTCCAAACACACCCCATGCACAACTCCACCGGGGAAGGTGCCAGACAGGAGTTCTCCTGGTAGTTTTTACATTGCTCCGGTAGGCATCTGAAAGACACCACAAAAGTTGTTCTACCTGCTTTCTGGGCTGAGATGGGGAACCGCTGAATTTTGGAGTCGGCCGGTGACAAAATGTTCCAAACACACCCCATGCACAACTCCACCGGGGAAGGTGCCAGACAGGTGTTCTCTTATTAGTTTTTACACTACCTTGGTAGGCATCTGAAAGACACCACAAAAGTTGTTCTACCTGCTTTCTGGGCTGAGATGGGGAACCGCTGAATTTTGGACTCGGCCGGTGACAAAATGTTCCAAACACACCCCATGCACTACTCCACCGGGGAAGGTGCCAGACAGGAGTTCTCCTGGTAGTTTTTACATTGCTCCGGTAGGCATCTGAAAGACACCACAAAAGTTGTTCTACCTGCTTTCTGGGCTGAGATGGGGAACCGCTGAATTTTGGAGTCGGCCGGTGACAAAATGTTCCAAACACACCCCATGCACAACTCCACCGGGGAAGGTGCCAGACAGGAGTTCTCCTGGTAGTTTTTACATTGCTCCGGTAGGCAGCTGAAAGGCACCACAAAAGTTGTTCTACCTGCTTTCTGGGCTGAGATGGGGAACCGCTGAATTTTGGAGTCGGCCTGTGACAAAATGTTCCAAACACACCCCATGCACAACTCCACCGGGGAAGGTGCCAGACAGGAGTTCTCCTGGTAGTTTTTAAACTACCTTGGTAGGCACCTGAATGGCACCACAAAAGTTGTTCTACCTGCTTTCTGGGCTGAGATGGGGAACCGCTGAATTTTGGACTCGGCCGGTGACAAAATGTTCCAAACACACCCCATGCACAACTCCACCGGGGAAGGTGCCAGACAGGATTTCTCTTAGTAGTTTTTACACTACCTTGGTAGGCATCTGAAAGACACCACAAAAGTTGTTCTACCTGCTTTCTGGCCTGAGATGGGGAACCGCTGAATTTTGGAGTCGGCCGGTGACAAAATGTTCCAAACACACCCCATGCACAACTCCACCGGGGAAGGTGCCAGACAGGAGTTCTCCTGGTAGTTTTTACATTGCTCCGGTAGGCATCTGAAAGACACCACAAAAGTTGTTCTACCTGCTTTCTGGGCTGAGATGGGGAACTGCTGAATTTTGGAGTCGGCTGGTGACAAAATGTTCCAAACACACCCCATGCACAACTCCACCGGGGAAGGTGCCAGACAGGAGTTCTCTTAGTAGTTTTTACACTACCTTGGTAGGCAGCTGAAAGGCACCACAAAACTTGTTCTACCTGCTTTCTGGGCTGAGATGGGGAACCGCTGAATTTTGGAGTCGGCCGGTGACAAAATGTTCCAAACACACCCCATGCACAACTCCACCGGGGAAGGTGCCAGACAGGAGTTCTCCTGGTAGTTTTTACACTACCTTGGTAGGCACCTGAATGGCACCACAAAAGTTGTTCTACCTGCTTTCTGGGCTGAGATGGGGAACCGCTGAATTTTGGAGTCGGCTGGTGACAAAATGTTCCAAACACACCCCATGCACTACTCCACCGGGGAAGGTGCCAGACAGGAGTTCTCCTGGTAGTTTTTACATTGCTCCGGTAGGCATCTGAAAGACACCACAAAAGTTGTTCTACCTGCTTTCTGGGCTGAGATGGGGAACCGCTGAATTTTGGACTCGGCCGGTGACAAAATGTTCCAAACACACCCCATGCACAACTCCACCGGGGAAGGTGCCAGACAGGAGTTCTCTTAATAGTTTTTACACTACCTTGGTAGGCATCTGAAAGACACCACAAAAGTTGTTCTACCTGCTTTCTGGGCTGAGATGGGGAACCGCTGAATTTTGGAGTCGGCTGGTGACAAAATGTTCCAAACACACCCCATGCACAACTCCACCGGGGAAGGTGCCAGACAGGAGTTCTCCTGGTAGTTTTTACACTACCTTGGTAGGCATCTGAAAGGCACCACAAAAGTTGTTCTACCTGCTTTCTGGGCTGAGATGGGGAACGGCTGAATTTTGGAGTCGGCCTGTGACAAAATGTTCCAAACACACCCCATGCACAACTCCACCGGGGAAGGTGCCAGACAGGAGTTCTCCTGGTAGTTTTTACACTACCTTGGTAGGCACCTGAAAGACACCACAAAAGTTGTTCTACCTGCTTTCTGGGCTGAGATGGGGAACCGCTGAATTTTGGACTCGGCCGGTGACAAAATGTTCCAAACACACCCCATGCACAACTCCACCGGGGAAGGTGCCAGACAGGAGTTCTCCTGGTAGTTTTTACATTGCTCCGGTAGGCATCTGAAAGACACCACAAAAGTTGTTCTACCTGCTTTCTGGGCTGAGATGGGGAACCGCTGAATTTTGGACTCGGCTGGTGACAAAATGTTCCAAACACACCCCATGCACAACTCCACCGGGGAAGGTGCCAGACAGGAGTTCTCTTAATAGTTTTTACACTACCTTGGTAGGCATCTGAAAGACACCACAAAAGTTGTTCTACCTGCTTTCTGGGCTGAGATGGGGAACCGCTGAATTTTGGACTCGGCCGGTGACAAAATGTTCCAAACACACCCCCTGCACAACTCCACCGGGGAAGGTGCCAGACAGGAGTTCTCCTGGTAGTTTTTACATTGCTCCGGTAGGCATCTGAAAGACACCACAAAAGTTGTTCTACCTGCTTTCTGGGCTGAGATGGGGAACCGCTGAATTTTGGACTCGGCTGGTGACAAAATGTTCCAAACACACCCCTTGCACAACTCCACCGGGGAAGGTGCCAGACAGGTGTTCTCTTATTAGTTTTTACACTACCTTGGTAGGCACCTGAAAGACACCACAAAAGTTGTTCTACCTGCTTTCTGGGCTGAGATGGGGAACCGCTGAATTTTGGAGTCGGCTGGTGACAAAATGTTCCAAACACACCCCATGCACAACTCCACCGGGGAAGGTGCCAGACAGGAGTTCTCCTGGTAGTTTTTACATTGCTCCGGTAGGCATCTGAAAGACACCACAAAAGTTGTTCTACCTGCTTTCTGGGCTGAGATGGGGAACCGCTGAATTTTGGAGTCGGCTGGTGACAAAATGTTCCAAACACACCCCATGCACAACTCCACCGGGGAAGGTGCCAGACAGGAGTTCTCTTAATAGTTTTTACACTACCTTGGTAGGCATCTGAAAGACACCACAAAAGTTGTTCTACCTGCTTTCTGGGCTGAGATGGGGAACCGCTGAATTTTGGAGTCGGCCGGTGACAAAATGTTCCAAAGACACCCCATGCACAACTCCACCGGGGAAGGTGCCAGACAGGAGTTCTCCTGGTAGTTTTTACATTGCTCCGGTAGGCATCTGAAAGACACCACAAAAGTTGTTCTACCTGCTTTCTGGGCTGAGATGGGGAACCGCTGAATTTTGGACTCGGCCGGTGACAAAATGTTCCAAACACACCCCATGCACAACTCCACCGGGGAAGGTGTCAGACAGGAGTTCTCCTGGTAGTTTTTACACTACCTTGGTAGGCACCTGAATGGCACCACAAAAGTTGTTCTACCTGCTTTCTGGGCTGAGATGGGGAACCGCTGAATTTTGGAGTCGGCCGGTGACAAAATGTTCCAAAGACACCCCATGCACAACTCCACCGGGGAAGGTGCCAGACAGGAGTTCTCTTAGTAGTTTTTACACTACCTTGGTAGGCATCTGAAAGACACCACAAAAGTTGTTCTACCTGCTTTCTGGGCTGAGATGGGGAACCGCTGAATTTTGGAGTCGGCTGGTGACAAAATGTTCCAAACACACCCCATGCACAACTCCACCGGGGAAGGTGCCAGACAGGAGTTCTCCTGGTAGTTTTTACACTACCTTGGTAGGCAGCTGAAAGACACCACAAAAGTTGTTCTACCTGCTTTCTGGGCTGAGATGGGGAACCGCTGAATTTTGGAGTCGGCTGGTGACAAAATGTTCCAAAGACACCCCATGCACAACTCCACCGGGGAAGGTGCCAGACAGGAGTTCTCCTGGTAGTTTTTACATTGCTCCGGTAGGCATCTGAAAGACACCACAAAAGTTGTTCTACCTGCTTTCTGGGCTGAGATGGGGAACCGCTGAATTTTGGAGTCGGCTGGTGACAAAATGTTCCAAACACACCCCATGCACAACTCCACCGGGGAAGGTGCCAGACAGGAGTTCTCCTGGTAGTTTTTACATTGCTCCGGTAGGCATCTGAAAGACACCACAAAAGTTGTTCTACCTGCTTTCTGGGCTGAGATGGGGAACCGCTGAATTTTGGACTCGGCCGGTGACAAAATGTTCCAAAGACACCCCATGCACAACTCCACCGGGGAAGGTGCCAGACAGGAGTTCTCTTAATAGTTTTTACACTACCTTGGTAGGCATCTGAAAGACACCACAAAAGTTGTTCTACCTGCTTTCTGGGCTGAGATGGGGAACCGCTGAATTTTGGACTCGGCTGGTGACAAAATGTTCCAAACACACCCCATGCACAACTCCACCGGGGAAGGTGCCAGACAGGAGTTCTCCTGGTAGTTTTTACACTACCTTGGTAGGCAGCTGAAAGGCACCACAAAAGTTGTTCTACCTGCTTTCTGGGCTGAGATGGGGAACCGCTGAATTTTGGAGTCGGCCGGTGACAAAATGTTCCAAAGACACCCCATGCACAACTCCACCGGGGAAGGTGCCAGACAGGAGTTCTCCTGGTAGTTTTTACATTGCTCCGGTAGGCATCTGAAAGACACCACAAAAGTTGTTCTACCTGCTTTCTGGGCTGAGATGGGGAACCGCTGAATTTTGGAGTCGGCCGGTGACAAAATGTTCCAAAGACACCCCATGCACAACTCCACCGGGGAAGGTGCCAGACAGGAGTTCTCTTAATAGTTTTTACACTACCTTGGTACGCACCTGAATGGCACCACAAAAGTTGTTCTACCTGCTTTCTGGGCTGAGATGGGGAACTGCTGAATTTTGGAGTCGGCTGGTGACAAAATGTTCCAAACACACCCCATGCACAACTCCACCGGGGAAGGTGCCAGACAGGAGTTCTCTTAGTAGTTTTTACACTACCTTGGTAGGCAGCTGAAAGACACAACAAAAGTTGTTCTACCTGCTTTCTGGGCTGAGATGGGGAACCGCTGAATTTTGGACTCGGCTGGTGACAAAATGTTCCAAACACACCCCTTGCACAACTCCACCGGGGAAGGTGCCAGACAGGTGTTCTCTTATTAGTTTTTACACTACCTTGGTAGGCACCTGAAAGACACCACAAAAGTTGTTCTACCTGCTTTCTGGGCTGAGATGGGGAACCGCTGAATTTTGGACTCGGCCGGTGACAAAATGTTCCAAACACACCCCATGCACAACTCCACCGGGGAAGGTGCCAGACAGGAGTTCTCTTAGTAGTTTTTACACTACCTTGGTAGGCAGCTGAAAGGCACCACAAAAGTTGTTCTACCTGCTTTCTGGGCTGAGATGGGGAACCGCTGAATTTTGGACTCGGCTGGTGACAAAATGTTCCAAACACACCCCTTGCACAACTCCACCGGGGAAGGTGCCAGACAGGTGTTCTCTTATTAGTTTTTACACTACCTTGGTAGGCACCTGAAAGACACCACAAAAGTTGTTCTACCTGCTTTCTGGGCTGAGATGGGGAACCGCTGAATTTTGGACTCGGCCGGTGACAAAATGTTCCAAAGACACCCCATGCACAACTCCACCGGGGAAGGTGCCAGACAGGAGTTCTCCTGGTAGTTTTTACATTGCTCCGGTAGGCATCTTAAAGACACCACAAAAGTTGTTCTACCTGCTTTCTGGGCTGAGATGGGGAACCGCTGAATTTTGGAGTCGGCCGGTGACAAAATGTTCCAAACACACCCCATGCACAACTCCACCGGGGAAGGTGCCAGACAGGAGTTCTCTTAGTAGTTTTTACACTACCTTGGTAGGCAGCTGAAAGGCACCACAAAAGTTGTTCTACCTGCTTTCTGGGCTGAGATGGGGAACCGCTGAATTTTGGACTCGGCTGGTGACAAAATGTTCCAAACACACCCCTTGCACAACTCCACCGGGGAAGGTGCCAGACAGGTGTTCTCTTATTAGTTTTTACACTACCTTGGTAGGCACCTGAAAGACACCACAAAAGTTGTTCTACCTGCTTTCTGGGCTGAGATGGGGAACCGCTGAATTTTGGACTCGGCCGGTGACAAAATGTTCCAAAGACACCCCATGCACAACTCCACCGGGGAAGGTGCCAGACAGGAGTTCTCCTGGTAGTTTTTACATTGCTCCGGTAGGCATCTTAAAGACACCACAAAAGTTGTTCTACCTGCTTTCTGGGCTGAGATGGGGAACCGCTGAATTTTGGAGTCGGCCGGTGACAAAATGTTCCAAACACACCCCATGCACAACTCCACCGGGGAAGGTGCCAGACAGGAGTTCTCCTGGTAGTTTTTACACTACCTTGGTACGCACCTGAATGGCACCACAAAAGTTGTTCTACCTGCTTTCTGGGCTGAGATGGGGAACTGCTGAATTTTGGAGTCGGCTGGTGACAAAATGTTCCAAACACACCCCATGCACAACTCCACCGGGGAAGGTGCCAGACAGGTGTTCTCTTAGTAGTTTTTACACTACCTTGGTAGGCAGCTGAAAGACACAACAAAAGTTGTTCTACCTGCTTTCTGGGCTGAGATGGGGAACCGCTGAATTTTGGACTCGGCCGGTGACAAAATGTTCCAAACACACCCCATGCACAACTCCACCGGGGAAGGTGCCAGACAGGAGTTCTCTTAGTAGTTTTTACACTACCTTGGTAGGCATCTGAAAGGCACCACAAAAGTTGTTCTACCTGCTTTCTGGGCTGAGATGGGGAACCGCTGAATTTTGGACTCGGCTGGTGACAAAATGTTCCAAACACACCCCATGCACAACTCCACCGGGGAAGGTGCCAGACAGGTGTTCTCTTATTAGTTTTTACACTACCTTGGTAGGCACCTGAAAGACACCACAAAAGTTGTTCTACCTGCTTTCTGGGCTGAGATGGGGAACCGCTGAATTTTGGACTCGGCCGGTGACAAAATGTTCCAAAGACACCCCATGCACAACTCCACCGGGGAAGGTGCCAGACAGGAGTTCTCCTGGTAGTTTTTACATTGCTCCGGTAGGCATCTTAAAGACACCACAAAAGTTGTTCTACCTGCTTTCTGGGCTGAGATGGGGAACCGCTGAATTTTGGAGTCGGCCGGTGACAAAATGTTCCAAACACACCCCATGCACAACTCCACCGGGGAAGGTGCCAGACAGGAGTTCTCTTAGTAGTTTTTACACTACCTTGGTAGGCAGCTGAAAGGCACCACAAAAGTTGTTCTACCTGCTTTCTGGGCTGAGATGGGGAACCGCTGAATTTTGGACTCGGCTGGTGACAAAATGTTCCAAACACACCCCTTGCACAACTCCACCGGGGAAGGTGCCAGACAGGTGTTCTCTTATTAGTTTTTACACTACCTTGGTAGGCACCTGAAAGACACCACAAAAGTTGTTCTACCTGCTTTCTGGGCTGAGATGGGGAACCGCTGAATTTTGGACTCGGCCGGTGACAAAATGTTCCAAAGACACCCCATGCACAACTCCACCGGGGAAGGTGCCAGACAGGAGTTCTCCTGGTAGTTTTTACATTGCTCCGGTAGGCATCTTAAAGACACCACAAAAGTTGTTCTACCTGCTTTCTGGGCTGAGATGGGGAACCGCTGAATTTTGGACTCGGCCGGTGACAAAATGTTCCAAACACACCCCATGCACAACTCCACCGGGGAAGGTGCCAGACAGGAGTTCTCCTGGTAGTTTTTACACTACCTTGGTACGCACCTGAATGGCACCACAAAAGTTGTTCTACCTGCTTTCTGGGCTGAGATGGGGAACCGCTGAATTTTGGAGTCGGCTGGTGACAAAATGTTCCAAACACACCCCATGCACAACTCCACCGGGGAAGGTGCCAGACAGGAGTTCTCTTAGTAGTTTTTACACTACCTTGGTAGGCAGCTGAAAGACACCACAAAAGTTGTTCTACCTGCTTTCTGGGCTGAGATGGGGAACCGCTGAATTTTGGACTCGGCTGGTGACAAAATGTTCCAAAGACACCCCATGCACAACTCCACCGGGGAAGGTGCCAGACAGGAGTTCTCCTGGTAGTTTTTACATTGCTCCGGTAGGCATCTGAAAGACACCACAAAAGTTGTTCTACCTGCTTTCTGGGCTGAGATGGGGAACCGCTGAATTTTGGACTCGGCCGGTGACAAAATGTTCCAAACACACCCCATGCACAACTCCACCGGGGAAGGTGCCAGACAGGAGTTCTCTTAGTAGTTTTTACACTACCTTGGTAGGCAGCTGAAAGGCACCACAAAAGTTGTTCTACCTGCTTTCTGGGCTGAGATGGGGAACCGCTGAATTTTGGACTCGGCTGGTGACAAAATGTTCCAAACACACCCCTTGCACAACTCCACCGGGGAAGGTGCCAGACAGGTGTTCTCTTATTAGTTTTTACACTACCTTGGTAGGCACCTGAAAGACACCACAAAAGTTGTTCTACCTGCTTTCTGGGCTGAGATGGGGAACCGCTGAATTTTGGACTCGGCCGGTGACAAAATGTTCCAAACACACCCCATGCACAACTCCACCGGGGAAGGTGCCAGACAGGAGTTCTCCTGGTAGTTTTTACATTGCTCCGGTAGGCATCTGAAAGACACCACAAAAGTTGTTCTACCTGCTTTCTGGGCTGAGATGGGGAACCGCTGAATTTTGGACTCGGCCGGTGACAAAATGTTCCAAACACACCCCATGCACAACTCCACCGGGGAAGGTGCCAGACAGGAGTTCTCTTAATAGTTTTTACACTACCTTGGTAGGCATCTGAAAGACACCACAAAAGTTGTTCTACCTGCTTTCTGGGCTGAGATGGGGAACCGCTGAATTTTGGACTCGGCCGGTGACAAAATGTTCCAAAGACACCCCATGCACAACTCCACCGGGGAAGGTGCCAGACAGGAGTTCTCTTAGTAGTTTTTACACTACCTTGGTAGGCATCTGAAAGACACCACAAAAGTTGTTCTACCTGCTTTCTGGGCTGAGATGGGGAACCGCTGAATTTTGGAGTCGGCTGGTGACAAAATGTTCCAAACACACCCCATGCACAACTCCACCGGGGAAGGTGCCAGACAGGAGTTCTCCTGGTAGTTTTTACACTACCTTGGTAGGCATCTGAAAGGCACCACAAAAGTTGTTCTACCTGCTTTCTGGGCTGAGATGGGGAACCGCTGAATTTTGGACTCGGCCGGTGACAAAATGTTCCAAACACACCCCATGCACAACTCCACCGGGGAAGGTGCCAGACAGGAGTTCTCCTGGTAGTTTTTACATTGCTCCGGTAGGCATCTGAAAGACACCACAAAAGTTGTTCTACCTGCTTTCTGGGCTGAGATGGGGAACCGCTGAATTTTGGACTCGGCTGGTGACAAAATGTTCCAAACACACCCCATGCACAACTCCACCGGGGAAGGTGCCAGACAGGAGTTCTCTTAGTAGTTTTTACACTACCTTGGTAGGCAGCTGAAAGGGACCACAAAAGTTGTTCTACCTGCTTTCTGGGCTGAGATGGGGAACCGCTGAATTTTGGACTCGGCTGGTGACAAAATGTTCCAAACACACCCCTTGCACAACTCCACCGGGGAAGGTGCCAGACAGGTGTTCTCTTATTAGTTTTTACACTACCTTGGTAGGCACCTGAAAGACACCACAAAAGTTGTTCTACCTGCTTTCTGGGCTGAGATGGGGAACCGCTGAATTTTGGAGTCGGCCGGTGACAAAATGTTCCAAACACACCCCATGCACAACTCCACCGGGGAAGGTGCCAGACAGGAGTTCTCCTGGTAGTTTTTACATTGCTCCGGTAGGCATCTGAAAGACACCACAAAAGTTGTTCTACCTGCTTTCTGGGCTGAGATGGGGAACCGCTGAATTTTGGAGTCGGCTGGTGACAAAATGTTCCAAACACACCCCATGCACAACTCCACCGGGGAAGTTGCCAGACAGGAGTTCTCTTAATAGTTTTTACACTACCTTGGTAGGCATCTGAAAGACACCACAAAAGTTGTTCTACCTGCTTTCTGGGCTGAGATGGGGAACCGCTGAATTTTGGACTCGGCCGGTGACAAAATGTTCCAAAGACACCCCCTGCACAACTCCACCGGGGAAGGTGCCAGACAGGAGTTCTCCTGGTAGTTTTTACATTGCTCCGGTAGGCATCTGAAAGACACCACAAAAGTTGTTCTACCTGCTTTCTGGGCTGAGATGGGGAACCGCTGAATTTTGGAGTCGGCCGGTGACAAAATGTTCCAAACACACCCCATGCACAACTCCACCGGGGAAGGTGCCAGACAGGAGTTCTCTTAATAGTTTTTACACTACCTTGGTAGGCATCTGAAAGACACCACAAAAGTTGTTCTACCTGCTTTCTGGGCTGAGATGGGGAACCGCTGAATTTTGGACTCGGCCGGTGACAAAATGTTCCAAACACACCCCCTGCACAACTCCACCGGGGAAGGTGCCAGACAGGAGTTCTCCTGGTAGTTTTTACATTGCTCCGGTAGGCATCTGAAAGACACCGCAAAAGTTGTTCTACCTGCTTTCTTGGCTGAGATGGGGAACCGCTGAATTTTGGACTCGGCCGGTGACAAAATGTTCCAAACACACCCCATGCACAACTCCACCGGGGAAGGTGCCAGACAGGAGTACTCCTGGTAGTTTTTACATTGCTCCGGTAGGCATCTGAAAGACACCACAAAAGTTGTTCTACCTGCTTTCTGGGCTGAGATGGGGAACCGCTGAATTTTGGACTCGGCCGGTGACAAAATGTTCCAAACACACCCCATGCACAACTCCACCGGGGAAGGTGCCAGACAGGAGTTCTCCTGGTAGTTTTTACACTACCTTGGTAGGCATCTGAAAGACACCACAAAAGTTGTTCTACCTGCTTTCTGGGCTGAGATGGGGAACCGCTGAATTTTGGAGTCGGCTGGTGAAAAATGTTCCAAAGACACCCCATGCACAACTCCACCGGGGAAGGTGCCAGACAGGAGTTCTCCTGGTAGTTTTTACATTGCTCCGGTAGGCATCTGAAAGACACCACAAAAGTTGTTCTACCTGCTTTCTGGGCTGAGATGGGGAACCGCTGAATTTTGGACTCGGCCGGTGACAAAATGTTCCAAACACACCCCATGCACAACTCCACCGGGGAAGGTGCCAGACAGGAGTTCTCCTGGTAGTTTTTACATTGCTCCGGTAGGCATCTGAAAGACTCCACAAAAGTTTTTCTACCTGCTTTCTGGGCTGAGATGGGGAACCGCTGAATTTTGGACTCGGCCGGTGACAAAATGTTCCAAAGACACCCCATGCACAACTCCACCGGGGAAGGTGCCAGACAGGAGTTCTCCTGGTAGTTTTTACATTGCTCCGGTAGGCATCTGAAAGACACCACAAAAGTTGTTCTACCTGCTTTCTGGGCTGAGATGGGGAACCGCTGAATTTTGGAGTCGGCTGGTGACAAAATGTTCCAAAGACACCCCATGCACAACTCCACCGGGGAAGGTGCCAGACAGGAGTTCTCTTAGTAGTTTTTACACTACCTTGGTAGGCAGTTGTAAGGCAGCACAAAAGTTGTTCTACCTGCTTTCTGGCCTGAGATGGGGAACCGCTGAATTTTGGAGTCGGCCGGTGACAAAATGTTCCAAACACACCCCATGCACAACTCCACCGGGGAAGGTGCCAGACAGGAGTTCTCTTTATAGTTTTTACACTACCTTGGTAGGCATCTGAAAGACACCACAAAAGTTGTTCTACCTGCTTTCTGGGCTGAGATGGGGAACCGCTGAATTTTGGAGTCGGCCGGTGACAAAATGTTCCAAACACACCCCTTGCACAACTCCACCGGGGAAGGTGCCAGACAGGAGTTCTCCTGGTAGTTTTTACACTACCTTGGTAGGCAGCTGAAAGGCAGCACAAAAGTTGTTCTACCTGCTTTCTGGGCTGAGATGGGGAACCGCTGAAGTTTGGACTCGGCCGGTGACAAAATGTTCCAAACACACCCCATGCACAACTCCACCGGGGAAGGTGCCAGACAGGAGTTCTCCTGGTAGTTTTTACATTGCTCCGGTAGGCATCTGAAAGACACCACAAAAGTTGTTCTACCTGCTTTCTGGGCTGAGATGGGGAACCGCTGAATTTTGGAGTCGGCCGGTGACAAAATGTTCCAAAGACACCCCATGCACAACTCCACCGGGGAAGGTGCCAGACAGGAGTTCTCCTGGTAGTTTTTACACTACCTTGGTACGCACCTGAATGGCACCACAAAAGTTGTTCTACCTGCTTTCTGGGCTGAGATGGGGAACTGCTGAATTTTGGAGTCGGCTGGTGACAAAATATTCCAAACACACCCCATGCACAACTCCACCGGGGAAGGTGCCAGACAGGAGTTCTCTTAGTAGTTTTTACACTACCTTGGTAGGCAGCTGAAAGGCACCACAAAAGTTGTTCTACCTGCTTTCTGGGCTGAGATGGGGAACCGCTGAATTTTGGACTCGGCTGGTGACAAAATGTTCCAAACACACCCCATGCACAACTCCACCGGGGAAGGTGCCAGACAGGTGTTCTCTTATTAGTTTTTACACTACCTTGGTAGGCACCTGAAAGACACCACAAAAGTTGTTCTACCTGCTTTCTGGGCTGAGATGGGGAACCGCTGAATTTTGGACTCGGCCGGTGACAAAATGTTCCAAACACACCCCATGCACAACTCCACCGGGGAAGGTGCCAGACAGGAGTTCTCTTAGTAGTTTTTACACTACCTTGGTAGGCAGCTGAAAGGCACCACAAAAGTTGTTCTACCTGCTTTCTGGGCTGAGATGGGGAACCGCTGAATTTTGGAGTCGGCTGGTGACAAAATGTTCCAAACACACCCCTTGCACAACTCCACCGGGGAAGGTGCCAGACAGGTGTTCTCTTATTAGTTTTTACACTACCTTGGTAGGCACCTGAAAGACACCACAAAAGTTGTTCTACCTGCTTTCTGGGCTGAGATGGGGAACCGCTGAATTTTGGACTCGGCCGGTGACAAAATGTTCCAAAGACACCCCATGCACAACTCCACCGGGGAAGGTGCCAGACAGGAGTTCTCCTGGTAGTTTTTACATTGCTCCGGTAGGCATCTGAAAGACACCACAAAAGTTGTTCTACCTGCTTTCTGGGCTGAGATGGGGAACCGCTGAATTTTGGACTCGGCCGGTGACAAAATGTTCCAAACACACCCCATGCACAACTCCACCGGGGAAGGTGCCAGACAGGAGTTCTCCTGGTAGTTTTTACACTACCTTGGTACGCACCTGAATGGCACCACAAAAGTTGTTCTACCTGCTTTCTGGGCTGAGATGGGGAACCGCTGAATTTTGGAGTCGGCTGGTGACAAAATGTTCCAAACACACCCCATGCACAACTCCACCGGGGAAGGTGCCAGACAGGAGTTCTCTTAGTAGTTTTTACACTACCTTGGTAGGCAGCTGAAAGACACCACAAAAGTTGTTCTACCTGCTTTCTGGGCTGAGATGGGGAACCGCTGAATTTTGGAGTCGGCTGGTGACAAAATGTTCCAAACACACCCCATGCACAACTCCACCGGGGAAGGTGCCAGACAGGAGTTCTCTTGGTAGTTTTTACACTACCTTGGTAGGCATCTGAAAGGCACCACAAAAGTTGTTCTACCTGCTTTCTGGGCTGAGATGGGGAACCGCTGAATTTTGGACTCGGCTGGTGACAAAATGTTCCAAACACACCCCATGCACAACTCCACCGGGGAAGGTGCCAGACAGGAGTTCTCCTGGTAGTTTTTACATTGCTCCGGTAGGCATCTGAAAGACACCACAAAAGTTGTTCTACCTGCTTTCTGGGCTGAGATGGGGAACCGCTGAATTTTGGAGTCGGCCAGTGACAAAATGTTCCAAACACACCCCATGCACAACTCCACCGGGGAAGGTGCCAGACAGGAGTTCTCCTGGTAGTTTTTACATTGCTCCGGTAGGCATCTGAAAGACACCACAAAAGTTGTTCTACCTGCTTTCTGGGCTGAGATGGGGAACCGCTGAATTTTGGACTCGGCTGGTGACAAAATGTTCCAAAGACACCCCATGCACAACTCCACCGGGGAAGGTGCCAGACAGGAGTTCTCTTAATAGTTTTTACACTACCTTGGTAGGCATCTGAAAGACACCACAAAAGTTGTTCTACCTGCTTTCTGGGCTGAGATGGGGAACCGCTGAATTTTGGACTCGGCTGGTGACAAAATGTTCCAAACACACCCCATGCACAACTCCACCGGGGAAGGTGCCAGACAGGAGTTCTCTTAGTAGTTTTTACACTACCTTGGTAGGCATCTGAAAGACACCACAAAAGTTGTTCTACCTGCTTTCTGGGCTGAGATGGGGAACCGCTGAATTTTGGAGTCGGCTGGTGACAAAATGTTCCAAACACACCCCATGCACAACTCCACCGGGGAAGGTGCCAGACAGGAGTTCTCTTAGTAGTTTTTACACTACCTTGGTAGGCAGCTGAAAGGCACCACAAAAGTTGTTCTACCTGCTTTCTGGGCTGAGATGGGGAACCGCTGAATTTTGGAGTCGGCCGGTGACAAAATGTTCCAAACACACCCCATGCACAACTCCACCGGGGAAGGTGCCAGACAGGAGTTCTCTTTATAGTTTTTACACTACCTTGGTAGGCATCTGAAAGACACCACAAAAGTTGTTCTACCTGCTTTCTGGGCTGAGATGGGGAACCGCTGAATTTTGGAGTCGGCCGGTGACAAAATGTTCCAAACACACCCCTTGCACAACTCCACCGGGGAAGGTGCCAGACAGGAGTTCTCCTGGTAGTTTTTACACTACCTTGGTAGGCAGCTGAAAGGCAGCACAAAAGTTGTTCTACCTGCTTTCTGGGCTGAGATGGGGAACCGCTGAATTTTGGAGTCGGCTGGTGACAAAATGTTCCAAAGACACCCCATGCACAACTCCACCGGGGAAGGTGCCAGACAGGAGTTCTCCTGGTAGTTTTTACATTGCTCCGGTAGGCATCTGAAAGACACCACAAAAGTTGTTCTACCTGCTTTCTGGGCTGAGATGGGGAACCGCTGAATTTTGGAGTCGGCCGGTGACAAAATGTTCCAAAGACACCCCATGCACAACTCCACCGGGGAAGGTGCCAGACAGGAGTTCTCTTAGTAGTTTTTACACTACCTTGGTAGGCAGCTGAAAGGCACCACAAAAGTTGTTCTACCTGCTTTCTGGGCTGAGATGGGGAACCGCTGAATTTTGGACTCGGCTGGTGACAAAATGTTCCAAACACACCCCATGCACAACTCCACCGGGGAAGGTGCCAGACAGGAGTTCTCCTGGTAGTTTTTACACTACCTTGGTACGCACCTGAATGGCACCACAAAAGTTGTTCTACCTGCTTTCTGGGCTGAGATGGGGAACCGCTGAATTTTGGAGTCGGCTGGTGACAAAATGTTCCAAACACACCCCATGCACAACTCCACCGGGGAAGGTGCCAGACAGGAGTTCTCTTAGTAGTTTTTACACTACCTTGGTAGGCAGCTGAAAGACACCACAAAAGTTGTTCTACCTGCTTTCTGGGCTGAGATGGGGAACCGCTGAATTTTGGAGTCGGCTGGTGACAAAATGTTCCAAACACACCCCATGCACAACTCCACCGGGGAAGGTGCCAGACAGGAGTTCTCCTGGTAGTTTTTACATTGCTCCGGTAGGCATCTGAAAGACACCACAAAAGTTGTTCTACCTGCTTTCTGGGCTGAGATGGGGAACCGCTGAATTTTGGACTCGGCCGGTGACAAAATGTTCCAAAGACAGCCCATGCACAACTCCACCGGGGAAGGTGCCAGACAGGAGTTCTCTTAATAGTTTTTACACTACCTTGGTAGGCATCTGAAAGACACCACAAAAGTTGTTCTACCTGCTTTCTGGGCTGAGATGGGGAACCGCTGAATTTTGGAGTCGGCTGGTGACAAAATGTTCCAAACACACCCCATGCACAACTCCACCGGGGAAGGTGCCAGACAGGAGTTCTCTTAGTAGTTTTTACACTACCTTGGTAGGCAGCTGAAAGGCACCACAAAAGTTGTTCTACCTGCTTTCTGGGCTGAGATGGGGAACCGCTGAATTTTGGACTCGGCCGGTGACAAAATGTTCCAAACACACCCCATGCACAACTCCACCGGGGAAGGTGCCAGACAGGAGTTCTCTTTATAGTTTTTACACTACCTTGGTAGGCATCTGAAAGACACCACAAAAGTTGTTCTACCTGCTTTCTGGGCTGAGATGGGGAACCGCTGAATTTTGGAGTCGGCCGGTGACAAAATGTTCCAAACACACCCCTTGCACAACTCCACCGGGGAAGGTGCCAGACAGGAGTTCTCCTGGTAGTTTTTACACTACCTTGGTAGGCAGCTGAAAGGCAGCACAAAAGTTGTTCTACCTGCTTTCTGGGCTGAGATGGGGAACCGCTGAATTTTGGAGTCGGCTGGTGACAAAATGTTCCAAAGACACCCCATGCACAACTCCACCGGGGAAGGTGCCAGACAGGAGTTCTCCTGGTAGTTTTTACATTGCTCCGGTAGGCATCTGAAAGACACCACAAAAGTTGTTCTACCTGCTTTCTGGGCTGAGATGGGGAACCGCTGAATTTTGGAGTCGGCCGGTGACAAAATGTTCCAAAGACACCCCATGCACAACTCCACCGGGGAAGGTGCCAGACAGGAGTTCTCTTAGTAGTTTTTACACTACCTTGGTAGGCAGCTGAAAGGCACCACAAAAGTTGTTCTACCTGCTTTCTGGGCTGAGATGGGGAACCGCTGAATTTTGGACTCGGCTGGTGACAAAATGTTCCAAACACACCCCATGCACAACTCCACCGGGGAAGGTGCCAGACAGGAGTTCTCCTGGTAGTTTTTACACTACCTTGGTACGCACCTGAATGGCACCACAAAAGTTGTTCTACCTGCTTTCTGGGCTGAGATGGGGAACCGCTGAATTTTGGAGTCGGCTGGTGACAAAATGTTCCAAACACACCCCATGCACAACTCCACCGGGGAAGGTGCCAGACAGGAGTTCTCCTGGTAGTTTTTACACTACCTTGGTAGGCAGCTGAAAGACACCACAAAAGTTGTTCTACCTGCTTTCTGGGCTGAGATGGGGAACCGCTGAATTTTGGAGTCGGCTGGTGACAAAATGTTCCAAACACACCCCATGCACAACTCCACCGGGGAAGGTGCCAGACAGGAGTTCTCCTGGTAGTTTTTACATTGCTCCGGTAGGCATCTGAAAGACACCACAAAAGTTGTTCTACCTGCTTTCTGGGCTGAGATGGGGAACTGCTGAATTTTGGAGTCGGCCAGTGACAAAATGTTCCAAACACACCCCATGCACAACTCCACCGGGGAAGGTGCCAGACAGGAGTTCTCCTGGTAGTTTTTACATTGCTCCGGTAGGCATCTGAAAGACACCACAAAAGTTGTTCTACCTGCTTTCTGGGCTGAGATGGGGAACCGCTGAATTTTGGACTCGGCCGGTGACAAAATGTTCCAAAGACACCCCATGCACAACTCCACCGGGGAAGGTGCCAGACAGGAGTTCTCTTAATAGTTTTTACACTACCTTGGTAGGCATCTGAAAGACACCACAAAAGTTGTTCTACCTGCTTTCTGGGCTGAGATGGGGAACCGCTGAATTTTGGACTCGGCCGGTGACAAAATGTTCCAAACACACCCCATGCACAACTCCACCGGGGAAGGTGCCAGACAGGAGTTCTCTTAGTAGTTTTTACACTACCTTGGTAGGCATCTGAAAGACACCACAAAAGTTGTTCTACCTGCTTTCTGGGCTGAGATGGGGAACCGCTGAATTTTGGAGTCGGCTGGTGACAAAATGTTCCAAACACACCCCATGCACAACTCCACCGGGGAAGGTGCCAGACAGGAGTTCTCTTAGTAGTTTTTACACTACCTTGGTAGGCAGCTGAAAGGCACCACAAAAGTTGTTCTACCTGCTTTCTGGGCTGAGATGGGGAACCGCTGAATTTTGGAGTCGGCCGGTGACAAAATGTTCCAAACACACCCCATGCACAACTCCACCGGGGAAGGTGCCAGACAGGAGTTCTCTTTATAGTTTTTACACTACCTTGGTAGGCATCTGAAAGACACCACAAAAGTTGTTCTACCTGCTTTCTGGGCTGAGATGGGGAACCGCTGAATTTTGGAGTCGGCTGGTGACAAAATGTTCCAAAGACACCCCATGCACAACTCCACCGGGGAAGGTGCCAGACAGGAGTTCTCCTGGTAGTTTTTACATTGCTCCGGTAGGCATCTGAAAGACACCACAAAAGTTGTTCTACCTGCTTTCTGGGCTGAGATGGGGAACCGCTGAATTTTGGACTCGGCCGGTGACAAAATGTTCCAAAGACACCCCATGCACAACTCCACCGGGGAAGGTGCCAGACAGGAGTTCTCTTAATAGTTTTTACACTACCTTGGTACGCACCTGAATGGCACCACAAAAGTTGTTCTACCTGCTTTCTGGGCTGAGATGGGGAACTACTGAATTTTGGAGTCGGCTGGTGACAAAATATTCCAAACACACCCCATGCACAACTCCACCGGGGAAGGTGCCAGACAGGAGTTCTCTTAGTAGTTTTTACACTACCTTGGTAGGCAGCTGAAAGACACAACAAAAGTTGTTCTACCTGCTTTCTGGGCTGAGATGGGGAACCGCTGAATTTTGGACTCGGCTGGTGACAAAATGTTCCAAACACACCCCTTGCACAACTCCACCGGGGAAGGTGCCAGACAGGTGTTCTCTTATTAGTTTTTACACTACCTTGGTAGGCAGCTGAAAGACACCACAAAAGTTGTTCTACCTGCTTTCTGGGCTGAGATGGGGAACCGCTGAATTTTGGAGTCGGCCGGTGACAAAATGTTCCAAACACACCCCATGCACAACTCCACCGGGGAAGGTGCCAGACAGGAGTTCTCTTAGTAGTTTTTACACTACCTTGGTAGGCAGCTGAAAGGCAGCACAAAAGTTGTTCTACCTGCTTTCTGGGCTGAGATGGGGAACCGCTGAATTTTGGACTCGGCTGGTGACAAAATGTTCCAAACACACCCCTTGCACAACTCCACCGGGGAAGGTGCCAGACAGGTGTTCTCTTATTAGTTTTTACACTACCTTGGTAGGCACCTGAAAGACACCACAAAAGTTGTTCTACCTGCTTTCTGGGCTGAGATGGGGAACCGCTGAATTTTGGACTCGGCCGGTGACAAAATGTTCCAAACACACCCCATGCACAACTCCACCGGGGAAGGTGCCAGACAGGAGTTCTCTTAGTAGTTTTTACACTACCTTGGTAGGCAGCTGAAAGGCACCACAAAAGTTGTTCTACCTGCTTTCTGGGCTGAGATGGGGAACCGCTGAATTTTGGACTCGGCTGGTGACAAAATGTTCCAAACACACCCCATGCACAACTCCACCGGGGAAGGTGCCAGACAGGAGTTCTCCTGGTAGTTTTTACATTGCTCCGGTAGGCATCTGAAAGACACCACAAAAGTTGTTCTACCTGCTTTCTGGGCTGAGATGGGGAACCGCTGAATTTTGGAGTCGGCCAGTGACAAAATGTTCCAAACACACCCCATGCACAACTCCACCGGGGAAGGTGCCAGACAGGAGTTCTCCTGGTAGTTTTTACATTGCTCCGGTAGGCATCTGAAAGACACCACAAAAGTTGTTCTACCTGCTTTCTGGGCTGAGATGGGGAACCGCTGAATTTTGGACTCGGCCGGTGACAAAATGTTCCAAAGACACCCCATGCACAACTCCACCGGGGAAGGTGCCAGACAGGAGTTCTCTTAATAGTTTTTACACTACCTTGGTAGGCATCTGAAAGACACCACAAAAGTTGTTCTACCTGCTTTCTGGGCTGAGATGGGGAACCGCTGAATTTTGGACTCGGCCGGTGACAAAATGTTCCAAACACACCCCATGCACAACTCCACCGGGGAAGGTGCCAGACAGGAGTTCTCCTAGTAGTTTTTACACTACCTTGGTAGGCATCTGAAAGACACCACAAAAGTTGTTCTACCTGCTTTCTGGGCTGAGATGGGGAACCGCTGAATTTTGGAGTCGGCTGGTGACAAAATGTTCCAAACACACCCCATGCACAACTCCACCGGGGAAGGTGCCAGACAGGAGTTCTCTTAGTAGTTTTTACACTACCTTGGTAGGCAGCTGAAAGGCACCACAAAAGTTGTTCTACCTGCTTTCTGGGCTGAGATGGGGAACCGCTGAATTTTGGAGTCGGCCGGTGACAAAATGTTCCAAACACACCCCATGCACAACTCCACCGGGGAAGGTGCCAGACAGGAGTTCTCTTTATAGTTTTTACACTACCTTGGTAGGCATCTGAAAGACACCACAAAAGTTGTTCTACCTGCTTTCTGGGCTGAGATGGGGAACCGCTGAATTTTGGACTCGGCTGGTGACAAAATGTTCCAAAGACACCCCATGCACAACTCCACCGGGGAAGGTGCCAGACAGGAGTTCTCCTGGTAGTTTTTACATTGCTCCGGTAGGCATCTGAAAGACACCACAAAAGTTGTTCTACCTGCTTTCTGGGCTGAGATGGGGAACCGCTGAATTTTGGAGTCGGCCGGTGACAAAATGTTCCAAAGACACCCCATGCACAACTCCACCGGGGAAGGTGCCAGACAGGAGTTCTCCTGGTAGTTTTTACACTACCTTGGTACGCACCTGAATGGCACCACAAAAGTTGTTCTACCTGCTTTCTGGGCTGAGATGGGGATCTACTGAATTTTGGAGTCGGCTGGTGACAAAATATTCCAAACACACCCCATGCACAACTCCACCGGGGAAGGTGCCAGACAGGAGTTCTCTTAGTAGTTTTTACACTACCTTGGTAGGCAGCTGAAAGACACAACAAAAGTTGTTCTACCTGCTTTCTGGGCTGAGATGGGGAACCGCTGAATTTTGGACTCGGCTGGTGACAAAATGTTCCAAACACACCCCTTGCACAACTCCACCGGGGAAGGTGCCAGACAGGTGTTCTCTTATTAGTTTATACACTACCTTGGTAGGCACCTGAAAGACACCACAAAAGTTGTTCTACCTGCTTTCTGGGCTGAGATGGGGAACCGCTGAATTTTGGACTCGGCCGGTGACAAAATGTTCCAAACACACCCCATGCACAACTCCACCGGGGAAGGTGCCAGACAGGAGTTCTCTTAGTAGTTTTTACACTACCTTGGTAGGCAGCTGAAAGGCACCACAAAAGTTGTTCTACCTGCTTTCTGGGCTGAGATGGGGAACCGCTGAATTTTGGACTCGGCTGGTGACAAAATGTTCCAAACACACCCCTTGCACAACTCCACCGGGGAAGGTGCCAGACAGGTGTTCTCTTATTAGTTTTTACACTACCTTGGTAGGCACCTGAAAGACACCACAAAAGTTGTTCTACCTGCTTTCTGGGCTGAGATGGGGAACCGCTGAATTTTGGACTCAGCCGGTGACAAAATGTTCCAAAGACACCCCATGCACAACTCCACCGGGGAAGGTGCCAGACAGGAGTTCTCCTGGTAGTTTTTACATTGCTCCGGTAGGCATCTGAAAGACACCACAAAAGTTGTTCTACCTGCTTTCTGGGCTGAGATGGGGAACCGCTGAATTTTGGACTCGGCTGGTGACAAAATGTTCCAAACACACCCCTTGCACAACTCCACCGGGGAAGGTGCCAGACAGGTGTTCTCTTATTAGTTTTTACACTACCTTGGTAGGCACCTGAAAGACACCACAAAAGTTGTTCTACCTGCTTTCTGGGCTGAGATGGGGAACCGCTGAATTTTGGACTCGGCCGGTGACAAAATGTTCCAAACACACCCCATGCACAACTCCACCGGGGAAGGTGCCAGACAGGAGTTCTCTTAGTAGTTTTTACACTACCTTGGTAGGCAGCTGAAAGGCACCACAAAAGTTGTTCTACCTGCTTTCTGGGCTGAGATGGGGAACCGCTGAATTTTGGACTCGGCTGGTGACAAAATGTTCCAAACACACCCCTTGCACAACTCCACCGGGGAAGGTGCCAGACAGGTGTTCTCTTATTAGTTTTTACACTACCTTGGTAGGCACCTGAAAGACACCACAAAAGTTGTTCTACCTGCTTTCTGGGCTGAGATGGGGAACCGCTGAATTTTGGACTCAGCCGGTGACAAAATGTTCCAAAGACACCCCATGCACAACTCCACCGGGGAAGGTGCCAGACAGGAGTTCTCCTGGTAGTTTTTACATTGCTCCGGTAGGCATCTGAAAGACACCACAAAAGTTGTTCTACCTGCTTTCTGGGCTGAGATGGGGAACCGCTGAATTTTGGACTCGGCCGGTGACAAAATGTTCCAAACACACCCCATGCACAACTCCACCGGGGAAGGTGCCAGACAGGAGTTCTCCTGGTAGTTTTTACACTACCTTGGTACGCACCTGAATGGCACCACAAAAGTTGTTCTACCTGCTTTCTGGGCTGAGATGGGGAACCGCTGAATTTTGGAGTCGGCTGGTGACAAAATGTTCCAAACACACCCCATGCACAACTCCACCGGGGAAGGTGCCAGACAGGAGTTCTCTTAGTAGTTTTTACACTACCTTGGTAGGCATCTGAAAGACACCACAAAAGTTGTTCTACCTGCTTTCTGGGCTGAGATGGGGAACCGCTGAATTTTGGAGTCGGCTGGTGACAAAATGTTCCAAACACACCCCATGCACAACTCCACCGGGGAAGGTGCCAGACAGGAGTTCTCCTGGTAGTTTTTACATTGCTCCGGTAGGCATCTGAAAGACACCACAAAAGTTGTTCTACCTGCTTTCTGGGCTGAGATGGGGAACCGCTGAATTTTGGACTCGGCCGGTGACAAAATGTTCCAAAGACACCCCATGCACAACTCCACCGGGGAAGGTGCCAGACAGGAGTTCTCTTAGTAGTTTTTACACTACCTTGGTAGGCATCTGAAAGACACCACAAAAGTTGTTCTACCTGCTTTCTGGGCTGAGATGGGGAACCGCTGAATTTTGGAGTCGGCTGGTGACAAAATGTTCCAAACACACCCCATGCACAACTCCACCGGGGAAGGTGCCAGACAGGAGTTCTCCTGGTAGTTTTTACATTGCTCCAGTAGGCATCTGAAAGACACCACAAAAGTTGTTCTACCTGCTTTCTGGGCTGAGATGGGGAACCGCTGAATTTTGGAGTCGGCCGGTGACAAAATGTTCCAAACACACCCCATGCACAACTCCACCGGGGAAGGTGCCAGACAGGAGTTCTCTTAGTAGTTTTTACACTACCTTGGTAGGCACCTGAAAGACACCACAAAAGTTGTTCTACCTGCTTTCTGGGCTGAGATGGGGAACCGCTGAATTTTGGACTCGGCTGGTGACAAAATGTTCCAAACACACCCCTTGCACAACTCCACCGGGGAAGGTGCCAGACAGGTGTTCTCTTATTAGTTTTTACACTACCTTGGTAGGCACCTGAAAGACACCACAAAAGTTGTTCTACCTGCTTTCTGGGCTGAGATGGGGAACCGCTGAATTTTGGACTCGGCCGGTGACAAAATGTTCCAAACACACCCCATGCACAACTCCACCGGGGAAGGTGCCAGACAGGAGTTCTCTTTATAGTTTTTACACTACCTTGGTAGGCATCTGAAAGACATTACAAAAGTTGTTCTACCTGCTTTCTGGGCTGAGATGGGGAACCGCTGAATTTTGGAGTCGGCTGGTGACAAAATGTTCCAAACACACCCCATGCACAACTCCACCGGGGAAGGTGCCAGACAGGAGTTCTCCTGGTAGTTTTTACACTACCTTGGTAGGCATCTGAAAGACAGCACAAAAGTTGTTCTACCTGCTTTCTGGGCTGAGATGGGGAACCGCTGAATTTTGGAGTCGGCCGGTGACAAAATGTTCCAAACACACCCCATGCACAACTCCACCGGGGAAGGTGCCAGACAGGAGTTCTCTTAGTAGTTTTTACACTACCTTGGTAGGCATCTGAAAGACACCACAAAAGTTGTTCTACCTGCTTTCTGGGCTGAGATGGGGAACCGCTGAATTTTGGAGTCGGCTGGTGACAAAATGTTCCAAACACACCCCATGCACAACTCCACCGGGGAAGGTGCCAGACAGGAGTTCTCCTGGTAGTTTTTACATTGCTCCGGTAGGCATCTGAAAGACACCACAAAAGTTGTTCTACCTGCTTTCTGGGCTGAGATGGGGAACCGCTGAATTTTGGACTCGGCCGGTGACAAAATGTTCCAAACACACCCCATGCACAACTCCACCGGGGAAGGTGCCAGACAGGAGTTCTCCTGGTAGTTTTTACATTGCTCCGGTAGGCATCTGAAAGACACCACAAAAGTTGTTCTACCTGCTTTCTGGGCTGAGATGGGGAACCGCTGAATTTTGGACTCGGCCGGTGACAAAATGTTCCAAACACACCCCATGCACAACTCCACCGGGGAAGGTGCCAGACAGGAGTTCTCTTAGTAGTTTTTACACTACCTTGGTAGGCAGCTGAAAGGCACCACAAAAGTTGTTCTACCTGCTTTCTGGGCTGAGATGGGGAACCGCTGAATTTTGGACTCGGCTGGTGACAAAATGTTCCAAACACACCCCTTGCACAACTCCACCGGGGAAGGTGCCAGACAGGTGTTCTCTTATTAGTTTTTACACTACCTTGGTAGGCAGCTGAAAGACACCACAAAAGTTGTTCTACCTGCTTTCTGGGCTGAGATGGGGAACCGCTGAATTTTGGACTCGGCCGGTGACAAAATGTTCCAAACACACCCCATGCACAACTCCACCGGGGAAGGTGCCAGACAGGAGTTCTCCTGGTAGTTTTTACATTGCTCCAGTAGGCATCTGAAAGACACCACAAAAGTTGTTCTACCTGCTTTCTGGGCTGAGATGGGGAACCGCTGAATTTTGGAGTCGGCTGGTGACAAAATGTTCCAAACACACCCCATGCACAACTCCACCGGGGAAGGTGCCAGACAGGAGTTCTCCTGGTAGTTTTTACACTACCTTGGTAGGCATCTGAAAGACACCACAAAAGTTGTTCTACCTGCTTTCTGGGCTGAGATGGGGAACCGCTGAATTTTGGAGTCGGCCGGTGACAAAATGTTCCAAACACACCCCATGCACAACTCCACCGGGGAAGGTGCCAGACAGGAGTTCTCTTAGTAGTTTTTACACTACCTTGGTAGGCATCTGAAAGACACCACAAAAGTTGTTCTACCTGCTTTCTGGGCTGAGATGGGGAACCGCTGAATTTTGGAGTCGGCTGGTGACAAAATGTTCCAAACACACCCCATGCACAACTCCACCGGGGAAGGTGCCAGACAGGAGTTCTCCTGGTAGTTTTTACATTGCTCCGGTAGGCATCTGAAAGACACCACAAAAGTTGTTCTACCTGCTTTCTGGGCTGAGATGGGGAACCGCTGAATTTTGGACTCGGCCGGTGACAAAATGTTCCAAACACACCCCATGCACAACTCCACCGGGGAAGGTGCCAGACAGGAGTTCTCCTGGTAGTTTTTACATTGCTCCGGTAGGCATCTGAAAGACACCACAAAAGTTGTTCTACCTGCTTTCTGGGCTGAGATGGGGAACCGCTGAATTTTGGACTCGGCCGGTGACAAAATGTTCCAAACACACCCCATGCACAACTCCACCGGGGAAGGTGCCAGACAGGAGTTCTCTTAGTAGTTTTTACACTACCTTGGTAGGCATCTGAAAGACACCACAAAAGTTGTTCTACCTGCTTTCTGGGCTGAGATGGGGAACCGCTGAATTTTGGACTCGGCTGGTGACAAAATGTTCCAAACACACCCCTTGCACAACTCCACCGGGGAAGGTGCCAGACAGGTGTTCTCTTAGTAGTTTTTACACTACCTTGGTAGGCATCTGAAAGACACCACAAAAGTTGTTCTACCTGCTTTCTGGGCTGAGATGGGGAACCGCTGAATTTTGGACTCGGCCGGTGACAAAATGTTCCAAACACACCCCATGCACAACTCCACCGGGGAAGGTGCCAGACAGGAGTTCTCCTGGTAGTTTTTACATTGCTCCGGTAGGCATCTGAAAGACACCACAAAAGTTGTTCTACCTGCTTTCTGGGCTGAGATGGGGAACCGCTGAATTTTGGAGTCGGCCGGTGACAAAATGTTCCAAACACACCCCATGCACAACTCCACCGGGGAAGGTGCCAGACAGGAGTTCTCTTAGTAGTTTTTACACTACCTTGGTAGGCAGCTGAAAGGCACCACAAAAGTTGTTCTACCTGCTTTCTGGGCTGAGATGGGGAACCGCTGAATTTTGGACTCGGCTGGTGACAAAATGTTCCAAACACACCCCTTGCACAACTCCACCGGGGAAGGTGCCAGACAGGTGTTCTCTTATTAGTTTTTACACTACCTTGGTAGGCAGCTGAAAGACACCACAAAAGTTGTTCTACCTGCTTTCTGGGCTGAGATGGGGAACCGCTGAATTTTGGACTCGGCTGGTGACAAAATGTTCCAAACACACCCCCTGCACAACTCCACCGGGGAAGGTGCCAGACAGGAGTTCTCCTGGTAGTTTTTACATTGCTCCGGTAGGCATCTGAAAGACACCACAAAAGTTGTTCTACCTGCTTTCTGGGCTGAGATGGGGAACCGCTGAATTTTGGAGTCGGCCGGTGACAAAATGTTCCAAACACACCCCATGCACAACTCCACTGGGGAAGGTGCCAGACAGGAGTTCTCTTAGTAGTTTTTACACTACCTTGGTAGGCAGCTGAAAGGCACCACAAAAGTTGTTCTACCTGCTTTCTGGGCTGAGATGGGGAACCGCTGAATTTTGGACTCGGCTGGTGACAAAATGTTCCAAACACACCCCTTGCACAACTCCACCGGGGAAGGTGCCAGACAGGTGTTCTCTTATTAGTTTTTACACTACCTTGGTAGGCAGCTGAAAGACACCACAAAAGTTGTTCTACCTGCTTTCTGGGCTGAGATGGGGAACCGCTGAATTTTGGACTCGGCCGGTGACAAAATGTTCCAAACACACCCCCTGAACAACTCCACCGGGGAAGGTGCCAGACAGGAGTTCTCCTGGTAGTTTTTACATTGCTCCGGTAGGCATCTGAAAGACACCACAAAAGTTGTTCTACCTGCTTTCTGGGCTGAGATGGGGAACCGCTGAATTTTGGAGTCGGCCGGTGACAAAATGTTCCAAACACACCCCATGCACAACTCCACCGGGGAAGGTGCCAGACAGGAGTTCTCTTAATAGTTTTTACACTACCTTGGTAGGCATCTGAAAGACACCACAAAAGTTGTTCTACCTGCTTTCTGGGCTGAGATGGGGAACCGCTGAATTTTGGACTCGGCCGGTGACAAAATGTTCCAAAGACACCCCATGCACAACTCCACCGGGGAAGGTGCCAGACAGGAGTTCTCTAAGTAGTTTTTACACTACCTTGGTAGGCATCTGAAAGACACCACAAAAGTTGTTCTACCTGCTTTCTGGGCTGAGATGGGGAACCGCTGAATTTTGGAGTCGGCTGGTGACAAAATGTTCCAAACACACCCCATGCACAACTCCACCGGGGAAGGTGCCAGACAGGAGTTCTCCTGGTAGTTTTTACATTGCTCCAGTAGGCATCTGAAAGACACCACAAAAGTTGTTCTACCTGCTTTCTGGGCTGAGATGGGGAACCGCTGAATTTTGGAGTCGGCCGGTGACAAAATGTTCCAAACACACCCCATGCACAACTCCACCGGGGAAGGTGCCAGACAGGAGTTCTCTTATTAGTTTTTACACTACCTTGGTAGGCACCTGAAAGACACCACAAAAGTTGTTCTACCTGCTTTCTGGGCTGAGATGGGGAACCGCTGAATTTTGGACTCGGCCGGTGACAAAATGTTCCAAACACACCCCATGCACAACTCCACCGGGGAAGGTGCCAGACAGGAGTTCTCTGAGTAGTTTTTACACTACCTTGGTAGGCATCTGAAAGACATTACAAAAGTTGTTCTACCTGCTTTCTGGGCTGAGATGGGGAACCGCTGAATTTTGGAGTCGGCTGGTGACAAAATGTTCCAAACACACCCCATGCACAACTCCACCGGGGAAGGTGCCAGACAGGAGTTCTCCTGGTAGTTTTTACATTGCTCCGGTAGGCATCTGAAAGACACCACAAAAGTTGTTCTACCTGCTTTCTGGGCTGAGATGGGGAACCGCTGAATTTTGGAGTCGGCCGGTGACAAAATGTTCCAAACACACCCCATGCACAACTCCACCGGGGAAGGTGCCAGACAGGAGTTCTCTTAGTAATTTTTACACTACCTTGGTAGGCATCTGAAAGACACCACAAAAGTTGTTCTACCTGCTTTCTGGGCTGAGATGGGGAACCGCTGAATTTTGGAGTCGGCTGGTGACAAAATGTTCCAAACACACCCCATGCACAACTCCACCGGGGAAGGTGCCAGACAGGAGTTCTCCTGGTAGTTTTTACATTGCTCCGGTAGGCATCTGAAAGACACCACAAAAGTTGTTCTACCTGCTTTCTGGGCTGAGATGGGGAACCGCTGAATTTTGGACTCGGCCGGTGACAAAATGTTCCAAAGACACCCCATGCACAACTCCACCGGGGAAGGTGCCAGACAGGAGTTCTCCTGGTAGTTTTTACATTGCTCCGGTAGGCATCTGAAAGACACCACAAAAGTTGTTCTACCTGCTTTCTGGGCTGAGATGGGGAACCGCTGAATTTTGGACTCGGCCGGTGACAAAATGTTCCAAACACACCCCATGCACAACTCCACCGGGGAAGGTGCCAGACAGGAGTTCTCTTAGTAGTTTTTACACTACCTTGGTAGGCAGCTGAAAGGCACCACAAAAGTTGTTCTACCTGCTTTCTGGGCTGAGATGGGGAACCGCTGAATTTTGGACTCGGCTGGTGACAAAATGTTCCAAACACACCCCTTGCACAACTCCACCGGGGAAGGTGCCAGACAGGTGTTCTCTTAGTAGTTTTTACACTACCTTGGTAGGCATCTGAAAGACACCACAAAAGTTGTTCTACCTGCTTTCTGGGCTGAGATGGGGAACCGCTGAATTTTGGACTCGGCCGGTGACAAAATGTTCCAAACACACCCCATGCACAACTCCACCGGGGAAGGTGCCAGACAGGAGTTCTCTTAGTAGTTTTTACACTACCTTGGTAGGCAGCTGAAAGGCACCACAAAAGTTGTTCTACCTGCTTTCTGGGCTGAGATGGGGAACCGCTGAATTTTGGAGTCGGCTGGTGACAAAATGTTCCAAACACACCCCATGCACAACTCCACCGGGGAAGGTGCCAGACAGGAGTTCTCTTAGTAGTTTTTACACTACCTTGGTAGGCAGCTGAAAGGCACCACAAAAGTTGTTCTACCTGCTTTCTGGGCTGAGATGGGGAACCGCTGAATTTTGGACTCGGCCTGTGACAAAATGTTCCAAACACACCCCATGCACAACTCCACCGGGGAAGGTGCCAGACAGGAGTTCTCCTGGTAGTTTTTACACTACCTTGGTAGGCACCTGAATGGCACCACAAAAGTTGTTCTACCTGCTTTCTGGGTTGAGATGGGGAACCGCTGAATTTTGGAGTCGGCCGGTGACAAAATGTTCCAAAGACACCCCATGCACAACTCCACCGGGGAAGGTGCCAGACAGGAGTTCTCCTGGTAGTTTTTACATTGCTCCGGTAGGCATCTGAAAGACACCACAAAAGTTGTTCTACCTGCTTTCTGGGCTGAGATGGGGAACCGCTGAATTTTGGACTCGGCCGGTGACAAAATGTTCCAAACACACCCCATGCACAACTCCACTGGGGAAGGTGCCAGACAGGAGTTCTCCTGGTAGTTTTTACATTGCTCCGGTAGGCATCTGAAAGACACCACAAAAGTTGTTCTACCTGCTTTCTGGGCTGAGATGGGGAACCGCTGAATTTTGGAGTCGGCTGGTGACAAAATGTTCCAAACACATCCCATGCACAACTCCACCGGGGAAGGTGCCAGACAGGAGTTCTCTTAATAGTTTTTACACTACCTTGGTAGGCAGCTGAAAGGCACCACAAAAGTTGTTCTACCTGCTTTCTGGGCTGAGATGGGGAACCGCTGAATTTTGGAGTCGGCTGGTGACAAAATGTTCCAAACACACCCCTTGCACAACTCCACCGGGGAAGGTGCCAGACAGGTGTTCTCTTATTAGTTTTTACACTACCTTGGTAGGCACCTGAAAGACACCACAAAAGTTGTTCTACCTGCTTTCTGGGCTGAGATGGGGAACCGCTGAATTTTGGAGTCGGCCGGTGACAAAATGTTCCAAACACACCCCATGCACAACTCCACCGGGGAAGGTGCCAGACAGGAGTTCTCCTGGTAGTTTTTACATTGCTCCGGTAGGCATCTGAAAGACACCACAAAAGTTGTTCTACCTGCTTTCTGGGCTGAGATGGGGAACCGCTGAATTTTGGAGTCGGCTGGTGACAAAATGTTCCAAAGACACCCCATGCACAACTCCACCGGGGAAGGTGCCAGACAGGAGTTCTCTTAATAGTTTTTACACTACCTTGGTAGGCATCTGAAAGACACCACAAAAGTTGTTCTACCTGCTTTCTGGGCTGAGATGGGGAACCGCTGAATTTTGGAGTCGGCTGGTGACAAAATGTTCCAAACACACCCCATGCACAACTCCACCGGGGAAGGTGCCAGACAGGAGTTCTCCTGGTAGTTTTTACACTACCTTGGTAGGCAGCTGAAAGGCACCACAAAAGTTGTTCTACCTGCTTTCTGGGCTGAGATGGGGAACCGCTGAATTTTGGACTCGGCCGGTGACAAAATGTTCCAAACACACCCCATGCACAACTCCACCGGGGAAGGTGCCAGACAGGAGTTCTCCTGGTAGTTTTTACATTGCTCCGGTAGGCATCTGAAAGGCACCACAAAAGTTGTTCTACCTGCTTTCTGGGCTGAGATGGGGAACCACTGAATTTTGGACTCGGCCTGTGACAAAATGTTCCAAACACACCCCATGCACAACTCCACTGGGGAAGGTGCCAGACAGGAGTTCTCCTGGTAGTTTTTACACTACCTTGGTAGGCACCTGAATGGCACCACAAAAGTTGTTCTACCTGCTTTCTGGGCTGAGATGGGGAACCGCTGAATTTTGGAGTCGGCCGGTGACAAAATGTTCCAAAGACACCCCTTGCACAACTCCACCGGGGAAGGTGCCAGACAGGAGTTCTCCTGGTAGTTTTTACATTGCTCCGGTAGGCATCTGAAAGACACCACAAAAGTTGTTCTACCTGCTTTCTGGGCTGAGATGGGGAACCGCTGAATTTTGGACTCGGCCGGTGACAAAATGTTCCAAACACACCCCATGCACAACTCCACCGGGGAAGGTGCCAGACAGGAGTTCTCTTAATAGTTTTTACACTACCTTGGTAGGCAGCTGAAAGGCACCACAAAAGTTGTTCTACCTGCTTTCTGGGCTGAGATGGGGAACCGCTGAATTTTGGACTCGGCTGGTGACAAAATGTTCCAAACACACCCCTTGCACAACTCCACCGGGGAAGGTGCCAGACAGGTGTTCTCTTATTAGTTTTTACACTACCTTGGTAGGCACCTGAAAGACACCACAAAAGTTGTTCTACCTGCTTTCTGGGCTGAGATGGGGAACCGCTGAATTTTGGAGTCGGCCGGTGACAAAATGTTCCAAACACACCCCATGCACAACTCCACCGGGGAAGGTGCCAGACAGGAGTTCTCCTGGTAGTTTTTACATTGCTCCGGTAGGCATCTGAAAGACACCACAAAAGTTGTTCTACCTGCTTTCTGGGCTGAGATGGGGAACCGCTGAATTTTGGACTCGGCCGGTGACAAAATGTTCCAAAGACACCCCATGCACAACTCCACCGGGGAAGGTGCCAGACAGGAGTTCTCTTAATAGTTTTTACACTACCTTGGTAGGCATCTGAAAGACACCACAAAAGTTGTTCTACCTGCTTTCTGGGCTGAGATGGGGAACCGCTGAATTTTGGACTCGGCTGGTGACAAAATGTTCCAAACACACCCCATGCACAACTCCACCGGGGAAGGTGCCAGACAGGAGTTCTCCTGGTAGTTTTTACACTACCTTGGTAGGCATCTGAAAGACACCACAAAAGTTGTTCTACCTGCTTTCTGGCCTGAGATGGGGAACCGCTGAATTTTGGACTCGGCCGGTGACAAAATGTTCCAAACACACCCCATGCACAACTCCACCGGGGAAGGTGCCAGACAGGAGTTCTCCTGGTAGTTTTTACATTGCTCCGGTAGGCATCTGAAAGGCACCACAAAAGTTGTTCTACCTGCTTTCTGGGCTGAGATGGGGAACCGCTGAATTTTGGACTCGGCCTGTGACAAAATGTTCCAAACACACCCCATGCACAACTCCACTGGGGAAGGTGCCAGACAGGAGTTCTCCTGGTAGTTTTTACACTACCTTGGTAGGCACCTGAATGGCACCACAAAAGTTGTTCTACCTGCTTTCTGGGCTGAGATGGGGAACCGCTGAATTTTGGAGTCGGCCGGTGACAAAATGTTCCAAAGACACCCCTTGCACAACTCCACCGGGGAAGGTGCCAGACAGGAGTTCTCCTGGTAGTTTTTACATTGCTCCGGTAGGCATCTGAAAGACACCACAAAAGTTGTTCTACCTGCTTTCTGGGCTGAGATGGGGAACCGCTGAATTTTGGAGTCGGCCGGTGACAAAATGTTCCAAACACACCCCATGCACAACTCCACCGGGGAAGGTGCCAGACAGGAGTTCTCCTGGTAGTTTTTACACTACCTTGGTACGCACCTGAAAGGCACCACAAAAGTTGTTCTACCTGCTTTCTGGGCTGAGATGGGGAACCGCTGAATTTTGGAGTCGGCTGGTGACAAAATGTTCCAAAGACACCCCATGCACAACTCCACCGGGGAAGGTGCCAGACAGGAGTTCTCTTAGTAGTTTTTACACTACCTTGGTAGGCAGCTGAAAGGCACCACAAAAGTTGTTCTACCTGCTTTCTGGGCTGAGATGGGGAACCGCTGAATTTTGGACTCGGCCGGTGACAAAATGTTCCAAAGACACCCCATGCACAACTCCACCGGGGAAGGTGCCAGACAGGAGTTCTCCTGGTAGTTTTTACATTGCTCTGGTAGGCATCTGAAAGACACCACAAAAGTTGTTCTACCTGCTTTCTGGGCTGAGATGGGGAACCGCTGAATTTTGGAGTCGGCCGGTGACAAAATGTTCCAAACACACCCCATGCACAACTCCACCGGGGAAGGTGCCAGACAGGAGTTCTCCTGGTAGTTTTTACATTGCTCCGGTAGGCATCTGAAAGACACCACAAAAGTTGTTCTACCTGCTTTCTGGGCTGAGATGGGGAACCGCTGAATTTTGGACTCGGCCGGTGACAAAATGTTCCAAACACACCCCATGCACAACTCCACCGGGGAAGGTGCCAGACAGGAGTTCTCTTAGTAGTTTTTACACTACCTTGGTAGGCAGCTGAAAGGCACCACAAAAGTTGTTCTACCTGCTTTCTGGGCTGAGATGGGGAACCGCTGAATTTTGGACTCGGCCGGTGACAAAATGTTCCAAAGACACCCCATGCACAACTCCACCGGGGAAGGTGCCAGACAGGAGTTCTCCTGGTAGTTTTTACATTGCTCCGGTAGGCATCTGAAAGACACCACAAAAGTTGTTCTACCTGCTTTCTGGGCTGAGATGGGGAACCGCTGAATTTTGGAGTCGGCTGGTGACAAAATGTTCCAAAGACACCCCATGCACAACTCCACCGGGGAAGGTGCCAGACAGGAGTTCTCTTAATAGTTTTTACACTACCTTGGTAGGCATCTGAAAGACACCACAAAAGTTGTTCTACCTGCTTTCTGGGCTGAGATGGGGAACCGCTGAATTTTGGAGTCGGCTGGTGACAAAATGTTCCAAACACACCCCATGCACAACTCCACCGGGGAAGGTGCCAGACAGGAGTTCTCCTGGTAGTTTTTACACTACCTTGGTAGGCAGCTGAAAGGCACCACAAAAGTTGTTCTACCTGCTTTCTGGGCTGAGATGGGGAACCGCTGAATTTTGGACTCGGCCGGTGACAAAATGTTCCAAACACACCCCATGCACAACTCCACCGGGGAAGGTGCCAGACAGGAGTTCTCCTGGTAGTTTTTACATTGCTCCGGTAGGCATCTGAAAGGCACCACAAAAGTTGTTCTACCTGCTTTCTGGGCTGAGATGGGGAACCACTGAATTTTGGACTCGGCCTGTGACAAAATGTTCCAAACACACCCCATGCACAACTCCACTGGGGAAGGTGCCAGACAGGAGTTCTCCTGGTAGTTTTTACACTACCTTGGTAGGCACCTGAATGGCACCACAAAAGTTGTTCTACCTGCTTTCTGGGCTGAGATGGGGAACCGCTGAATTTTGGAGTCGGCCGGTGACAAAATGTTCCAAAGACACCCCTTGCACAACTCCACCGGGGAAGGTGCCAGACAGGAGTTCTCCTGGTAGTTTTTACATTGCTCCGGTAGGCATCTGAAAGACACCACAAAAGTTGTTCTACCTGCTTTCTGGGCTGAGATGGGGAACCGCTGAATTTTGGACTCGGCCGGTGACAAAATGTTCCAAACACACCCCATGCACAACTCCACCGGGGAAGGTGCCAGACAGGAGTTCTCTTAATAGTTTTTACACTACCTTGGTAGGCAGCTGAAAGGCACCACAAAAGTTGTTCTACCTGCTTTCTGGGCTGAGATGGGGAACCGCTGAATTTTGGACTCGGCTGGTGACAAAATGTTCCAAACACACCCCTTGCACAACTCCACCGGGGAAGGTGCCAGACAGGTGTTCTCTTATTAGTTTTTACACTACCTTGGTAGGCACCTGAAAGACACCACAAAAGTTGTTCTACCTGCTTTCTGGGCTGAGATGGGGAACCGCTGAATTTTGGAGTCGGCCGGTGACAAAATGTTCCAAACACACCCCATGCACAACTCCACCGGGGAAGGTGCCAGACAGGAGTTCTCCTGGTAGTTTTTACATTGCTCCGGTAGGCATCTGAAAGACACCACAAAAGTTGTTCTACCTGCTTTCTGGGCTGAGATGGGGAACCGCTGAATTTTGGACTCGGCCGGTGACAAAATGTTCCAAAGACACCCCATGCACAACTCCACCGGGGAAGGTGCCAGACAGGAGTTCTCTTAATAGTTTTTACACTACCTTGGTAGGCATCTGAAAGACACCACAAAAGTTGTTCTACCTGCTTTCTGGGCTGAGATGGGGAACCGCTGAATTTTGGACTCGGCTGGTGACAAAATGTTCCAAACACACCCCATGCACAACTCCACCGGGGAAGGTGCCAGACAGGAGTTCTCCTGGTAGTTTTTACACTACCTTGGTAGGCATCTGAAAGACACCACAAAAGTTGTTCTACCTGCTTTCTGGCCTGAGATGGGGAACCGCTGAATTTTGGACTCGGCCGGTGACAAAATGTTCCAAACACACCCCATGCACAACTCCACCGGGGAAGGTGCCAGACAGGAGTTCTCCTGGTAGTTTTTACATTGCTCCGGTAGGCATCTGAAAGGCACCACAAAAGTTGTTCTACCTGCTTTCTGGGCTGAGATGGGGAACCGCTGAATTTTGGACTCGGCCTGTGACAAAATGTTCCAAACACACCCCATGCACAACTCCACTGGGGAAGGTGCCAGACAGGAGTTCTCCTGGTAGTTTTTACACTACCTTGGTAGGCACCTGAATGGCACCACAAAAGTTGTTCTACCTGCTTTCTGGGCTGAGATGGGGAACCGCTGAATTTTGGAGTCGGCCGGTGACAAAATGTTCCAAAGACACCCCTTGCACAACTCCACCGGGGAAGGTGCCAGACAGGAGTTCTCCTGGTAGTTTTTACATTGCTCCGGTAGGCATCTGAAAGACACCACAAAAGTTGTTCTACCTGCTTTCTGGGCTGAGATGGGGAACCGCTGAATTTTGGAGTCGGCCAGTGACAAAATGTTCCAAACACACCCCATGCACAACTCCACCGGGGAAGGTGCCAGACAGGAGTTCTCCTGGTAGTTTTTACACTACCTTGGTACGCACCTGAAAGGCACCACAAAAGTTGTTCTACCTGCTTTCTGGGCTGAGATGGGGAACCGCTGAATTTTGGAGTCGGCTGGTGACAAAATGTTCCAAAGACACCCCATGCACAACTCCACCGGGGAAGGTGCCAGACAGGAGTTCTCTTAGTAGTTTTTACACTACCTTGGTAGGCAGCTGAAAGGCACCACAAAAGTTGTTCTACCTGCTTTCTGGGCTGAGATGGGGAACCGCTGAATTTTGGACTCGGCCGGTGACAAAATGTTCCAAAGACACCCCATGCACAACTCCACCGGGGAAGGTGCCAGACAGGAGTTCTCCTGGTAGTTTTTACATTGCTCTGGTAGGCATCTGAAAGACACCACAAAAGTTGTTCTACCTGCTTTCTGGGCTGAGATGGGGAACCGCTGAATTTTGGAGTCGGCCGGTGACAAAATGTTCCAAACACACCCCATGCACAACTCCACCGGGGAAGGTGCCAGACAGGAGTTCTCCTGGTAGTTTTTACATTGCCCCGGTAGGCATCTGAAAGACACCACAAAAGTTGTTCTACCTGCTTTCTGGGCTGAGATGGGGAACCGCTGAATTTTGGACTCGGCCGGTGACAAAATGTTCCAAACACACCCCATGCACAACTCCACCGGGGAAGGTGCCAGACAGGAGTTCTCTTAGTAGTTTTTACACTACCTTGGTAGGCAGCTGAAAGGCAGCACAAAAGTTGTTCTACCTGCTTTCTGGGCTGAGATGGGGAACCGCTGAATTTTGGACTCGGCCGGTGACAAAATGTTCCAAAGACACCCCATGCACAACTCCACCGGGGAAGGTGCCAGACAGGAGTTCTCCTGGTAGTTTTTACATTGCTCCGGTAGGCATCTGAAAGACACCACAAAAGTTGTTCTACCTGCTTTCTGGGCTGAGATGGGGAACCGCTGAATTTTGGACTCGGCCGGTGACAAAATGTTCCAATGACACCCCATGCACAACTCCACCGGGGAAGGTGCCAGACAGGAGTTCTCCTGGTAGTTTTTACATTGCTCCGGTAGGCATCTGAAAGACACCACAAAAGTTGTTCTACCTGCTTTCTGGGCTGAGATGGGGAACCGCTGAATTTTGGAGTCGGCCGGTGACAAAATGTTCCAAAGACACCCCTTGCACAACTCCACCGGGGAAGGTGCCAGACAGGAGTTCTCCTGGTAGTTTTTACATTGCTCCGGTAGGCATCTGAAAGACACCACAAAAGTTGTTCTACCTGCTTTCTGGGCTGAGATGGGGAACCGCTGAATTTTGGACTCGGCCGGTGACAAAATGTTCCAAACACACCCCATGCACAACTCCACCGGGGAAGGTGCCAGACAGGAGTTCTCCTGGTAGTTTTTACATTGCTCCGGTAGGCACCTGAAAGGCAGCACAAAAGTTGTTCTACCTGCTTTCTGGGCTGAGATGGGGAACCGCTGAATTTTGGACTCGGCCGGTGACAAAATGTTCCAAACACACCCCATGCACAACTCCACCGGGGAAGGTGCCAGACAGGAGTTCTCTTAATAGTTTTTACACTACCTTGGTAGGCATCTGAAAGACACCACAAAAGTTGTTCTACCTGCTTTCTGGGCTGAGATGGGGAACCGCTGAATTTTGGACTCGGCCGGTGACAAAATGTTCCAAAGACACCCCATGCACAACTCCACCGGGGAAGGTGCCAGACAGGAGTTCTCTTAGTAGTTTTTACACTACCTTGGTAGGCAGCTGAAAGGCAGCACAAAAGTTGTTCTACCTGCTTTCTGGGCTGAGATGGGGAACCGCTGAATTTTGGAGTCGGCCGGTGACAAAATGTTCCAAACACACCCCATGCACAACTCCACCGGGGAAGGTGCCAGACAGGAGTTCTCTTAGTAGTTTTTACACTACCTTGGTAGGCAGCTGAAAGGCACCACAAAAGTTGTTCTACCTGCTTTCTGGGCTGAGATGGGGAACCGCTGAATTTTGGACTCGGCCGGTGACAAAATGTTCCAAAGACACCCCATGCACAACTCCACCGGGGAAGGTGCCAGACAGGAGTTCTCCTGGTAGTTTTTACATTGCTCCGGTAGGCATCTGAAAGACACCACAAAAGTTGTTCTACCTGCTTTCTGGGCTGAGATGGGGAACCGCTGAATTTTGGAGTCGGCCGGTGACAAAATGTTCCAAACACACCCCATGCACAACTCCACCGGGGAAGGTGCCAGACAGGAGTTCTCCTGGTAGTTTTTACACTGCCTTGGTACGCACCTGAATGGCACCACAAAAGTTGTTCTACCTGCTTTCTGGGCTGAGATGGGGAACCGCTGAATTTTGGAGTCGGCTGGTGACAAAATATTCCAAACACACCCCATGCACAACTCCACCGGGGAAGGTGCCAGACAGGAGTTCTCTTAGTAGTTTTTACACTACCTTGGTAGGCAGCTGAAAGACACCACAAAAGTTGTTCTACCTGCTTTCTGGGCTGAGATGGGGAACCGCTGAATTTTGGACTCGGCTGGTGACAAAATGTTCCAAACACACCCCATGCACAACTCCACCGGGGAAGGTGCCAGACAGGAGTTCTCCTGGTAGTTTTTACATTGCTCCGGTAGGCATCTGAAAGACACCACAAAAGTTGTTCTACCTGCTTTCTGGGCTGAGATGGGGAACCGCTGAATTTTGGAGTCGGCTGGTGACAAAATGTTCCAAACACACCCCATGCACAACTCCACCGGGGAAGGTGCCAGACAGGAGTTCTCTTAGTAGTTTTTACACTACCTTGGTAGGCAGCTGAAAGGCACCACAAAAGTTGTTCTACCTGCTTTCTGGGCTGAGATGGGGAACCGCTGAATTTTGGAGTCGGCCGGTGACAAAATGTTCCAAAGACACCCCATGCACAGCTCCACCGGGGAAGGTGCCAGACAGGAGTTCTCCTGGTAGTTTTTACATTGCTCCGGTAGGCATCTGAAAGACACCACAAAAGTTGTTCTACCTGCTTTCTGGGCTGAGATGGGGAACCGCTGAATTTTGGAGTCGGCTGGTGACAAAATGTTCCAAACACACCCCATGCACAACTCCACCGGGGAAGGTGCCAGACAGGAGTTCTCTTAATAGTTTTTACACTACCTTGGTAGGCATCTGAAAGACACCACAAAAGTTGTTCTACCTGCTTTCTGGGCTGAGATGGGGAACCGCTGAATTTTGGAGTCGGCTGGTGACAAAATGTTCCAAACACACCCCATGCACAACTCCACCGGGGAAGGTGCCAGACAGGAGTTCTCTTAGTAGTTTTTACACTACCTTGGTAGGCATCTGAAAGGCACCACAAAAGTTGTTCTACCTGCTTTCTGGGCTGAGATGGGGAACCGCTGAATTTTGGACTCGGCCGGTGACAAAATGTTCCAAACACACCCCATGCACAACTCCACCGGGGAAGGTGCCAGACAGGAGTTCTCCTGGTAGTTTTTACATTGCTCCGGTAGGCATCTGAAAGACACCGCAAAAGTTGTTCTACCTGCTTTCTGGGCTGAGATGGGGAACCGCTGAATTTTGGAGTCGGCTGGTGACAAAATGTTCCAAACACACCCCATGCACAACTCCACCGGGGAAGGTGCCAGACAGGAGTTCTCTTAGTAGTTTTTACACTACCTTGGTTGGCAGCTGAAAGGCACCACAAAAGTTGTTCTACCTGCTTTCTGGGCTGAGATGGGGAACCGCTGAATTTTGGACTCGGCTGGTGACAAAATGTTCCAAACACACCCCTTGCACAACTCCACCGGGGAAGGTGCCAGACAGGTGTTCTCTTATTAGTTTTTACACTACCTTGGTAGGCACCTGAAAGACACCACAAAAGTTGTTCTACCTGCTTTCTGGGCTGAGATGGGGAACCGCTGAATTTTGGAGTCGGCCGGTGACAAAATGTTCCAAACACACCCCATGCACAACTCCACCGGGGAAGGTGCCAGACAGGAGTTCTCCTGGTAGTTTTTACATTGCTCCGGTAGGCATCTGAAAGACACCACAAAAGTTGTTCTACCTGCTTTCTGGGCTGAGATGGGGAACCGCTGAATTTTGGAGTCGGCTGGTGACAAAATGTTCCAAACACACCCCATGCACAACTCCACCGGGGAAGGTGCCAGACAGGAGTTCTCTTAGTAGTTTTTACACTACCTTGGTAGGCAGCTGAAAGGCACCACAAAAGTTGTTCTACCTGCTTTCTGGGCTGAGATGGGGAACCGCTGAATTTTGGAGTCGGCCGGTGACAAAATGTTCCAAAGACACCCCATGCACAGCTCCACCGGGGAAGGTGCCAGACAGGAGTTCTCCTGGTAGTTTTTACATTGCTCCGGTAGGCATCTGAAAGACACCACAAAAGTTGTTCTACCTGCTTTCTGGGCTGAGATGGGGAACCGCTGAATTTTGGAGTCGGCTGGTGACAAAATGTTCCAAACACACCCCATGCACAACTCCACCGGGGAAGGTGCCAGACAGGAGTTCTCTTAATAGTTTTTACACTACCTTGGTAGGCATCTGAAAGACACCACAAAAGTTGTTCTACCTGCTTTCTGGGCTGAGATGGGGAACCGCTGAATTTTGGAGTCGGCTGGTGACAAAATGTTCCAAACACACCCCATGCACAACTCCACCGGGGAAGGTGCCAGACAGGAGTTCTCCTGGTAGTTTTTACACTACCTTGGTAGGCACCTGAATGGCACCACAAAAGTTGTTCTACCTGCTTTCTGGGCTGAGATGGGGAACCGCTGAATTTTGGACTCGGCCGGTGACAAAATGTTCCAAACACACCCCATGCACAACTCCACCGGGGAAGGTGCCAGACAGGAGTTCTCCTGGTAGTTTTTACATTGCTCCGGTAGGCATCTGAAAGACACCACAAAAGTTGTTCTACCTGCTTTCTGGGCTGAGATGGGGAACCGCTGAATTTTGGACTCGGCCGGTGACAAAATGTTCCAAAGACACCCCCTGCACAACTCCACCGGGGAAGGTGCCAGACAGGAGTTCTCTTTAATAGTTTTTACACTACCTTGGTAGGCACCTGAAAGACACCACAAAAGTTGTTCTACCTGCTTTCTGGGCTGAGATGGGGAACCGCTGAATTTTGGACTCGGCCGGTGACAAAATGTTCCAAACACACCCCATGCACAACTCCACCGGGGAAGGTGCCAGACAGGAGTTCTCCTGGTAGTTTTTACATTGCTCCGGTAGGCATCTGAAAGACACCACAAAAGTTGTTCTACCTGCTTTCTGGGCTGAGATGGGGAACCGCTGAATTTTGGACTCGGCTGGTGACAAAATGTTCCAAACACACCCCATGCACAACTCCACCGGGGAAGGTGCCAGACAGGAGTTCTCCTTGTAGTTTTTACAGTTTTTACATTGCTCCGGTAGGCATCTGAAAGACACCACAAAAGTTGTTCTACCTGCTTTCTGGGCTGAGATGGGGAACCGCTGAATTTTGGAGTCGGCTGGTGACAAATGTTCCAAACACACCCCATGCACAACTCCACCGGGGAAGGTGCCAGACAGGAGTTCTCTTAGTAGTTTTTACACTACCTTGGTAGGCAGCTGAAAGGCACCACAAAAGTTGTTCTACCTGCTTTCTGGGCTGAGATGGGGAACCGCTGAATTTTGGACTCGGCCGGTGACAAAATGTTCCAAAGACACCCCATGCACAACTCCACCGGGGAAGGTGCCAGACAGGAGTTCTCCTGGTAGTTTTTACATTGCTCCGGTAGGCATCTGAAAGACACCAAAAAAGTTGTTCTACCTGCTTTCTGGGCTGAGATGGGGAACCGCTGAATTTTGGAGTCGGCCGGTGACAAAATGTTCCAAAGACAGCCCATGCACAACTCCACCGGGGAAGGTGCCAGACAGGAGTTCTCCTGGTAGTTTTTACACTACCTTGGTACGCACCTGAATGGCACCACAAAAGTTGTTCTACCTGCTTTCTGGGCTGAGATGGGGAACCGCTGAATTTTGGACTCGGCCGGTGACAAAATATTCCAAACACACCCCATGCACAACTCCACCGGGGAAGGTGCCAGACAGGAGTTCTCTTAGTAGTTTTTACACTACCTTGGTAGGCAGCTGAAAGACACCACAAAAGTTGTTCTACCTGCTTTCTGGGCTGAGATGGGGAACCGCTGAATTTTGGAGTCGGCTGGTGACAAAATGTTCCAAACACACCCCATGCACAACTCCACCGGGGAAGGTGCCAGACAGGAGTTCTCCTGGTAGTTTTTACACTACCTTGGTTGGCAGCTGAAAGGCACCACAAAAGTTGTTCTACCTGTTTCTGGGCTGAGATGGGGAACCGCTGAATTTTGGACTCGGCTGGTGACAAAATGTTCCAAACACACCCCTTGCACAACTCCACCGGGGAAGGTGCCAGACAGGTGTTCTCTTATTAGTTTTTACACTACCTTGGTAGGCATCTGAAAGACACCACAAAAGTTGTTCTACCTGCTTTCTGGGCTGAGATGGGGAACCGCTGAATTTTGGACTCGGCCGGTGACAAAATGTTCCAAACACACCCCATGCACAACTCCACCGGGGAAGGTGCCAGACAGGAGTTCTCCTGGTAGTTTTTACATTGCTCCGGTAGGCATCTGAAAGACACCACAAAAGTTGTTCTACCTGCTTTCTGGGCTGAGATGGGGAACCGCTGAATTTTGGACTCGGCCGGTGACAAAATGTTCCAAACACACCCCATGCACAACTCCACCGGGGAAGGTGCCAGACAGGAGTTCTCTTAATAGTTTTTACACTACCTTGGTAGGCATCTGAAAGACACCACAAAAGTTGTTCTACCTGCTTTCTGGGCTGAGATGGGGAACCGCTGAATTTTGGAGTCGGCTGGTGACAAAATGTTCCAAACACACCCCATGCACAACTCCACCGGGGAAGGTGCCAGACAGGAGTTCTCTTAGTAGTTTTTACACTACCTTGGTAGGCAGCTGAAAGGCAGCACAAAAGTTGTTCTACCTGCTTTCTGGGCTGAGATGGGGAACCGCTGAATTTTGGAGTCGGCCGGTGACAAAATGTTCCAAACACACCCCATGCACAATTCCACCGGGGAAGGTGCCAGACAGGAGTTCTCTTAGTAGTTTTTACACTACCTTGGTAGGCAGCTGAAAGGCACCACAAAAGTTGTTCTACCTGCTTTCTGGGCTGAGATGGGGAACCGCTGAATTTTGGACTCGGCCGGTGACAAAATGTTCCAAAGACACCCCATGCACAACTCCACCGGGGAAGGTGCCAGACAGGAGTTCTCCTGATAGTTTTTACATTGCTCCGGTAGGCATCTGAAAGACACCACAAAAGTTGTTCTACCTGCTTTCTGGGCTGAGATGGGGAACCGCTGAATTTTGGAGTCGGCCGGTGACAAAATGTTCCAAACACACCCCATGCACAACTCCACCGGGGAAGGTGCCAGACAGGAGTTCTCCTGGTAGTTTTTACACTACCTTGGTACGCACCTGAATGGCACCACAAAAGTTGTTCTACCTGCTTTCTGGGCTGAGATGGGGAACCGCTGAATTTTGGAGTCGGCTGGTGACAAAATATTCCAAACACACCCCATGCACAACTCCACCGGGGAAGGTGCCAGACAGGAGTTCTCTTAGTAGTTTTTACACTACCTTGGTAGGCAGCTGAAAGACACCACAAAAGTTGTTCTACCTGCTTTCTGGGCTGAGATGGGGAACCGCTGAATTTTGGACTCGGCTGGTGACAAAATGTTCCAAACACACCCCATGCACAACTCCACCGGGGAAGGTGCCAGACAGGAGTTCTCCTGGTAGTTTTTACATTGCTCCGGTAGGCATCTGAAAGACACCACAAAAGTTGTTCTACCTGCTTTCTGGGCTGAGATGGGGAACCGCTGAATTTTGGAGTCGGCTGGTGACAAAATGTTCCAAACACACCCCATGCACAACTCCACCGGGGAAGGTGCCAGACAGGAGTTCTCTTAGTAGTTTTTACACTACCTTGGTTGGCAGCTGAAAGGCACCACAAAAGTTGTTCTACCTGCTTTCTGGGCTGAGATGGGGAACCGCTGAATTTTGGAGTCGGCTGGTGACAAAATGTTCCAAACACACCCCTTGCACAACTCTACCGGGGAAGGTGCCAGACAGGTGTTCTCTTATTAGTTTTTACACTACCTTGGTAGGCACCTGAAAGACACCACAAAAGTTGTTCTACCTGCTTTCTGGGCTGAGATGGGGAACCGCTGAATTTTGGACTCGGCCGGTGACAAAATGTTCCAAACACACCCCATGCACAACTCCACCGGGGAAGGTGCCAGACAGGAGTTCTCCTGGTAGTTTTTACATTGCTCCGGTAGGCATCTGAAAGACACCACAAAAGTTGTTCTACCTGCTTTCTGGGCTGAGATGGGGAACCGCTGAATTTTGGACTCGGCCGTTGACAAAATGTTCCAAACACACCCCATGCACAACTCCACCGGGGAAGGTGCCAGACAGGAGTTCTCTTAATAGTTTTTACACTACCTTGGTAGGCATCTGAAAGACACCACAAAAGTTGTTCTACCTGCTTTCTGGGCTGAGATGGGGAACCGCTGAATTTTGGAGTCGGCTGGTGACAAAATGTTCCAAACACACCCCATGCACAACTCCACCGGGGAAGGTGCCAGACAGGATTTCTCTTAGTAGTTTTTACACTACCTTGGTAGGCAGCTGAAAGGCACCACAAAAGTTGTTCTACCTGCTTTCTGGGCTGAGATGGGGAACCGCTGAATTTTGGAGTCGGCCGGTGACAAAATGTTCCAAACACACCCCATGCACAACTCCACCGGGGAAGGTGCCAGACAGGAGTTCTCTTAGTAGTTTTTACACTACCTTGGTAGGCAGCTGAAAGGCACCACAAAAGTTGTTCTACCTGCTTTCTGGGCTGAGATGGGGAAGCGCTGAATTTTGGACTCGGCCGGTGACAAAATGTTCCAAAGACACCCCATGCACAACTCCACCGGGGAAGGTGCCAGACAGGAGTTCTCCTGGTAGTTTTTACATTGCTCCGGTAGGCATCTGAAAGACACCACAAAAGTTGTTCTACCTGCTTTCTGGGCTGAGATGGGGAACCGCTGAATTTTGGAGTCGGCTGGTGACAAAATGTTCCAAACACACCCCATGCACAACTCCACCGGGGAAGGTGCCAGACAGGAGTTCTCTTAATAGTTTTTACACTACCTTGGTAGGCATCTGAAAGACACCACAAAAGTTGTTCTACCTGCTTTCTGGGCTGAGATGGGGAACCGCTGAATTTTGGAGTCGGCTGGTGACAAAATGTTCCAAACACACCCCATGCACAACTCCACCGGGGAAGGTGCCAGACAGGAGTTCTCCTGGTAGTTTTTACATTGCTCCGGTAGGCATCTGAAAGACACCACAAAAGTTGTTCTACCTGCTTTCTGGGCTGAGATGGGGAACCGCTGAATTTTGGAGTCGGCTGGTGACAAAATGTTCCAAAGACACCCCATGCACAACTCCACCGGGGAAGGTGCCAGACAGGAGTTCTCTTAGTAGTTTTTACACTACCTTGGTAGGCAGCTGAAAGACACCACAAAAGTTGTTCTACCTGCTTTCTGGGCTGAGATGGGGAACCGCTGAATTTTGGAGTCGGCTGGTGACAAAATGTTCCAAACACACCCCATGCACAACTCCACCGGGGAAGGTGCCAGACAGGAGTTCTCCTGGTAGTTTTTACATTGCTCCGGTAGGCATCTGAAAGACACCACAAAAGTTGTTCTACCTGCTTTCTGGGCTGAGATGGGGAACCGCTGAATTTTGGAGTCGGCTGGTGACAAAATGTTCCAAACACACCCCATGCACAACTCCACCGGGGAAGGTGCCAGACAGGAGTTCTCTTAGTAGTTTTTACACTACCTTGGTAGGCAGCTGAAAGACACCACAAAAGTTGTTCTACCTGCTTTCTGGGCTAGAGATGGGGAACCGCTGAATTTTGGAGTCGGCCGGTGACAAAATGTTCCAAAGACACCCCATGCACAACTCCACCGGGGAAGGTGCCAGACAGGAGTTCTCCTGGTAGTTTTTACATTGCTCCGGTAGGCATCTGAAAGACACCACAAAAGTTGTTCTACCTGCTTTCTGGGCTGAGATGGGGAACCGCTGAATTTTGGACTCGGCTGGTGACAAAATGTTCCAAACACACCCCATGCACAACTCCACCGGGGAAGGTGCCAGACAGGAGTTCTCCTGGTAGTTTTTACATTGCTCCGGTAGGCATCTGAAAGACACCACAAAAGTTGTTCTACCTGCTTTCTGGGCTGAGATGGGGAACCGCTGAATTTTGGAGTCGGCTGGTGACAAAATGTTCCAAAGACACCCCATGCACAACTCCACCGGGGAAGGTGCCAGACAGGAGTTCTCTTAGTAGTTTTTACACTACCTTGGTAGGCAGCTGAAAGGCACCACAAAAGTTGTTCTACCTGCTTTCTGGGCTGAGATGGGGAACCGCTGAATTTTGGACTCGGCCGGTGACAAAATGTTCCAAACACACCCCATGCACAACTCCACCGGGGAAGGTGCCAGACAGGAGTTCTCCTGGGAGTTTTTACATTGCTCCGGTAGGCATCTGAAAGACACCACAAAAGTTGTTCTACCTGCTTTCTGGGCTGAGATGGGGAACCGCTGAATTTTGGAGTCGGCTGGTGACAAAATGTTCCAAAGACACCCCATGCACAACTCCACCGGGGAAGGTGCCAGACAGGAGTTCTCCTGGTAGTTTTTACATTGCTCCGGTAGGCATCTGAAAGACACCACAAAAGTTGTTCTACCTGCTTTCTGGGCTGAGATGGGGAACCGCTGAATTTTGGAGTCGGCCGGTGACAAAATGTTCCAAACACACCCCATGCACAACTCCACCGGGGAAGGTGCCAGACAGGAGTTCTCCTGGTAGTTTTTACACTACCTTCGTAGGCAGCTGAAAGACACCACAAAAGTTGTTCTACCTGCTTTCTGGGCTGAGATGGGGAACCGCTGAATTTTGGACTCGGCTGGTGACAAAATGTTCCAAAGACACCCCATGCACAACTCCACCGGGGAAGGTGCCAGACAGGAGTTCTCTTTATAGTTTTTACACTACCTTGGTAGGCATCTGAAAGACACCACAAAAGTTGTTCTACCTGCTTTCTGGGCTGAGATGGGGAACCGCTGAATTTTGGAGTCGGCCGGTGACAAAATGTTCCAAACACACCCCATGCACAACTCCACCGGGGAAGGTGCCAGACAGGAGTTCTCCTGGTAGTTTTTACATTGCTCCGGTAGGCATCTGAAAGACACCACAAAAGTTGTTCTACCTGCTTTCTGGGCTGAGATGGGGAACCGCTGAATTTTGGAGTCGGCTGGTGACAAAATGTTCCAAACACACCCCATGCACAACTCCACCGGGGAAGGTGCCAGACAGGAGTTCTCCTGGTAGTTTTTACATTGCTCCGGTAGGCATCTGAAAGACACCACAAAAGTTGTTCTACCTGCTTTCTGGGCTGAGATGGGGAACCGCTGAATTTTGGAGTCGGCTGGTGACAAAATGTTCCAAAGACACCCCATGCACAACTCCACCGGGGAAGGTGCCAGACAGGAGTTCTCTTAGTAGTTTTTACACTACCTTGGTAGGCAGCTGAAAGACACCACAAAAGTTGTTCTACCTGCTTTCTGGGCTGAGATGGGGAACCGCTGAATTTTGGAGTCGGCTGGTGACAAAATGTTCCAAACACACCCCATGCACAACTCCACCGGGGAAGGTGCCAGACAGGAGTTCTCCTGGTAGTTTTTACATTGCTCCGGTAGGCATCTGAAAGACACCACAAAAGTTGTTCTACCTGCTTTCTGGGCTGAGATGGGGAACCGCTGAATTTTGGAGTCGGCTGGTGACAAAATGTTCCAAACACACCCCATGCACAACTCCACCGGGGAAGGTGCCAGACAGGAGTTCTCTTAGTAGTTTTTACACTACCTTGGTAGGCAGCTGAAAGACACCACAAAAGTTGTTCTACCTGCTTTCTGGGCTAGAGATGGGGAACCGCTGAATTTTGGAGTCGGCCGGTGACAAAATGTTCCAAAGACACCCCATGCACAACTCCACCGGGGAAGGTGCCAGACAGGAGTTCTCCTGGTAGTTTTTACATTGCTCCGGTAGGCATCTGAAAGACACCACAAAAGTTGTTCTACCTGCTTTCTGGGCTGAGATGGGGAACCGCTGAATTTTGGACTCGGCTGGTGACAAAATGTTCCAAACACACCCCATGCACAACTCCACCGGGGAAGGTGCCAGACAGGAGTTCTCCTGGTAGTTTTTACATTGCTCCGGTAGGCATCTGAAAGACACCACAAAAGTTGTTCTACCTGCTTTCTGGGCTGAGATGGGGAACCGCTGAATTTTGGAGTCGGCTGGTGACAAAATGTTCCAAAGACACCCCATGCACAACTCCACCGGGGAAGGTGCCAGACAGGAGTTCTCTTAGTAGTTTTTACACTACCTTGGTAGGCAGCTGAAAGGCACCACAAAAGTTGTTCTACCTGCTTTCTGGGCTGAGATGGGGAACCGCTGAATTTTGGACTCGGCCGGTGACAAAATGTTCCAAACACACCCCATGCACAACTCCACCGGGGAAGGTGCCAGACAGGAGTTCTCCTGGGAGTTTTTACATTGCTCCGGTAGGCATCTGAAAGACACCACAAAAGTTGTTCTACCTGCTTTCTGGGCTGAGATGGGGAACCGCTGAATTTTGGAGTCGGCTGGTGACAAAATGTTCCAAACACACCCCATGCACAACTCCACCGGGGAAGGTGCCAGACAGGAGTTCTCCTGGTAGTTTTTACATTGCTCCGGTAGGCATCTGAAAGACACCACAAAAGTTGTTCTACCTGCTTTCTGGGCTGAGATGGGGAACCGCTGAATTTTGGAGTCGGCTGGTGACAAAATGTTCCAAACACACCCCATGCACAACTCCACCGGGGAAGGTGCCAGACAGGAGTTCTCCTGGTAGTTTTTACATTGCTCCGGTAGGCATCTGAAAGACACCACAAAAGTTGTTCTACCTGCTTTCTGGGCTGAGATGGGGAACCGCTGAATTTTGGAGTCGGCTGGTGACAAAATGTTCCAAAGACACCCCATGCACAACTCCACCGGGGAAGGTGCCAGACAGGAGTTCTCTTAGTAGTTTTTACACTACCTTGGTAGGCAGCTGAAAGACACCACAAAAGTTGTTCTACCTGCTTTCTGGGCTGAGATGGGGAACCGCTGAATTTTGGAGTCGGCCGGTGACAAAATGTTCCAAAGACACCCCATGCACAACTCCACCGGGGAAGGTGCCAGACAGGAGTTCTCCTGGTAGTTTTTACATTGCTCCGGTAGGCATCTGAAAGACACCACAAAAGTTGTTCTACCTGCTTTCTGGGCTGAGATGGGGAACCGCTGAATTTTGGACTCGGCTGGTGACAAAATGTTCCAAACACACCCCATGCACAACTCCACCGGGGAAGGTGCCAGACAGGAGTTCTCTTAGTAGTTTTTACACTACCTTGGTAGGCAGCTGAAAGACACCACAAAAGTTGTTCTACCTGCTTTCTGGGCTAGAGATGGGGAACCGCTGAATTTTGGAGTCGGCCGGTGACAAAATGTTCCAAAGACACCCCATGCACAACTCCACCGGGGAAGGTGCCAGACAGGAGTTCTCCTGGTAGTTTTTACATTGCTCCGGTAGGCATCTGAAAGACACCACAAAAGTTGTTCTACCTGCTTTCTGGGCTGAGATGGGGAACCGCTGAATTTTGGAGTCGGCCGGTGACAAAATGTTCCAAACACACCCCATGCACAACTCCACCGGGGAAGGTGCCAGACAGGAGTTCTCCTGGTAGTTTTTACACTACCTTCGTAGGCAGCTGAAAGACACCACAAAAGTTGTTCTACCTGCTTTCTGGGCTGAGATGGGGAACCGCTGAATTTTGGACTCGGCTGGTGACAAAATGTTCCAAAGACACCCCATGCACAACTCCACCGGGGAAGGTGCCAGACAGGAGTTCTCTTTATAGTTTTTACACTACCTTGGTAGGCATCTGAAAGACACCACAAAAGTTGTTCTACCTGCTTTCTGGGCTGAGATGGGGAACCGCTGAATTTTGGAGTCGGCCGGTGACAAAATGTTCCAAACACACCCCATGCACAACTCCACCGGGGAAGGTGCCAGACAGGAGTTCTCCTGGTAGTTTTTACATTGCTCCGGTAGGCATCTGAAAGACACCACAAAAGTTGTTCTACCTGCTTTCTGGGCTGAGATGGGGAACCGCTGAATTTTGGACTCGGCCGGTGACAAAATGTTCCAAACACACCCCATGCACAACTCCACCGGGGAAGGTGCCAGACAGGAGTTCTCTTAGTAGTTTTTACACTACCTTGGTAGGCACCTGAAAGACACCACAAAAGTTGTTCTACCTGCTTTCTGGGCTGAGATGGGGAACCGCTGAATTTTGGAGTCGGCCGGTGACAAAATGTTCCAAACACACCCCATGCACAACTCCACCGGGGAAGGTGCCAGACAGGAGTTCTCCTGGTAGTTTTTACATTGCTCCGGTAGGCATCTGAAAGACACCGCAAAAGTTGTTCTACCTGCTTTCTGGGCTGAGATGGGGAACCGCTGAATTTTGGACTCGGCCGGTGACAAAATGTTCCAAACACACCCCATGCACAACTCCACCGGGGAAGGTGCCAGACAGGAGTTCTCTTAATAGTTTTTACACTACCTTGGTAGGCATCTGAAAGACACCACAAAAGTTGTTCCACCTGCTTTCTGGGCTGAGATGGGGAACCGCTGAATTTTGGACTCGGCTGGTGACAAATTTTCCAAACACACCCCATGCACAACTCCACCGGGGAAGGTGCCAGACAGGAGTTCTCTTAATAGTTTTTACACTACCTTGGTAGGCACCTGAAAGACACCACAAAAGTTGTTCTACCTGCTTTCTGGGCTGAGATGGGGAACCGCTGAATTTTGGACTCGGCCGGTGACAAAATGTTCCAAACACACCCCATGCACAACTCCACCGGGGAAGGTGCCAGACAGGAGTTCTCCTGGTAGTTTTTACATTGCTCCGGTAGGCATCTGAAAGACACCACAAAAGTTGTTCTACCTGCTTTCTGGGCTGAGATGGGGAACCGCTGAATTTTGGAGTCGGCCGGTGACAAAATGTTCCAAACACACCCCATGCACAACTCCACCGGGGAAGGTGCCAGACAGGAGTTCTCCTGGTAGTTTTTACACTACCTTGGTACGCACCTGAATGGCACCACAAAAGTTGTTCTACCTGCTTTCTGGGCTGAGATGGGGAACCGCTGAATTTTGGAGTCGGCTGGTGACAAAATATTCCAAACACACCCCATGCACAACTCCACCGGGGAAGGTGCCAGACAGGAGTTCTCTTAGTAGTTTTTACACTACCTTGGTAGGCAGCTGAAAGACACAACAAAAGTTGTTCTACCTGCTTTCTGGGCTGAGATGGGGAACCGCTGAATTTTGGACTCGGCTGGTGACAAAATGTTCCAAACACACCCCATGCACAACTCCACCGGGGAAGGTGCCAGACAGGTGTTCTCTATTAGTTTTTACACTACCTTGGTAGGCACCTTAAGGACACCACAAAAGTTGTTCTACCTGCTTTCTGGGCTGAGATGGGGAACCGCTGAATTTTGGAGTCGGCCGGTGACAAAATGTTCCAAACACACCCCATGCACAACTCCACCGGGGAAGGTGCCAGACAGGAGTTCTCCTGGTAGTTTTTACATTGCTCCAGTAGGCATCTGAAAGACACCACAAAAGTTGTTCTACCTGCTTTCTGGGCTGAGATGGGGAACCGCTGAATTTTGGACTCGGCCGGTGACAAAATGTTCCAAACACACCCCATGCACAACTCCACCGGGGAAGGTGCCAGACAGGAGTTCTCTTAATAGTTTTTACACTACCTTGGTAGGCATCTGAAAGACACCACAAAAGTTGTTCTACCTGCTTTCTGGGCTGAGATGGGGAACCGCTGAATTTTGGACTCGGCCGGTGACAAAATGTTCCAAACACACCCCATGCACAACTCCACCGGGGAAGGTGCCAGACAGGAGTTCTCTTAGTAGTTTTTACACTACCTTGGTAGGCAGCTGAAAGGCACCACAAAAGTTGTTCTACCTGCTTTCTGGGCTGAGATGGGGAACCGCTGAATTTTGGACTCGGCTGGTGACAAAATGTTCCAAACACACCCCTTGCACAACTCCACCGGGGAAGGTGCCAGACAGGAGTTCTCTTATTAGTTTTTACACTACCTTGGTAGGCAGCTGAAAGGCACCACAAAAGTTGTTCTACCTGCTTTCTGGGCTGAGATGGGGAACCGCTGAATTTTGGAGTCGGCTGGTGACAAAATGTTCCAAAGACACCCCATGCACAACTCCACCGGGGAAGGTGCCAGACAGGAGTTCTCCTGGTAGTTTTTACATTGCTCCGGTAGGCATCTGAAAGACACCACAAAAGTTGTTCTACCTGCTTTCTGGGCTGAGATGGGGAACCGCTGAATTTTGGACTCGGCCGGTGACAAAATGTTCCAAACACACCCCATGCACAACTCCACCGGGGAAGGTGCCAGACAGGAATTTTCTTAGTAGTTTTTACACTACCTTGGTAGGCAGCTGAAAGGCACCACAAAAGTTGTTCTACCTGCTTTCTGGGCTGAGATGGGGAACCGCTGAATTTTGGAGTCGGCTGGTGAAAAATGTTCCAAAGACACCCCATGCACAACTCCACCGGGGAAGGTGCCAGACAGGAGTTCTCCTGGTAGTTTTTACATTGTTCCGGTAGGCATCTGAAAGACACCACAAAAGTTGTTCTACCTGCTTTCTGGGCTGAGATGGGGAACCGCTGAATTTTGGAGTCGGCCGGTGACAAAATGTTCCAAACACACCCCATGCACAACTCCACCGGGGAAGGTGCCAGACAGGAGTTCTCCTGGTAGTTTTTACATTGCTCCGGTAGGCATCTGAAAGACACCACAAAAGTTGTTCTACCTGCTTTCTGGGCTGAGATGGGGAACCGCTGAATTTTGGACTCGGCCGGTGACAAAATGTTCCAAACACACCCCATGCACAACTCCACCGGGGAAGGTGCCAGACAGGTGTTCTCTTATTAGTTTTTACACTACCTTGGTACGCACCTGAAAGGCACCACAAAAGTTGTTCTACCTGCTTTCTGGGCTGAGATGGGGAACCGCTGAATTTTGGACTCGGCCGGTGACAAAATGTTCCAAACACACCCCATGCACAACTCCACCGGGGAAGGTGCCAGACAGGAGTTCTCCTGGTAGTTTTTACATTGCTCCGGTAGGCATCTGAAAGACACCACAAAAGTTGTTCTACCTGCTTTCTGGGCTGAGATGGGGAACCGCTGAATTTTGGAGTCGGCCGGTGACAAAATGTTCCAAACACACCCCATGCACAACTCCACCGGGGAAGGTGCCAGACAGGAGTTCTCTTAGTAGTTTTTACTCTACCTTGGTAGGCAGCTGAAAGGCACCACAAAAGTTGTTCTACCTGCTTTCTGGGCTGAGATGGGGAACCGCTGAATTTTGGAGTCGGCCTGTGACAAAATGTTCCAAACACACCCCATGCACAACTCCACCGGGGAAGGTGCCAGACAGGAGTTCTCCTGGTAGTTTTTACACTACCTTGGTAGGCACCTGAATGGCACCACAAAAGTTGTTCTACCTGCTTTCTGGGCTGAGATGGGGAACCGCTGAATTTTGGACTCGGCCGGTGACAAAATGTTCCAAACACACCCCATGCACAACTCCACCGGGGAAGGTGCCAGACAGGATTTCTCTTAGTAGTTTTTACACTACCTTGGTAGGCATCTGAAAGACACCACAAAAGTTGTTCTACCTGCTTTCTGGGCTGAGATGGGGAACCACTGAATTTTGGAGTCGGCTGGTGACAAAATGTTCCAAACACACCCCATGCACAACTCCACCGGGGAAGGTTCCAGACAGGAGTTCTCTTAATAGTTTTTACACTACCTTGGTAGGCATCTGAAAGACACCACAAAAGTTGTTCTACCTGCTTTCTGGGCTGAGATGGGGAACCGCTGAATTTTGGAGTCGGCCGGTGACAAAATGTTCCAAACACACCCCTTGCACAACTCCACCGGGGAAGGTGCCAGACAGGAGTTCTCCTGGTAGTTTTTACATTGCTCCGGTAGGCATCTGAAAGACACCACAAAAGTTGTTCTACCTGCTTTCTGAGCTGAGATGGGGAACCGCTGAATTTTGGAGTCGGCCGGTGACAAAATGTTCCAAACACACCCCATGCACAACTCCACCGGGGAAGGTGCCAGACAGGAGTTCTCCTGGTAGTTTTTACACTACCTTGGTACGCACCTGAATGGCACCACAAAAGTTGTTCTACCTGCTTTCTGGGCTGAGATGGGGAACCGCTGAATTTTGGAGTCGGCTGGTGACAAAATATTCCAAACACACCCCATGCACAACTCCACCGGGGAAGGTGCCAGACAGGAGTTCTCTTAGTAGTTTTTACACTACCTTGGTAGGCAGCTGAAAGACACAACAAAAGTTGTTCTACCTGCTTTCTGGGCTGAGATGGGGAACCGCTGAATTTTGGACTCGGCTGGTGACAAAATGTTCCAAACACACCCCATGCACAACTCCACCGGGGAAGGTGCCAGACAGGTGTTCTCTATTAGTTTTTACACTACCTTGGTAGGCACCTTAAGGACACCACAAAAGTTGTTCTACCTGCTTTCTGGGCTGAGATGGGGAACCGCTGAATTTTGGAGTCGGCCGGTGACAAAATGTTCCAAACACACCCCATGCACAACTCCACCGGGGAAGGTGCCAGACAGGAGTTCTCCTGGTAGTTTTTACATTGCTCCAGTAGGCATCTGAAAGACACCACAAAAGTTGTTCTACCTGCTTTCTGTGCTGAGATGGGGAACCGCTGAATTTTGGACTCGGCCGGTGACAAAATGTTCCAAACACACCCCATGCACAACTCCACCGGGGAAGGTGCCAGACAGGAGTTCTCTTAATAGTTTTTACACTACCTTGGTAGGCATCTGAAAGACACCACAAAAGTTGTTCTACCTGCTTTCTGGGCTGAGATGGGGAACCGCTGAATTTTGGACTCGGCCGGTGACAAAATGTTCCAAACACACCCCATGCACAACTCCACCGGGGAAGGTGCCAGACAGGAGTTCTCTTAGTAGTTTTTACACTACCTTGGTAGGCAGCTGAAAGGCACCACAAAAGTTGTTCTACCTGCTTTCTGGGCTGAGATGGGGAACCGCTGAATTTTGGACTCGGCTGGTGACAAAATGTTCCAAACACACCCCTTGCACAACTCCACCGGGGAAGGTGCCAGACAGGAGTTCTCTTATTAGTTTTTACACTACCTTGGTAGGCAGCTGAAAGGCACCACAAAAGTTGTTGTACCTGCTTTCTGGGCTGAGATGGGGAACCGCTGAATTTTGGAGTCGGCTGGTGACAAAATGTTCCAAACACACCCCATGCACAACTCCACCGGGGAAGGTGCCAGACAGGAGTTCTCCTGGTAGTTTTTACATTGCTCCGGTAGGCACCTGAAAGACACCACAAAAGTTGTTCTACCTGCTTTCTGGGCTGAGATGGGGAACCGCTGAATTTTGGACTCGGCCGGTGACAAAATGTTCCAAACACACCCCATGCACAACTCCACCGGGGAAGGTGCCAGACAGGAATTTTCTTAGTAGTTTTTACACTACCTTGGTAGGCATCTGAAAGACACCACAAAAGTTGTTCTACCTGCTTTCTGGGCTGAGATGGGGAACCGCTGAATTTTGGAGTCGGCTGGTGAAAAATGTTCCAAAGACACCCCATGCACAACTCCACCGGGGAAGGTGCCAGACAGGAGTTCTCCTGGTAGTTTTTACATTGTTCCGGTAGGCATCTGAAAGACACCACAAAAGTTGTTCTACCTGCTTTCTGGGCTGAGATGGGGAACCGCTGAATTTTGGAGTCGGCCGGTGACAAAATGTTCCAAAGACACCCCATGCACAACTCCACCGGGGAAGGTGCCAGACAGGAGTTCTCCTGGTAGTTTTTACATTGCTCCGGTAGGCATCTGAAAGACACCACAAAAGTTGTTCTACCTGCTTTCTGGGCTGAGATGGGGAACCGCTGAATTTTGGACTCGGCCGGTGACAAAATGTTCCAAACACACCCCATGCACAACTCCACCGGGGAAGGTGCCAGACAGGTGTTCTCTTATTAGTTTTTACACTACCTTGGTACGCACCTGAAAGGCACCACAAAAGTTGTTCTACCTGCTTTCTGGGCTGAGATGGGGAACCGCTGAATTTTGGACTCGGCCGGTGACAAAATGTTCCAAACACACCCCATGCACAACTCCACCGGGGAAGGTGCCAGACAGGATTTCTCTTAGTAGTTTTTACACTACCTTGGTAGGCATCTGAAAGACACCACAAAAGTTGTTCTACCTGCTTTCTGGGCTGAGATGGGGAACCGCTGAATTTTGGAGTCGGCCGGTGACAAAATGTTCCAAACACACCCCATGCACAACTCCACCGGGGAAGGTGCCAGACAGGAGTTCTCTTAGTAGTTTTTACACTACCTTGGTAGGCAGCTGAAAGGCACCACAAAAGTTGTTCTACCTGCTTTCTGGGCTGAGATGGGGAACCGCTGAATTTTGGAGTCGGCCTGTGACAAAATGTTCCAAACACACCCCATGCACAACTCCACCGGGGAAGGTGCCAGACAGGAGTTCTCCTGGTAGTTTTTACACTACCTTGGTAGGCACCTGAATGGCACCACAAAAGTTGTTGTACCTGCTTTCTGGGCTGAGATGGGGAACCGCTGAATTTTGGACTCGGCCGGTGACAAAATGTTCCAAACACACCCCATGCACAACTCCACCGGGGAAGGTGCCAGACAGGATTTCTCTTAGTAGTTTTTACACTACCTTGGTAGGCATCTGAAAGACACCACAAAAGTTGTTCTACCTGCTTTCTGGGCTGAGATGGGGAACCACTGAATTTTGGAGTCGGCTGGTGACAAAATGTTCCAAACACACCCCATGCACAACTCCACCGGGGAAGGTTCCAGACAGGAGTTCTCTTAATAGTTTTTACACTACCTTGGTAGGCATCTGAAAGACACCACAAAAGTTGTTCTACCTGCTTTCTGGCCTGAGATGGGGAACCGCTGAATTTTGGAGTCGGCCGGTGACAAAATGTTCCAAACACACCCCTTGCACAACTCCACCGGGGAAGGTGCCAGACAGGAGTTCTCCTGGTAGTTTTTACATTGCTCCGGTAGGCATCTGAAAGACACCACAAAAGTTGTTCTACCTGCTTTCTGGGCTGAGATGGGGAACCGCTGAATTTTGGAGTCGGCTGGTGACAAAATGTTCCAAACACACCCCATGCACAACTCCACCGGGGAAGGTGCCAGACAGGAGTTCTCTTAGTAGTTTTTACACTACCTTGGTAGGCAGCTGAAAGACACCACAAAAGTTGTTCTACCTGCTTTCTGGGCTGAGATGGGGAACCGCTGAATTTTGGAGTCGGCTGGTGACAAAATGTTCCAAACACACCCCATGCACAACTCCACCGGGGAAGGTGCCAGACAGGTGTTCTCTATTAGTTTTTACACTACCTTGGTAGGCAGCTTAAGGACACCACAAAAGTTGTTCTACCTGCTTTCTGGGCTGAGATGGGGAACCGCTGAATTTTGGACTCGGCCGGTGACAAAATGTTCCAAACACACCCCATGCACAACTCCACCGGGGAAGGTGCCAGACAGGTGTTCTCTTATTAGTTTTTACACTACCTTGGTACGCACCTGAAAGGCACCACAAAAGTTGTTCTACCTGCTTTCTGGGCTGAGATGGGGAACCGCTGAATTTTGGAGTCGGCTGGTGACAAAATGTTCCAAACACACCCCATGCACAACTCCACCGGGGAAGGTGCCAGACAGGAGTTCTCCTGGTAGTTTTTACATTGCTCCGGTAGGCATCTGAAAGACACCACAAAAGTTGTTCTACCTGCTTTCTGGGCTGAGATGGGGAACCGCTGAATTTTGGAGTCGGCCGGTGACAAAATGTTCCAAACACACCCCATGCACAACTCCACCGGGGAAGGTGCCAGACAGGAGTTCTCTTAGTAGTTTTTACACTACCTTGGTAGGCAGCTGAAAGGCACCACAAAAGTTGTTCTACCTGCTTTCTGGGCTGAGATGGGGAACCGCTGAATTTTGGAGTCGGCCTGTGACAAAATGTTCCAAACACACCCCATGCACAACTCCACCGGGGAAGGTGCCAGACAGGAGTTCTCTTAGTAGTTTTTACACTACCTTGGTAGGCACCTGAATGGCACCACAAAAGTTGTTCTACCTGCTTTCTGGGCTGAGATGGGGAACCGCTGAATTTTGGACTCGGCCGGTGACAAAATGTTCCAAACACACCCCATGCACAACTCCACCGGGGAAGGTGCCAGACAGGAGTTCTCCTGGTAGTTTTTACATTGCTCCGGTAGGCATCTGAAAGACACCACAAAAGTTGTTCTACCTGCTTTCTGGGCTGAGATGGGGAACCACTGAATTTTGGAGTCGGCTGGTGACAAAATGTTCCAAACACACCCCATGCACAACTCCACCGGGGAAGGTTCCAGACAGGAGTTCTCTTTATAGTTTTTACACTACCTTGGTAGGCATCTGAAAGACACCACAAAAGTTGTTCTACCTGCTTTCTGGCCTGAGATGGGGAACCGCTGAATTTTGGAGTCGGCCGGTGACAAAATGTTCCAAACACACCCCTTGCACAACTCCACCGGGGAAGGTGCCAGACAGGAGTTCTCCTGGTAGTTTTTACATTGCTCCGGTAGGCATCTGAAAGACACCACAAAAGTTGTTCTACCTGCTTTCTGGGCTGAGATGGGGAACCGCTGAATTTTGGAGTCGGCTGGTGACAAAATGTTCCAAACACACCCCATGCACAACTCCACCGGGGAAGGTGCCAGACAGGAGTTCTCTTAGTAGTTTTTACACTACCTTGGTAGGCAGCTGAAAGGCACCACAAAAGTTGTTCTACCTGCTTTCTGGGCTGAGATGGGGAACCGCTGAATTTTGGACTCGGCTGGTGACAAAATGTTCCAAACACACCCCATGCACAACTCCACCGGGGAAGGTGCCAGACAGGTGTTCTCTATTAGTTTTTACACTACCTTGGTAGGCACCTTAAGGACACCACAAAAGTTGTTCTACCTGCTTTCTGGGCTGAGATGGGGAACCGCTGAATTTTGGACTCGGCCGGTGACAAAATGTTCCAAACACACCCCATGCACAACTCCACCGGGGAAGGTGCCAGACAGGAGTTCTCCTGGTAGTTTTTACATTGCTCCAGTAGGCATCTGAAAGACACCACAAAAGTTGTTCTACCTGCTTTCTGGGCTGAGATGGGGAACCGCTGAATTTTGGACTCGGCCGGTGACAAAATGTTCCAAACACACCCCATGCACAACTCCACCGGGGAAGGTGCCAGACAGGAGTTCTCTTAATAGTTTTTACACTACCTTGGTAGGCATCTGAAAGACACCACAAAAGTTGTTCTACCTGCTTTCTGGGCTGAGATGGGGAACCGCTGAATTTTGGACTCGGCCGGTGACAAAATGTTCCAAACACACCCCATGCACAACTCCACCGGGGAAGGTGCCAGACAGGAGCTCTCTTAATAGGTTTTACACTACCTTGGTAGGCAGCTGAAAGGCACCACAAAAGTTGTTCTACCTGCTTTCTGGGCTGAGATGGGGAACCGCTGAATTTTGGACTCGGCTGGTGACAAAATGTTCCAAACACACCCCTTGCACAACTCCACCGGGGAAGGTGCCAGACAGGTGTTCTCTTATTAGTTTTTACACTACCTTGGTAGGCAGCTGAAAGGCACCACAAAAGTTGTTCTACCTGCTTTCTGGGCTGAGATGGGGAACCGCTGAATTTTGGAGTCGGCTGGTGACAAAATGTTCCAAACACACCCCATGCACAACTCCACCGGGGAAGGTGCCAGACAGGAGTTCTCCTGGTAGTTTTTACATTGCTCCGGTAGGCATCTGAAAGACACCACAAAAGTTGTTCTACCTGCTTTCTGGGCTGAGATGGGGAACCGCTGAATTTTGGACTCGGCCGGTGACAAAATGTTCCAAACACACCCCATGCACAACTCCACCGGGGAAGGTGCCAGACAGGTGTTCTCTTATTAGTTTTTACACTACCTTGGTACGCACCTGAAAGACACCACAAAAGTTGTTCTACCTGCTTTCTGGGCTGAGATGGGGAACCGCTGAATTTTGGACTCGGCCGGTGACAAAATGTTCCAAACACACCCCATGCACTACTCCACCGGGGAAGGTGCCAGACAGGAGTTCTCCTGGTAGTTTTTACATTGCTCCGGTAGGCATCTGAAAGACACCACAAAAGTTGTTCTACCTGCTTTCTGGGCTGAGATGGGGAACCGCTGAATTTTGGAGTCGGCCGGTGACAAAATGTTCCAAACACACCCCATGCACAACTCCACCGGGGAAGGTGCCAGACAGGAGTTCTCCTGGTAGTTTTTACACTACCTTGGTAGGCACCTGAATGGCACCACAAAAGTTGTTCTACCTGCTTTCTGGGCTGAGATGGGGAACCGCTGAATTTTGGAGTCGGCCGGTGACAAAATGTTCCAAACACACCCCATGCACAACTCCACCGGGGAAGGTGCCAGACAGGATTTCTCTTAGTAGTTTTTACACTACCTTGGTAGGCATCTGAAAGACACCACAAAAGTTGTTCTACCTGCTTTCTGGGCTGAGATGGGGAACCACTGAATTTTGGAGTCGGCTGGTGACAAAATGTTCCAAACACACCCCATGCACAACTCCACCGGGGAAGGTTCCAGACAGGAGTTCTCTTAATAGTTTTTACACTACCTTGGTAGGCATCTGAAAGACACCACAAAAGTTGTTCTACCTGCTTTCTGGGCTGAGATGGGGAACCGCTGAATTTTGGAGTCGGCCGGTGACAAAATGTTCCAAACACACCCCTTGCACAACTCCACCGGGGAAGGTGCCAGACAGGAGTTCTCCTGGTAGTTTTTACATTGCTCCGGTAGGCATCTGAAAGACACCACAAAAGTTGTTCTACCTGCTTTCTGGGCTGAGATGGGGAACCGCTGAATTTTGGAGTCGGCTGGTGACAAAATGTTCCAAACACACCCCATGCACAACTCCACCGGGGAAGGTGCCAGACAGGAGTTCTCTTAGTAGTTTTTACACTACCTTGGTAGGCAGCTGAAAGGCACCACAAAAGTTGTTCTACCTGCTTTCTGGGCTGAGATGGGGAACCGCTGAATTTTGGAGTCGGCTGGTGACAAAATGTTCCAAACACACCCCATGCACAACTCCACCGGGGAAGGTGCCAGACAGGTGTTCTCTATTAGTTTTTACACTACCTTGGTAGGCACCTTAAGGACACCACAAAAGTTGTTCTACCTGCTTTCTGGGCTGAGATGGGGAACCGCTGAATTTTGGACTCGGCCGGTGACAAAATGTTCCAAACACACCCCATGCACAACTCCACCGGGGAAGGTGCCAGACAGGAGTTCTCCTGGTAGTTTTTACATTGCTCCAGTAGGCATCTGAAAGACACCACAAAAGTTGTTCTACCTGCTTTCTGGGCTGAGATGGGGAACCGCTGAATTTTGGACTCGGCCGGTGACAAAATGTTCCAAACACACCCCATGCACAACTCCACCGGGGAAGGTGCCAGACAGGAGTTCTCTTAATAGTTTTTACACTACCTTGGTAGGCACCTGAATGGCACCACAAAAGTTGTTCTACCTGCTTTCTGGGCTGAGATGGGGAACCGCTGAATTTTGGACTCGGCCGGTGACAAAATGTTCCAAACACACCCCATGCACAACTCCACCGGGGAAGGTGCCAGACAGGAGTTCTCTTAGTAGTTTTTACACTACCTTGGTAGGCAGCTGAAAGGCACCACAAAAGTTGTTCTACCTGCTTTCTGGGCTGAGATGGGGAACCGCTGAATTTTGGACTCGGCTGGTGACAAAATGTTCCAAACACACCCCTTGCACAACTCCACCGGGGAAGGTGCCAGACAGGTGTTCTCTTATTAGTTTTTACACTACCTTGGTAGGCATCTGAAAGACACCACAAAAGTTGTTCTACCTGCTTTCTGGGCTGAGATGGGGAACCGCTGAATTTTGGAGTCGGCTGGTGACAAAATGTTCCAAACACACCCCATGCACAACTCCACCGGGGAAGGTGCCAGACAGGAGTTCTCCTGGTAGTTTTTACATTGCTCCGGTAGGCATCTGAAAGACACCACAAAAGTTGTTCTACCTGCTTTCTGGGCTGAGATGGGGAACCGCTGAATTTTGGACTCGGCCGGTGACAAAATGTTCCAAACACACCCCATGCACAACTCCACCGGGGAAGGTGCCAGACAGGAGTTTTCTTAGTAGTTTTTACACTACCTTGGTAGGCATCTGAAAGACACCACAAAACTTGTTCTACCTGCTTTCTGGGCTGAGATGGGGAACCGCTGAATTTTGGAGTCGGCTGGAGAAAAATGTTCCAAAGACACCCCATGCACAACTCCACCGGGGAAGGTGCCAGACAGGAGTTCTCCTGGTAGTTTTTACATTGCTCCGGTAGGCATCTGAAAGACACCACAAAAGTTGTTCTACCTGCTTTCTGGGCTGAGATGGGGAACCGCTGAATTTTGGAGTCGGCCGGTGACAAAATGTTCCAAACACACCCCATGCACAACTCCACCGGGGAAGGTGCCAGACAGGAGTTCTCCTGGTAGTTTTTACATTGCTCCGGTAGGCATCTGAAAGACACCACAAAAGTTGTTCTACCTGCTTTCTGGGCTGAGATGGGGAACCGCTGAATTTTGGAGTCGGCCGGTGACAAAATGTTCCAAACACACCCCATGCACAACTCCACCGGGGAAGGTGCCAGACAGGTGTTCTCTTATTAGTTTTTACACTACCTTGGTACGCACCTGAAAGGCACCACAAAAGTTGTTCTACCTGCTTTCTGGGCTGAGATGGGGAACCGCTGAATTTTGGACTCGGCCGGTGACAAAATGTTCCAAACACACCCCATGCACTACTCCACCGGGGAAGGTGCCAGACAGGAGTTCTCCTGGTAGTTTTTACATTGCTCCGGTAGGCATCTGAAAGACACCACAAAAGTTGTTCTACCTGCTTTCTGGGCTGAGATGGGGAACCGCTGAATTTTGGAGTCGGCCGGTGACAAAATGTTCCAAACACACCCCATGCACAACTCCACCGGGGAAGGTGCCAGACAGGAGTTCTCCTGGTAGTTTTTACATTGCTCCGGTAGGCATCTGAAAGACACCACAAAAGTTGTTCTACCTGCTTTCTGGGCTGAGATGGGGAACCGCTGAATTTTGGAGTCGGCCGGTGACAAAATGTTCCAAAGACACCCCATGCACAACTCCACCGGGGAAGGTGCCAGACAGGAGTTCTCCTGGTAGTTTTTACACTACCTTGGTAGGCACCTGAATGGCACCACAAAAGTTGTTCTACCTGCTTTCTGGGCTGAGATGGGGAACCGCTGAATTTTGGACTCGGCCGGTGACAAAATGTTCCAAACACACCCCATGCACAACTCCACCGGGGAAGGTGCCAGACAGGATTTCTCTTAGTAGTTTTTACACTACCTTGGTAGGCATCTGAAAGACACCACAAAAGTTGTTCTACCTGCTTTCTGGGCTGAGATGGGGAACCGCTGAATTTTGGAGTCGGCTGGTGACAAAATGTTCCAAACACACCCCATGCACAACTCCACCGGGGAAGGTGCCAGACAGGAGTTCTCTTAGTAGTTTTTACACTACCTTGGTAGGCAGCTGAAAGGCACCACAAAAGTTGTTCTACCTGCTTTCTGGGCTGAGATGGGGAACCGCTGAATTTTGGAGTCGGCCGGTGACAAAATGTTCCAAACACACCCCATGCACAACTCCACCGGGGAAGGTGCCAGACAGGAGTTCTCCTGGTAGTTTTTACACTACCTTGGTAGGCACCTGAATGGCACCACAAAAGTTGTTCTACCTGCTTTCTGGGCTGAGATGGGGAACCGCTGAATTTTGGAGTCGGCCGGTGACAAAATGTTCCAAAGACACCCCATGCACAACTCCACCGGGGAAGGTGCCAGACAGGAGTTCTCCTGGTAGTTTTTACATTGCTCCGGTAGGCATCTGAAAGACACCACAAAAGTTGTTCTACCTGCTTTCTGGGCTGAGATGGGGAACCGCTGAATTTTGGAGTCGGCTGGTGACAAAATGTTCCAAACACACCCCATGCACAACTCCACCGGGGAAGGTGCCAGACAGGAGTTCTCCTGGTAGTTTTTACATTGCTCCGGTAGGCATCTGAAAGACACCACAAAAGTTGTTCTACCTGCTTTCTGGGCTGAGATGGGGAACCGCTGAATTTTGGACTCGGCTGGTGACAAAATGTTCCAAACACACCCCATGCACAACTCCACCGGGGAAGGTGCCAGACAGGAGTTCTCTTAATAGTTTTTACACTACCTTGGTAGGCATCTGAAAGACACCACAAAAGTTGTTCTACCTGCTTTCTGGGCTGAGATGGGGAACCGCTGAATTTTGGAGTCGGCCGGTGACAAAATGTTCCAAACACACCCCATGCACAACTCCACCGGGGAAGGTGCCAGACAGGAGTTCTCCTGGTAGTTTTTACATTGCTCCGGTAGGCATCTGAAAGACACCACAAAAGTTGTTCTACCTGCTTTCTGGGCTGAGATGGGGAACCGCTGAATTTTGGAGTCGGCTGGTGACAAAATGTTCCAAACACACCCCCTGCACAACTCCACCGGGGAAGGTGCCAGACAGGAGTTCTCTTAGTAGTTTTTACACTACCTTGGTACGCACCTGAAAGGCGCCACAAAAGTTGTTCTACCTGCTTTCTGGGCTGAGATGGGGAACCGCTGAATTTTGGAGTCGGCCGGTGACAAAATGTTCCAAAGACACCCCATGCACTACTCCACCGGGGAAGGTGCCAGACAGGAGTTCTCCTGGTAGTTTTTACATTGCTCCGGTAGGCATCTGAAAGACACCACAAAAGTTGTTCTACCTGCTTTCTGGGCTGAGATGGGGAACCGCTGAATTTTGGAGTCGGCCGGTGACAAAATGTTCCAAACACACCCCATGCACAACTCCACCGGGGAAGGTGCCAGACAGGAGTTCTCCTGGTAGTTTTTACATTGCTCCGGTAGGCATCTGAAAGACACCACAAAAGTTGTTCTACCTGCTTTCTGGGCTGAGATGGGGAACCGCTGAATTTTGGACTCGGCCGGTGACAAAATGTTCCAAACACACCCCATGCACAACTCCACCGGGGAAGGTGCCAGACAGGAGTTCTCTTAATAGTTTTTACACTACCTTGGTAGGCATCTGAAAGACACCACAAAAGTTGTTGTACCTGCTTTCTGGGCTGAGATGGGGAACCGCTGAATTTTGGACTCGGCCGGTGACAAAATGTTCCAAACACACCCCCTGCACAACTCCACCGGGGAAGGTGCCAGACAGGAGTTCTCCTGGTAGTTTTTACATTGCTCCGGTAGGCATCTGAAAGACACCACAAAAGTTGTTCTACCTGCTTTCTGGGCTGAGATGGGGAACCGCTGAATTTTGGAGTCGGCCGGTGACAAAATGTTCCAAACACACCCCTTGCACAACTCCACCGGGGAAGGTGCCAGACAGGTGTTCTCTTAGTAGTTTTTACACTACCTTGGTAGGCAGCTGAAAGGCACCACAAAAGTTGTTCTACCTGCTTTCTGGGCTGAGATGGGGAACCGCTGAATTTTGGAGTCGGCTGGTGACAAAATGTTCCAAACACACCCCATGCACAACTCCACCGGGGAAGGTGCCAGACAGGAGTTCTCCTGGTAGTTTTTACATTGCTCCGGTAGGCATCTGAAAGACACCACAAAAGTTGTTCTACCTGCTTTCTGGGCTGAGATGGGGAACCGCTGAATTTTGGAGTCGGCTGGTGACAAAATGTTCCAAACACACCCCATGCACAACTCCACCGGGGAAGGTGCCAGACAGGAGTTCTCTTAATAGTTTTTACACTACCTTGGTAGGCATCTGAAAGACACCACAAAAGTTGTTCTACCTGCTTTCTGGGCTGAGATGGGGAACCGCTGAATTTTGGAGTCGGCTGGTGACAAAATGTTCCAAACACACCCCTTGCACAACTCCACCGGGGAAGGTGCCAGACAGGAGTTCTCCTGGTAGTTTTTACATTGCTCCGGTAGGCATCTGAAAGACACCACAAAAGTTGTTCTACCTGCTTTCTGGGCTGAGATGGGGAACCGCTGAATTTTGGAGTCGGCTGGTGACAAAATGTTCCAAACACACCCCATGCACAACTCCACCGGGGAAGGTGCCAGACAGGAGTTCTCTTAGTAGTTTTTACACTACCTTGGTAGGCAGCTGAAAGGCAGCACAAAAGTTGTTCTACCTGCTTTCTGGGCTGAGATGGGGAACCGCTGAATTTTGGAGTCGGCTGGTGACAAAATGTTCCAAACACACCCCATGCACAACTCCACCGGGGAAGGTGCCAGACAGGAGTTCTCCTGGTAGTTTTTACACTACCTTGGTAGGCAGCTGAAAGGCAGCACAAAAGTTGTTCTACCTGCTTTCTGGGCTGAGATGGGGAACCGCTGAATTTTGGACTCGGCTGGTGACAAAATGTTCCAAACACACCCCATGCACAACTCCACCGGGGAAGGTGCCAGACAGGAGTTCTCCTGGTAGTTTTTACATTGCTCCGGTAGGCATCTGAAAGACACCACAAAAGTTGTTCTACCTGCTTTCTGGGCTGAGATGGGGAACCGCTGAATTTTGGACTCGGCCGGTGACAAAATGTTCCAAACACACCCCATGCACAACTCCACCGGGGAAGGTGCCAGACAGGAGTTCTCCTGGTAGTTTTTACATTGCTCCGGTAGGCATCTGAAAGACACCACAAAAGTTGTTCTACCTGCTTTCTGGGCTGAGATGGGGAACCGCTGAATTTTGGACTCGGCCGGTGACAAAATGTTCCAAAGACACCCCATGCACAACTCCACCGGGGAAGGTGCCAGACAGGAGTTCTCTTAATAGTTTTTACACTACCTTGGTAGGCATCTGAAAGACACCACAAAAGTTGTTCTACCTGCTTTCTGGGCTGAGATGGGGAACCGCTGAATTTTGGAGTCGGCTGGTGACAAAATGTTCCAAACACACCCCATGCACAACTCCACCGGGGAAGGTGCCAGACAGGAGTTCTCCTGGTAGTTTTTTACACTACCTTGGTAGGCAGCTGAAAGGCACCACAAAAGTTGTTCTACCTGCTTTCTGGGCTGAGATGGGGAACCGCTGAATTTTGGAGTCGGCCGGTGACAAAATGTTCCAAAGACACCCCATGCACAACTCCACCGGGGAAGGTGCCAGACAGGAGTTCTCCTGGTAGTTTTTACATTGCTCCGGTAGGCATCTGAAAGACACCACAAAAGTTGTTCTACCTGCTTTCTGGGCTGAGATGGGGAACCGCTGAATTTTGGACTCGGCCGGTGACAAAATGTTCCAAACACACCCCATGCACAACTCCACCGGGGAAGGTGCCAGACAGGAGTTCTCTTAGTAGTTTTTACACTACCTTGGTAGGCAGCTGAAAGACACAACAAAAGTTGTTCTACCTGCTTTCTGGGCTGAGATGGGGAACCGCTGAATTTTGGACTCGGCTGGTGACAAAATGTTCCAAACACACCCCTTGCACAACTCCACCGGGGAAGGTGCCAGACAGGTGTTCTCTTATTAGTTTTTACACTACCTTGGTAGGCACCTGAAAGACACCACAAAAGTTGTTCTACCTGCTTTCTGGGCTGAGATGGGGAACCGCTGAATTTTGGACTCGGCCGGTGACAAAATGTTCCAAACACACCCCATGCACAACTCCACCGGGGAAGGTGCCAGACAGGAGTTCTCTTAGTAGTTTTTACACTACCTTGGTAGGCATCTGAAAGACACCACAGAAGTTGTTCTACCTGCTTTCTGGGCTGAGATGGGGAACCGCTGAATTTTGGACTCGGCTGGTGACAAAATGTTCCAAACACACCCCTTGCACAACTCCACCGGGGAAGGTGCCAGACAGGTGTTCTCTTATTAGTTTTTACACTACCTTGGTAGGCACCTGAAAGACACCACAAAAGTTGTTCTACCTGCTTTCTGGGCTGAGATGGGGAACCGCTGAATTTTGGACTCGGCCGGTGACAAAATGTTCCAAAGACACCCCATGCACAACTCCACCGGGGAAGGTGCCAGACAGGAGTTCTCCTGGTAGTTTTTACATTGCTCCGGTAGGCATCTTAAAGACACCACAAAAGTTGTTCTACCTGCTTTCTGGGCTGAGATGGGGAACCGCTGAATTTTGGAGTCGGCCGGTGACAAAATGTTCCAAACACACCCCCATGCACAACTCCACCGGGGAAGGTGCCAGACAGGAGTTCTCCTGGTAGTTTTTACACTACCTTGGTACGCACCTGAATGGCACCACAAAAGTTGTTCTACCTGCTTTCTGGGCTGAGATGGGGAACCGCTGAATTTTGGAGTCGGCTGGTGACAAAATGTTCCAAACACACCCCATGCACAACTCCACCGGGGAAGGTGCCAGACAGGAGTTCTCTTAGTAGTTTTTACACTACCTTGGTAGGCAGCTGAAAGACACCACAAAAGTTGTTCTACCTGCTTTCTGGGCTGAGATGGGGAACCGCTGAATTTTGGACTCGGCTGGTGACAAAATGTTCCAAACACACCCCATGCACAACTCCACCGGGGAAGGTGCCAGACAGGAGTTCTCCTGGTAGTTTTTACATTGCTCCGGTAGGCATCTGAAAGACACCACAAAAGTTGTTCTACCTGCTTTCTGGGCTGAGATGGGGAACCGCTGAATTTTGGAGTCGGCCGGTGACAAAATGTTCCAAACACACCCCATGCACAACTCCACCGGGGAAGGTGCCAGACAGGAGTTCTCTTAGTAGTTTTTACACTACCTTGGTAGGCAGCTGAAAGGCACCACAAAAGTTGTTCTACCTGCTTTCTGGGCTGAGATGGGGAACCGCTGAATTTTGGACTCGGCTGGTGACAAAATGTTCCAAACACACCCCTTGCACAACTCCACCGGGGAAGGTGCCAGACAGGTGTTCTCTTATTAGTTTTTACACTACCTTGGTAGGCACCTGAAAGACACCACAAAAGTTGTTCTACCTGCTTTCTGGGCTGAGATGGGGAACCGCTGAATTTTGGACTCGGCCGGTGACAAAATGTTCCAAACACACCCCATGCACAACTCCACCGGGGAAGGTGCCAGACAGGAGTTCTCCTGGTAGTTTTTACATTGCTCCGGTAGGCATCTGAAAGACACCACAAAAGTTGTTCTACCTGCTTTCTGGGCTGAGATGGGGAACCGCTGAATTTTGGAGTCGGCCGGTGACAAAATGTTCCAAACACACCCCATGCACAACTCCACCGGGGAAGGTGCCAGACAGGAGTTCTCTTAATAGTTTTTACACTACCTTGGTAGGCACCTGAAAGACACCACAAAAGTTGTTCTACCTGCTTTCTGGGCTGAGATGGGGAACCGCTGAATTTTGGACTCGGCCGGTGACAAAATGTTCCAAAGACACCCCATGCACAACTCCACCGGGGAAGGTGCCAGACAGGAGTTCTCCTGGTAGTTTTTACATTGCTCCGGTAGGCATCTTAAAGACACCACAAAAGTTGTTCTACCTGCTTTCTGGGCTGAGATGGGGAACCGCTGAATTTTGGAGTCGGCCGGTGACAAAATGTTCCAAACACACCCCATGCACAACTCCACCGGGGAAGGTGCCAGACAGGAGTTCTCCTGGTAGTTTTTACACTACCTTGGTACGCACCTGAATGGCACCACAAAAGTTGTTCTACCTGCTTTCTGGGCTGAGATGGGGAACCGCTGAATTTTGGAGTCGGCTGGTGACAAAATGTTCCAAACACACCCCATGCACAACTCCACCGGGGAAGGTGCCAGACAGGAGTTCTCTTAGTAGTTTTTACACTACCTTGGTAGGCAGCTGAAAGACACCACAAAAGTTGTTCTACCTGCTTTCTGGGCTGAGATGGGGAACCGCTGAATTTTGGACTCGGCTGGTGACAAAATGTTCCAAACACACCCCATGCACAACTCCACCGGGGAAGGTGCCAGACAGGAGTTCTCCTGGTAGTTTTTACATTGCTCCGGTAGGCATCTGAAAGACACCACAAAAGTTGTTCTACCTGCTTTCTGGGCTGAGATGGGGAACCGCTGAATTTTGGAGTCGGCCGGTGACAAAATGTTCCAAACACACCCCATGCACAACTCCACCGGGGAAGGTGCCAGACAGGAGTTCTCTTAGTAGTTTTTACACTACCTTGGTAGGCAGCTGAAAGGCACCACAAAAGTTGTTCTACCTGCTTTCTGGGCTGAGATGGGGAACCGCTGAATTTTGGAGTCGGCTGGTGACAAAATGTTCCAAACACACCCCTTGCACAACTCCACCGGGGAAGGTGCCAGGCAGGTGTTCTCTTATTAGTTTTTACACTACCTTGGTAGGCACCTGAAAGACACCACAAAAGTTGTTCTACCTGCTTTCTGGGCTGAGATGGGGAACCGCTGAATTTTGGACTCGGCCGGTGACAAAATGTTCCAAACACACCCCATGCACAACTCCACCGGGGAAGGTGCCAGACAGGAGTTCTCCTGGTAGTTTTTACATTGCTCCGGTAGGCATCTGAAAGACACCACAAAAGTTGTTCTACCTGCTTTCTGGGCTGAGATGGGGAACCGCTGAATTTTGGAGTCGGCCGGTGACAAAATGTTCCAAACACACCCCATGCACAACTCCACCGGGGAAGGTGCCAGACAGGAGTTCTCTTAATAGTTTTTACACTACCTTGGTAGGCATCTGAAAGACACCACAAAAGTTGTTCTACCTGCTTTCTGGGCTGAGATGGGGAACCGCTGAATTTTGGACTCGGCCGGTGACAAAATGTTCCAAAGACACCCCATGCACAACTCCACCGGGGAAGGTGCCAGACAGGAGTTCTCTTAGTAGTTTTTACACTACCTTGGTAGGCATCTGAAAGACACCACAAAAGTTGTTCTACCTGCTTTCTGGGCTGAGATGGGGAACCGCTGAATTTTGGAGTCGGCTGGTGACAAAATGTTCCAAACACACCCCATGCACAACTCCACCGGGGAAGGTGCCAGACAGGAGTTCTCCTGGTAGTTTTTACATTGCTCCGGTAGGCATCTGAAAGACACCACAAAAGTTGTTCTACCTGCTTTCTGGGCTGAGATGGGGAACCGCTGAATTTTGGAGTCGGCCGGTGACAAAATGTTCCAAACACACCCCATGCACAACTCCACCGGGGAAGGTGCCAGACAGGAGTTCTCCTGGTAGTTTTTACATTGCTCCGGTAGGCATCTGAAAGACACCACAAAAGTTGTTCTACCTGCTTTCTGGGCTGAGATGGGGAACCGCTGAATTTTGGACTCGGCTGGTGACAAAATGTTCCAAACACACCCCATGCACAACTCCACCGGGGAAGGTGCCAGACAGGAGTTCTCTTAGTAGTTTTTACACTACCTTGGTAGGCATCTGAAAGACACCACAAAAGTTGTTCTACCTGCTTTCTGGGCTGAGATGGGGAACCGCTGAATTTTGGACTCGGCTGGTGACAAAATGTTCCAAACACACCCCTTGCACAACTCCACCGGGGAAGGTGCCAGACAGGTGTTCTCTTATTAGTTTTTACACTACCTTGGTAGGCACCTGAAAGACACCACAAAAGTTGTTCTACCTGCTTTCTGGGCTGAGATGGGGAACCGCTGAATTTTGGACTCGGCTGGTGACAAAATGTTCCAAACACACCCCTTGCACAACTCCACCGGGGAAGGTGCCAGACAGGTTTTCTCTTATTAGTTTTTACACTACCTTGGTAGGCACCTGAAAGACACCACAAAAGTTGTTCTACCTGCTTTCTGGGCTGAGATGGGGAACCGCTGAATTTTGGAGTCGGCCGGTGACAAAATGTTCCAAACACACCCCATGCACAACTCCACCGGGGAAGGTGCCAGACAGGAGTTCTCCTGGTAGTTTTTACATTGCTCCGGTAGGCATCTGAAAGACACCACAAAAGTTGTTCTACCTGCTTTCTGGGCTGAGATGGGGAACCGCTGAATTTTGGACTCGGCTGGTGACAAAATGTTCCAAACACACCAAATGCACAACTCCACTGGGGAAGTTGCCAGACAGGAGTTCTCTTAATAGTTTTTACACTACCTTGGTAGGCATCTGAAAGATACCACAAAAGTTGTTCTACCTGCTTTCTGGGCTGAGATGGGGAACCGCTGAATTTTGGACTCGGCCGGTGACAAAATGTTCCAAAGACACCCCCTGCACAACTCCACCGGGGAAGGTGCCAGACAGGAGTTCTCCTGGTAGTTTTTACATTGCTCCGGTAGGCATCTGAAAGACACCACAAAAGTTGTTCTACCTGCTTTCTGGGCTGAGATGGGGAACCGCTGAATTTTGGAGTCGGCCGGTGACAAAATGTTCCAAACACACCCCATGCACAACTCCACCTGGGAAGGTGCCAGACAGGAGTTCTCTTAGTAGTTTTTACACTACCTTGGTAGGCATCTGAAAGACACCACAAAAGTTGTTCTACCTGCTTTCTGGGCTGAGATGGGGAACCGCTGAATTTTGGAGTCGGCTGGTGACAAAATGTTCCAAACACACCCCATGCACAACTCCACCGGGGAAGGTGCCAGACAGGAGTTCTCTTAATAGTTTTTACACTACCTTGGTAGGCATCTGAAAGACACCACAAAAGTTGTTCTACCTGCTTTCTGGGCTGAGATGGGGAACCGCTGAATTTTGGAGTCGGCCGGTGACAAAATGTTCCAAACACACCCCCTGCACAACTCCACCGGGGAAGGTGCCAGACAGGAGTTCTCCTGGTAGTTTTTACATTGCTCCGGTAGGCATCTGAAAGACACCACAGAAGTTGTTCTACCTGCTTTCTGGGCTGAGATGGGGAACCGCTGAATTTTGGACTCGGCCGGTGACAAAATGTTCCAAACACACCCCATGCACAACTCCACCGGGGAAGGTGCCAGACAGGAGTTCTCCTGGTAGTTTTTACATTGCTCCGGTAGGCATCTGAAAGACACCACAAAAGTTGTTCTACCTGCTTTCTGGGCTGAGATGGGGAACCGCTGAATTTTGGACTCGGCCGGTGACAAAATGTTCCAAACACACCCCATGCACAACTCCACCGGGGAAGGTGCCAGACAGGAGTTCTCTTAGTAGTTTTTACACTACCTTGGTAGGCATCTGAAAGACACCACAAAAGTTGTTCTACCTGCTTTCTGGGCTGAGATGGGGAACCGCTGAATTTTGGAGTCGGCTGGTGAAAAATGTTCCAAAGACACCCCATGCACAACTCCACCGGGGAAGGTGCCAGACAGGAGTTCTCCTGGTAGTTTTTACATTGCTCCGGTAGGCATCTGAAAGACACCACAAAAGTTGTTCTACCTGCTTTCTGGGCTGAGATGGGGAACCGCTGAATTTTGGAGTCGGCCGGTGACAAAATGTTCCAAACACACCCCATGCACAACTCCACCGGGGAAGGTGCCAGACAGGAGTTCTCCTGGTAGTTTTTACATTGCTCCGGTAGGCATCTGAAAGACTCCACAAAAGTTTTTCTACCTGCTTTCTGGGCTGAGATGGGGAACCGCTGAATTTTGGAGTCGGCCGGTGACAAAATGTTCCAAACACACCCCATGCACAACTCCACCGGGGAAGGTGCCAGACAGGAGTTCTCCTGGTAGTTTTTACATTGCTCCGGTAGGCATCTGAAAGACACCACAAAAGTTGTTCTACCTGCTTTCTGGGCTGAGATGGGGAACCGCTGAATTTTGGAGTCGGCTGGTGACAAAATGTTCCAAAGACACCCCATGCACAACTCCACCGGGGAAGGTGCCAGACAGGAGTTCTCTTAGTAGTTTTTACACTACCTTGGTAGGCAGTTGAAAGGCAGCACAAAAGTTGTTCTACCTGCTTTCTGGGCTGAGATGGGGAACCGCTGAATTTTGGAGTCGGCCGGTGACAAAATGTTCCAAACACACCCCATGCACAACTCCACCGGGGAAGGTGCCAGACAGGAGTTCTCCTGGTAGTTTTTACATTGCTCCGGTAGGCATCTGAAAGACACCACAAAAGTTGTTCTACCTGCTTTCTGGGCTGAGATGGGGAACCGCTGAATTTTGGAGTCGGCCGGTGACAAAATGTTCCAAACACACCCCATGCACAACTCCACCGGGGAAGGTGCCAGACAGGAGTTCTCCTGGTAGTTTTTACATTGCTCCGGTAGGCATCTGAAAGACACCACAAAAGTTGTTCTACCTGCTTTCTGGGCTGAGATGGGGAACCGCTGAATTTTGGACTCGGCTGGTGACAAAATGTTCCAAACACACCCCATGCACAACTCCACCGGGGAAGGTGCCAGACAGGAGTTCTCTTAGTAGTTTTTACACTACCTTGGTAGGCAGCTGAAAGACACCACAAAAGTTGTTCTACCTGCTTTCTGGGCTGAGATGGGGAACCGCTGAATTTTGGACTCGGCTGGTGACAAAATGTTCCAAACACACCCCTTGCACAACTCCACCGGGGAAGGTGCCAGACAGGTGTTCTCTTATTAGTTTTTACACTACCTTGGTAGGCACCTGAAAGACACCACAAAAGTTGTTCTACCTGCTTTCTGGGCTGAGATGGGGAACCGCTGAATTTTGGAGTCGGCCGGTGACAAAATGTTCCAAACACACCCCATGCACAACTCCACCGGGGAAGGTGCCAGACAGGAGTTCTCCTGGTAGTTTTTACATTGCTCCGGTAGGCATCTGAAAGACACCACAAAAGTTGTTCTACCTGCTTTCTGGGCTGAGATGGGGAACCGCTGAATTTTGGACTCGGCTGGTGACAAAATGTTCCAAACACACCCCATGCACAACTCCACCGGGGAAGTTGCCAGACAGGAGTTCTCTTAATAGTTTTTACACTACCTTGGTAGGCATCTGAAAGACACCACAAAAGTTGTTCTACCTGCTTTCTGGGCTGAGATGGGGAACCGCTGAATTTTGGACTCGGCCGGTGACAAAATGTTCCAAACACACCCCATGCACAACTCCACCGGGGAAGGTGCCAGACAGGAGTTCTCCTGGTAGTTTTTACATTGCTCCGGTAGGCATCTGAAAGACACCACAAAAGTTGTTCTACCTGCTTTCTGGGCTGAGATGGGGAACCGCTGAATTTTGGACTCGGCTGGTGACAAAATGTTCCAAACACACCCCTTGCACAACTCCACCGGGGAAGGTGCCAGACAGGAATTCTCTTAATAGTTTTTACACTACCTTGGTAGGCACCTGAAAGACACCACAAAAGTTGTTCTACCTGCTTTCTGGGCTGAGATGGGGAACCGCTGAATTTTGGACTCGGCCGGTGACAAAATGTTCCAAAGACACCCCCTGCACAACTCCACCGGGGAAGGTGCCAGACAGGAGTTCTCCTGGTAGTTTTTACATTGCTCCGGTAGGCATCTGAAAGACACCACAAAAGTTGTTCTACCTGCTTTCTGGGCTGAGATGGGGAACCGCTGAATTTTGGAGTCGGCCGGTGACAAAATGTTCCAAACACACCCCATGCACAACTCCACCTGGGAAGGTGCCAGACAGGAGTTCTCTTATTAGTTTTTACACTACCTTGGTAGGCATCTGAAAGACACCACAAAAGTTGTTCTACCTGCTTTCTGGGCTGAGATGGGGAACCGCTGAATTTTGGAGTCGGCTGGTGACAAAATGTTCCAAACACACCCCATGCACAACTCCACCGGGGAAGGTGCCAGACAGGAGTTCTCTTAATAGTTTTTACACTACCTTGGTAGGCATCTGAAAGACACCACAAAAGTTGTTCTACCTGCTTTCTGGGCTGAGATGGGGAACCGCTGAATTTTGGAGTCGGCCGGTGACAAAATGTTCCAAACACACCCCCTGCACAACTCCACCGGGGAAGGTGCCAGACAGGAGTTCTCCTGGTAGTTTTTACATTGCTCCGGTAGGCATCTGAAAGACACCACAGAAGTTGTTCTACCTGCTTTCTGGGCTGAGATGGGGAACCGCTGAATTTTGGACTCGGCCGGTGACAAAATGTTCCAAACACACCCCATGCACAACTCCACCGGGGAAGGTGCCAGACAGGAGTTCTCCTGGTAGTTTTTACATTGCTCCGGTAGGCATCTGAAAGACACCACAAAAGTTGTTCTACCTGCTTTCTGGGCTGAGATGGGGAACCGCTGAATTTTGGACTCGGCCGGTGACAAAATGTTCCAAACACACCCCATGCACAACTCCACCGGGGAAGGTGCCAGACAGGAGTTCTCTTAGTAGTTTTTACACTACCTTGGTAGGCATCTGAAAGACACCACAAAAGTTGTTCTACCTGCTTTCTGGGCTGAGATGGGGAACCGCTGAATTTTGGAGTCGGCTGGTGAAAAATGTTCCAAAGACACCCCATGCACAACTCCACCGGGGAAGGTGCAAGACAGGAGTTCTCCTGGTAGTTTTTACATTGCTCCGGTAGGCATCTGAAAGACACCACAAAAGTTGTTCTACCTGCTTTCTGGGCTGAGATGGGGAACCGCTGAATTTTGGAGTCGGCCGGTGACAAAATGTTCCAAACACACCCCATGCACAACTCCACCGGGGAAGGTGCCAGACAGGAGTTCTCCTGGTAGTTTTTACATTGCTCCGGTAGGCATCTGAAAGACTCCACAAAAGTTTTTCTACCTGCTTTCTGGGCTGAGATGGGGAACCGCTGAATTTTGGAGTCGGCCGGTGACAAAATGTTCCAAACACACCCCATGCACAACTCCACCGGGGAAGGTGCCAGACAGGAGTTCTCCTGGTAGTTTTTACATTGCTCCGGTAGGCATCTGAAAGACACCACAAAAGTTGTTCTACCTGCTTTCTGGGCTGAGATGGGGAACCGCTGAATTTTGGAGTCGGCTGGTGACAAAATGTTCCAAAGACACCCCATGCACAACTCCACCGGGGAAGGTGCCAGACAGGAGTTCTCTTAGTAGTTTTTACACTACCTTGGTAGGCAGTTGAAAGGCAGCACAAAAGTTGTTCTACCTGCTTTCTGGGCTGAGATGGGGAACCGCTGAATTTTGGAGTCGGCCGGTGACAAAATGTTCCAAACACACCCCATGCACAACTCCACCGGGGAAGGTGCCAGACAGGAGTTCTCTTAGTAGTTTTTACACTACCTTGGTAGGCATCTGAAAGACACCACAAAAGTTGTTCTACCTGCTTTCTGGGCTGAGATGGGGAACCGCTGAATTTTGGAGTCGGCTGGTGAAAAATGTTCCAAAGACACCCCATGCACAACTCCACCGGGGAAGGTGCAAGACAGGAGTTCTCCTGGTAGTTTTTACATTGCTCCGGTAGGCATCTGAAAGACACCACAAAAGTTGTTCTACCTGCTTTCTGGGCTGAGATGGGGAACCGCTGAATTTTGGAGTCGGCCGGTGACAAAATGTTCCAAACACACCCCATGCACAACTCCACCGGGGAAGGTGCCAGACAGGAGTTCTCCTGGTAGTTTTTACATTGCTCCGGTAGGCATCTGAAAGACTCCACAAAAGTTTTTCTACCTGCTTTCTGGGCTGAGATGGGGAACCGCTGAATTTTGGAGTCGGCCGGTGACAAAATGTTCCAAACACACCCCATGCACAACTCCACCGGGGAAGGTGCCAGACAGGAGTTCTCCTGGTAGTTTTTACATTGCTCCGGTAGGCATCTGAAAGACACCACAAAAGTTGTTCTACCTGCTTTCTGGGCTGAGATGGGGAACCGCTGAATTTTGGAGTCGGCTGGTGACAAAATGTTCCAAAGACACCCCATGCACAACTCCACCGGGGAAGGTGCCAGACAGGAGTTCTCTTAGTAGTTTTTACACTACCTTGGTAGGCAGTTGAAAGGCAGCACAAAAGTTGTTCTACCTGCTTTCTGGGCTGAGATGGGGAACCGCTGAATTTTGGAGTCGGCCGGTGACAAAATGTTCCAAACACACCCCATGCACAACTCCACCGGGGAAGGTGCCAGACAGGAGTTCTCTTTATAGTTTTTACACTACCTTGGTAGGCATCTGAAAGACACCACAAAAGTTGTTCTACCTGCTTTCTGGGCTGAGATGGGGAACCGCTGAATTTTGGAGTCGGCCGGTGACAAAATGTTCCAAACACACCCCTTGCACAACTCCACCGGGGAAGGTGCCAGACAGGAGTTCTCCTGGTAGTTTTTACACTACCTTGGTAGGCATCTGAAAGACACCACAAAAGTTGTTCTACCTGCTTTCTGGGCTGAGATGGGGAACCGCTGAATTTTGGAGTCGGCTGGTGACAAAATGTTCCAAAGACACCCCATGCACAACTCCACCGGGGAAGGTGCCAGACAGGAGTTCTCCTGGTAGTTTTTACATTGCTCCGGTAGGCATCTGAAAGACACCACAAAAGTTGTTCTACCTGCTTTCTGGGCTGAGATGGGGAACCGCTGAATTTTGGAGTCGGCCGGTGATAAAATGTTCCAAACACACCCCATGCACAACTCCACCGGGGAAGGTGCCAGACAGGAGTTCTCCTGGTAGTTTTTACACTACCTTGGTACGCACCTGAATGGCACCACAAAAGTTGTTCTACCTGCTTTCTGGGCTGAGATGGGGAACTGCTGAATTTTGGAGTCGGCTGGTGACAAAATATTCCAAACACACCCCATGCACAACTCCACCGGGGAAGGTGCCAGACAGGAGTTCTCTTAGTAGTTTTTACACTACCTTGGTAGGCAGCTGAAAGACACCACAAAAGTTGTTCTACCTGCTTTCTGGGCTGAGATGGGGAACCGCTGAATTTTGGACTCGGCTGGTGACAAAATGTTCCAAACACACCCCCTGCACAACTCCACCGGGGAAGGTGCCAGACAGGAGTTCTCTTATTAGTTTTTACACTACCTTGGTAGGCACCTGAAAGACACCACAAAAGTTGTTCTACCTGCTTTCTGGGCTGAGATGGGGAACCGCTGAATTTTGGACTCGGCCGGTGACAAAATGTTCCAAACACACCCCATGCACAACTCCACCGGGGAAGGTGCCAGACAGGAGTTCTCTTAGTAGTTTTTACACTACCTTGGTAGGCAGCTGAAAGGCACCACAAAAGTTGTTCTACCTGCTTTCTGGGCTGAGATGGGGAACCGCTGAATTTTGGACTCGGCTGGTGACAAAATGTTCCAAACACACCCCTTGCACAACTCCACCGGGGAAGGTGCCAGACAGGTGTTCTCTTATTAGTTTTTACACTACCTTGGTAGGCACCTGAAAGACACCACAAAAGTTGTTCTACCTGCTTTCTGGGCTGAGATGGGGAACCGCTGAATTTTGGACTCGGCCGGTGACAAAATGTTCCAAAGACACCCCATGCTCAACTCCACCGGGGAAGGTGCCAGACAGGAGTTCTCCTGGTAGTTTTTACATTGCTCCGGTAGGCATCTGAAAGACACCACAAAAGTTGTTCTACCTGCTTTCTGGGCTGAGATGGGGAACCGCTGAATTTTGGACTCGGCCGGTGACAAAATGTTCCAAACACACCCCCTGCACAACTCCACCGGGGAAGGTGCCAGACAGGAGTTCTCCTGGTAGTTTTTACACTACCTTGGTACGCACCTGAATGGCACCACAAAAGTTGTTCTACCTGCTTTCTGGGCTGAGATGGGGAACCGCTGAATTTTGGAGTCGGCTGGTGACAAAATGTTCCAAACACACCCCATGCACAACTCCACCGGGGAAGGTGCCAGACAGGAGTTCTCTTAGTAGTTTTTACACTACCTTGGTAGGCATCTGAAAGACACCACAAAAGTTGTTCTACCTGCTTTCTGGGCTGAGATGGGGAACCGCTGAATTTTGGACTCGGCTGGTGACAAAATGTTCCAAACACACCCCCTGCACAACTCCACCGGGGAAGGTGCCAGACAGGAGTTCTCCTGGTAGTTTTTACATTGCTCCGGTAGGCATCTGAAAGACACCACAAAAGTTGTTCTACCTGCTTTCTGGGCTGAGATGGGGAACCGCTGAATTTTGGAGTCGGCCAGTGACAAAATGTTCCAAACACACCCCATGCACAACTCCACCGGGGAAGGTGCCAGACAGGAGTTCTCCTGGTAGTTTTTACATTGCTCCGGTAGGCATCTGAAAGACACCACAAAAGTTGTTCTACCTGCTTTCTGGGCTGAGATGGGGAACCGCTGAATTTTGGACTCGGCCGGTGACAAAATGTTCCAAACACACCCCATGCACAACTCCACCGGGGAAGGTGCCAGACAGGAGTTCTCTTAGTAGTTTTTACACTACCTTGGTAGGCATCTGAAAGACACCACAAAAGTTGTTCTACCTGCTTTCTGGGCTGAGATGGGGAACCGCTGAATTTTGGAGTCGGCTGGTGACAAAATGTTCCAAACACACCCCATGCACAACTCCACCGGGGAAGGTGCCAGACAGGAGTTCTCTTAGTAGTTTTTACACTACCTTGGTAGGCAGGTGAAAGGCACCACAAAAGTTGTTCTACCTGCTTTCTGGGCTGAGATGGGGAACCGCTGAATTTTGGAGTCGGCCGGTGACAAAATGTTCCAAACACACCCCATGCACAACTCCACCGGGGAAGGTGCCAGACAGGAGTTCTCTTTATAGTTTTTACACTACCTTGGTAGGCATCTGAAAGACACCACAAAAGTTGTTCTACCTGCTTTCTGGGCTGAGATGGGGAACCGCTGAATTTTGGAGTCGGCTGGTGACAAAATGTTCCAAACACACCCCATGCACAACTCCACGGGGGAAGGTGCCAGACAGGTGTTCTCTTATTAGTTTTTACACTACCTTGGTAGGCACCTGAAAGACACCACAAAAGTTGTTCTACCTGCTTTCTGGGCTGAGATGGGGAACCGCTGAATTTTGGAGTCGGCTGGTGACAAAATGTTCCAAAGACACCCCATGCACAACTCCACCGGGGAAGGTGCCAGACAGGAGTTCTCTTTATAGTTTTTACACTACCTTGGTAGGCATCTGAAAGACACCACAAAAGTTGTTCTACCTGCTTTCTGGGCTGAGATGGGGAACCGCTGAATTTTGGAGTCGGCCGGTGACAAAATGTTCCAAACACACCCCATGCACAACTCCACCGGGGAAGGTGCCAGACAGGAGTTCTCCTGGTAGTTTTTACACTACCTTGGTACGCACCTGAATGGCACCACAAAAGTTGTTCTACCTGCTTTCTGGGCTGAGATGGGGAACTGCTGAATTTTGGAGTCGGCTGGTGACAAAATATTCCAAACACACCCCATGCACAACTCCACCGGGGAAGGTGCTAGACAGGAGTTCTCTTAGTAGTTTTTACACTACCTTGGTAGGCAGCTGAAAGACACAACAAAAGTTGTTCTACCTGCTTTCTGGGCTGAGATGGGGAACCGCTGAATTTTGGACTCGGCTGGTGACAAAATGTTCCAAACACACCCCTTGCACAACTCCACCGGGGAAGGTGCCAGACAGGTGTTCTCTTATTAGTTTTTACACTACCTTGGTAGGCACCTGAAAGACACCACAAAAGTTGTTCTACCTGCTTTCTGGGCTGAGATGGGGAACCGCTGAATTTTGGACTCGGCCGGTGACAAAATGTTCCAAACACACCCCATGCACAACTCTACCGGGGAAGGTGCCAGACAGGAGTTCTCTTAGTAGTTTTTACACTACCTTGGTAGGCAGCTGAAAGGCACCACAAAAGTTGTTCTACCTGCTTTCTGGGCTGAGATGGGGAACCGCTGAATTTTGGACTCGGCTGGTGACAAAATGTTCCAAACACACCCCTTGCACAACTCCACCGGGGAAGGTGCCAGACAGGTGTTCTCTTATTAGTTTTTACACTACCTTGGTAGGCACCTGAAAGACACCACAAAAGTTGTTCTACCTGCTTTCTGGGCTGAGATGGGGAACCGCTGAATTTTGGACTCAGCCGGTGACAAAATGTTCCAAAGACACCCCATGCACAACTCCACCGGGGAAGGTGCCAGACAGGAGTTCTCCTGGTAGTTTTTACATTGCTCCGGTAGGCATCTGAAAGACACCACAAAAGTTGTTCTACCTGCTTTCTGGGCTGAGATGGGGAACCGCTGAATTTTGGAGTCGGCCGGTGACAAAATGTTCCAAACACACCCCCTGCACAACTCCACCGGGGAAGGTGCCAGACAGGAGTTCTCCTGGTAGTTTTTACACTACCTTGGTACGCACCTGAATGGCACCACAAAAGTTGTTCTACCTGCTTTCTGGGCTGAGATGGGGAACCGCTGAATTTTGGAGTCGGCTGGTGACAAAATGTTCCAAACACACCCCATGCACAACTCCACCGGGGAAGGTGCCAGACAGGAGTTCTCTTAGTAGTTTTTACACTACCTTGGTAGGCATCTGAAAGACACCACAAAAGTTGTTCTACCTGCTTTCTGGGCTGAGATGGGGAACCGCTGAATTTTGGACTCGGCTGGTGACAAAATGTTCCAAACACACCCCATGCACAACTCCACCGGGGAAGGTGCCAGACAGGAGTTCTCCTGGTAGTTTTTACATTGCTCCGGTAGGCATCTGAAAGACACCACAAAAGTTGTTCTACCTGCTTTCTGGGCTGAGATGGGGAACCGCTGAATTTTGGAGTCGGCCGGTGACAAAATGTTCCAAACACACCCCCTGCACAACTCCACCGGGGAAGGTGCCAGACAGGAGTTCTCCTGGTAGTTTTTACACTACCTTGGTACGCACCTGAATGGCACCACAAAAGTTGTTCTACCTGCTTTCTGGGCTGAGATGGGGAACCGCTGAATTTTGGAGTCGGCTGGTGACAAAATGTTCCAAACACACCCCATGCACAACTCCACCGGGGAAGGTGCCAGACAGGAGTTCTCTTAGTAGTTTTTACACTACCTTGGTAGGCATCTGAAAGACACCACAAAAGTTGTTCTACCTGCTTTCTGGGCTGAGATGGGGAACCGCTGAATTTTGGACTCGGCTGGTGACAAAATGTTCCAAACACACCCCATGCACAACTCCACCGGGGAAGGTGCCAGACAGGAGTTCTCCTGGTAGTTTTTACATTGCTCCGGTAGGCATCTGAAAGACACCACAAAAGTTGTTCTACCTGCTTTCTGGGCTGAGATGGGGAACCGCTGAATTTTGGACTCGGCTGGTGACAAAATGTTCCAAACACACCCCATGCACAACTCCACCGGGGAAGGTGCCAGACAGGAGTTCTCCTGGTAGTTTTTACATTGCTCCGGTAGGCATCTGAAAGACACCACAAAAGTTGTTCTACCTGCTTTCTGGGCTGAGATGGGGAACCGCTGAATTTTGGAGTCGGCCGGTGACAAAATGTTCCAAACACACCCCATGCACAACTCCACCGGGGAAGGTGCCAGACAGGAGTTCTCTTAGTAGTTTTTACACTACCTTGGTAGGCAGCTGAAAGGCACCACAAAAGTTGTTCTACCTGCTTTCTGGGCTGAGATGGGGAACCGCTGAATTTTGGACTCGGCTGGTGACAAAATGTTCCAAACACACCCCTTGCACAACTCCACCGGGGAAGGTGCCAGACAGGTGTTCTCTTATTAGTTTTTACACTACCTTGGTAGGCACCTGAAAGACACCACAAAAGTTGTTCTACCTGCTTTCTGGGCTGAGATGGGGAACCGCTGAATTTTGGACTCGGCCGGTGACAAAATGTTCCAAACACACCCCCTTGCACAACTCCACCGGGGAAGGTGCCAGACAGGAGTTCTCCTGGTAGTTTTTACATTGCTCCGGTAGGCATCTGAAAGACACCACAAAAGTTGTTCTACCTGCTTTCTGGGCTGAGATGGGGAACAGCTGAATTTTGGAGTCGGCCGGTGACAAAATGTTCCAAAGACACCCCATGCACAACTCCACCGGGGAAGGTGCCAGACAGGAGTTCTCTTAATAGTTTTTACACTACCTTGGTAGGCAGCTGAAAGGCACCACAAAAGTTGTTCTACCTGCTTTCTGGGCTGAGATGGGGAACCGCTGAATTTTGGACTCGGCTGGTGACAAAATGTTCCAAACACACCCCTTGCACAACTCCACCGGGGAAGGTGCCAGACAGGTGTTCTCTTATTAGTTTTTACACTACCTTGGTAGGCACCTGAAAGACACCACAAAAGTTGTTCTACCTGCTTTCTGGGCTGAGATGGGGAACCGCTGAATTTTGGACTCGGCCGGTGACAAAATGTTCCAAACACACCCCCTGAACAACTCCACCGGGGAAGGTGCCAGACAGGAGTTCTCCTGGTAGTTTTTACATTGCTCCGGTAGGCATCTGAAAGACACCACAAAAGTTGTTCTACCTGCTTTCTGGGCTGAGATGGGGAACAGCTGAATTTTGGAGTCGGCCGGTGACAAAATGTTCCAAAGACACCCCATGCACAACTCCACCGGGGAAGGTGCCAGACAGGAGTTCTCTTAATAGTTTTTACACTACCTTGGTAGGCATCTGAAAGACACCACAAAAGTTGTTCTACCTGCTTTCTGGGCTGAGATGGGGAACCGCTGAATTTTGGACTCGGCCGGTGACAAAATGTTCCAAAGACACCCCATGCACAACTCCACCGGGGAAGGTGCCAGACAGGAGTTCTCTTAGTAGTTTTTACACTACCTTGGTAGGCATCTGAAAGACACCACAAAAGTTGTTCTACCTGCTTTCTGGGCTGAGATGGGGAACCGCTGAATTTTGGAGTCGGCTGGTGACAAAATGTTCCAAACACACCCCATGCACAACTCCACCGGGGAAGGTGCCAGACAGGAGTTCTCCTGGTAGTTTTTACATTGCTCCAGTAGGCATCTGAAAGACACCACAAAAGTTGTTCTACCTGCTTTCTGGGCTGAGATGGGGAACCACTGAATTTTGGAGTCGGCCGGTGACAAAATGTTCCAAACACACCCCATGCACAACTCCACCGGGGAAGGTGCCAGACAGGAGTTCTCTTAGTAGTTTTTACACTACCTTGGTAGGCAGCTGAAAGACACCACAAAAGTTGTTCTACCTGCTTTCTGGGCTGAGATGGGGAACCGCTGAATTTTGGAGTCGGCCGGTGACAAAATGTTCCAAACACACCCCATGCACAACTCCACCGGGGAAGGTGCCAGACAGGAGTTCTCCTGGTAGTTTTTACATTGCTCCGGTAGGCATCTGAAAGACACCACAAAAGTTGTTCTACCTGCTTTCTGGGCTGAGATGGGGAACCGCTGAATTTTGGACTCGGCTGGTGACAAAATGTTCCAAACACACCCCATGCACAACTCCACCGGGGAAGGTGCCAGACAGGAGTTCTCTTAGTAGTTTTTACACTACCTTGGTAGGCAGCTGAAAGACACCACAAAAGTTGTTCTACCTGCTTTCTGGGCTAGAGATGGGGAACCGCTGAATTTTGGAGTCGGCCGGTGACAAAATGTTCCAAAGACACCCCATGCACAACTCCACCGGGGAAGGTGCCAGACAGGAGTTCTCCTGGTAGTTTTTACATTGCTCCGGTAGGCATCTGAAAGACACCACAAAAGTTGTTCTACCTGCTTTCTGGGCTGAGATGGGGAACCGCTGAATTTTGGAGTCGGCCGGTGACAAAATGTTCCAAACACACCCCATGCACAACTCCACCGGGGAAGGTGCCAGACAGGAGTTCTCCTGGTAGTTTTTACACTACCTTCGTAGGCAGCTGAAAGACACCACAAAAGTTGTTCTACCTGCTTTCTGGGCTGAGATGGGGAACCGCTGAATTTTGGACTCGGCTGGTGACAAAATGTTCCAAAGACACCCCATGCACAACTCCACCGGGGAAGGTGCCAGACAGGAGTTCTCTTTATAGTTTTTACACTACCTTGGTAGGCATCTGAAAGACACCACAAAAGTTGTTCTACCTGCTTTCTGGGCTGAGATGGGGAACCGCTGAATTTTGGAGTCGGCCGGTGACAAAATGTTCCAAACACACCCCATGCACAACTCCACCGGGGAAGGTGCCAGACAGGAGTTCTCCTGGTAGTTTTTACATTGCTCCGGTAGGCATCTGAAAGACACCACAAAAGTTGTTCTACCTGCTTTCTGGGCTGAGATGGGGAACCGCTGAATTTTGGAGTCGGCCGGTGACAAAATGTTCCAAACACACCCCCTGCACAACTCCACCGGGGAAGGTGCCAGACAGGAGTTCTCCTGGTAGTTTTTACACTACCTTGGTACGCACCTGAATGGCACCACAAAAGTTGTTCTACCTGCTTTCTGGGCTGAGATGGGGAACCGCTGAATTTTGGACTCGGCTGGTGACAAAATGTTCCAAACACACCCCATGCACAACTCCACCGGGGAAGGTGCCAGACAGGAGTTCTCTTAGTAGTTTTTACACTACCTTGGTAGGCATCTGAAAGACACCACAAAAGTTGTTCTACCTGCTTTCTGGGCTGAGATGGGGAACCGCTGAATTTTGGACTCGGCTGGTGACAAAATGTTCCAAACACACCCCATGCACAACTCCACCGGGGAAGGTGCCAGACAGGAGTTCTCCTGGTAGTTTTTACATTGCTCCGGTAGGCATCTGAAAGACACCACAAAAGTTGTTCTACCTGCTTTCTGGGCTGAGATGGGGAACCGCTGAATTTTGGAGTCGGCCGGTGACAAAATGTTCCAAACACACCCCGTGCACAACTCCACCGGGGAAGGTGCCAGACAGGAGTTCTCTTAGTAGTTTTTACACTACCTTGGTAGGCAGCTGAAAGGCACCACAAAAGTTGTTCTACCTGCTTTCTGGGCTGAGATGGGGAACCGCTGAATTTTGGACTCGGCTGGTGACAAAATGTTCCAAACACACCCCTTGCACAACTCCACCGGGGAAGGTGCCAGACAGGTGTTCTCTTATTAGTTTTTACACTACCTTGGTAGGCACCTGAAAGACACCACAAAAGTTGTTCTACCTGCTTTCTGGGCTGAGATGGGGAACCGCTGAATTTTGGACTCGGCCGGTGACAAAATGTTCCAAACACACCCCCTGAACAACTCCACCGGGGAAGGTGCCAGACAGGAGTTCTCCTGGTAGTTTTTACATTGCTCCGGTAGGCATCTGAAAGACACCACAAAAGTTGTTCTACCTGCTTTCTGGGCTGAGATGGGGAACAGCTGAATTTTGGAGTCGGCCGGTGACAAAATGTTCCAAAGACACCCCATGCACAACTCCACCGGGGAAGGTGCCAGACAGGAGTTCTCTTAATAGTTTTTACACTACCTTGGTAGGCATCTGAAAGACACCACAAAAGTTGTTCTACCTGCTTTCTGGGCTGAGATGGGGAACCGCTGAATTTTGGACTCGGCCGGTGACAAAATGTTCCAAAGACACCCCATGCACAACTCCACCGGGGAAGGTGCCATACAGGAGTTCTCTTAGTAGTTTTTACACTACCTTGGTAGGCATCTGAAAGACACCACAAAAGTTGTTCTACCTGCTTTCTGGGCTGAGATGGGGAACCGCTGAATTTTGGAGTCGGCTGGTGACAAAATGTTCCAAACACACCCCATGCACAACTCCACCGGGGAAGGTGCCAGACAGGAGTTCTCCTGGTAGTTTTTACATTGCTCCAGTAGGCATCTGAAAGACACCACAAAAGTTGTTCTACCTGCTTTCTGGGCTGAGATGGGGAACCACTGAATTTTGGAGTCGGCCGGTGACAAAATGTTCCAAACACACCCCATGCACAACTCCACCGGGGAAGGTGCCAGACAGGAGTTCTCTTAGTAGTTTTTACACTACCTTGGTAGGCAGCTGAAAGGCACCACAAAAGTTGTTCTACCTGCTTTCTGGGCTGAGATGGGGAACCGCTGAATTTTGGAGTCGGCTGGTGACAAAATGTTCCAAACACACCCCATGCACAACTCCACCGGGGAAGGTGCCAGACAGGAGTTCTCTTAGTAGTATTTACACTACCTTGGTAGGCAGGTGAAAGGCACCACAAAAGTTGTTCTACCTGCTTTCTGGGCTGAGATGGGGAACCGCTGAATTTTGGAGTCGGCCGGTGACAAAATGTTCCAAACACACCCCATGCACAACTCCACCGGGGAAGGTGCCAGACAGGAGTTCTCTTTATAGTTTTTACACTACCTTGGTAGGCATCTGAAAGACACCACAAAAGTTGTTCTACCTGCTTTCTGGGCTGAGATGGGGAACCGCTGAATTTTGGAGTCGGCTGGTGACAAAATGTTCCAAACACACCCCATGCACAACTCCACGGGGAAGGTGCCAGAAACGAGTTCTCCTGGTAGTTTTTACACTACCTTGGTAGGCAGCTGAAAGGCAGCACAAAAGTTGTTCTACCTGCTTTCTGGGCTGAGATGGGGAAGCGCTGAATTTTGGAGTCGGCTGGTGACAAAATGTTCCAAAGACACCCCATGCACAACTCCACCGGGGAAGGTGCCAGACAGGAGTTCTCCTGGTAGTTTTTACATTGCTCCGGTAGGCATCTGAAAGACACCACAAAAGTTGTTCTACCTGCTTTCTGGGCTGAGATGGGGAACCGCTGAATTTTGGAGTCGGCCGGTGACAAAATGTTCCAAAGACACCCCATGCACAACTCCACCGGGGAAGGTGCCAGACAGGAGTTCTCCTGGTAGTTTTTACACTACCTTGGTACGCACCTGAATGGCACCACAAAAGTTGTTCTACCTGCTTTCTGGGCTGAGATGGGGAACTGCTGAATTTTGGAGTCGGCTGGTGACAAAATATTCCAAACACACCCCATGCACAACTCCACCGGGGAAGGTGCCAGACAGGAGTTCTCTTAGTAGTTTTTACACTACCTTGGTAGGCATCTGAAAGACACAACAAAAGTTGTTCTACCTGCTTTCTGGGCTGAGATGGGGAACCGCTGAATTTTGGACTCGGCTGGTGACAAAATGTTCCAAACACACCCCTTGCACAACTCCACCGGGGAAGGTGCCAGACAGGTGTTCTCTTATTAGTTTTTACACTACCTTGGTAGGCACCTGAAAGACACCACAAAAGTTGTTCTACCTGCTTTCTGGGCTGAGATGGGGAACCGCTGAATTTTGGACTCGGCCGGTGACAAAATGTTCCAAACACACCCCATGCACAACTCCACCAGGGAAGGTGCCAGACAGGAGTTCTCTTAGTAGTTTTTACACTACCTTGGTAGGCAGCTGAAAGGCACCACAAAAGTTGTTCTACCTGCTTTCTGGGCTGAGATGGGGAACCGCTGAATTTTGGACTCGGCTGGTGACAAAATGTTCCAAACACACCCCCTGCACAACTCCACCGGGGAAGGTGCCAGACAGGAGTTCTCCTGGTAGTTTTTACACTACCTTGGTACGCACCTGAATGGCACCACAAAAGTTGTTCTACCTGCTTTCTGGGCTGAGATGGGGAACCGCTGAATTTTGGAGTCGGCTGGTGACAAAATGTTCCAAACACACCCCATGCACAACTCCACCGGGGAAGGTGCCAGACAGGAGTTCTCTTAGTAGTTTTTACACTACCTTGGTAGGCAGCTGAAAGACACCACAAAAGTTGTTCTACCTGCTTTCTGGGCTGAGATGGGGAACCGCTGAATTTTGGACTCGGCTGGTGACAAAATGTTCCAAACACACCCCATGCACAACTCCACCGGGGAAGGTGCCAGACAGGAGTTCTCCTGGTAGTTTTTACATTGCTCCGGTAGGCATCTGAAAGACACCACAAAAGTTGTTCTACCTGCTTTCTGGGCTGAGATGGGGAACCGCTGAATTTTGGAGTCGGCCGGTGACAAAATGTTCCAAACACACCCCATGCACAACTCCACCGGGGAAGGTGCCAGACAGGAGTTCTCTTAGAAGTTTTTACACTACCTTGGTAGGCAGCTGAAAGGCACCACAAAAGTTGTTCTACCTGCTTTCTGGGCTGAGATGGGGAACCGCTGAATTTTGGACTCGGCTGGTGACAAAATGTTCCAAACACACCCCTTGCACAACTCCACCGGGGAAGGTGCCAGACAGGTGTTCTCTTATTAGTTTTTACACTACCTTGGTAGGCATCTGAAAGACACCACAAAAGTTGTTCTACCTGCTTTCTGGGCTGAGATGGGGAACCGCTGAATTTTGGAGTCGGCTGGTGACAAAATGTTCCAAACACACCCCATGCACAACTCCACCGGGGAAGGTGCCAGACAGGAGTTCTCCTGGTAGTTTTTACATTGCTCCGGTAGGCATCTGAAAGACACCACAAAAGTTGTTCTACCTGCTTTCTGGGCTGAGATGGGGAACCGCTGAATTTTGGACTCGGCCGGTGACAAAATGTTCCAAACACACCCCATGCACAACTCCACCGGGGAAGGTGCCAGACAGGAGTTCTCTTAGTAGTTTTTACACTACCTTGGTAGGCAGCTGAAAGGCACCACAAAAGTTGTTCTACCTGCTTTCTGGGCTGAGATGGGGAACCGCTGAATTTTGGACTCGGCTGGTGACAAAATGTTCCAAACACACCCCTTGCACAACTCCACCGGGGAAGGTGCCAGACAGGTGTTCTCTTATTAGTTTTTACACTACCTTGGTAGGCACCTGAAAGACACCACAAAAGTTGTTCTACCTGCTTTCTGGGCTGAGATGGGGAACCGCTGAATTTTGGACTCGGCCGGTGACAAAATGTTCCAAACACACCCCCTGAACAACTCCACCGGGGAAGGTGCCAGACAGGAGTTCTCCTGGTAGTTTTTACATTGCTCCGGTAGGCATCTGAAAGACACCACAAAAGTTGTTCTACCTGCTTTCTGGGCTGAGATGGGGAACCGCTGAATTTTGGAGTCGGCCGGTGACAAAATGTTCCAAACACACCCCATGCACAACTCCACCAGGGAAGGTGCCAGACAGGAGTTCTCTTAGTAGTTTTTACACTACCTTGGTAGGCAGCTGAAAGGCACCACAAAAGTTGTTCTACCTGCTTTCTGGGCTGAGATGGGGAACCGCTGAATTTTGGACTCGGCTGGTGACAAAATGTTCCAAACACACCCCCTGCACAACTCCACCGGGGAAGGTGCCAGACAGGAGTTCTCCTGGTAGTTTTTACACTACCTTGGTACGCACCTGAATGGCACCACAAAAGTTGTTCTACCTGCTTTCTGGGCTGAGATGGGGAACCGCTGAATTTTGGAGTCGGCTGGTGACAAAATGTTCCAAACACACCCCATGCACAACTCCACCGGGGAAGGTGCCAGACAGGAGTTCTCTTAGTAGTTTTTACACTACCTTGGTAGGCAGCTGAAAGACACCACAAAAGTTGTTCTACCTGCTTTCTGGGCTGAGATGGGGAACCGCTGAATTTTGGACTCGGCTGGTGACAAAATGTTCCAAACACACCCCATGCACAACTCCACCGGGGAAGGTGCCAGACAGGAGTTCTCCTGGTAGTTTTTACATTGCTCCGGTAGGCATCTGAAAGACACCACAAAAGTTGTTCTACCTGCTTTCTGGGCTGAGATGGGGAACCGCTGAATTTTGGAGTCGGCCGGTGACAAAATGTTCCAAACACACCCCATGCACAACTCCACCGGGGAAGGTGCCAGACAGGAGTTCTCTTAGTAGTTTTTACACTACCTTGGTAGGCAGCTGAAAGGCACCACAAAAGTTGTTCTACCTGCTTTCTGGGCTGAGATGGGGAACCGCTGAATTTTGGACTCGGCTGGTGACAAAATGTTCCAAACACACCCCTTGCACAACTCCACCGGGGAAGGTGCCAGACAGGTGTTCTCTTATTAGTTTTTACACTACCTTGGTAGGCATCTGAAAGACACCACAAAAGTTGTTCTACCTGCTTTCTGGGCTGAGATGGGGAACCGCTGAATTTTGGAGTCGGCTGGTGACAAAATGTTCCAAACACACCCCATGCACAACTCCACCGGGGAAGGTGCCAGACAGGAGTTCTCCTGGTAGTTTTTACATTGCTCCGGTAGGCATCTGAAAGACACCACAAAAGTTGTTCTACCTGCTTTCTGGGCTGAGATGGGGAACCGCTGAATTTTGGAGTCGGCCGGTGACAAAATGTTCCAAACACACCCCATGCACAACTCCACCGGGGAAGGTGCCAGACAGGAGTTCTCTTAGTAGTTTTTACACTACCTTGGTAGGCAGCTGAAAGGCACCACAAAAGTTGTTCTACCTGCTTTCTGGGCTGAGATGGGGAACCGCTGAATTTTGGACTCGGCTGGTGACAAAATGTTCCAAACACACCCCTTGCACAACTCCACCGGGGAAGGTGCCAGACAGGTGTTCTCTTATTAGTTTTTACACTACCTTGGTAGGCACCTGAAAGACACCACAAAAGTTGTTCTACCTGCTTTCTGGGCTGAGATGGGGAACCGCTGAATTTTGGACTCGGCCGGTGACAAAATGTTCCAAACACACCCCCTGAACAACTCCACCGGGGAAGGTGCCAGACAGGAGTTCTCCTGGTAGTTTTTACATTGCTCCGGTAGGCATCTGAAAGACACCACAAAAGTTGTTCTACCTGCTTTCTGGGCTGAGATGGGGAACCGCTGAATTTTGGAGTCGGCCGGTGACAAAATGTTCCAAAGACACCCCATGCACAACTCCACCGGGGAAGGTGCCAGACAGGAGTTCTCTTAATAGTTTTTACACTACCTTGGTAGGCATCTGAAAGACACCACAAAAGTTGTTCTACCTGCTTTCTGGGCTGAGATGGGGAACCGCTGAATTTTGGACTCGGCCGGTGACAAAATGTTCCAAAGACACCCCATGCACAACTCCACCGGGGAAGGTGCCAGACAGGAGTTCTCTTAGTAGTTTTTACACTACCTTGGTAGGCATCTGAAAGACACCACAAAAGTTGTTCTACCTGCTTTCTGGGCTGAGATGGGGAACCGCTGAATTTTGGAGTCGGCTGGTGACAAAATGTTCCAAACACACCCCATGCACAACTCCACCGGGGAAGGTGCCAGACAGGAGTTCTCCTGGTAGTTTTTACATTGCTCCAGTAGGCATCTGAAAGACACCACAAAAGTTGTTCTACCTGCTTTCTGGGCTGAGATGGGGAACCACTGAATTTTGGAGTCGGCCGGTGACAAAATGTTCCAAACACACCCCCTGAACAACTCCACCGGGGAAGGTGCCAGACAGGAGTTCTCTTAGTAGTTTTTACACTACCTTGGTAGGCAGCTGAAAGGCACCACAAAAGTTGTTCTACCTGCTTTCTGGGCTGAGATGGGGAACCGCTGAATTTTGGAGTCGGCTGGTGACAAAATGTTCCAAACACACCCCATGCACAACTCCACCGGGGAAGGTGCCAGACAGGTGTTCTCTTATTAGTTTTTACACTACCTTGGTAGGCATCTGAAAGACACCACAAAACTTGTTCTACCTGCTTTCTGGGCTGAGATGGGGAACCACTGAATTTTGGAGTCGGCTGGTGACAAAATGTTCCAAACACACCCCATGCACAACTCCACCGGGGAAGGTGCCAGACAGGAGTTCTCCTGGTAGTTTTTACATTGCTCCGGTAGGCATCTGAAAGACACCACAAAAGCTGTTCTACCTGCTTTCTGGGCTGAGATGGGGAACCGCTGAATTTTGGACTCGGCTGGTGACAAAATGTTCCAAACACACCCCATGCACAACTCCACCGGGGAAGGTGCCAGACAGGAGTTCTCCTGGTAGTTTTTACATTGCTCCGGTAGGCATCTGAAAGACACCACAAAAGTTGTTCTACCTGCTTTCTGGGCTGAGATGGGGAACCGCTGAATTTTGGAGTCGGCCGGTGACAAAATGTTCCAAACACACCCCATGCACAACTCCACCGGGGAAGGTGCCAGACAGGAGTTCTCTTAGTAGTTTTTACACTACCTTGGTAGGCAGCTGAAAGGCACCACAAAAGTTGTTCTACCTGCTTTCTGGGCTGAGATGGGGAACCGCTGAATTTTGGACTCGGCTGGTGACAAAATGTTCCAAACACACCCCTTGCACAACTCCACCGGGGAAGGTGCCAGACAGGTGTTCTCTTATTAGTTTTTACACTACCTTGGTAGGCATCTGAAAGACACCACAAAAGTTGTTCTACCTGCTTTCTGGGCTGAGATGGGGAACCGCTGAATTTTGGAGTCGGCTGGTGACAAAATGTTCCAAACACACCCCATGCACAACTCCACCGGGGAAGGTGCCAGACAGGAGTTCTCCTGGTAGTTTTTACATTGCTCCGGTAGGCATCTGAAAGACACCACAAAAGTTGTTCTACCTGCTTTCTGGGCTGAGATGGGGAACCGCTGAATTTTGGAGTCGGCCGGTGACAAAATGTTCCAAACACACCCCATGCACAACTCCACCGGGGAAGGTGCCAGACAGGAGTTCTCTTAGTAGTTTTTACACTACCTTGGTAGGCAGCTGAAAGGCACCACAAAAGTTGTTCTACCTGCTTTCTGGGCTGAGATGGGGAACCGCTGAATTTTGGACTCGGCTGGTGACAAAATGTTCCAAACACACCCCTTGCACAACTCCACCGGGGAAGGTGCCAGACAGGTGTTCTCTTATTAGTTTTTACACTACCTTGGTAGGCACCTGAAAGACACCACAAAAGTTGTTCTACCTGCTTTCTGGGCTGAGATGGGGAACCGCTGAATTTTGGACTCGGCCGGTGACAAAATGTTCCAAACACACCCCCTGAACAACTCCACCGGGGAAGGTGCCAGACAGGAGTTCTCCTGGTAGTTTTTACATTGCTCCGGTAGGCATCTGAAAGACACCACAAAAGTTGTTCTACCTGCTTTCTGGGCTGAGATGGGGAACCGCTGAATTTTGGAGTCGGCCGGTGACAAAATGTTCCAAAGACACCCCATGCACAACTCCACCGGGGAAGGTGCCAGACAGGAGTTCTCTTAATAGTTTTTACACTACCTTGGTAGGCATCTGAAAGACACCACAAAAGTTGTTCTACCTGCTTTCTGGGCTGAGATGGGGAACCGCTGAATTTTGGACTCGGCCGGTGACAAAATGTTCCAAAGACACCCCATGCACAACTCCACCGGGGAAGGTGCCAGACAGGAGTTCTCTTAGTAGTTTTTACACTACCTTGGTAGGCATCTGAAAGACACCACAAAAGTTGTTCTACCTGCTTTCTGGGCTGAGATGGGGAACCGCTGAATTTTGGAGTCGGCTGGTGACAAAATGTTCCAAACACACCCCATGCACAACTCCACCGGGGAAGGTGCCAGACAGGAGTTCTCCTGGTAGTTTTTACATTGCTCCAGTAGGCATCTGAAAGACACCACAAAAGTTGTTCTACCTGCTTTCTGGGCTGAGATGGGGAACCACTGAATTTTGGAGTCGGCCGGTGACAAAATGTTCCAAACACACCCCCTGAACAACTCCACCGGGGAAGGTGCCAGACAGGAGTTCTCTTAGTAGTTTTTACACTACCTTGGTAGGCAGCTGAAAGGCACCACAAAAGTTGTTCTACCTGCTTTCTGGGCTGAGATGGGGAACCGCTGAATTTTGGAGTCGGCTGGTGACAAAATGTTCCAAACACACCCCATGCACAACTCCACCGGGGAAGGTGCCAGACAGGTGTTCTCTTATTAGTTTTTACACTACCTTGGTAGGCATCTGAAAGACACCACAAAACTTGTTCTACCTGCTTTCTGGGCTGAGATGGGGAACCACTGAATTTTGGAGTCGGCTGGTGACAAAATGTTCCAAACACACCCCATGCACAACTCCACCGGGGAAGGTGCCAGACAGGAGTTCTCCTGGTAGTTTTTACATTGCTCCGGTAGGCATCTGAAAGACACCACAAAAGCTGTTCTACCTGCTTTCTGGGCTGAGATGGGGAACCGCTGAATTTTGGAGTCGGCCGGTGACAAAATGTTCCAAACACACCCCATGCACAACTCCACCGGGGAAGGTGCCAGACAGGAGTTCTCTTAGTAGTTTTTACACTACCTTGGTAGGCAGCTGAAAGGCACCACAAAAGTTGTTCTACCTGCTTTCTGGGCTGAGATGGGGAACCGCTGAATTTTGGAGTCGGCCGGTGACAAAATGTTCCAAAGACACCCCATGCACAACTCCACCGGGGAAGGTGCCAGACAGGTGTTCTCTTAATAGTTTTTACACTACCTTGGTAGGCATCTGAAAGACACCACAAAAGTTGTTCTACCTGCTTTCTGGGCTGAGATGGGGAACAGCTGAATTTTGGACTCGGCCGGTGACAAAATGTTCCAAACACACCCCCTGAACAACTCCACCGGGGAAGGTGCCAGACAGGAGTTCTCCTGGTAGTTTTTACATTGCTCCGGTAGGCATCTGAAAGACACCACAAAAGTTGTTCTACCTGCTTTCTGGGCTGAGATGGGGAACCGCTGAATTTTGGAGTCGGCCGGTGACAAAATGTTCCAAAGACACCCCATGCACAACTCCACCGGGGAAGGTGCCAGACAGGAGTTCTCTTAATAGTTTTTACACTACCTTGGTAGGCATCTGAAAGACACCACAAAAGTTGTTCTACCTGCTTTCTGGGCTGAGATGGGGAACCGCTGAATTTTGGACTCGGCCGGTGACAAAATGTTCCAAAGACACCCCATGCACAACTCCACCGGGGAAGGTGCCAGACAGGAGTTCTCTTAGTAGTTTTTACACTACCTTGGTAGGCATCTGAAAGACACCACAAAAGTTGTTCTACCTGCTTTCTGGGCTGAGATGGGGAACCGCTGAATTTTGGAGTCGGCTGGTGACAAAATGTTCCAAACACACCCCATGCACAACTCCACCGGGGAAGGTGCCAGACAGGAGTTCTCCTGGTAGTTTTTACATTGCTCCGGTAGGCATCTGAAAGACACCACAAAAGTTGTTCTACCTGCTTTCTGGGCTGAGATGGGGAACCGCTGAATTTTGGAGTCGGCCGGTGACAAAATGTTCCAAACACACCCCATGCACAACTCCACCGGGGAAGGTGCCAGACAGGAGTTCTCCTGGTAGTTTTTACATTGCTCCAGTAGGCATCTGAAAGACACCACAAAAGTTGTTCTACCTGCTTTCTGGGCTGAGATGGGGAACCGCTGAATTTTGGACTCGGCCGGTGACAAAATGTTCCAAACACACCCCATGCACAACTCCACCGGGGAAGGTGCCAGACAGGAGTTCTCCTGGTAGTTTTTACATTGCTCCGGTAGGCATCTGAAAGACACCACAAAAGTTGTTCTACCTGCTTTCTGGGCTGAGATGGGGAACCGCTGAATTTTGGACTCGGCCGGTGACAAAATGTTCCAAACACACCCCATGCACAACTCCACCGGGGAAGGTGCCAGACAGGAGTTCTCTTAATAGTTTTTACACTACCTTGGTAGGCATCTGAAAGACACCACAAAAGTTGTTCTACCTGCTTTCTGGGCTGAGATGGGGAACCGCTGAATTTTGGAGTCGGCTGGTGACAAAATGTTCCAAACACACCCCATGCACAACTCCACCGGGGAAGGTGCCAGACAGGAGTTCTCTTAATAGTTTTTACACTACCTTGGTAGGCATCTGAAAGACACCACAAAAGTTGTTCTACCTGCTTTCTGGGCTGAGATGGGGAACCGCTGAATTTTGGACTCGGCCGGTGACAAAATGTTCCAAACACACCCCCTGCACAACTCCACCGGGGAAGGTGCCAGACAGGAGTTCTCCTGGTAGTTTTTACATTGCTCCGGTAGGCATCTGAAAGACACCACAAAAGTTGTTCTACCTGCTTTCTGGGCTGAGATGGGGAACCGCTGAATTTTGGACTCGGCCGGTGACAAAATGTTCCAAACACACCCCATGCACAACTCCACCGGGGAAGGTGCCAGACAGGAGTTCTCTTAGTAGTTTTTACACTACCTTGGTAGGCAGCTGAAAGGCACCACAAAAGTTGTTCTACCTGCTTTCTGGGCTGAGATGGGGAACCGCTGAATTTTGGACTCGGCCGGTGACAAAATGTTCCAAACACACCCCATGCACAACTCCACCAGGGAAGGTGCCAGACAGGAGTTCTCTTAGTAGTTTTTACACTACCTTGGTAGGCAGCTGAAAGGCACCACAAAAGTTGTTCTACCTGCTTTCTGGGCTGAGATGGGGAACCGCTGAATTTTGGACTCGGCCGGTGACAAAATGTTCCAAAGACACCCCTTGCACAACTCCACCGGGGAAGGTGCCAGACAGGTGTTCTCTTATTAGTTTTTACACTACCTTGGTAGGCACCTGAAAGACACCACAAAAGTTGTTCTACCTGCTTTCTGGGCTGAGATGGGGAACCGCTGAATTTTGGACTCGGCCGGTGACAAAATGTTCCAAACACACCCCATGCACAACTCCACCGGGGAAGGTGCCAGACAGGAGTTCTCCTGGTAGTTTTTACATTGCTCCGGTAGGCATCTGAAAGACACCACAAAAGTTGTTCTACCTGCTTTCTGGGCTGAGATGGGGAACCGCTGAATTTTGGAGTCGGCCGGTGACAAAATGTTCCAAACACACCCCATGCACAACTCCACCGGGGAAGGTGCCAGACAGGAGTTCTCCTGGTAGTTTTTACATTGCTCCGGTAGGCATCTGAAAGACACCGCAAAAGTTGTTCTACCTGCTTTCTGGGCTGAGATGGGGAACCGCTGAATTTTGGACTCGGCCGGTGACAAAATGTTCCAAACACACCCCATGCACAACTCCACCGGGGAAGGTGCCAGACAGGAGTTCTCTTAGTAGTTTTTACACTACCTTGGTAGGCATCTGAAAGACACCACAAAAGTTGTTCTACCTGCTTTCTGGGCTGAGATGGGGAACCACTGAATTTTGGACTCGGCTGGTGACAAAATGTTCCAAACACACCCCATGCACAACTCCACCGGGGAAGGTGCCAGACTGGAGTTCTCCTGGTAGTTTTTACATTGCTCCGGTAGGCATCTGAAAGACACCACAAAAGTTGTTCTACCTGCTTTCTGGGCTGAGATGGGGAACCGCTGAATTTTGGACTCGGCTGGTGACAAAATGTTCCAAAGACACCCCATGCACAACTCCACCGGGGAAGGTGCCAGACAGGAGTTCTCTTAGTAGTTTTTACACTACCTTGGTAGGCAGCTGAAAGACACCACAAAAGTTGTTCTACCTGCTTTCTGGGCTGAGATGGGGAACTGCTGAATTTTGGACTCGGCTGGTGACAAAATGTTCCAAACACACCCCTTGCACAACTCCACCGGGGAAGGTGCCAGACAGGTGTTCTCTTATTAGTTTTTACACTACCTTGGTAGGCACCTGAAAGACACCACAAAAGTTGTTCTACCTGCTTTCTGGGCTGAGATGGGGAACCGCTGAATTTTGGACTCGGCCGGTGACAAAATGTTCCAAACACACCCCATGCACAACTCCACCGGGGAAGGTGCCAGACAGGAGTTCTCCTGGTAGTTTTTACATTGCTCCGGTAGGCATCTGAAAGACACCACAAAAGTTGTTCTACCTGCTTTCTGGGCTGAGATGGGGAACCGCTGAATTTTGGAGTCGGCCGGTGACAAAATGTTCCAAACACACCCCATGCACAACTCCACCGGGGAAGGTGCCAGACAGGAGTTCTCCTGGTAGTTTTTACATTGCTCCGGTAGGCATCTGAAAGACACCGCAAAAGTTGTTCTACCTGCTTTCTGGGCTGAGATGGGGAACCGCTGAATTTTTGGACTCGGCCGGTGACAAAATGTTCCAAACACACTCCTCATGGCACAACTCCACCGGGGAAGGTGCCAGACAGGAGTTCTCTTAGTAGTTTTTACACTACCTTGGTAGGCATCTGAAAGACACCAAAAAAAGTTGTTCTACCCTGCTTTCTGGCTGAGATGGGGAACCGCTGAATTTTGGACTCGGCTGGTGACAAAAATGTCTCCAAACACACCCCATGCACAGAACTCCACCGGGGAAGGTGCCAGACAGGAGTTCTCCTGGTAGTTTTTTACATTGCTCCGGTAGGCATCTGAAAGACACCACAAAAGTTGTTCTAAGCCTGCTTTCTGGGCTGACGATGGGGAAACCGCTGAATTTTGGAGTCGGCTGGTGACAAAATGTTCCAAAGACACCCCATGCACAACTCCACCGGGGAAGGTGCCAGACAGGAGTTCTCTTAGTAGGTTTTTTACACTACCTTGGTAGGCAGCTGAAAGACACCACAAAAAGTTGTTCTACCCTGCTTTCTGGGCTGAGATGGGGAACTGCTGAATTTTGGACTCGGCTGGTGACAAAATGTTCCAAATCACACCCCATGCACAACTCCACCGGGGAAGGTGCCAGACAGGTGTTCTCTTATTAGTTTTTTACACTACCTTGGTAGGCACCTGAAAGACACCACAAAAGTTGTTCTACCTGCTTTCTGGGCTGAGATGGGGAACCGCTGAATTTTGGAGTCGGTCCGGGTGACAAAATGTTCCAAACACACCCCATGCACAACTCCACCGGGGAAAGGTGCCAGACAGGAGTTCTCCTGGTAGTTTTTACATTGCTACCGGTAGGCATCTGAAAGGACACCACAAAAGTTGTTCTACCTGCTTTCTGGGCTGAGATGGGGAACCGCTGAATTTTGGAGTCGGCCGGTGACAAAATGTTCCAAACACACCCCATGCACAACTCCACGGGGAAGGTGCCAGACAGGAGTTCTCTTAATAGTTTTTACACTACCTTGGTAGGCATCTGAAAAGACACCACAAAAGTTGTTCTACCTGCTTTCTGGGCTGAGATGGGGGAACCGCTGAATTTTGGAGTCGGCTGGTGACAAAATGTTCCAAACACACCCCATGCACAACTCCACCGGGGAAGGTGCCAGACAGGAGTTCTCTTAATAGTTTTTTACACTACCTTGGTAGGCATCTGAAAGACACCACAAAAGTTGTTCTAACCTGCTTTCTGGGCTGAGATGGGGAACCGCTGAATTTTGGACTCGGCCGGGTGACAAAATGTTCCAAACACACCCCCTGCACAACTCCACCGGGGAAGGTGCCAGACAGGAGTTCTCCTGGTAGTTTTTACATTGCTCCGGTAGGCATCTGAAAGACACCACAAAAGTTGTTCTACCTGCTTTCTGGGCTGAGATGGGGAACCGCTGAATTTTGGAGTCGGCTGGTGACAAAATGTTCCAAACACACCCCATGCACAACTCCACCGGGGAAGGTGCCAGACAGGAGTTCTCTTAGTAGTTTTTACACTACCTTGGTAGGCAGCTGAAAGGCACCACAAAAGTTGTTCTACCTGCTTTCTGGGCTGAGATGGGGAACCGCTGAATTTTGGACTCGGCCGGTGACAAAATGTTCCAAAGACACCCCGTGCACAACTCCACCGGGGAAGGTGCCAGACAGGTGTTCTCTTAGTAGTTTTTACACTACCTTGGTAGGCACCTGAATGGCACCACAAAAGTTGTTCTACCTGCTTTCTGGGCTGAGATGGGGAACCGCTGAATTTTGGAGTCGGCCGGTGACAAAATGTTCCAAACACACCCCATGCACAACTCCACCTGGGAAGGTGCCAGACAGGAGTTCTCTTAGTAGTTTTTACACTACCTTGGTAGGCATCTGAAAGACACCACAAAAGTTGTTCTACCTGCTTTCTGGGCTGAGATGGGGAACCGCTGAATTTTGGACTCGGCCGGTGACAAAATGTTCCAAACACACCCCATGCACAACTCCACCGGGGAAGGTGCCAGACAGGAGTTCTCTTAATAGTTTTTACACTACCTTGGTAGGCATCTGAAAGACACCACAAAAGTTGTTCTACCTGCTTTCTGGGCTGAGATGGGGAACCGCTGAATTTTGGACTCGGCCGGTGACAAAATGTTCCAAACACACCCCCTGCACAACTCCACCATGGAAGGTGCCAGACAGGAGTTCTCCTGGTAGTTTTTACATTGCTCCGGTAGGCATCTGAAAGACACCACAAAAGTTGTTCTACCTGCTTTCTGGGCTGAGATGGGGAACCGCTGAATTTTGGAGTCGGCCGGTGACAAAATGTTCCAAACACACCCCATGCACAACTCCACCGGGGAAGGTGCCAGACAGGAGTTCTCCTGGTAGTTTTTACATTGCTCCGGTAGGCATCTGAAAGACACCACAAAAGTTGTTCTACCTGCTTTCTGGGCTGAGATGGGGAACCGCTGAATTTTGGACTCGGCCGGTGACAAAATGTTCCAAACACACCCCATGCACAACTCCACCGGGGAAGGTGCCAGACAGGAGTTCTCTTAGTAGTTTTTACACTACCTTGCTAGGCATCTGAAAGACACCACAAAAGTTGTTCTACCTGCTTTCTGGGCTGAGATGGGGAACCGCTGAATTTTGGACTCGGCCGGTGACAAAATGTTCCAAAGACACCCCATGCACAACTCCACCGGGGAAGGTGCCAGACAGGAGTTCTCCTGGTAGTTTTTACATTGCTCTGGTAGGCATCTGAAAGACACCACAAAAGTTGTTCTACCTGCTTTCTGGGCTGAGATGGGGAACCGCTGAATTTTGGAGTCGGCCGGTGACAAAATGTTCCAAACACACCCCATGCACAACTCCACCGGGGAAGGTGCCAGACAGGTGTTCTCTTATTAGTTTTTACACTACCTTGGTAGGCACCTGAAAGACACCACAAAAGTTGTTCTACCTGCTTTCTGGGCTGAGATGGGGAACCGCTGAATTTTGGACTCGGCCGGTGACAAAATGTTCCAAACACACCCCATGCACAACTCCACCGGGGAAGGTGCCAGACAGGAGTTCTCTTAGTAGTTTTTACACTACCTTGGTAGGCAGCAGAAAGGCACCACAAAAGTTGTTCTACCTGCTTTCTGGGCTGAGATGGGGAACCGCTGAATTTTGGACTCGGCCGGTGACAAAATGTTCCAAACACACCCCATGCACAACTCCACCGGGGAAGGTGCCAGACAGGAGTTCTCTTAATAGTTTTTACACTACCTTGGTAGGCACCTGAAAGACACCACAAAAGTTGTTCTACCTGCTTTCTGGGCTGAGATGGGGAACCGCTGAATTTTGGACTCGGCTGGTGAAAAATGTTCCAAACACACCCCATGCACAACTCCACCGGGGAAGGTGCCAGACAGGAGTTCTCCTGGTAGTTTTTACATTGCTCTGGTAGGCATCTGAAAGACACCACAAAAGTTGTTCTACCTGCTTTCTGGGCTGAGATGGGGAACCGCTGAATTTTGGAGTCGGCCGGTGACAAAATGTTCCAAACACACCCCATGCACAACTCCACCGGGGAAGGTGCCAGACAGGAGTTCTCTTAATAGTTTTTACACTACCTTGGTAGGCATCTGAAAGACACCACAAAAGTTGTTCTACCTGCTTTCTGGGCTGAGATGGGGAACCGCTGAATTTTGGACTCGGCCGGTGACAAAATGTTCCAAAGACACCCCATGCACAACTCCACCGGGGAAGGTGCCAGACAGGAGTTCTCTTAGTAGTTTTTTACACTACCTTGCTAGGCATCTGAAAGACACCACAAAAGTTGTTCTACCTGCTTTCTGGGCTGAGATGGGGAACCGCTGAATTTTGGACTCGGCCGGTGACAAAATGTTCCAAACACACCCCATGCACAACTCCACCGGGGAAGGTGCCAGACAGGAGTTCTCTTAGTAGTTTTTACACTACCTTGGTAGGCAGCTGAAAGGTACCACAAAAGTTGTTCTACCTGCTTTCTGGGCTGAGATGGGGAACCGCTGAATTTTGGACTCGGCTGGTGACAAAATGTTCCAAACACACCCCTTGCACAACTCCACCGGGGAAGGTGCCAGACAGGTGTTCTCTTATTAGTTTTTACACTACCTTGGTAGGCACCTGAAAGACACCACAAAAGTTGTTCTACCTGCTTTCTGGGCTGAGATGGGGAACCGCTGAATTTTGGACTCGGCCGGTGACAAAATGTTCCAAACACACCCCATGCACAACTCCACCGGGGAAGGTGCCAGACAGGAGTTCTCCTGGTAGTTTTTACATTGCTCCGGTAGGCATCTGAAAGACACCACAAAAGTTGTTCTACCTGCTTTCTGGGCTGAGATGGGGAACCGCTGAATTTTGGAGTCGGCTGGTGACAAAATGTTCCAAAGACACCCCATGCACAACTCCACCGGGGAAGGTGCCAGACAGGAGTTCTCTTAATAGTTTTTACACTACCTTGGTAGGCATCTGAAAGACACCACAAAAGTTGTTCTACCTGCTTTCTGGGCTGAGATGGGGAACCGCTGAATTTTGGACTCGGCCGGTGACAAAATGTTCCAAAGACACCCCATGCACAACTCCACCGGGGAAGGTGCCAGACAGGAGTTCTCTTAGTAGTTTTTACACTACCTTGCTAGGCATCTGAAAGACACCACAAAAGTTGTTCTACCTGCTTTCTGGGCTGAGATGGGGAACGGCTGAATTTTGGACTCGGCCGGTGACAAAATGTTCCAAACACACCCCATGCACAACTCCACCGGGGAAGGTGCCAGACAGGAGTTCTCTTAGTAGTTTTTACACTACCTTGGTAGGCAGCTGAAAGGTACCACAAAAGTTGTTCTACCTGCTTTCTGGGCTGAGATGGGGAACCGCTGAATTTTGGACTCGGCTGGTGACAAAATGTTCCAAACACACCCCTTGCACAACTCCACCGGGGAAGGTGCCAGACAGGTGTTCTCTTATTAGTTTTTACACTACCTTGGTAGGCACCTGAAAGACACCACAAAAGTTGTTCTACCTGCTTTCTGGGCTGAGATGGGGAACCGCTGAATTTTGGACTCGGCCGGTGACAAAATGTTCCAAACACACCCCATGCACAACTCCACCGGGGAAGGTGCCAGACAGGAGTTCTCCTGGTAGTTTTTACATTGCTCCGGTAGGCATCTGAAAGACACCACAAAAGTTGTTCTACCTGCTTTCTGGGCTGAGATGGGGAACCGCTGAATTTTGGAGTCGGCTGGTGACAAAATGTTCCAAAGACACCCCATGCACAACTCCACCGGGGAAGGTGCCAGACAGGAGTTCTCTTAGTAGTTTTTACACTACCTTGGTAGGCAGTTGAAAGGCACCACAAAAGTTGTTCTACCTGCTTTCTGGGCTGAGATGGGGAACCGCTGAATTTTGGAGTCGGCTGGTGACAAAATGTTCCAAACACACCCCATGCACAACTCCACCGGGGAAGGTGCCAGACAGGAGTTCTCCTGGTAGTTTTTACATTGCTCCGGTAGGCATCTGAAAGACACCACAAAAGTTGTTCTACCTGCTTTCTGGGCTGAGATGGGGAACCGCTGAATTTTGGAGTCGGCTGGTGACAAAATGTTCCAAAGACACCCCATGCACAACTCCACCGGGGAAGGTGCCAGACAGGAGTTCTCTTAGTAGTTTTTACACTACCTTGGTAGGCAGTTGAAAGGCACCACAAAAGTTGTTCTACCTGCTTTCTGGGCTGAGATGGGGAACCGCTGAATTTTGGAGTCGGCCGGTGACAAAATGTTCCAAACACACCCCATGCACAACTCCACCGGGGAAGGTGCCAGACAGGAGTTCTCTTTATAGTTTTTACACTACCTTGGTAGGCATCTGAAAGACACCACAAAAGTTGTTCTACCTGCTTTCTGGGCTGAGATGGGGAACCGCTGAATTTTGGAGTCGGCCGGTGACAAAATGTTCCAAAGACAGCCCATGCACAACTCCACCGGGGAAGGTGCCAGACAGGAGTTCTCCTGGTAGTTTTTACACTACCTTGGTAGGCACCTGAATGGCACCACAAAAGTTGTTCTACCTGCTTTCTGGGCTGAGATGGGGAACCGCTGAATTTTGGAGTCGGCTGGTGACAAAATGTTCCAAAGACACCCCATGCACAACTCCACCGGGGAAGGTGCCAGACAGGAGTTCTCCTGGTAGTTTTTACATTGCTCCGGTAGGCATCTGAAAGACACCACAAAAGTTGTTCTACCTGCTTTCTGGGCTGAGATGGGGAACCGCTGAATTTTGGAGTCGGCCGGTGACAAAATGTTCCAAAGACACCCCATGCACAACTCCACCGGGGAAGGTGCCAGACAGGAGTTCTCCTGGTAGTTTTTACACTACCTTGGTACGCACCTGAATGGCACCACAAAAGTTGTTCTACCTGCTTTCTGGGCTGAGATGGGGAACTGCTGAATTTTGGAGTCGGCTGGTGACAAAATATTCCAAACACACCCCATGCACAACTCCACCGGGGAAGGTGCCAGACAGGAGTTCTCTTAGTAGTTTTTACACTACCTTGGTAGGCAGCTGAAAGACACAACAAAAGTTGTTCTACCTGCTTTCTGGGCTGAGATGGGGAACCGCTGAATTTTGGACTCGGCTGGTGACAAAATGTTCCAAACACACCCCATGCACAACTCCACCGGGGAAGGTGCCAGACAGGTGTTCTCTTATTAGTTTTTACACTACCTTGGTAGGCACCTGAAAGACACCACAAAAGTTGTTCTACCTGCTTTCTGGGCTGAGATGGGGAACCGCTGAATTTTGGACTCGGCCGGTGACAAAATGTTCCAAACACACCCCATGCACAACTCCACCGGGGAAGGTGCCAGACAGGAGTTCTCTTAGTAGTTTTTACACTACCTTGGTAGGCAGCAGAAAGGCACCACAAAAGTTGTTCTACCTGCTTTCTGGGCTGAGATGGGGAACCGCTGAATTTTGGACTCGGCTGGTGACAAAATGTTCCAAACACACCCCTTGCACAACTCCACCGGGGAAGGTGCCAGACAGGTGTTCTCTTATTAGTTTTTACACTACCTTGGTAGGCACCTGAAAGACACCACAAAAGTTGTTCTACCTGCTTTCTGGGCTGAGATGGGGAACCGCTGAATTTTGGAGTCGGCTGGTGACAAAATGTTCCAAAGACACCCCATGCACAACTCCACCGGGGAAGGTGCCAGACAGGAGTTCTCTTAGTAGTTTTTACACTACCTTGGTAGGCAGTTGAAAGGCAGCACAAAAGTTGTTCTACCTGCTTTCTGGGCTGAGATGGGGAACCGCTGAATTTTGGAGTCGGCCGGTGACAAAATGTTCCAAACACACCCCATGCACAACTCCACCGGGGAAGGTGCCAGACAGGAGTTCTCTTTATAGTTTTTACACTACCTTGGTAGGCATCTGAAAGACACCACAAAAGTTGTTCTACCTGCTTTCTGGGCTGAGATGGGGAACCGCTGAATTTTGGAGTCGGCCGGTGACAAAATGTTCCAAAGACACCCCATGCACAACTCCACCGGGGAAGGTGCCAGACAGGAGTTCTCCTGGTAGTTTTTACACTACCTTGGTACGCACCTGAATGGAACCACAAAAGTTGTTCTACCTGCTTTCTGGGCTGAGATGGGGAACTGCTGAATTTTGGAGTCGGCTGGTGACAAAATATTCCAAACACACCCCATGCACAACTCCACCGGGGAAGGTGCCAGACAGGAGTTCTCTTAGTAGTTTTTACACTACCTTGGTAGGCAGCTGAAAGACACAACAAAAGTTGTTCTACCTGCTTTCTGGGCTGAGATGGGGAACCGCTGAATTTTGGACTCGGCTGGTGACAAAATGTTCCAAACACACCCCATGCACAACTCCACCGGGGAAGGTGCCAGACAGGTGTTCTCTTATTAGTTTTTACACTACCTTGGTAGGCACCTGAAAGACACCACAAAAGTTGTTCTACCTGCTTTCTGGGCTGAGATGGGGAACCGCTGAATTTTGGAGTCGGCCGGTGACAAAATGTTCCAAACACACCCCATGCACAACTCCACCGGGGAAGGTGCCAGACAGGAGTTCTCTTAGTAGTTTTTACACTACCTTGGTAGGCAGCTGAAAGGCACCACAAAAGTTGTTCTACCTGCTTTCTGGGCTGAGATGGGGAACCGCTGAATTTTGGACTCGGCTGGTGACAAAATGTTCCAAACACACCCCTTGCACAACTCCACCGGGGAAGGTGCCAGACAGGTGTTCTCTTATTAGTTTTTACACTACCTTGGTAGGCACCTGAAAGACACCACAAAAGTTGTTCTACCTGCTTTCTGGGCTGAGATGGGGAACCGCTGAATTTTGGACTCGGCCGGTGACAAAATGTTCCAAAGACACCCCATGCACAACTCCACCGGGGAAGGTGCCAGACAGGAGTTCTCCTGGTAGTTTTTACATTGCTCCGGTAGGCATCTGAAAGACACCACAAAAGTTGTTCTACCTGCTTTCTGGGCTGAGATGGGGAACCGCTGAATTTTGGACTCGGCCGGTGACAAAATGTTCCAAACACACCCCATGCACAACTCCACCGGGGAAGGTGCCAGACAGGAGTTCTCCTGGTAGTTTTTACACTACCTTGGTACGCACCTGAATGGCACCACAAAAGTTGTTCTACCTGCTTTCTGGGCTGAGATGGGGAACCGCTGAATTTTGGAGTCGGCTGGTGACAAAATGTTCCAAACACACCCCATGCACAACTCCACCGGGGAAGGTGCCAGACAGGAGTTCTCTTAGTAGTTTTTACACTACCTTGGTAGGCAGCTGAAAGACACCACAAAAGTTGTTCTACCTGCTTTCTGGGCTGAGATGGGGAACCGCTGAATTTTGGACTCGGCTGGTGACAAAATGTTCCAAACACACCCCATGCACAACTCCACCGGGGAAGGTGCCAGACAGGAGTTCTCCTGGTAGTTTTTACATTGCTCCGGTAGGCATCTGAAAGACACCACAAAAGTTGTTCTACCTGCTTTCTGGGCTGAGATGGGGAACCGCTGAATTTTGGAGTCGGCCAGTGACAAAATGTTCCAAACACACCCCATGCACAACTCCACCGGGGAAGGTGCCAGACAGGAGTTCTCCTGGTAGTTTTTACATTGCTCCGGTAGGCATCTGAAAGACACCACAAAAGTTGTTCTACCTGCTTTCTGGGCTGAGATGGGGAACCGCTGAATTTTGGACTCGGCCGGTGACAAAATGTTCCAAAGACACCCCATGCACAACTCCACCGGGGAAGGTGCCAGACAGGAGTTCTCCTGGTAGTTTTTACACTACCTTGGTAGGCATCTGAAAGACACCACAAAAGTTGTTCTACCTGCTTTCTGGGCTGAGATGGGGAACCGCTGAATTTTGGACTCGGCCGGTGACAAAATGTTCCAAACACACCCCATGCACAACTCCACCGGGGAAGGAGCCAGACAGGAGTTCTCTTAGTAGTTTTTACACTACCTTGGTAGGCATCTGAAAGACACCACAAAAGTTGTTCTACCTGCTTTCTGGGCTGAGATGGGGAACCGCTGAATTTTGGAGTCGGCTGGTGACAAAATGTTCCAAACACACCCCATGCACAACTCCACCGGGGAAGGTGCCAGACAGGAGTTCTCTTAGTAGTTTTTACACTACCTTGGTAGGCATCTGAAAGGCACCACAAAAGTTGTTCTACCTGCTTTCTGGGCTGAGATGGGGAACCGCTGAATTTTGGAGTCGGCCGGTGACAAAATGTTCCAAACACACCCCATGCACAACTCCACCGGGGAAGGTGCCAGACAGGAGTTCTCTTTATAGTTTTTACACTACCTTGGTAGGCATCTGAAAGACACCACAAAAGTTGTTCTACCTGCTTTCTGGGCTGAGATGGGGAACCGCTGAATTTTGGAGTCGGCTGGTGACAAAATGTTCCAAACACACCCCATGCACAACTCCACGGGGGAAGGTGCCAGAAACGAGTTCTCCTGGTAGTTTTTACACTACCTTGGTAGGCAGCTGAAAGGCAGCACAAAAGTTGTTCTACCTGCTTTCTGGGCTGAGATGGGGAACCGCTGAATTTTGGACTCGGCCGGTGACAAAATGTTCCAAACACACCCCCTGCACAACTCCACCGGGGAAGGTGCCAGACAGGAGTTCTCCTGGTAGTTTTTACATTGCTCCGGTAGGCATCTGAAAGACACCACAAAAGTTGTTCTACCTGCTTTCTGGGCTGAGATGGGGAACCGCTGAATTTTGGAGTCGGCCGGTGACAAAATGTTCCAAACACACCCCATGCACAACTCCACCGGGGAAGGTGCCAGACAGGAGTTCTCCTGGTAGTTTTTACACTACCTTGGTACGCACCTGAATGGCACCACAAAAGTTGTTCTACCTGCTTTCTGGGCTGAGATGGGGAACTGCTGAATTTTGGAGTCGGCTGGTGACAAAATATTCCAAACACACCCCATGCACAACTCCACCGGGGAAGGTGCCAGACAGGAGTTCTCTTAGTAGTTTTTACACTACCTTGGTAGGCAGCTGAAAGGCACCACAAAAGTTGTTCTACCTGCTTTCTGGGCTGAGATGGGGAACCGCTGAATTTTGGACTCGGCTGGTGACAAAATGTTCCAAACACACCCCTTGCACAACTCCACCGGGGAAGGTGCCAGACAGGAGTTCTCTTAGTAGTTTTTACACTACCTTGCTAGGCATCTGAAAGACACCACAAAAGTTGTTCTACCTGCTTTCTGGGCTGAGATGGGGAACCGCTGAATTTTGGACTCGGCCGGTGACAAAATGTTCCAAACACACCCCATGCACAACTCCACCGGGGAAGGTGCCAGACAGGAGTTCTCTTAGTAGTTTTTTACACTACCTTGGTAGGCAGCTGAAAGGTACCACAAAAGTTGTTCTACCTGCTTTCTGGGCTGAGATGGGGAACCGCTGAATTTTGGACTCGGCTGGTGACAAAATGTTCCAAACACACCCCTTGCACAACTCCACCGGGGAAGGTGCCAGACAGGTGTTCTCTTATTAGTTTTTACACTACCTTGGTAGGCACCTGAAAGACACCACAAAAGTTGTTCTACCTGCTTTCTGGGCTGAGATGGGGAACCGCTGAATTTTGGACTCGGCCGGTGACAAAATGTTCCAAACACACCCCATGCACAACTCCACCGGGGAAGGTGCCAGACAGGAGTTCTCCTGGTAGTTTTTACATTGCTCCGGTAGGCATCTGAAAGACACCACAAAAGTTGTTCTACCTGCTTTCTGGGCTGAGATGGGGAACCGCTGAATTTTGGACTCGGCCGGTGACAAAATGTTCCAAACACACCCCATGCACAACTCCACCGGGGAAGGTGCCAGACAGGAGTTCTCCTGGTAGTTTTTACATTGCTCCGGTAGGCATCTGAAAGACACCACAAAAGTTGTTCTACCTGCTTTCTGGGCTGAGATGGGGAACCGCTGAATTTTGGAGTCGGCTGGTGACAAAATGTTCCAAACACACCCCATGCACAACTCCACCGGGGAAGGTGCCAGACAGGAGTTCTCTTAGTAGTTTTTACACTACCTTGGTAGGCAGTTGAAAGGCACCACAAAAGTTGTTCTACCTGCTTTCTGGGCTGAGATGGGGAACCGCTGAATTTTGGAGTCGGCCGGTGACAAAATGTTCCAAACACACCCCATGCACAACTCCACCGGGGAAGGTGCCAGACAGGAGTTCTCCTGGTAGTTTTTACATTGCTCCGGTAGGCATCTGAAAGACACCACAAAAGTTGTTCTACCTGCTTTCTGGGCTGAGATGGGGAACCGCTGAATTTTGGAGTCGGCTGGTGACAAAATGTTCCAAAGACACCCCATGCACAACTCCACCGGGGAAGGTGCCAGACAGGAGTTCTCTTAGTAGTTTTTACACTACCTTGGTAGGCAGTTGAAAGGCACCACAAAAGTTGTTCTACCTGCTTTCTGGGCTGAGATGGGGAACCGCTGAATTTTGGAGTCGGCCGGTGACAAAATGTTCCAAACACACCCCATGCACAACTCCACCGGGGAAGGTGCCAGACAGGAGTTCTCTTTATAGTTTTTACACTACCTTGGTAGGCATCTGAAAGACACCACAGAAGTTGTTCTACCTGCTTTCTGGGCTGAGATGGGGAACCGCTGAATTTTGGAGTCGGCCGGTGACAAAATGTTCCAAACACACGCCTTGCACAACTCCACCGGGGAAGGTGCCAGACAGGAGTTCTCCTGGTAGTTTTTACACTACCTTGGTAGGCACCTGAAAGGCAGCACAAAAGTTGTTCTACCTGCTTTCTGGGCTGAGATGGGGAACCGCTGAATTTTGGAGTCGGCTGGTGACAAAATGTTCCAAAGACACCCCATGCACAACTCCACCGGGGAAGGTGCCAGACAGGAGTTCTCCTGGTAGTTTTTACATTGCTCCGGTAGGCATCTGAAAGACACCACAAAAGTTGTTCTACCTGCTTTCTGGGCTGAGATGGGGAACCGCTGAATTTTGGAGTCGGCCGGTGACAAAATGTTCCAAAGACACCCCATGCACAACTCCACCGGGGAAGGTGCCAGACAGGAGTTCTCCTGGTAGTTTTTACACTACCTTGGTACGCACCTGAATGGCACCACAAAAGTTGTTCTACCTGCTTTCTGGGCTGAGATGGGGAACTGCTGAATTTTGGAGTCGGCTGGTGACAAAATATTCCAAACACACCCCATGCACAACTCCACCGGGGAAGGTGCCAGACAGGAGTTCTCTTAGTAGTTTTTACACTACCTTGGTAGGCAGCTGAAAGACACAACAAAAGTTGTTCTACCTGCTTTCTGGGCTGAGATGGGGAACCGCTGAATTTTGGACTCGGCTGGTGACAAAATGTTCCAAACACACCCCATGCACAACTCCACCGGGGAAGGTGCCAGACAGGTGTTCTCTTATTAGTTTTTACACTACCTTGGTAGGCACCTGAAAGACACCACAAAAGTTGTTCTACCTGCTTTCTGGGCTGAGATGGGGAACCGCTGAATTTTGGACTCGGCCGGTGACAAAATGTTCCAAACACACCCCATGCACAACTCCACCGGGGAAGGTGCCAGACAGGAGTTCTCTTAGTAGTTTTTACACTACCTTGGTAGGCAGCAGAAAGGCACCACAAAAGTTGTTCTACCTGCTTTCTGGGCTGAGATGGGGAACCGCTGAATTTTGGACTCGGCTGGTGACAAAATGTTCCAAACACACCCCTTGCACAACTCCACCGGGGAAGGTGCCAGACAGGTGTTCTCTTATTAGTTTTTACACTACCTTGGTAGGCACCTGAAAGACACCACAAAAGTTGTTCTACCTGCTTTCTGGGCTGAGATGGGGAACCGCTGAATTTTGGAGTCGGCTGGTGACAAAATGTTCCAAAGACACCCCATGCACAACTCCACCGGGGAAGGTGCCAGACAGGAGTTCTCTTAGTAGTTTTTACACTACCTTGGTAGGCAGTTGAAAGGCAGCACAAAAGTTGTTCTACCTGCTTTCTGGGCTGAGATGGGGAACCGCTGAATTTTGGAGTCGGCCGGTGACAAAATGTTCCAAACACACCCCATGCACAACTCCACCGGGGAAGGTGCCAGACAGGAGTTCTCTTTATAGTTTTTACACTACCTTGGTAGGCATCTGAAAGACACCACAAAAGTTGTTCTACCTGCTTTCTGGGCTGAGATGGGGAACCGCTGAATTTTGGAGTCGGCCGGTGACAAAATGTTCCAAAGACACCCCATGCACAACTCCACCGGGGAAGGTGCCAGACAGGAGTTCTCCTGGTAGTTTTTACACTACCTTGGTACGCACCTGAATGGAACCACAAAAGTTGTTCTACCTGCTTTCTGGGCTGAGATGGGGAACTGCTGAATTTTGGAGTCGGCTGGTGACAAAATATTCCAAACACACCCCATGCACAACTCCACCGGGGAAGGTGCCAGACAGGAGTTCTCTTAGTAGTTTTTACACTACCTTGGTAGGCAGCTGAAAGACACAACAAAAGTTGTTCTACCTGCTTTCTGGGCTGAGATGGGGAACCGCTGAATTTTGGACTCGGCTGGTGACAAAATGTTCCAAACACACCCCATGCACAACTCCACCGGGGAAGGTGCCAGACAGGTGTTCTCTTATTAGTTTTTACACTACCTTGGTAGGCACCTGAAAGACACCACAAAAGTTGTTCTACCTGCTTTCTGGGCTGAGATGGGGAACCGCTGAATTTTGGAGTCGGCCGGTGACAAAATGTTCCAAACACACCCCATGCACAACTCCACCGGGGAAGGTGCCAGACAGGAGTTCTCTTAGTAGTTTTTACACTACCTTGGTAGGCAGCTGAAAGGCACCACAAAAGTTGTTCTACCTGCTTTCTGGGCTGAGATGGGGAACCGCTGAATTTTGGACTCGGCTGGTGACAAAATGTTCCAAACACACCCCTTGCACAACTCCACCGGGGAAGGTGCCAGACAGGTGTTCTCTTATTAGTTTTTACACTACCTTGGTAGGCACCTGAAAGACACCACAAAAGTTGTTCTACCTGCTTTCTGGGCTGAGATGGGGAACCGCTGAATTTTGGACTCGGCCGGTGACAAAATGTTCCAAAGACACCCCATGCACAACTCCACCGGGGAAGGTGCCAGACAGGAGTTCTCCTGGTAGTTTTTACATTGCTCCGGTAGGCATCTGAAAGACACCACAAAAGTTGTTCTACCTGCTTTCTGGGCTGAGATGGGGAACCGCTGAATTTTGGACTCGGCCGGTGACAAAATGTTCCAAACACACCCCATGCACAACTCCACCGGGGAAGGTGCCAGACAGGAGTTCTCCTGGTAGTTTTTACACTACCTTGGTACGCACCTGAATGGCACCACAAAAGTTGTTCTACCTGCTTTCTGGGCTGAGATGGGGAACCGCTGAATTTTGGAGTCGGCTGGTGACAAAATGTTCCAAACACACCCCATGCACAACTCCACCGGGGAAGGTGCCAGACAGGAGTTCTCTTAGTAGTTTTTACACTACCTTGGTAGGCAGCTGAAAGACACCACAAAAGTTGTTCTACCTGCTTTCTGGGCTGAGATGGGGAACCGCTGAATTTTGGACTCGGCTGGTGACAAAATGTTCCAAACACACCCCATGCACAACTCCACCGGGGAAGGTGCCAGACAGGAGTTCTCCTGGTAGTTTTTACATTGCTCCGGTAGGCATCTGAAAGACACCACAAAAGTTGTTCTACCTGCTTTCTGGGCTGAGATGGGGAACCGCTGAATTTTGGAGTCGGCCAGTGACAAAATGTTCCAAACACACCCCATGCACAACTCCACCGGGGAAGGTGCCAGACAGGAGTTCTCCTGGTAGTTTTTACATTGCTCCGGTAGGCATCTGAAAGACACCACAAAAGTTGTTCTACCTGCTTTCTGGGCTGAGATGGGGAACCGCTGAATTTTGGACTCGGCCGGTGACAAAATGTTCCAAAGACACCCCATGCACAACTCCACCGGGGAAGGTGCCAGACAGGAGTTCTCCTGGTAGTTTTTACACTACCTTGGTAGGCATCTGAAAGACACCACAAAAGTTGTTCTACCTGCTTTCTGGGCTGAGATGGGGAACCGCTGAATTTTGGACTCGGCCGGTGACAAAATGTTCCAAACACACCCCATGCACAACTCCACCGGGGAAGGAGCCAGACAGGAGTTCTCTTAGTAGTTTTTACACTACCTTGGTAGGCATCTGAAAGACACCACAAAAGTTGTTCTACCTGCTTTCTGGGCTGAGATGGGGAACCGCTGAATTTTGGAGTCGGCTGGTGACAAAATGTTCCAAACACACCCCATGCACAACTCCACCGGGGAAGGTGCCAGACAGGAGTTCTCTTAGTAGTTTTTACACTACCTTGGTAGGCATCTGAAAGGCACCACAAAAGTTGTTCTACCTGCTTTCTGGGCTGAGATGGGGAACCGCTGAATTTTGGAGTCGGCCGGTGACAAAATGTTCCAAACACACCCCATGCACAACTCCACCGGGGAAGGTGCCAGACAGGAGTTCTCTTTATAGTTTTTACACTACCTTGGTAGGCATCTGAAAGACACCACAAAAGTTGTTCTACCTGCTTTCTGGGCTGAGATGGGGAACCGCTGAATTTTGGAGTCGGCTGGTGACAAAATGTTCCAAACACACCCCATGCACAACTCCACGGGGGAAGGTGCCAGAAACGAGTTCTCCTGGTAGTTTTTACACTACCTTGGTAGGCAGCTGAAAGGCAGCACAAAAGTTGTTCTACCTGCTTTCTGGGCTGAGATGGGGAACCGCTGAATTTTGGACTCGGCCGGTGACAAAATGTTCCAAACACACCCCCTGCACAACTCCACCGGGGAAGGTGCCAGACAGGAGTTCTCCTGGTAGTTTTTACATTGCTCCGGTAGGCATCTGAAAGACACCACAAAAGTTGTTCTACCTGCTTTCTGGGCTGAGATGGGGAACCGCTGAATTTTGGAGTCGGCCGGTGACAAAATGTTCCAAACACACCCCATGCACAACTCCACCGGGGAAGGTGCCAGACAGGAGTTCTCCTGGTAGTTTTTACACTACCTTGGTACGCACCTGAATGGCACCACAAAAGTTGTTCTACCTGCTTTCTGGGCTGAGATGGGGAACTGCTGAATTTTGGAGTCGGCTGGTGACAAAATATTCCAAACACACCCCATGCACAACTCCACCGGGGAAGGTGCCAGACAGGAGTTCTCTTAGTAGTTTTTACACTACCTTGGTAGGCAGCTGAAAGGCACCACAAAAGTTGTTCTACCTGCTTTCTGGGCTGAGATGGGGAACCGCTGAATTTTGGACTCGGCTGGTGACAAAATGTTCCAAACACACCCCTTGCACAACTCCACCGGGGAAGGTGCCAGACAGGTGTTCTCTTATTAGTTTTTACACTACCTTGGTAGGCACCTGAAAGACACCACAAAAGTTGTTCTACCTGCTTTCTGGGCTGAGATGGGGAACCGCTGAATTTTGGAGTCGGCCGGTGACAAAATGTTCCAAACACACCCCATGCACAACTCCACCGGGGAAGGTGCCAGACAGGAGTTCTCTTAGTAGTTTTTACACTACCTTGGTAGGCATCTGAAAGGCACCACAAAAGTTGTTCTACCTGCTTTCTGGGCTGAGATGGGGAACCGCTGAATTTTGGACTCGGCTGGTGACACAATGTTCCAAACACACCCCATGCACAACTCCACCGGGGAAGGTGCCAGACAGGTGTTCTCTTATTAGTTTTTACACTACCTTGGTAGGCACCTGAAAGACACCACAAAAGTTGTTCTACCTGCTTTCTGGGCTGAGATGGGGAACCGCTGAATTTTGGACTCAGCCGGTGACAAAATGTTCCAAAGACACCCCATGCACAACTCCACCGGGGAAGGTGCCAGACAGGAGTTCTCCTGGTAGTTTTTACATTGCTCCGGTAGGCATCTGAAAGACACCACAAAAGTTGTTCTACCTGCTTTCTGGGCTGAGATGGGGAACCGCTGAATTTTGGAGTCGGCTGGTGACAAAATGTTCCAAAGACACCCCATGCACAACTCCACCGGGGAAGGTGCCAGACAGGAGTTCTCCTGGTAGTTTTTACACTACCTTGGTACGCACCTGAATGGCACCACAAAAGTTGTTCTACCTGCTTTCTGGGCTGAGATGGGGAACCGCTGAATTTTGGAGTCGGCTGGTGACAAAATGTTCCAAACACACCCCATGCACAACTCCACCGGGGAAGGTGCCAGACAGGAGTTCTCTTAGTAGTTTTTACACTACCTTGGTAGGCATCTGAAAGACACCACAAAAGTTGTTCTACCTGCTTTCTGGGCTGAGATGGGGAACCGCTGAATTTTGGAGTCGGCCGGTGACAAAATGTTCCAAACACACCCCATGCACAACTCCACCGGGGAAGGTGCCAGACAGGAGTTCTCTTAGTAGTTTTTACACTACCTTGGTAGGCAGCTGAAAGGCACCACAAAAGTTGTTCTACCTGCTTTCTGGGCTGAGATGGGGAACCGCTGAATTTTGGACTCGGCTGGTGACAAAATGTTCCAAACACACCCCTTGCACAACTCCACCGGGGAAGGTGCCAGACAGGAGTTCTCCTGGTAGTTTTTACATTGCTCCGGTAGGCATCTGAAAGACACCACAAAAGTTGTTCTACCTGCTTTCTGGGCTGAGATGGGGAACCGCTGAATTTTGGAGTCGGCCGGTGACAAAATGTTCCAAACACACCCCATGCACAACTCCACCGGGGAAGGTGCCAGACAGGAGTTCTCCTGGTAGTTTTTACACTACCTTGGTACGCACCTGAATGGCACCACAAAAGTTGTTCTACCTGCTTTCTGGGCTGAGATGGGGAACTGCTGAATTTTGGACTCGGCTGGTGACAAAATATTCCAAACACACCCCATGCACAACTCCACCGGGGAAGGTGCCAGACAGGAGTTCTCTTAGTAGTTTTTACACTACCTTGGTAGGCAGCTGAAAGGCACCACAAAAGTTGTTCTACCTGCTTTCTGGGCTGAGATGGGGAACCGCTGAATTTTGGAGTCGGCCGGTGACAAAATGTTCCAAACACACCCCATGCACAACTCCACCGGGGAAGGTGCCAGACAGGAGTTCTCCTGGTAGTTTTTACACTACCTTGGTACGCACCTGAATGGCACCACAAAAGTTGTTCTACCTGCTTTCTGGGCTGAGATGGGGAACTGCTGAATTTTGGACTCGGCTGGTGACAAAATATTCCAAACACACCCCATGCACAACTCCACCGGGGAAGGTGCCAGACAGGAGTTCTCTTAGTAGTTTTTACACTACCTTGGTAGGCAGCTGAAAGGCACCACAAAAGTTGTTCTACCTGCTTTCTGGGCTGAGATGGGGAACCGCTGAATTTTGGACTCGGCTGGTGACAAAATGTTCCAAACACACCCCTTGCACAACTCCACCGGGGAAGGTGCCAGACAGGTGTTCTCTTATTAGTTTTTACACTACCTTGGTAGGCACCTGAAAGACACCACAAAAGTTGTTCTACCTGCTTTCTGGGCTGAGATGGGGAACCGCTGAATTTTGGACTCAGCCGGTGACAAAATGTTCCAAAGACACCCCATGCACAACTCCACCGGGGAAGGTGCCAGACAGGAGTTCTCCTGGTAGTTTTTACATTGCTCCGGTAGGCATCTGAAAGACACCACAAAAGTTGTTCTACCTGCTTTCTGGGCTGAGATGGGGAACCGCTGAATTTTGGAGTCGGCCGGTGGCAAAATGTTCCAAACACACCCCCTGCACAACTCCACCGGGGAAGGTGCCAGACAGGAGTTCTCCTGGTAGTTTTTACACTACCTTGGTACGCACCTGAATGGCACCACAAAAGTTGTTCTACCTGCTTTCTGGGCTGAGATGGGGAACCGCTGAATTTTGGAGTCGGCTGGTGACAAAATGTTCCAAACACACCCCATGCACAACTCCACCGGGGAAGGTGCCAGACAGGAGTTCTCTTAGTAGTTTTTACACTACCTTGGTAGGCATCTGAAAGACACCACAAAAGTTGTTCTACCTGCTTTCTGGGCTGAGATGGGGAACCGCTGAATTTTGGAGTCGGCCGGTGACAAAATGTTCCAAACACACCCCATGCACAACTCCACCGGGGAAGGTGCCAGACAGGAGTTCTCTTAGTAGTTTTTACACTACCTTGGTAGGCAGCTGAAAGGCACCACAAAAGTTGTTCTACCTGCTTTCTGGGCTGAGATGGGGAACCGCTGAATTTTGGACTCGGCTGGTGACAAAATGTTCCAAACACACCCCTTGCACAACTCCACCGGGGAAGGTGCCAGACAGGAGTTCTCCTGGTAGTTTTTACACTACCTTGGTACGCACCTGAATGGCACCACAAAAGTTGTTCTACCTGCTTTCTGGGCTGAGATGGGGAACTGCTGAATTTTGGACTCGGCTGGTGACAAAATATTCCAAACACACCCCATGCACAACTCCACCGGGGAAGGTGCCAGACAGGAGTTCTCTTAGTAGTTTTTACACTACCTTGGTAGGCAGCTGAAAGGCACCACAAAAGTTGTTCTACCTGCTTTCTGGGCTGAGATGGGGAACCGCTGAATTTTGGAGTCGGCCGGTGACAAAATGTTCCAAACACACCCCATGCACAACTCCACCGGGGAAGGTGCCAGACAGGAGTTCTCCTGGTAGTTTTTACACTACCTTGGTACGCACCTGAATGGCACCACAAAAGTTGTTCTACCTGCTTTCTGGGCTGAGATGGGGAACTGCTGAATTTTGGACTCGGCTGGTGACAAAATATTCCAAACACACCCCATGCACAACTCCACCGGGGAAGGTGCCAGACAGGAGTTCTCTTAGTAGTTTTTACACTACCTTGGTAGGCAGCTGAAAGGCACCACAAAAGTTGTTCTACCTGCTTTCTGGGCTGAGATGGGGAACCGCTGAATTTTGGACTCGGCTGGTGACAAAATGTTCCAAACACACCCCTTGCACAACTCCACCGGGGAAGGTGCCAGACAGGTGTTCTCTTATTAGTTTTTACACTACCTTGGTAGGCACCTGAAAGACACCACAAAAGTTGTTCTACCTGCTTTCTGGGCTGAGATGGGGAACCGCTGAATTTTGGAGTCGGCTGGTGACAAAATGTTCCAAACACACCCCTTGCACAACTCCACCGGGGAAGGTGCCAGACAGGTGTTCTCTTATTAGTTTTTACACTACCTTGGTAGGCACCTGAAAGACACCACAAAAGTTGTTCTACCTGCTTTCTGGGCTGAGATGGGGAACCGCTGAATTTTGGACTCGGCCGGTGACAAAATGTTCCAAACACACCCCCTGAACAACTCCACCGGGGAAGGTGCCAGACAGGAGTTCTCCTGGTAGTTTTTACATTGCTCCGGTAGGCATCTGAAAGACACCACAAAAGTTGTTCTACCTGCTTTCTGGGCTGAGATGGGGAACCGCTGAATTTTGGACTCGGCCGGTGACAAAATGTTCCAAAGACACCCCATGCACAACTCCACCGGGGAAGGTGCCAGACAGGAGTTCTCTTAATAGTTTTTACACTACCTTGGTAGGCAGCTGAAAGGCACCACAAAAGTTGTTCTACCTGCTTTCTGGGCTGAGATGGGGAACCGCTGAATTTTGGACTCAGCCGGTGACAAAATGTTCAAAAGACACCCCATGCACAACTCCACCGGGGAAGGTGCCAGACAGGAGTTCTCCTGGTAGTTTTTACATTGCTCCGGTAGGCATCTGAAAGACACCACAAAAGTTGTTCTACCTGCTTTCTGGGCTGAGATGGGGAACCGCTGAATTTTGGAGTCGGCCGGTGACAAAATGTTCCAAACACACCCCCTGCACAACTCCACCGGGGAAGGTGCCAGACAGGAGTTCTCCTGGTAGTTTTTACACTACCTTGGTACGCACCTGAATGGCACCACAAAAGTTGTTCTACCTGCTTTCTGGGCTGAGATGGGGAACCGCTGAATTTTGGAGTCGGCTGGTGACAAAATGTTCCAAACACACCCCATGCACAACTCCACCGGGGAAGGTGCCAGACAGGAGTTCTCTTAGTAGTTTTTACACTACCTTGGTAGGCAGCTGAAAGACACCACAAAAGTTGTTCTACCTGCTTTCTGGGCTGAGATGGGGAACCGCTGAATTTTGGAGTCGGCTGGTGACAAAATGTTCCAAACACACCCCATGCACAACTCCACCGGGGAAGGTGCCAGACAGGAGTTCTCCTGGTAGTTTTTACATTGCTCCGGTAGGCATCTGAAAGACACCACAAAAGTTGTTCTACCTGCTTTCTGGGCTGAGATGGGGAACCGCTGAATTTTGGAGTCGGCCGGTGACAAAATGTTCCAAACACACCCCATGCACAACTCCACCGGGGAAGGTGCCAGACAGGAGTTCTCTTAGTAGTTTTTACACTACCTTGGTAGGCAGCTGAAAGGCACCACAAAAGTTGTTCTACCTGCTTTCTGGGCTGAGATGGGGAACCGCTGAATTTTGGACTCGGCTGGTGACAAAATGTTCCAAACACACCCCTTGCACAACTCCACCGGGGAAGGTGCCAGACAGGTGTTCTCTTATTAGTTTTTACACTACCTTGGTAGGCAGCTGAAAGACACCACAAAAGTTGTTCTACCTGCTTTCTGGGCTGAGATGGGGAACCGCTGAATTTTGGACTCGGCTGGTGACAAAATGTTCCAAACACAGCCCATGCACAACTCCACCGGGGAAGGTGCCAGACAGGAGTTCTCCTGGTAGTTTTTACATTGCTCCGGTAGGCATCTGAAAGACACCACAAAAGTTGTTCTACCTGCTTTCTGGGCTGAGATGGGGAACCGCTGAATTTTGGAGTCGGCCGGTGACAAAATGTTCCAAACACACCCCATGCACAACTCCACCGGGGAAGGTGCCAGACAGGAGTTCTCTTAGTAGTTTTTACACTACCTTGGTAGGCAGCTGAAAGGCACCACAAAAGTTGTTCTACCTGCTTTCTGGGCTGAGATGGGGAACCGCTGAATTTTGGAGTCGGCTGGTGACAAAATGTTCCAAACACACCCCTTGCACAACTCCACCGGGGAAGGTGCCAGACAGGTGTTCTCTTATTAGTTTTTACACTACCTTGGTAGGCACCTGAAAGACACCACAAAAGTTGTTCTACCTGCTTTCTGGGCTGAGATGGGGAACCGCTGAATTTTGGACTCGGCCGGTGACAAAATGTTCCAAACACACCCCATGCACAACTCCACCGGGGAAGGTGCCAGACAGGAGTTCTCCTGGTAGTTTTTACATTGCTCCGGTAGGCATCTGAAAGACACCACAAAAGTTGTTCTACCTGCTTTCTGGGCTGAGATGGGGAACTGCTGAATTTTGGACTCGGCTGGTGACAAAATGTTCCAAACACACCCCATGCACAACTCCACCGGGGAAGGTGCCAGACAGGAGTTCTCTTAGTAGTTTTTACACTACCTTGGTAGGCAGCTGAAAGGCACCACAAAAGTTGTTCTACCTGCTTTCTGGGCTGAGATGGGGAACCGCTGAATTTTGGAGTCGGCCGGTGACAAAATGTTCCAAACACACCCCATGCACAACTCCACCGGGGAAGGTGCCAGACAGGAGTTCTCCTGGTAGTTTTTACACTACCTTGGTACGCACCTGAATGGCACCACAAAAGTTGTTCTACCTGCTTTCTGGGCTGAGATGGGGAACTGCTGAATTTTGGACTCGGCTGGTGACAAAATATTCCAAACACACCCCATGCACAACTCCACCGGGGAAGGTGCCAGACAGGAGTTCTCTTAGTAGTTTTTACACTACCTTGGTAGGCAGCTGAAAGGCACCACAAAAGTTGTTCTACCTGCTTTCTGGGCTGAGATGGGGAACCGCTGAATTTTGGACTCGGCTGGTGACAAAATGTTCCAAACACACCCCTTGCACAACTCCACCGGGGAAGGTGCCAGACAGGTGTTCTCTTATTAGTTTTTACACTACCTTGGTAGGCACCTGAAAGACACCACAAAAGTTGTTCTACCTGCTTTCTGGGCTGAGATGGGGAACCGCTGAATTTTGGAGTCGGCCGGTGACAAAATGTTCCAAACACACCCCATGCACAACTCCACCGGGGAAGGTGCCAGACAGGAGTTCTCTTAGTAGTTTTTACACTACCTTGGTAGGCAGCTGAAAGGCACCACAAAAGTTGTTCTACCTGCTTTCTGGGCTGAGATGGGGAACCGCTGAATTTTGGAGTCGGCTGGTGACAAAATGTTCCAAACACACCCCTTGCACAACTCCACCGGGGAAGGTGCCAGACAGGTGTTCTCTTATTAGTTTTTACACTACCTTGGTAGGCACCTGAAAGACACCACAAAAGTTGTTCTACCTGCTTTCTGGGCTGAGATGGGGAACCGCTGAATTTTGGACTCGGCCGGTGACAAAATGTTCCAAACACACCCCCTGAACAACTCCACCGGGGAAGGTGCCAGACAGGAGTTCTCCTGGTAGTTTTTACATTGCTCCGGTAGGCATCTGAAAGACACCACAAAAGTTGTTCTACCTGCTTTCTGGGCTGAGATGGGGAACCGCTGAATTTTGGACTCGGCCGGTGACAAAATGTTCCAAAGACACCCCATGCACAACTCCACCGGGGAAGGTGCCAGACAGGAGTTCTCTTAATAGTTTTTACACTACCTTGGTAGGCATCTGAAAGACACCACAAAAGTTGTTCTACCTGCTTTCTGGGCTGAGATGGGGAACCGCTGAATTTTGGACTCGGCCGGTGACAAAATGTTCCAAAGACACCCCATGCACAACTCCACCGGGGAAGGTGCCAGACAGGAGTTCTCTTAGTAGTTTTTACACTACCTTGGTAGGCATCTGAAAGACACCACAAAAGTTGTTCTACCTGCTTTCTGGGCTGAGATGGGGAACCGCTGAATTTTGGAGTCGGCTGGTGACAAAATGTTCCAAACACACCCCATGCACAACTCCACCGGGGAAGGTGCCAGACAGGAGTTCTCCTGGTAGTTTTTACATTGCTCCAGTAGGCATCTGAAAGACACCACAAAAGTTGTTCTACCTGCTTTCTGGGCTGAGATGGGGAACCGCTGAATTTTGGAGTCGGCCGGTGACAAAATGTTCCAAACACACCCCATGCACAACTCCACCGGGGAAGGTGCCAGACAGGAGTTCTCTTAGTAGTTTTTACACTACCTTGGTAGGCAGCTGAAAGGCACCACAAAAGTTGTTCTACCTGCTTTCTGGGCTGAGATGGGGAACCGCTGAATTTTGGACTCGGCTGGTGACAAAATGTTCCAAACACACCCCTTGCACAACTCCACCGGGGAAGGTGCCAGACAGGTGTTCTCTTATTAGTTTTTACACTACCTTGGTAGGCACCTGAAAGACACCACAAAAGTTGTTCTACCTGCTTTCTGGGCTGAGATGGGGAACCGCTGAATTTTGGACTCGGCCGGTGACAATATGTTCCAAACACACCCCATGCACAACTCCACCGGGGAAGGTGCCAGACAGGAGTTCTCCTGGTAGTTTTTACATTGCTCCGGTAGGCACCTGAAAGACACCACAAAAGTTGTTCTACCTGCTTTCTGGGCTGAGATGGGGAACCGCTGAATTTTGGAGTCGGCTGGTGACAAAATGTTCCAAACACACCCCATGCACAACTCCACCGGGGAAGGTGCCAGACAGGAGTTCTCTTAATAGTTTTTACACTACCTTGGTAGGCATCTGAAAGACACCACAAAAGTTGTTCTACCTGCTTTCTGGGCTGAGATGGGGAACCGCTGAATTTTGGACTCGGCCGGTGACAAAATGTTCCAAAGACACCCCATGCACAACTCCACCGGGGAAGGTGCCAGACAGGAGTTCTCTTAGTAGTTTTTACACTACCTTGGTAGGCAGCTGAAAGACACCACAAAAGTTGTTCTACCTGCTTTCTGGGCTGAGATGGGGAACCGCTGAATTTTGGAGTCGGCTGGTGACAAAATGTTCCAAACACACCCCCTGCACAACTCCACCGGGGAAGGTGCCAGACAGGAGTTCTCCTGGTAGTTTTTACATTGCTCCGGTAGGCATCTGAAAGACACCACAAAAGTTGTTCTACCTGCTTTCTGGGCTGAGATGGGGAAACGCTGAATTTTGGACTCGGCTGGTGACAAAATGTTCCAAACACACCCCATGCACAACTCCACCGGGGAAGGTGCCAGACAGGAGTTCTCTTAATAGTTTTTACACTACCTTGGTAGGCATCTGAAAGACACCACAAAAGTTGTTCTACCTGCTTTCTGGGCTGAGATGGGGAACCGCTGAATTTTGGAGTCGGCTGGTGACAAAATGTTCCAAAGACACCCCATGCACAACTCCACCGGGGAAGGTGCCAGACAGGAGTTCTCCTGGTAGTTTTTACACTACCTTGGTAGGCATCTGAAAGACACCACAAAAGTTGTTCTACCTGCTTTCTGGGCTGAGATGGGGAACCGCTGAATTTTGGAGTCGGCCGGTGACAAAATGTTCCAAACACACCCCCTGCACAACTCCACCGGGGAAGGTGCCAGACAGGAGTTCTCCTGGTAGTTTTTACATTGCTCCGGTAGGCATCTGAAAGACACCACAAAAGTTGTTCTACCTGCTTTCTGGGCTGAGATGGGGAACCGCTGAATTTTGGAGTCGGCTGGTGACAAAATGTTCCAAAGACACCCCATGCACAACTCCACCGGGGAAGGTGCCAGACAGGAGTTCTCCTGGTAGTTTTTACACTACCTTGGTAGGCATCTGAAAGACACCACAAAAGTTGTTCTACCTGCTTTCTGGGCTGAGATGGGGAACCGCTGAATTTTGGAGTCGGCCGGTGACAAAATGTTCCAAACACACCCCCTGCACAACTCCACCGGGGAAGGTGCCAGACAGGAGTTCTCCTGGTAGTTTTTACATTGCTCCGGTAGGCATCTGAAAGACACCACAAAAGTTGTTCTACCTGCTTTCTGGGCTGAGATGGGGAACCGCTGAATTTTGGAGTCGGCTGGTGACAAAATGTTCCAAACACACCCCATGCACAACTCCACCGGGGAAGGTGCCAGACAGGAGTTCTCCTGGTAGTTTTTACATTGCTCCGGTAGGCATCTGAAAGACACCACAAAAGTTGTTCTACCTGCTTTCTGGGCTGAGATGGGGAACCGCTGAATTTTGGAGTCGGCCTGTGACAAAATGTTCCAAAGACACCCCGTGCACAACTCCACCGGGGAAGGTGCCAGACAGGTGTTCTCTTATTAGTTTTTACACTACCTTGGTAGGCACCTGAATGGCACCACAAAAGTTGTTCTACCTGCTTTCTGGGCTGAGATGGGGAACCGCTGAATTTTGGACTCGGCCGGTGACAAAATGTTCCAAAGACACCCCATGCACAACTCCACCGGGGAAGGTGCCAGACAGGAGTTCTCTTAGTAGTTTTTACACTACCTTGGTAGGCAGCTGAAAGACACCACAAAAGTTGTTCTACCTGCTTTCTGGGCTGAGATGGGGAACCGCTGAATTTTGGAGTCGGCTGGTGACAAAATGTTTCAAACACACCCCATGCACAACTCCACCGGGGAAGGTGCCAGACAGGAGTTCTCCTGGTAGTTTTTACATTGCTCCGGTAGGCATCTGAAAGACACCACAAAAGTTGTTCTACCTGCTTTCTGGGCTGAGATGGGGAACCGCTGAATTTTGGAGTCGGCCGGTGACAAAATGTTCCAAACACACCCCATGCACAACTCCACCTGGGAAGGTGCCAGACAGGAGTTCTCTTAGTAGTTTTTACACTACCTTGGTAGGCATCTGAAAGACACCACAAAAGTTGTTCTACCTGCTTTCTGGGCTGAGATGGGGAACCGCTGAATTTTGGAGTCGGCCGGTGACAAAATGTTCCAAAGACACCCCATGCACAACTCCACCGGGGAAGGTGCCAGACAGGAGTTCTCCTGGTAGTTTTTACATTGCTCCGGTAGGCATCTGAAAGACACCACAAAAGTTGTTCTACCTGCTTTCTGGGCTGAGATGGGGAACCGCTGAATTTTGGAGTCGGCCGGTGGCAAAATGTTCCAAACACACCCCCTGCACAACTCCACCGGGGAAGGTGCCAGACAGGAGTTCTCCTGGTAGTTTTTACACTACCTTGGTACGCACCTGAATGGCACCACAAAAGTTGTTCTACCTGCTTTCTGGGCTGAGATGGGGAACCGCTGAATTTTGGACTCGGCTGGTGACAAAATGTTCCAAACACACCCCATGCACAACTCCACCGGGGAAGGTGCCAGACAGGAGTTCTCTTAGTAGTTTTTACACTACCTTGGTAGGCATCTGAAAGACACCACAAAAGTTGTTCTACCTGCTTTCTGGGCTGAGATGGGGAACCGCTGAATTTTGGAGTCGGCCGGTGACAAAATGTTCCAAACACACCCCATGCACAACTCCACCGGGGAAGGTGCCAGACAGGAGTTCTCTTAGTAGTTTTTACACTACCTTGGTAGGCAGCTGAAAGGCACCACAAAAGTTGTTCTACCTGCTTTCTGGGCTGAGATGGGGAACCGCTGAATTTTGGACTCGGCTGGTGACAAAATGTTCCAAACACACCCCTTGCACAACTCCACCGGGGAAGGTGCCAGACAGGAGTTCTCCTGGTAGTTTTTACACTACCTTGGTACGCACCTGAATGGCACCACAAAAGTTGTTCTACCTGCTTTCTGGGCTGAGATGGGGAACCGCTGAATTTTGGAGTCGGCCGGTGACAAAATGTTCCAAACACACCCCATGCACAACTCCACCGGGGAAGGTGCCAGATACGAGTTCTCCTGGTAGTTTTTACATTGCTCCGGTAGGCATCTGAAAGACACCACAAAAGTTGTTCTACCTGCTTTCTGGGCTGAGATGGGGAACTGCTGAATTTTGGAGTCGGCCGGTGACAAAATGTTCCAAACACACCCCATGCACAACTCCACCAGGGAAGGTGCCAGACAGGAGTTCTCCTGGTAGTTTTTACACTACCTTGGTACGCACCTGAAAGGCACCACAAAAGTTGTTCTACCTGCTTTCTGGGCTGAGATGGGGAACCGCTGAATTTTGGACTCAGCCGGTGACAAAATGTTCCAAACACACCCCATGCACTACTCCACCGGGGAAGGTGCCATACAGGAGTTCTCCTGGTAGTTTTTACATTGCTCCGGTAGGCATCTGAAAGACACCACAAAAGTTGTTCTACCTGCTTTCTGGGCTGAGATGGGGAACCGCTGAATTTTGGAGTCGGCCGGTGACAAAATGTTCCAAACACACCCCATGCACAACTCCACCGGGGAAGGTGCCAGACAGGAGGTCTCCTGGTAGTTTTTACATTGCTCCGGTAGGCATCTGAAAGACACCGCAAAAGTTGTTCTACCTGCTTTCTGGGCTGAGATGGGGAACCGCTGAATTTTGGAGTCGGCTGGTGACAAAATGTTCCAAACACACCCCATGCACAACTCCACCGGGGAAGGTGCCAGACAGGAGTTCTCCTGGTAGTTTTTACATTGCTCCGGTAGGCATCTGAAAGACACCACAAAAGTTGTTCTACCTGCTTTCTGGGCTGAGATGGGGAACCGCTGAATTTTGGACTCGGCCGGTGACAAAATGTTCCAAAGACACCCCATGCACAACTCCACCGGGGAAGGTGCCAGACAGGAGTTCTCCTGGTAGTTTTTACATTGCTCCGGTAGGCATCTGAAAGACACCACAAAAGTTGTTCTACCTGCTTTCTGGGCTGAGATGGGGAACCGCTGAATTTTGGACTCGGCTGGTGACAAAATGTTCCAAACACACCCCATGCACAACTCCACCGGGGAAGGTGCCAGACAGGAGTTCTCTTAGTAGTTTTTACACTACCTTGGTAGGCAGCTCAAAGGCACCACAAAAGTTGTTCTACCTGCTTTCTGGGCTGAGATGGGGAACCGCTGAATTTTGGACTCGGCTGGTGACAAAATGTTCCAAACACACCCCTTGCACAACTCCACCGGGGAAGGTGCCAGACAGGTGTTCTCTTATTAGTTTTTACACTACCTTGGTAGGCACCTGAAAGACACCACAAAAGTTGTTCTACCTGCTTTCTGGGCTGAGATGGGGAACCGCTGAATTTTGGACTCAGCCGGTGACAAAATGTTCCAAACACACCCCATGCACAACTCCACCGGGGAAGGTGCCAGACAGGAGTTCTCCTGGTAGTTTTTACATTGCTCCGGTAGGCATCTGAAAGACACCACAAAAGTTGTTCTACCTGCTTTCTGGGCTGAGATGGGGAACCGCTGAATTTTGGACTCGGCCGGTGACAAAATGTTCCAAACACACCCCATGCACAACTCCACCGGGGAAGGTGCCAGACAGGAGTTCTCTTAATAGTTTTTACACTACCTTGGTAGGCATCTGAAAGACACCACAAAAGTTGTTCTACCTGCTTTCTGGGCTGAGATGGGGAACCGCTGAATTTTGGAGTCGGCTGGTGACAAAATGTTCCAAACACACCCCATGCACAACTCCACCGGGGAAGGTGCCAGACAGGAGTTCTCCTGGTAGTTTTTACACTACCTTGGTAGGCACCTGAATGGCACCACAAAAGTTGTTCTACCTGCTTTCTGGGCTGAGATGGGGAACCGCTGAATTTTGGAGTCGGCCGGTGACAAAATGTTCCAAACACACCCCATGCACAACTCCACCGGGGAAGGTGCCAGACAGGAGTTCTCTTAGTAGTTTTTACACTACCTTGGTAGGCATCTGAAAGACACCACAAAAGTTGTTCTACCTGCTTTCTGGGCTGAGATGGGGAACCGCTGAATTTTGGAGTCGGCCGGTGACAAAATGTTCCAAAGACACCCCATGCACAACTCCACCGGGGAAGGTGCCAGACAGGAGTTCTCTTAATAGTTTTTACACTACCTTGGTAGGCATCTGAAAGGCACCACAAAAGTTGTTCTACCTGCTTTCTGGGCTGAGATGGGGAACCGCTGAATTTTGGACTCGGCCGGTGACAAAATGTTCCAAACACACCCCCTGCACAACTCCACCGGGGAAGGTGCCAGACAGGAGTTCTCCTGGTAGTTTTTACATTGCTCCGGTAGGCATCTGAAAGACACCACAAAAGTTGTTCTACCTGCTTTCTGGGCTGAGATGGGGAACCGCTGAATTTTGGAGTCGGCTGGTGACAAAATGTTCCAAACACACCCCATGCACAACTCCACCGGGGAAGGTGCCAGACAGGAGTTCTCTTAGTAGTTTTTACACTACCTTGGTAGGCAGCTGAAAGGCACCACAAAAGTTGTTCTACCTGCTTTCCGGGCTGAGATGGGGAACCGCTGAATTTTGGAGTCGGCCGGTGACAAAATGTTCCAAACACACCCCATGCACAACTCCACCGGGGAAGGTGCCAGACAGGAGTTCTCCTGGTAGTTTTTACACTACCTTGGTAGGCACCTGAATGGCACCACAAAAGTTGTTCTACCTGCTTTCTGGGCTGAGATGGGGAACCGCTGAATTTTGGAGTCGGCCGGTGACAAAATGTTCCAAAGACACCCCATGCACAACTCCACCGGGGAAGGTGCCAGACAGGAGTTCTCCTGGTAGTTTTTACATTGCTCCGGTAGGCATCTGAAAGACACCACAAAAGTTGTTCTACCTGCTTTCTGGGCTGAGATGGGGAACCGCTGAATTTTGGAGTCGGCTGGTGACAAAATGTTCCAAAGACACCCCATGCACAACTCCACCGGGGAAGGTGCCAGACAGGAGTTCTCCTGGTAGTTTTTACATTGCTCCGGTAGGCATCTGAAAGACACCACAAAAGTTGTTCTACCTGCTTTCTGGGCTGAGATGGGGAACCGCTGAATTTTGGAGTCGGCCGGTGACAAAATGTTCCAAACACACCCCATGCACAACTCCACCGGGGAAGGTGCCAGACAGGAGTTCTCTTAATAGTTTTTACACTACCTTGGTAGGCACCTGAAAGGCACCACAAAAGTTGTTCTACCTGCTTTCTGGGCTGAGATGGGGAACCGCTGAATTTTGGACTCGGCCGGTGACAAAATGTTCCAAACACACCCCATGCACAACTCCACCGGGGAAGGTGCCAGACAGGAGTTCTCCTGGTAGTTTTTACATTGCTCCGGTAGGCATCTGAAAGACACCACAAAAGTTGTTCTACCTGCTTTCTGGGCTGAGATGGGGAACGGCTGAATTTTGGAGTCGGCTGGTGACAAAATGTTCCAAAGACACCCCATGCACAACTCCACCGGGGAAGGTGCCAGACAGGAGTTCTCTTAGTAGTTTTTACACTACCTTGGTAGGCAGCTGAAAGTCAAGCACAAAAGTTGTTCTACCTGCTTTCTGGGCTGAGATGGGGAACCGCTGAATTTTGGACTCGGCCGGTGACAAAATGTTCCAAACACACCCCATGCACAACTCCACCGGGGAAGGTGCCAGACAGGAGTTCTCCTGGTAGTTTTTACATTGCTCCGGTAGGCATCTGAAAGACACCACAAAAGTTGTTCTACCTGCTTTCTGGGCTGAGATGGGGAACCGCTGAATTTTGGAGTCGGCCGGTGACAAAATGTTCCAAACACACCCCATGCACAACTCCACCGGGGAAGGTGCCAGACAGGAGTTCTCCTGGTAGTTTTTACACTACCTTGGTACGCACCTGAAAGGCACCACAAAAGTTGTTCTACCTGCTTTCTGGGCTGAGATGGGGAACCGCTGAATTTTGGAGTCGGCCGGTGACAAAATGTTCCAAAGACACCACATGCACTACTCCACCGGGGAAGGTGCCAGACAGGAGTTCTCCTGGTAGTTTTTACATTGCTCCGGTAGGCATCTGAAAGACACCACAAAAGTTGTTCTACCTGCTTTCTGGGCTGAGATGGGGAACCACTGAATTTTGGAGTCGGCCGGTGACAAAATGTTCCAAACACACCCCCTGCACAACTCGACCGGGGAAGGTGCCAGACAGGAGTTCTCCTGGTAGTTTTTACACTACCTTGGTAGGCATCTGAAAGACACCGCAAAAGTTGTTCTACCTGCTTTCTGGGCTGAGATGGGGAACCGCTGAATTTTGGAGTCGGCTGGTGACAAAATGTTCCAAACACACCCCATGCACAGCTCCACCGGGGAAGGTGCCAGACAGGAGTTCTCCTGGTAGTTTTTACATTGCTCTGGTAGGCATCTGAAAGACACCACAAAAGTTGTTCTACCTGCTTTCTGGGCTGAGATGGGGAACCGCTGAATTTTGGACTCGGCCGGTGACAAAATGTTCCAAACACACCCCATGCACAACTCCACCGGGGAAGGTGCCTGACAGGAGTTCTCCTGGTAGTTTTTACATTGCTCCGGTAGGCATCTGAAAGACACCACAAAAGTTGTTCTACCTGCTTTCTGGGCTGAGATGGGGAACCGCTGAATTTTGGACTCGGCCGGTGACAAAATGTTCCAAACACACCCCATGCACAACTCCACCGGGGAAGGTGCCAGACAGGAGTTCTCTTAATAGTTTTTACACTACCTTGGTAGGCATCTGAAAGACACCACAAAAGTTGTTCTACCTGCTTTCTGGGCTGAGATGGGGAACCGCTGAATTTTGGAGTCGGCTGGTGACAAAATGTTCCAAACACACCCCATGCACAACTCCACCGGGGAAGTTGCCAGACAGGAGTTCTCTTAATAGTTTTTACACTACCTTGGTAGGCATCTGAAAGACACCACAAAAGTTGTTCTACCTGCTTTCTGGGCTGAGATGGGGAACCGCTGAATTTTGGAGTCGGCCGGTGACAAAATGTTCCAAACACACCCCCTGCACAACTCCACCGGGGAAGGTGCCAGACAGGAGTTCTCCTGGTAGTTTTTACATTGCTCCAGTAGGCATCTAGAAAGACACCACAAAAGTTGTTCTACCTGCTTTCTGGGCTGAGATGGGGAACCGCTGAATTTTGGAGTCGGCTGGTGACAAAATGTTCCAAACACACCCCATGCACAGCTCCACCGGGGAAGGTGCCAGACAGGAGTTCTCCTGGTAGTTTTTACATTGCTCCGGTAGGCATCTGAAAGACACCACAAAAGTTGTTCTACCTGCTTTCTGGGCTGAGATGGGGAACCGCTGAATTTTGGACTCGGCCGGTGACAAAATGTTCCAAACACACCCCATGCACAACTCCACCGGGGAAGGTGCCTGACAGGAGTTCTCCTGGTAGTTTTTACATTGCTCCGGTAGGCATCTGAAAGACACCACAAAAGTTGTTCTACCTGCTTTCTGGGCTGAGATGGGGAACCGCTGAATTTTGGAGTCGGCCGGTGACAAAATGTTCCAAAGACACCCCATGCACAACTCCACCGGGGAAGGTGCCAGACAGGAGTTCTCTTAATAGTTTTTACACTACCTTGGTAGGCATCTGAAAGACACCACAAAAGTTGTTCTACCTGCTTTCTGGGCTGAGATGGGGAACCGCTGAATTTTGGACTCAGCTGGTGACAAAATGTTCCAAAGACACCCCATGCACAACTCCACCGGGGAAGGTGCCAGACAGGAGTTCTCCTGGTAGTTTTTACATTGCTCCAGTAGGCATCTGAAAGACACCACAAAAGTTGTTCTACCTGCTTTCTGGGCTGAGATGGGGAACCGCTGAATTTTGGACTCGGCCGGTGACAAAATGTTCCAAACACACCCCATGCACAACTCCACCGGGGAAGGTGCCAGACAGGAGTTCTCTTAATAGTTTTTACACTACCTTGGTAGGCACCTGAAAGACACCACAAAAGTTGTTCTACCTGCTTTCTGGGCTGAGATGGGGAACCGCTGAATTTTGGACTCGGCCGGTGACAAAATGTTCCAAACACACCCCATGCACAACTCCACCGGGGAAGGTGCCAGACAGGAGTTCTCCTGGTAGTTTTTACATTGCTCCGGTAGGCATCTGAAAGACACCACAAAAGTTGTTCTACCTGCTTTCTGGGCTGAGATGGGGAACGGCTGAATTTTGGAGTCGGCTGGTGACAAAATGTTCCAAAGACACCCCATGCACAACTCCACCGGGGAAGGTGCCAGACAGGAGTTCTCTTAGTAGTTTTTACACTACCTTGGTAGGCAGCTGAAAGGCAGCACAAAAGTTGTTCTACCTGCTTTCTGGGCTGAGATGGGGAACCGCTGAATTTTGGACTCGGCCGGTGACAAAATGTTCCAAACACACCCCCTGCACAACTCCACCGGGGAAGGTGCCAGACAGGAGTTCTCCTGGTAGTTTTTACATTGCTCCGGTAGGCAGATGAAAGACACCGCAAAAGTTGTTCTACCTGCTTTCTGGGCTGAGATGGGGAACCGCTGAATTTTGGAGTCGGCTGGTGACAAAATGTTCCAAACACACCCCATGCACAGCTCCACCGGGGAAGGTGCCAGACAGGAGTTCTCCTGGTAGTTTTTACATTGCTCTGGTAGGCATCTGAAAGACACCACAAAAGTTGTTCTACCTGCTTTCTGGGCTGAGATGGGGAACCGCTGAATTTTGGACTCGGCCGGTGACAAAATGTTCCAAACACACCCCATGCACAACTCCACCGGGGAAGGTGCCTGACAGGAGTTCTCCTGGTAGTTTTTACATTGCTCCGGTAGGCATCTGAAAGACACCACAAAAGTTGTTCTACCTGCTTTCTGGGCTGAGATGGGGAACCGCTGAATTTTGGACTCGGCCGGTGACAAAATGTTCCAAACACACCCCATGCACAACTCCACCGGGGAAGGTGCCAGACAGGAGTTCTCTTAATAGTTTTTACACTACCTTGGTAGGCATCTGAAAGACACCACAAAAGTTGTTCTACCTGCTTTCTGGGCTGAGATGGGGAACCGCTGAATTTTGGAGTCGGCTGGTGACAAAATGTTCCAAACACACCCCATGCACAACTCCACCGGGGAAGTTGCCAGACAGGAGTTCTCTTAATAGTTTTTACACTACCTTGGTAGGCATCTGAAAGACACCACAAAAGTTGTTCTACCTGCTTTCTGGGCTGAGATGGGGAACCGCTGAATTTTGGAGTCGGCCGGTGACAAAATGTTCCAAACACACCCCCTGCACAACTCCACCGGGGAAGGTGCCAGACAGGAGTTCTCCTGGTAGTTTTTACATTGCTCCGGTAGGCATCTAGAAAGACACCACAAAAGTTGTTCTACCTGCTTTCTGGGCTGAGATGGGGAACCGCTGAATTTTGGAGTCGGCTGGTGACAAAATGTTCCAAACACACCCCATGCACAGCTCCACCGGGGAAGGTGCCAGACAGGAGTTCTCCTGGTAGTTTTTACATTGCTCCGGTAGGCATCTGAAAGACACCACAAAAGTTGTTCTACCTGCTTTCTGGGCTGAGATGGGGAACCGCTGAATTTTGGACTCGGCCGGTGACAAAATGTTCCAAACACACCCCATGCACAACTCCACCGGGGAAGGTGCCTGACAGGAGTTCTCCTGGTAGTTTTTACATTGCTCCGGTAGGCATCTGAAAGACACCGCAAAAGTTGTTCTACCTGCTTTCTGGGCTGAGATGGGGAACCGCTGAATTTTGGACTCGGCCGGTGACAAAATGTTCCAAACACACCCCATGCACAACTCCACCGGGGAAGGTGCCAGACAGGAGTTCTCTTAATAGTTTTTACACTACCTTGGTAGGCATCTGAAAGACACCACAAAAGTTGTTCTACCTGCTTTCTGGGCTGAGATGGGGAACCGCTGAATTTTGGAGTCGGCTGGTGACAAAATGTTCCAAACACACCCCATGCACAACTCCACCGGGGAAGTTGCCAGACAGGAGTTCTCTTAATAGTTTTTACACTACCTTGGTAGGCATCTGAAAGACACCACAAAAGTTGTTCTACCTGCTTTCTGGGCTGAGATGGGGAACCGCTGAATTTTGGAGTCGGCCGGTGACAAAATGTTCCAAACACACCCCATGCACAACTCCACCGGGGAAGGTGCCAGACAGGAGTTCTCCTGGTAGTTTTTACATTGCTCCGGTAGGCATCTGAAAGACACCACAAAAGTTGTTCTACCTGCTTTCTGGGCTGAGATGGGGAACCGCTGAATTTTGGAGTCGGCTGGTGACAAAATGTTCCAAAGACACCCCATGCACAACTCCACCGGGGAAGGTGCCAGACAGGAGTTCTCTTAGTAGTTTTTACACTACCTTGCTAGGCATCTGAAAGACACCACAAAAGTTGTTCTACCTGCTTTCTGGGCTGAGATGGGGAACCGCTGAATTTTGGACTCGGCCGGTGACAAAATGTTCCAAACACACCCCCTGCACAACTCCACCGGGGAAGGTGCCAGACAGGAGTTCTCCTGGTAGTTTTTACATTGCTCCGGTAGGCATCTGAAAGACACCACAAAAGTTGTTCTACCTGCTTTCTGGGCTGAGATGGGGAACCGCTGAATTTTGGAGTCGGCTGGTGACAAAATGTTCCAAACACACCCCATGCACAACTCCACCGGGGAAGGTGCCAGACAGGAGTTCTCCTGGTAGTTTTTACACTACCTTGGTAGGCAGCTGAAAGGCACCACAAAAGTTGTTCTACCTGCTTTCTGGGCTGAGATGGGGAACCGCTGAATTTTGGAGTCGGCCTGTGACAAAATGTTCCAAACACACCCCATGCACAACTCCACCGGGGAAGGTGCCAGACAGGAGTTCTCCTGGTAGTTTTTACACTACCTTGGTAGGCACCTGAATGGCACCACAAAAGTTGTTCTACCTGCTTTCTGGGCTGAGATGGGGAACCGCTGAATTTTGGAGTCGGCCGGTGACAAAATGTTCCAAAGACACCCCATGCACAACTCCACCGGGGAAGGTGCCAGACAGGAGTTCTCCTGGTAGTTTTTACATTGCTCTGGTAGGCATCTGAAAGACACCACAAAAGTTGTTCTACCTGCTTTCTGGGCTGAGATGGGGAACCGCTGAATTTTGGAGTCGGCTGGTGACAAAATGTTCCAAACACACCCCATGCACAACTCCACCGGGGAAGGTGCCAGACAGGAGTTCTCCTGGTAGTTTTTACATTGCTCCGGTAGGCATCTGAAAGACACCACAAAAGTTGTTCTACCTGCTTTCTGGGCTGAGATGGGGAACCGCTGAATTTTGGAGTCGGCCGGTGACAAAATGTTCCAAACACACCCCTTGCACAACTCCACCGGGGAAGGTGCCAGACAGGAGTTCTCTTAATAGTTTTTACACTACCTTGGTAGGCATCTGAAAGACACCACAAAAGTTGTTCTACCTGCTTTCTGGGCTGAGATGGGGAACCGCTGAATTTTGGAGTCGGCTGGTGACAAAATGTTCCAAACACACCCCATGCACAACTCCACCGGGGAAGGTGCCAGACAGGAGTTCTCCTGGTAGTTTTTACATTGCTCCGGTAGGCATCTGAAAGACACCACAAAAGTTGTTTTACCTGCTTTCTGGGCTGAGATGGGGAACCGCTGAATTTTGGAGTCGGCTGGTGACAAAATGTTCCAAAGACACCCCATGCACAACTCCACCGGGGAAGGTGCCAGACAGGAGTTCTCTTAGTAGTTTTTACACTACCTTGGTAGGCAGCTGAAAGGCACCACAAAAGTTGTTCTACCTGCTTTCTGGGCTGAGATGGGGAACCGCTGAATTTTGGACTCGGCTGGTGACAAAATGTTCCAAACACACCCCATGCACAACTCCACCGGGGAAGGTGCCAGACAGGAGTTCTCCTGGTAGTTTTTACATTGCTCCGGTAGGCATCTGAAAGACACCGCAAAAGTTGTTCTACCTGCTTTCTGGGCTGAGATGGGGAACCGCTGAATTTTGGACTCGGCCGGTGACAAAATGTTCCAAACACACCCCATGCACAACTCCACCGGGGAAGGTGCCAGACAGGAGTTCTCCTGGTAGTTTTTACATTGCTCCGGTAGGCATCTGAAAGACACCACAAAAGTTGTTCTACCTGCTTTCTGGGCTGAGATGGGGAACCGCTGAATTTTGGACTCGGCCGGTGACAAAATGTTCCAAACACACCCCATGCACAACTCCACCGGGGAAGGTGCCAGACAGGAGTTCTCCTGGTAGTTTTTACATTGCTCCGGTAGGCATCTGAAAGACACCACAAAAGTTGTTCTACCTGCTTTCTGGGCTGAGATGGGGAACCGCTGAATTTTGGAGTCGGCTGGTGACAAAATGTTCCAAACACACCCCTTGCGCAACTCCACCGGGGAAGGTGCCAGACAGGAGTTCTCTTAGTAGTTTTTACAGTACCTTAGTAGGCATCTAAAAGGCACCACAAAAGTTGTTCTACCTGCTTTCTGGGCTGAGATGGGGAACCGCTGAATTTTGGACTCGGCTGGTGACAAAATGTTCCAAACACACCCCTTGCACAACTCCACCGGGGAAGGTGCCAGACAGGTGTTCTCTTATTAGTTTTTACACTACCTTGGTAGGCATCTGAAAGACACCACAAAAGTTGTTCTACCTGCTTTCTGGGCTGAGATGGGGAACCGCTGAATTTTGGAGTCGGCTGGTGACAAAATGTTCCAAACACACCCCCTGCACAACTCCACCGGGGAAGGTGCCAGACAGGAGTTCTCTTAGTAGTTTTTACACTACCTTGGTAGGCAGCTGAATGGCACAACAAAAGTTGTTCTACCTGCTTTCTGGGCTGAGATGGGGAACCGCTGAATTTTGGACTCGGCTGGTGACAAAATGTTCCAAAGACACCCCATGCACAACTCCACCGGGGAAGGTGCCAGACAAAAGTTCTCCTGGTAGTTTTTACATTGCTCCGGTAGGCATCTGAAAGACACCACAAAAGTTGTTCTACCTGCTTTCTGGGCTGAGATGGGGAACCGCTGAATTTTGGAGTCGGCTGGTGACAAAATGTTCCAAACACACCCCATGCACAACTCCACCGGGGAAGGTGCCAGACAGGAGTTCTCCTGGTAGTTTTTACATTGCTCCGGTAGGCATCTGAAAGACACCACAAAAGTTGTTCTACCTGCTTTCTGGGCTGAGATGGGGAACCGCTGAATTTTGGACTCGGCCGGTGACAAAATGTTCCAAACACACCCCATGCACAACTCCACCGGGGAAGGTGCCAGACAGGAGTTCTCTTAATAGTTTTTACACTACCTTGGTAGGCATCTGAAAGACACCACAAAAGTTGTTCTACCTGCTTTCTGGGCTGAGATGGGGAACCGCTGAATTTTGGACTCGGCCGGTGACAAAATGTTCCAAACACACCCCATGCACAACTCCACCGGGGAAGGTGCCATACAGGAGTTCTCCTGGTAGTTTTTACATTGCTCCGGTAGGCATCTGAAAGACACCACAAAAGTTGTTCTACCTGCTTTCTGGGCTGAGATGGGGAACCGCTGAATTTTGGAGTCGGCCGGTGACAAAATGTTCCAAAGACAGCCCATGCACAACTCCACCGGGGAAGGTGCCAGACAGGAGTTCTCCTGGTAGTTTTTACACTACCTTGGTACGCACCTGAATGGCACCACAAAAGTTGTTCTACCTGCTTTCTGGGCTGAGATGGGGAACCGCTGAATTTTGGAGTCGGCCGGTGACAAAATGTTCCAAAGACACCCCATGCACAACTCCACCGGGGAAGGTGCCAGACAGGAGTTCTCCTGGTAGTTTTTACATTGCTCCGGTAGGCATCTGAAAGACACCACAAAAGTTGTTCTACCTGCTTTCTGGGCTGAGATGGGGAACCGCTGAATTTTGGAGTCGGCCGGTGACAAAATGTTCCAAAGACACCCCATGCACAACTCCACCGGGGAAGGTGCCAGACAGGAGTTCTCCTGGTAGTTTTTACACTACCTTGGTAGGCAGCTGAAAGGCAGCACAAAAGTTGTTCTACCTGCTTTCTGGGCTGAGATGGGGAACCGCTGAATTTTGGACTCGGCTGGTGACAAAATGTTCCAAACACACCCCTTGCACAACTCCACCGGGGAAGGTGCCAGACAGGAGTTCTCCTGGTAGTTTTTACACTACCTTGGTAGGCACCTGAAAGACACCACAAAAGTTGTTTTACCTGCTTTCTGGGCTGAGATGGGGAACCGCTGAATTTTGGAGTCGGCTGGTGACAAAATGTTCCAAACACACCCCATGCACAACTCCACCGGGGAAGGTGCCAGACAGGAGTTCTCCTGGTAGTTTTTACACTACCTTGGTAGGCAGCTGAAAGGCAGCACAAAAGTTGTTCTACCTGCTTTCTGGGCTGAGATGGGGAACCGCTGAATTTTGGAGTCGGCCGGTGACAAAATGTTCCAAACACACCCCATGCACAACTCCACCGGGGAAGGTGCCAGACAGGAGTTCTCCTGGTAGTTTTTACATTGCTCCGGTAGGCATCTGAAAGACACCACAAAAGTTGTTCTACCTGCTTTCTGGGCTGAGATGGGGAACCGCTGAATTTTGGACTCGGCCGGTGACAAAATGTTCCAAACACACCCCATGCACAACTCCACCGGGGAAGGTGCCAGACAGGAGTTCTCTTAATAATTTTTACACTACCTTGGTAGGCATCTGAAAGACACCACAAAAGTTGTTCTACCTGCTTTCTGGGCTGAGATGGGGAACCGCTGAATTTTGGAGTCGGCCGGTGACAAAATGTTCCAAACACACCCCATGCACAACTCCACCGGGGAAGGTGCCAGACAGGAGTTCTCCTGGTAGTTTTTACATTGCTCTGGTAGGCATCTGAAAGACACCACAAAAGTTGTTCTACCTGCTTTCTGGGCTGAGATGGGGAACCGCTGAATTTTGGAGTCGGCTGGTGACAAAATGTTCCAAAGACACCCCATGCACAGCTCCACCGGGGAAGGTGCCAGACAGGAGTTCTCCTGGTAGTTTTTACATTGCTCCGGTAGGCATCTGAAAGACACCACAAAAGTTGTTCTACCTGCTTTCTGGGCTGAGATGGGGAACCGCTGAATTTTGGACTCGGCCGGTGACAAAATGTTCCAAAGACACCCCATGCACAACTCCACCGGGGAAGGTGCCAGACAGGAGTTCTCCTGGTAGTTTTTACACTACCTTGGTACGCACATGAATGGCACCACAAAAGTTGTTCTACCTGCTTTCTGGGCTGAGATGGGGAACCGCTGAATTTTGGAGTCAGCTGGTGACAAAATATTCCAAACACACCCCTTGCACAACTCCACCGGGGAAGGTGCCAGACAGGAGTTCTCTTAGTAGTTTTTACACTACCTTGGTAGGCAGCTGAAAGGCACCACAAAAGTTGTTCTACCTGCTTTCTGGGCTGAGATGGGGAACCGCTGAATTTTGGACTCGGCTGGTGACAAAATGTTCCAAACACACCCCATGCACAACTCCACCGGGGAAGGTGCCAGACAGGAGTTCTCCTGGTAGTTTTTACATTGCTCCGGTAGGCATCTGAAAGACACCGCAAAAGTTGTTCTACCTGCTTTCTGGGCTGAGATGGGGAACCGCTGAATTTTGGACTCGGCCGGTGACAAAATGTTCCAAACACACCCCATGCACAACTCCACCGGGGAAGGTGCCAGACAGGAGTTCTCCTGGTAGTTTTTACATTGCTCCGGTAGGCATCTGAAAGACACCACAAAAGTTGTTCTACCTGCTTTCTGGGCTGAGATGGGGAACCGCTGAATTTTGGACTCGGCCGGTGACAAAATGTTCCAAACACACCCCATGCACAACTCCACCGGGGAAGGTGCCAGACAGGAGTTCTCCTGGTAGTTTTTACATTGCTCCGGTAGGCATCTGAAAGACACCACAAAAGTTGTTCTACCTGCTTTCTGGGCTGAGATGGGGAACCGCTGAATTTTGGAGTCGGCTGGTGACAAAATGTTCCAAACACACCCCTTGCGCAACTCCACCGGGGAAGGTGCCAGACAGGAGTTCTCTTAGTAGTTTTTACAGTACCTTAGTAGGCATCTAAAAGGCACCACAAAAGTTGTTCTACCTGCTTTCTGGGCTGAGATGGGGAACCGCTGAATTTTGGACTCGGCTGGTGACAAAATGTTCCAAACACACCCCTTGCACAACTCCACCGGGGAAGGTGCCAGACAGGTGTTCTCTTATTAGTTTTTACACTACCTTGGTAGGCATCTGAAAGACACCACAAAAGTTGTTCTACCTGCTTTCTGGGCTGAGATGGGGAACCGCTGAATTTTGGAGTCGGCTGGTGACAAAATGTTCCAAACACACCCCCTGCACAACTCCACCGGGGAAGGTGCCAGACAGGAGTTCTCTTAGTAGTTTTTACACTACCTTGGTAGGCAGCTGAATGGCACAACAAAAGTTGTTCTACCTGCTTTCTGGGCTGAGATGGGGAACCGCTGAATTTTGGACTCGGCTGGTGACAAAATGTTCCAAAGACACCCCATGCACAACTCCACCGGGGAAGGTGCCAGACAAAAGTTCTCCTGGTAGTTTTAACATTGCTCCGGTAGGCATCTGAAAGACACCACAAAAGTTGTTCTACCTGCTTTCTGGGCTGAGATGGGGAACCGCTGAATTTTGGAGTCGGCTGGTGACAAAATGTTCCAAACACACCCCATGCACAACTCCACCGGGGAAGGTGCCAGACAGGAGTTCTCCTGGTAGTTTTTACATTGCTCCGGTAGGCATCTGAAAGACACCACAAAAGTTGTTCTACCTGCTTTCTGGGCTGAGATGGGGAACCGCTGAATTTTGGACTCGGCCGGTGACAAAATGTTCCAAACACACCCCATGCACAACTCCACCGGGGAAGGTGCCAGACAGGAGTTCTCTTAATAGTTTTTACACTACCTTGGTAGGCATCTGAAAGACACCACAAAAGTTGTTCTACCTGCTTTCTGGGCTGAGATGGGGAACCGCTGAATTTTGGACTCGGCCGGTGACAAAATGTTCCAAACACACCCCATGCACAACTCCACCGGGGAAGGTGCCATACAGGAGTTCTCCTGGTAGTTTTTACATTGCTCCGGTAGGCATCTGAAAGACACCACAAAAGTTGTTCTACCTGCTTTCTGGGCTGAGATGGGGAACCGCTGAATTTTGGAGTCGGCCGGTGACAAAATGTTCCAAAGACAGCCCATGCACAACTCCACCGGGGAAGGTGCCAGACAGGAGTTCTCCTGGTAGTTTTTACACTACCTTGGTACGCACCTGAATGGCACCACAAAAGTTGTTCTACCTGCTTTCTGGGCTGAGATGGGGAACCGCTGAATTTTGGAGTCGGCCGGTGACAAAATGTTCCAAAGACACCCCATGCACAACTCCACCGGGGAAGGTGCCAGACAGGAGTTCTCCTGGTAGTTTTTACATTGCTCCGGTAGGCATCTGAAAGACACCACAAAAGTTGTTCTACCTGCTTTCTGGGCTGAGATGGGGAACCGCTGAATTTTGGAGTCGGCCGGTGACAAAATGTTCCAAAGACACCCCATGCACAACTCCACCGGGGAAGGTGCCAGACAGGAGTTCTCCTGGTAGTTTTTACACTACCTTGGTAGGCAGCTGAAAGGCAGCACAAAAGTTGTTCTACCTGCTTTCTGGGCTGAGATGGGGAACCGCTGAATTTTGGACTCGGCTGGTGACAAAATGTTCCAAACACACCCCTTGCACAACTCCACCGGGGAAGGTGCCAGACAGGAGTTCTCCTGGTAGTTTTTACACTACCTTGGTAGGCACCTGAAAGACACCACAAAAGTTGTTTTACCTGCTTTCTGGGCTGAGATGGGGAACCGCTGAATTTTGGAGTCGGCTGGTGACAAAATGTTCCAAACACACCCCATGCACAACTCCACCGGGGAAGGTGCCAGACAGGAGTTCTCCTGGTAGTTTTTACACTACCTTGGTAGGCAGCTGAAAGGCAGCACAAAAGTTGTTCTACCTGCTTTCTGGGCTGAGATGGGGAACCGCTGAATTTTGGAGTCGGCCGGTGACAAAATGTTCCAAACACACCCCATGCACAACTCCACCGGGGAAGGTGCCAGACAGGAGTTCTCCTGGTAGTTTTTACATTGCTCCGGTAGGCATCTGAAAGACACCACAAAAGTTGTTCTACCTGCTTTCTGGGCTGAGATGGGGAACCGCTGAATTTTGGACTCGGCCGGTGACAAAATGTTCCAAACACACCCCATGCACAACTCCACCGGGGAAGGTGCCAGACAGGAGTTCTCTTAATAATTTTTACACTACCTTGGTAGGCATCTGAAAGACACCACAAAAGTTGTTCTACCTGCTTTCTGGGCTGAGATGGGGAACCGCTGAATTTTGGAGTCGGCCGGTGACAAAATGTTCCAAACACACCCCATGCACAACTCCACCGGGGAAGGTGCCAGACAGGAGTTCTCCTGGTAGTTTTTACATTGCTCTGGTAGGCATCTGAAAGACACCACAAAAGTTGTTCTACCTGCTTTCTGGGCTGAGATGGGGAACCGCTGAATTTTGGAGTCGGCTGGTGACAAAATGTTCCAAAGACACCCCATGCACAGCTCCACCGGGGAAGGTGCCAGACAGGAGTTCTCCTGGTAGTTTTTACATTGCTCCGGTAGGCATCTGAAAGACACCACAAAAGTTGTTCTACCTGCTTTCTGGGCTGAGATGGGGAACCGCTGAATTTTGGACTCAGCTGGTGACAAAATGTTCCAAACACACCCCATGCACAACTCCACCGGGGAAGGTGCCAGACAGGAGTTCTCCTGGTAGTTTTTACATTGCTCCGGTAGGCATCTGAAAGACACCACAAAAGTTGTTCTACCTGCTTTCTGGGCTGAGATGGGGAACCGCTGAATTTTGGAGTCGGCCGGTGACAAAATGTTCCAAACACACCCCTTGCACAACTCCACCGGGGAAGGTGCCAGACAGGAGTTCTCTTAATAGTTTTTACACTACCTTGGTAGGCATCTGAAAGACACCACAAAAGTTGTTCTACCTGCTTTCTGGGCTGAGATGGGGAACCGCTGAATTTTGGAGTCGGCTGGTGACAAAATGTTCCAAACACACCCCATGCACAACTCCACCGGGGAAGGTGCCAGACAGGAGTTCTCCTGGTAGTTTTTACATTGCTCCGGTAGGCATCTGAAAGACACCACAAAAGTTGTTTTACCTGCTTTCTGGGCTGAGATGGGGAACCGCTGAATTTTGGAGTCGGCTGGTGACAAAATGTTCCAAAGACACCCCATGCACAACTCCACCGGGGAAGGTGCCAGACAGGAGTTCTCTTAGTAGTTTTTACACTACCTTGGTAGGCAGCTGAAAGGCACCACAAAAGTTGTTCTACCTGCTTTCTGGGCTGAGATGGGGAACCGCTGAATTTTGGACTCGGCTGGTGACAAAATGTTCCAAACACACCCCATGCACAACTCCACCGGGGAAGGTGCCAGACAGGAGTTCTCCTGGTAGTTTTTACATTGCTCCGGTAGGCATCTGAAAGACACCGCAAAAGTTGTTCTACCTGCTTTCTGGGCTGAGATGGGGAACCGCTGAATTTTGGACTCGGCCGGTGACAAAATGTTCCAAACACACCCCATGCACAACTCCACCGGGGAAGGTGCCAGACAGGAGTTCTCCTGGTAGTTTTTACATTGCTCCGGTAGGCATCTGAAAGACACCACAAAAGTTGTTCTACCTGCTTTCTGGGCTGAGATGGGGAACCGCTGAATTTTGGACTCGGCCGGTGACAAAATGTTCCAAACACACCCCATGCACAACTCCACCGGGGAAGGTGCCAGACAGGAGTTCTCCTGGTAGTTTTTACATTGCTCCGGTAGGCATCTGAAAGACACCACAAAAGTTGTTCTACCTGCTTTCTGGGCTGAGATGGGGAACCGCTGAATTTTGGAGTCGGCTGGTGACAAAATGTTCCAAACACACCCCTTGCGCAACTCCACCGGGGAAGGTGCCAGACAGGAGTTCTCTTAGTAGTTTTTACAGTACCTTAGTAGGCATCTAAAAGGCACCACAAAAGTTGTTCTACCTGCTTTCTGGGCTGAGATGGGGAACCGCTGAATTTTGGACTCGGCTGGTGACAAAATGTTCCAAACACACCCCTTGCACAACTCCACCGGGGAAGGTGCCAGACAGGTGTTCTCTTATTAGTTTTTACACTACCTTGGTAGGCATCTGAAAGACACCACAAAAGTTGTTCTACCTGCTTTCTGGGCTGAGATGGGGAACCGCTGAATTTTGGAGTCGGCTGGTGACAAAATGTTCCAAACACACCCCCTGCACAACTCCACCGGGGAAGGTGCCAGACAGGAGTTCTCTTAGTAGTTTTTACACTACCTTGGTAGGCAGCTGAATGGCACAACAAAAGTTGTTCTACCTGCTTTCTGGGCTGAGATGGGGAACCGCTGAATTTTGGACTCGGCTGGTGACAAAATGTTCCAAAGACACCCCATGCACAACTCCACCGGGGAAGGTGCCAGACAAAAGTTCTCCTGGTAGTTTTTACATTGCTCCGGTAGGCATCTGAAAGACACCACAAAAGTTGTTCTACCTGCTTTCTGGGCTGAGATGGGGAACCGCTGAATTTTGGAGTCGGCTGGTGACAAAATGTTCCAAACACACCCCATGCACAACTCCACCGGGGAAGGTGCCAGACAGGAGTTCTCCTGGTAGTTTTTACATTGCTCTGGTAGGCATCTGAAAGACACCACAAAAGTTGTTCTACCTGCTTTCTGGGCTGAGATGGGGAACCGCTGAATTTTGGACTCGGCCGGTGACAAAATGTTCCAAACACACCCCATGCACAACTCCACCGGGGAAGGTGCCAGACAGGAGTTCTCTTAATAGTTTTTACACTACCTTGGTAGGCATCTGAAAGACACCACAAAAGTTGTTCTACCTGCTTTCTGGGCTGAGATGGGGAACCGCTGAATTTTGGACTCGGCCGGTGACAAAATGTTCCAAACACACCCCATGCACAACTCCACCGGGGAAGGTGCCATACAGGAGTTCTCCTGGTAGTTTTTACATTGCTCCGGTAGGCATCTGAAAGACACCACAAAAGTTGTTCTACCTGCTTTCTGGGCTGAGATGGGGAACCGCTGAATTTTGGAGTCGGCCGGTGACAAAATGTTCCAAAGACAGCCCATGCACAACTCCACCGGGGAAGGTGCCAGACAGGAGTTCTCCTGGTAGTTTTTACACTACCTTGGTACGCACCTGAATGGCACCACAAAAGTTGTTCTACCTGCTTTCTGGGCTGAGATGGGGAACCGCTGAATTTTGGAGTCGGCCGGTGACAAAATGTTCCAAAGACACCCCATGCACAACTCCACCGGGGAAGGTGCCAGACAGGAGTTCTCCTGGTAGTTTTTACATTGCTCCGGTAGGCATCTGAAAGACACCACAAAAGTTGTTCTACCTGCTTTCTGGGCTGAGATGGGGAACCGCTGAATTTTGGAGTCGGCCGGTGACAAAATGTTCCAAAGACACCCCATGCACAACTCCACCGGGGAAGGTGCCAGACAGGAGTTCTCCTGGTAGTTTTTACACTACCTTGGTAGGCAGCTGAAAGGCAGCACAAAAGTTGTTCTACCTGCTTTCTGGGCTGAGATGGGGAACCGCTGAATTTTGGACTCGGCTGGTGACAAAATGTTCCAAACACACCCCTTGCACAACTCCACCGGGGAAGGTGCCAGACAGGAGTTCTCCTGGTAGTTTTTACACTACCTTGGTAGGCACCTGAAAGACACCACAAAAGTTGTTTTACCTGCTTTCTGGGCTGAGATGGGGAACCGCTGAATTTTGGAGTCGGCTGGTGACAAAATGTTCCAAACACACCCCATGCACAACTCCACCGGGGAAGGTGCCAGACAGGAGTTCTCCTGGTAGTTTTTACACTACCTTGGTAGGCAGCTGAAAGGCAGCACAAAAGTTGTTCTACCTGCTTTCTGGGCTGAGATGGGGAACCGCTGAATTTTGGAGTCGGCCGGTGACAAAATGTTCCAAACACACCCCATGCACAACTCCACCGGGGAAGGTGCCAGACAGGAGTTCTCCTGGTAGTTTTTACATTGCTCCGGTAGGCATCTGAAAGACACCACAAAAGTTGTTCTACCTGCTTTCTGGGCTGAGATGGGGAACCGCTGAATTTTGGACTCGGCCGGTGACAAAATGTTCCAAACACACCCCATGCACAACTCCACCGGGGAAGGTGCCAGACAGGAGTTCTCTTAATAATTTTTACACTACCTTGGTAGGCATCTGAAAGACACCACAAAAGTTGTTCTACCTGCTTTCTGGGCTGAGATGGGGAACCGCTGAATTTTGGAGTCGGCCGGTGACAAAATGTTCCAAACACACCCCATGCACAACTCCACCGGGGAAGGTGCCAGACAGGAGTTCTCCTGGTAGTTTTTACATTGCTCTGGTAGGCATCTGAAAGACACCACAAAAGTTGTTCTACCTGCTTTCTGGGCTGAGATGGGGAACCGCTGAATTTTGGAGTCGGCTGGTGACAAAATGTTCCAAAGACACCCCATGCACAGCTCCACCGGGGAAGGTGCCAGACAGGAGTTCTCCTGGTAGTTTTTACATTGCTCCGGTAGGCATCTGAAAGACACCACAAAAGTTGTTCTACCTGCTTTCTGGGCTGAGATGGGGAACCGCTGAATTTTGGACTCGGCCGGTGACAAAATGTTCCAAAGACACCCCATGCACAACTCCACCGGGGAAGGTGCCAGACAGGAGTTCTCCTGGTAGTTTTTACACTACCTTGGTACGCACATGAATGGCACCACAAAAGTTGTTCTACCTGCTTTCTGGGCTGAGATGGGGAACCGCTGAATTTTGGAGTCAGCTGGTGACAAAATATTCCAAACACACCCCTTGCACAACTCCACCGGGGAAGGTGCCAGACAGGAGTTCTCTTAGTAGTTTTTACACTACCTTGGTAGGCAGCTGAAAGGCACCACAAAAGTTGTTCTACCTGCTTTCTGGGCTGAGATGGGGAACCGCTGAATTTTGGACTCGGCTGGTGACAAAATGTTCCAAACACACCCCATGCACAACTCCACCGGGGAAGGTGCCAGACAGGAGTTCTCCTGGTAGTTTTTACATTGCTCCGGTAGGCATCTGAAAGACACCGCAAAAGTTGTTCTACCTGCTTTCTGGGCTGAGATGGGGAACCGCTGAATTTTGGACTCGGCCGGTGACAAAATGTTCCAAACACACCCCATGCACAACTCCACCGGGGAAGGTGCCAGACAGGAGTTCTCCTGGTAGTTTTTACATTGCTCCGGTAGGCATCTGAAAGACACCACAAAAGTTGTTCTACCTGCTTTCTGGGCTGAGATGGGGAACCGCTGAATTTTGGACTCGGCCGGTGACAAAATGTTCCAAACACACCCCATGCACAACTCCACCGGGGAAGGTGCCAGACAGGAGTTCTCCTGGTAGTTTTTACATTGCTCCGGTAGGCATCTGAAAGACACCACAAAAGTTGTTCTACCTGCTTTCTGGGCTGAGATGGGGAACCGCTGAATTTTGGAGTCGGCTGGTGACAAAATGTTCCAAACACACCCCTTGCGCAACTCCACCGGGGAAGGTGCCAGACAGGAGTTCTCTTAGTAGTTTTTACAGTACCTTAGTAGGCATCTAAAAGGCACCACAAAAGTTGTTCTACCTGCTTTCTGGGCTGAGATGGGGAACCGCTGAATTTTGGAGTCGGCTGGTGACAAAATGTTCCAAACACACCCCTTGCACAACTCCACCGGGGAAGGTGCCAGACAGGTGTTCTCTTATTAGTTTTTACACTACCTTGGTAGGCATCTGAAAGACACCACAAAAGTTGTTCTACCTGCTTTCTGGGCTGAGATGGGGAACCGCTGAATTTTGGACTCGGCTGGTGACAAAATGTTCCAAACACACCCCCTGCACAACTCCACCGGGGAAGGTGCCAGACAGGAGTTCTCTTAGTAGTTTTTACACTACCTTGGTAGGCAGCTGAATGGCACAACAAAAGTTGTTCTACCTGCTTTCTGGGCTGAGATGGGGAACCGCTGAATTTTGGACTCGGCTGGTGACAAAATGTTCCAAAGACACCCCATGCACAACTCCACCGGGGAAGGTGCCAGACAAAAGTTCTCCTGGTAGTTTTTACATTGCTCCGGTAGGCATCTGAAAGACACCACAAAAGTTGTTCTACCTGCTTTCTGGGCTGAGATGGGGAACCGCTGAATTTTGGAGTCGGCTGGTGACAAAATGTTCCAAACACACCCCATGCACAACTCCACCGGGGAAGGTGCCAGACAGGAGTTCTCCTGGTAGTTTTTACATTGCTCCGGTAGGCATCTGAAAGACACCACAAAAGTTGTTCTACCTGCTTTCTGGGCTGAGATGGGGAACCGCTGAATTTTGGACTCGGCCGGTGACAAAATGTTCCAAACACACCCCATGCACAACTCCACCGGGGAAGGTGCCAGACAGGAGTTCTCTTAATAGTTTTTACACTACCTTGGTAGGCATCTGAAAGACACCACAAAAGTTGTTCTACCTGCTTTCTGGGCTGAGATGGGGAACCGCTGAATTTTGGAGTCGGCTGGTGAAAAATGTTCCAAAGACACCCCATGCACAACTCCACCGGGGAAGGTGCAAGACAGGAGTTCTCCTGGTAGTTTTTACATTGCTCCGGTAGGCATCTGAAAGACACCACAAAAGTTGTTCTACCTGCTTTCTGGGCTGAGATGGGGAACCGCTGAATTTTGGAGTCGGCCGGTGACAAAATGTTCCAAAGACAGCCCATGCACAACTCCACCGGGGAAGGTGCCAGACAGGAGTTCTCCTGGTAGTTTTTACACTACCTTGGTACGCACCTGAATGGCACCACAAAAGTTGTTCTACCTGCTTTCTGGGCTGAGATGGGGAACCGCTGAATTTTGGAGTCGGCCGGTGACAAAATGTTCCAAAGACACCCCATGCACAACTCCACCGGGGAAGGTGCCAGACAGGAGTTCTCCTGGTAGTTTTTACATTGCTCCGGTAGGCATCTGAAAGACACCACAAAAGTTGTTCTACCTGCTTTCTGGGCTGAGATGGGGAACCGCTGAATTTTGGAGTCGGCCGGTGACAAAATGTTCCAAAGACACCCCATGCACAACTCCACCGGGGAAGGTGCCAGACAGGAGTTCTCCTGGTAGTTTTTACACTACCTTGGTAGGCAGCTGAAAGGCAGCACAAAAGTTGTTCTACCTGCTTTCTGGGCTGAGATGGGGAACCGCTGAATTTTGGACTCGGCTGGTGACAAAATGTTCCAAACACACCCCTTGCACAACTCCACCGGGGAAGGTGCCAGACAGGAGTTCTCCTGGTAGTTTTTACACTACCTTGGTAGGCACCTGAAAGACACCACAAAAGTTGTTTTACCTGCTTTCTGGGCTGAGATGGGGAACCGCTGAATTTTGGAGTCGGCTGGTGACAAAATGTTCCAAACACACCCCATGCACAACTCCACCGGGGAAGGTGCCAGACAGGAGTTCTCCTGGTAGTTTTTACACTACCTTGGTAGGCAGCTGAAAGGCAGCACAAAAGTTGTTCTACCTGCTTTCTGGGCTGAGATGGGGAACCGCTGAATTTTGGAGTCGGCCGGTGACAAAATGTTCCAAACACACCCCATGCACAACTCCACCGGGGAAGGTGCCAGACAGGAGTTCTCCTGGTAGTTTTTACATTGCTCCGGTAGGCATCTGAAAGACACCACAAAAGTTGTTCTACCTGCTTTCTGGGCTGAGATGGGGAACCGCTGAATTTTGGACTCGGCCGGTGACAAAATGTTCCAAACACACCCCATGCACAACTCCACCGGGGAAGGTGCCAGACAGGAGTTCTCTTAATAATTTTTACACTACCTTGGTAGGCATCTGAAAGACACCACAAAAGTTGTTCTACCTGCTTTCTGGGCTGAGATGGGGAACCGCTGAATTTTGGAGTCGGCCGGTGACAAAATGTTCCAAACACACCCCATGCACAACTCCACCGGGGAAGGTGCCAGACAGGAGTTCTCCTGGTAGTTTTTACATTGCTCTGGTAGGCATCTGAAAGACACCACAAAAGTTGTTCTACCTGCTTTCTGGGCTGAGATGGGGAACCGCTGAATTTTGGAGTCGGCTGGTGACAAAATGTTCCAAAGACACCCCATGCACAGCTCCACCGGGGAAGGTGCCAGACAGGAGTTCTCCTGGTAGTTTTTACATTGCTCCGGTAGGCATCTGAAAGACACCACAAAAGTTGTTCTACCTGCTTTCTGGGCTGAGATGGGGAACCGCTGAATTTTGGACTCGGCCGGTGACAAAATGTTCCAAAGACACCCCATGCACAACTCCACCGGGGAAGGTGCCAGACAGGAGTTCTCCTGGTAGTTTTTACACTACCTTGGTACGCACATGAATGGCACCACAAAAGTTGTTCTACCTGCTTTCTGGGCTGAGATGGGGAACCGCTGAATTTTGGAGTCGGCTGGTGACAAAATATTCCAAACACACCCCTTGCACAACTCCACCGGGGAAGGTGCCAGACAGGAGTTCTCTTAGTAGTTTTTACACTACCTTGGTAGGCAGCTGAAAGACACAACAAAAGTTGTTCTACCTGCTTTCTGGGCTGAGATGGGGAACCGCTGAATTTTGGAGTCGGCCGGTGACAAAATGTTCCAAAGACACCCCATGCACAACTCCACCAGGGAAGGTGCGAGACAGGAGTTCTCCTGGTAGTTTTTACATTGCTCCGGTAGGCATCTGAAAGACACCACAAAAGTTGTTCTACCTGCTTTCTGGGCTGAGATGGGGAACTGCTGAATTTTGGAGTCGGCTGGTGACAAAATGTTCCAAACACACCCCATGCACAACTCCACCGGGGAAGGTGCCAGACAGGAGTTCTCTTAATAGTTTTTACACTACCTTGGTAGGCATCTGAAAGACACCACAAAAGTTGTTCTACCTGCTTTCTGGGCTGAGATGGGGAACCGCTGAATTTTGGACTCAGCCGGTGACAAAATGTTCCAAACACACCCCCTGCACAACTCCACCGGGGAAGGTGCCAGACAGGAGTTCTCCTGGTAGTTTTTACATTGCTCCGGTAGGCATCTGAAAGACACCACAAAAGTTGTTCTACCTGCTTTCTGGGCTGAGATGGGGAACCGCTGAATTTTGGACTCGGCCGGTGACAAAATGTTCCAAAGACACCCCATGCACAACTCCACCGGGGAAGGTGCCAGACAGGAGTTCTCCTGGTAGTTTTTACATTGCTCCGGTAGGCATCTGAAAGACACCACAAAAGTTGTTCTACCTGCTTTCTGGGCTGAGATGGGGAACCGCTGAATTTTGGAGTCGGCCGGTGACAAAATGTTCCAAACACACCCCATGCACAACTCCACCGGGGAAGGTGCCAGACAGGAGTTCTCCTGGTAGTTTTTACATTGCTCCGGTAGGCATCTGAAAGACACCACAAAAGTTGTTCTACCTGCTTTGTGGGCTGAGATGGGGAACCGCTGAATTTTGGAGTCGGCCGGTGACAAAATGTTCCAAACACACCCCATGCACAACTCCACCGGGGAAGGTGCCAGACAGGAGTTCTCTTAATAGTTTTTACACTACCTTGGTAGGCACCTGAAAGACACCACAAAAGTTGTTCTACCTGCTTTCTGGGCTGAGATGGGGAACCGCTGAATTTTGGACTCGGCCGGTGACAAAATGTTCCAAACACACCCCATGCACAACTCCACCGGGGAAGGTGTCAGACAGGAGTTCTCCTGGTAGTTTTTACATTGCTCCGGTAGGCATCTGAAAGACACCACAAAAGTTGTTCTACCTGCTTTCTGGGCTGAGATGGGGAACCACTGAATTTTGGACTCGGCCGGTGACAAAATGTTCCAAACACACCCCATGCACAACTCCACCGGGGAAGGTGCCAGACAGGAGTTCTCCTGGTAGTTTTTACATTGCTCTGGTAGGCATCTGAAAGACACCACAAAAGTTGTTCTACCTGCTTTCTGGGCTGAGATGGGGAACCGCTGAATTTTGGAGTCGGCCGGTGACAAAATGTTCCAAACACACCCCCTGCACAACTCCACCGGGGAAGGTGCCAGACAGGAGTTCTCCTGGTAGTTTTTACATTGCTCCGGTAGGCATCTGAAAGACACCACAAAAGTTGTTCTACCTGCTTTCTGGGCTGAGATGGGGAACCGCTGAATTTTGGAGTCGGCCGGTGACAAAATGTTCCAAAGACACCCCATGCACAACTCCACCGGGGAAGGTGCCAGACAGGAGTTCTCCTGGTAGTTTTTACATTGCTCCGGTAGGCATCTGAAAGACACCACAAAAGTTGTTCTACCTGCTTTCTGGGCTGAGATGGGGAACCGCTGAATTTTGGAGTCGGCCGGTGACAAAATGTTCCAAAGACACCCCATGCACAACTCCACCGGGGAAGGTGCCAGACAGGAGTTCTCCTGGTAGTTTTTACATTGCTCCGGTAGGCATCTGAAAGACACCACAAAAGTTGTTCTACCTGCTTTCTGGGCTGAGATGGGGAACCGCTGAATTTTGGAGTCGGCCGGTGACAAAATGTTCCAAACACACCCCATGCACAACTCCACCGGGGAAGGTGCCAGACAGGAGTTCTCTTAATAGTTTTTACACTACCTTGGTAGGCACCTGAAAGACACCACAAAAGTTGTTCTACCTGCTTTCTGGGCTGAGATGGGGAACCGCTGAATTTTGGAGTCGGCCGGTGACAAAATGTTCCAAACACACCCCATGCACAACTCCACCGGGGAAGGTGCCAGACAGGAGTTCTCCTGGTAGTTTTTACATTGCTCCGGTAGGCATCTGAAAGACACCACAAAAGTTGTTCTACCTGCTTTCTGGGCTGAGATGGGGAACCGCTGAATTTTGGACTCGGCCGGTGACAAAATGTTCCAAACACACCCCATGCACAACTCCACCGGGGAAGGTGCCAGACAGGAGTTCTCTTAGTAGTTTTTACACTACCTTGGTAGGCATCTGAAAGACACCACAAAAGTTGTTCTACCTGCTTTCTGGGCTGAGATGGGGAACCGCTGAATTTTGGACTCGGCCGGTGACAAAATGTTCCAAAGACACCCCATGCACAACTCCACCGGGGAAGGTGCCAGACAGGAGTTCTCTTAGTAGTTTTTACACTACCTTGGTAGGCAGCTGAAAGGCACCACAAAAGTTGTTCTACCTGCTTTCTGGGCTGAGATGGGGAACCGCTGAATTTTGGAGTCGGCTGGTGACAAAATGTTCCAAACACACCCCATGCACAACTCCACCGGGGAAGGTGCCAGACAGGAGTTCTCCTGGTAGTTTTTACATTGCTCCGGTAGGCATCTGAAAGACACCACAAAAGTTGTTCTACCTGCTTTCTGGGCTGAGATGGGGAACCGCTGAATTTTGGAGTCGGCTGGTGACAAAATGTTCCAAACACACCCCATGCACAACTCCACCGGGGAAGGTGCCAGACAGGAGTTCTCCTGGTAGTTTTTACATTGCTCCGGTAGGCATCTGAAAGACACCACAAAAGTTGTTCTACCTGCTTTCTGGGCTGAGATGGGGAACCGCTGAATTTTGGAGTCGGCTGGTGACAAAATGTTCCAAACACACCCCATGCACAACTCCACCGGGGAAGGTGCCAGACAGGAGTTCTCTTAATAGTTTTTACACTACCTTGGTAGGCATCTGAAAGACACCACAAAAGTTGTTCTACCTGCTTTCTGGGCTGAGATGGGGAACCGCTGAATTTTGGACTCGGCCGGTGACAAAATGTTCCAAACACACCCCCTGCACAACTCCACCGGGGAAGGTGCCAGACAGGAGTTCTCCTGGTAGTTTTTACATTGCTCCGGTAGGCATCTGAAAGACACCACAAAAGTTGTTCTACCTGCTTTCTGGGCTGAGATGGGGAACCGCTGAATTTTGGACTCGGCCGGTGACAAAATGTTCCAAAGACACCCCATGCACAACTCCACCGGGGAAGGTGCCAGACAGGAGTTCTCCTGGTAGTTTTTACATTGCTCCGGTAGGCATCTGAAAGACACCACAAAAGTTGTTCTACCTGCTTTCTGGGCTGAGATGGGGAACCGCTGAATTTTGGACTCGGCCGGTGACAAAATGTTCCAAACACACCCCATGCACAACTCCACCGGGGAAGGTGCCAGACAGGAGTTCTCCTGGTAGTTTTTACATTGCTCCGGTAGGCATCTGAAAGACACCACAAAAGTTGTTCTACCTGCTTTCTGGGCTGAGATGGGGAACCGCTGAATTTTGGAGTCGGCCGGTGACAAAATGTTCCAAACACACCCCATGCACAACTCCACCGGGGAAGGTGCCAGACAGGAGTTCTCTTAATAGTTTTTACACTACCTTGGTAGGCACCTGAAAGACACCACAAAAGTTGTTCTACCTGCTTTCTGGGCTGAGATGGGGAACCGCTGAATTTTGGACTCGGCCGGTGACAAAATGTTCCAAACACACCCCATGCACAACTCCACCGGGGAAGGTGCCAGACAGGAGTTCTCCTGGTAGTTTTTACATTGCTCCGGTAGGCATCTGAAAGACACCACAAAAGTTGTTCTACCTGCTTTCTGGGCTGAGATGGGGAACCACTGAATTTTGGACTCGGCCGGTGACAAAATGTTCCAAACACACCCCATGCACAACTCCACCGGGGAAGGTGCCAGACAGGAGTTCTCTTAGTAGTTTTTACACTACCTTGGTAGGCATCTGAAAGACACCACAAAAGTTGTTCTACCTGCTTTCTGGGCTGAGATGGGGAACCGCTGAATTTTGGAGTCGGCTGGTGACAAAATATTCCAAACACACCCCATGCACAACTCCACCGGGGAAGGTGCCAGACAGGAGTTCTCTTAGTAGTTTTTACACTACCTTGGTAGGCAGCTGAAAGACACAACAAAAGTTGTTCTACCTGCTTTCTGGGCTGAGATGGGGAACCGCTGAATTTTGGACTCGGCTGGTGACAAAATGTTCCAAACACACCCCATGCACAACTCCACCGGGGAAGGTGCCAGACAGGAGTTCTCCTGGTAGTTTTTACATTGCTCCGGTAGGCATCTGAAAGACACCACAAAAGTTGTTCTACCTGCTTTCTGGGCTGAGATGGGGAACCGCTGAATTTTGGAGTCGGCTGGTGACAAAATGTTCCAAACACACCCCATGCACAACTCCACCGGGGAAGGTGCCAGACAGGAGTTCTCTTTATAGTTTTTACACTACCTTGGTAGGCAGCTGAAAGACACCACAAAAGTTGTTCTACCTGCTTTCTGGGCTGAGATGGGGAACCGCTGAATTTTGGACTCGGCCGGTGACAAAATGTTCCAAACACACCCCCTGCACAACTCCACCGGGGAAGGTGCCAGACAGGAGTTCTCCTGGTAGTTTTTACATTGCTCCGGTAGGCATCTGAAAGACACCACAAAAGTTGTTCTACCTGCTTTCTGGGCTGAGATGGGGAACCGCTGAATTTTGGACTCGGCCGGTGACAAAATGTTCCAAAGACACCCCATGCACAACTCCACCGGGGAAGGTGCCAGACAGGAGTTCTCCTGGTAGTTTTTACATTGCTCCGGTAGGCATCTGAAAGACACCACAAAAGTTGTTCTACCTGCTTTCTGGGCTGAGATGGGGAACCGCTGAATTTTGGAGTCGGCCGGTGACAAAATGTTCCAAACACACCCCATGCACAACTCCACCGGGGAAGGTGCCAGACAGGAGTTCTCCTGGTAGTTTTTACATTGCTCCGGTAGGCATCTGAAAGACACCACAAAAGTTGTTCTACCTGCTTTCTGGGCTGAGATGGGGAACCACTGAATTTTGGACTCGGCCGGTGACAAAATGTTCCAAACACACCCCATGCACAACTCCACCGGGGAAGGTGCCAGACAGGAGTTCTCTTAATAGTTTTTACACTACCTTGGTAGGCATCTGAAAGACACCACAAAAGTTGTTCTACCTGCTTTCTGGGCTGAGATGGGGAACCGCTGAATTTTGGACTCGGCCGGTGACAAAATGTTCCAAACACACCCCATGCACAACTCCACCGGGGAAGGTGCCAGACAGGAGTTCTCTTAATAGTTTTTATACTACCTTGGTAGGCATCTGAAAGACACCACAAAAGTTGTTCTACCTGCTTTCTGGGCTGAGATGGGGAACCGCTGAATTTTGGAGTCGGCTGGTGACAAAATGTTCCAAACACACCCCATGCACAACTCCACCGGGGAAGGTGCCAGACAGGAGTTCTCCTGGTAGTTTTTACATTGCTCTGGTAGGCATCTGAAAGACACCACAAAAGTTGTTCTACCTGCTTTCTGGGCTGAGATGGGGAACCGCTGAATTTTGGAGTCGGCCGGTGACAAAATGTTCCAAACACACCCCATGCACAACTCCACCGGGGAAGGTGCCAGACAGGAGTTCTCCTGGTAGTTTTTACACTACCTTGGTAGGCACCTGAAAGGCAGCACAAAAGTTGTTCTACCTGCTTTCTGGGCTGAGATGGGGAACCGCTGAATTTTGGACTCGGCTGGTGACAAATTTTCCAAACACACCCCATGCACAACTCCACCGGGGAAGGTGCCAGACAGGAGTTCTCTTAATAGTTTTTACACTACCTTGGTAGGCATCTGAAAGACATTACAAAAGTTGTTCTACCTGCTTTCTGGGCTGAGATGGGGAACCGCTGAATTTTGGAGTCGGCTGGTGACAAAATGTTCCAAACACACCCCATGCACAACTCCACCGGGGAAGGTGCCAGACAGGAGTTCTCCTGGTAGTTTTTACATTGCTCCGGTAGGCATCTGAAAGACACCACAAAAGTTGTTCTACCTGCTTTCTGGGCTGAGATGGGGAACCGCTGAATTTTGGAGTCGGCTGGTGACAAAATGTTCCAAACACACCCCATGCACAACTCCACCGGGGAAGGTGCCAGACAGGAATTCTCTTAGTAGTTTTTACACTACCTTGGTAGGCAGCTGAAAGGCAGCACAAAAGTTGTTCTACCTGCTTTCTGGGCTGAGATGGGGAACCGCTGAATTTTGGACTCGGCCGGTGACAAAATGTTCCAAACACACCCCATGCACAACTCCACCGGGGAAGGTGCCAGACAGGAGTTCTCCTGGTAGTTTTTACACTACCTTGGTAGGCATCTGAAAGACATTACAAAAGTTGTTCTACCTGCTTTCTGGGCTGAGATGGGGAACCGCTGAATTTTGGAGTCGGCTGGTGACAAAATGTTCCAAACACACCCCATGCACAACTCCACCGGGGAAGGTGCCAGACAGGAGTTCTCCTGGTAGTTTTTACACTACCTTGTTAGGCAGCTGAAAGGCACCACAAAAGTTGTTCTACCTGCTTTCTGGGCTGAGATGGGGAACCGCTGAATTTTGGACTCGGCTGGTGACAAATTTTCCAAACACACCCCATGCACAACTCCACCGGGGAAGGTGCCAGACAGGAGTTCTCTTAATAGTTTTTACACTACCTTGGTAGGCAGCTGAAAGACACCACAAAAGTTGTTCTACCTGCTTTCTGGGCTGAGATGGGGAACCGCTGAATTTTGGACTCGGCTGGTGACAAAATGTTCCAAACACACCCCATGCACAACTCCACCGGGGAAGGTGCCAGACAGGAGTTCTCCTGGTAGTTTTTACATTGCTCCGGTAGGCATCTGAAAGACACCACAAAAGTTGTTCTACCTGCTTTCTGGGCTGAGATGGGGAACCGCTGAATTTTGGACTCGGCCGGTGACAAAATGTTCCAAACACACCCCATGCACAACTCCACCGGGGAAGGTGCCAGACAGGAGTTCTCTTAATAGTTTTTACACTACCTTGGTAGGCATCTGAAAGACACCACAAAAGTTGTTCTACCTGCTTTCTGGGCTGAGATGGGGAACCGCTGAATTTTGGACTCGGCCGGTGACAAAATGTTCCAAAGACACCCCATGCACAACTCCACCGGGGAAGGTGCCAGACAGGAGTTCTCCTGGTAGTTTTTACATTGCTCCGGTAGGCATCTGAAAGACACAACAAAAGTTGTTCTACCTGCTTTCTGGGCTGAGATGGGGAACCGCTGAATTTTGGAGTCGGCCGGTGACAAAATGTTCCAAACACACCCCATGCACAACTCCACCGGGGAAGGTGCCAGACAGGAGTTCTCCTGGTAGTTTTTACATTGCTCCGGTAGGCATCTGAAAGACACCACAAAAGTTGTTCTACCTGCTTTCTGGGCTGAGATGGGGAACCGCTGAATTTTGGACTCGGCCGGTGACAAAATGTTCCAAACACACCCCATGCACAACTCCACCGGGGAAGGTGCCAGACAGGAGTTCTCTTAATAGTTTTTACACTACCTTGGTAGGCATCTGAAAGACACCACAAAAGTTGTTCTACCTGCTTTCTGGGCTGAGATGGGGAACCGCTGAATTTTGGACTCGGCCGGTGACAAAATGTTCCAAACACACCCCATGCACAACTCCACCGGGGAAGGTGCCAGACAGGAGTTCTCCTGGTAGTTTTTACATTGCTCCGGTAGGCATCTGAAAGACACCACAAAAGTTGTTCTACCTGCTTTCTGGGCTGAGATGGGGAACCGCTGAATTTTGGAGTCGGCCGGTGACAAAATGTTCCAAACACACCCCATGCACAACTCCACCGGGGAAGGTGCCAGACAGGAGTTCTCCTGGTAGTTTTTACGTTGCTCCGGTAGGCATCTGAAAGGCACCACAAAAGTTGTTCTACCTGCTTTCTGGGCTGAGATGGGGAACCGCTGAATTTTGGAGTCGGCTGGTGACAAAATGTTCCAAACACACCCCCTGCACAACTCCACCGGGGAAGGTGCCAGACAGGAGTTCTCCTGGTAGTTTTTACACTACCTTGGTAGGCACCTGAATGGCACCACAAAAGTTGTTCTACCTGCTTTCTGGGCTGAGATGGGGAACCGCTGAATTTTGGAGTCGGCCGGTGACAAAATGTTCCAAACACACCCCATGCACAACTCCACCGGGGAAGGTGCCAGACAGGAGTTCTCCTGGTAGTTTTTACATTGCTCCGGTAGGCATCTGAAAGACACCACAAAAGTTGTTCTACCTGCTTTCTGGGCTGAGATGGGGAACCGCTGAATTTTGGACTCGGCTGGTGACAAAATGTTCCAAAGACACCCCATGCACAACTCCACCGGGGAAGGTGCCAGACAGGAGTTCTCCTGGTAGTTTTTACATTGCTCCGGTAGGCATCTGAAAGACACCACAAAAGTTGTTCTACCTGCTTTCTGGGCTGAGATGGGGAACCGCTGAATTTTGGAGTCGGCCGGTGACAAAATGTTCCAAACACACCCCATGCACAACTCCACCGGGGAAGGTGCCAGACAGGAGTTCTCTTAATAGTTTTTACACTACCTTGGTAGGCATCTGAAAGACACCACAAAAGTTGTTCTACCTGCTTTCTGGGCTGAGATGGGGAACCGCTGAATTTTGGAGTCGGCTGGTGACAAAATGTTCCAAACACACCCCATGCACAACTCCACCGGGGAAGGTGCCAGACAGGAGTTCTCCTGGTAGTTTTTACATTGCTCCGGTAGGCATCTGAAAGACACCACAAAAGTTGTTCTACCTGCTTTCTGGGCTGAGATGGGGAACCGCTGAATTTTGGACTCGGCCGGTGACAAAATGTTCCAAACACACCCCATGCACAACTCCACCGGGGAAGGTGCCAGACAGGAGTTCTCCTGGTAGTTTTTACATTGCTCCGGTAGGCATCTGAAAGACACCACAAAAGTTGTTCTACCTGCTTTCTGGGCTGAGATGGGGAACTGCTGAATTTTGGAGTCGGCTGGTGACAAAATGTTCCAAACACACCCCATGCACAACTCCACCGGGGAAGGTGCCAGACAGGAGTTCTCTTAGTAGTTTTTACACTACCTTGGTAGGCAGCTGAAAGGCAGCACAAAAGTTGTTCTACCTGCTTTCTGGGCTGAGATGGGGAACCGCTGAATTTTGGACTCGGCCGGTGACAAAATGTTCCAAACACACCCCATGCACAACTCCACCGGGGAAGGTGCCAGACAGGAGTTCTCTTAATAGTTTTTACACTACCTTGGTAGGCATCTGAAAGACACCACAAAAGTTGTTCTACCTGCTTTCTGGGCTGAGATGGGGAACCGCTGAATTTTGGAGTCGGCTGGTGACAAAATGTTCCAAACACACCCCATGCACAACTCCACCGGGGAAGGTGCCAGACAGGAGTTCTCCTGGTAGTTTTTACATTGCTCCGGTAGGCAGCTGAAAGACACCACAAAAGTTGTTCTACCTGCTTTCTGGGCTGAGATGGGGAACCGCTGAATTTTGGAGTCGGCTGGTGACAAAATGTTCCAAACACACCCCATGCACAACTCCACCGGGGAAGGTGCCAGACAGGAGTTCTCCTGGTAGTTTTTACATTGCTCCGGTAGGCATCTGAAAGACACCACAAAAGTTGTTCTACCTGCTTTCTGGGCTGAGATGGGGAACCGCTGAATTTTGGAGTCGGCTGGTGACAAAATGTTCCAAACACACCCCCTGCACAACTCCACCGGGGAAGGTGCCAGACAGGAGTTCTCCTGGTAGTTTTTACACTACCTTGGTAGGCACCTGAATGGCACCACAAAAGTTGTTCTACCTGCTTTCTGGGCTGAGATGGGGAACCGCTGAATTTTGGAGTCGGCCGGTGACAAAATGTTCCAAACACACCCCATGCACAACTCCACCGGGGAAGGTGCCAGACAGGAGTTCTCCTGGTAGTTTTTACATTGCTCCGGTAGGCATCTGAAAGACACCACAAAAGTTGTTCTACCTGCTTTCTGGGCTGAGATGGGGAACCGCTGAATTTTGGACTCGGCTGGTGACAAAATGTTCCAAACACACCCCATGCACAACTCCACCGGGGAAGGTGCCAGACAGGAGTTCTCCTGGTAGTTTTTACATTGCTCCGGTAGGCATCTGAAAGACACCACAAAAGTTGTTCTACCTGCTTTCTGGGCTGAGATGGGGAACCGCTGAATTTTGGACTCGGCCGGTGACAAAATGTTCCAAACACACCCCATGCACAACTCCACCGGGGAAGGTGCCAGACAGGAGTTCTCTTAATAGTTTTTACACTACCTTGGTAGGCATCTGAAAGACACCACAAAAGTTGTTCTACCTGCTTTCTGGGCTGAGATGGGGAACCGCTGAATTTTGGAGTCGGCTGGTGACAAAATGTTCCAAACACACCCCATGCACAACTCCACCGGGGAAGGTGCCAGACAGGAGTTCTCCTGGTAGTTTTTACATTGCTCCGGTAGGCATCTGAAAGACACCACAAAAGTTGTTCTACCTGCTTTCTGGGCTGAGATGGGGAACCGCTGAATTTTGGACTCGGCCGGTGACAAAATGTTCCAAACACACCCCATGCACAACTCCACCGGGGAAGGTGCCAGACAGGAGTTCTCCTGGTAGTTTTTACATTGCTCCGGTAGGCATCTGAAAGACACCACAAAAGTTGTTCTACCTGCTTTCTGGGCTGAGATGGGGAACCGCTGAATTTTGGAGTCGGCTGGTGACAAAATGTTCCAAACACACCCCATGCACAACTCCACCGGGGAAGGTGCCAGACAGGAGTTCTCTTAGTAGTTTTTACACTACCTTGGTAGGCAGCTGAAAGGCAGCACAAAAGTTGTTCTACCTGCTTTCTGGGCTGAGATGGGGAACCGCTGAATTTTGGAGTCGGCTGGTGACAAAATGTTCCAAACACACCCCATGCACAACTCCACCGGGGAAGGTGCCAGACAGGAGTTCTCTTAGTAGTTTTTACACTACCTTGGTAGGCAGCTGAAAGGCACCACAAAAGTTGTTCTACCTGCTTTCTGGGCTGAGATGGGGAACCGCTGAATTTTGGAGTCGGCTGGTGACAAAATGTTCCAAACACACCCCATGCACAACTCCACCGGGGAAGGTGCCAGACAGGAGTTCTCTTAGTAGTTTTTACACTACCTTGGTAGGCAGCTGAAAGGCACCACAAAAGTTGTTCTACCTGCTTTCTGGGCTGAGATGGGGAACCGCTGAATTTTGGACTCGGCTGGTGACAAAATGTTCCAAACACACCCCATGCACAACTCCACCGGGGAAGGTGCCAGACAGGAGTTCTCCTGGTAGTTTTTACATTGCTCCGGTAGGCATCTGAAAGACACCACAAAAGTTGTTCTACCTGCTTTCTGGGCTGAGATGGGGAACCGCTGAATTTTGGACTCGGCCGGTGACAAAATGTTCCAAACACACCCCATGCACAACTCCACCGGGGAAGGTGCCAGACAGGAGTTCTCTTAATAGTTTTTACACTACCTTGGTAGGCATCTGAAAGACACCACAAAAGTTGTTCTACCTGCTTTCTGGGCTGAGATGGGGAACCGCTGAATTTTGGACTCGGCCGGTGACAAAATGTTCCAAAGACACCCCATGCACAACTCCACCGGGGAAGGTGCCAGACAGGAGTTCTCCTGGTAGTTTTTACATTGCTCCGGTAGGCATCTGAAAGACACCACAAAAGTTGTTCTACCTGCTTTCTGGGCTGAGATGGGGAACCGCTGAATTTTGGAGTCGGCCGGTGACAAAATGTTCCAAACACACCCCATGCACAACTCCACCGGGGAAGGTGCCAGACAGGAGTTCTCCTGGTAGTTTTTACATTGCTCCGGTAGGCATCTGAAAGACACCACAAAAGTTGTTCTACCTGCTTTCTGGGCTGAGATGGGGAACCGCTGAATTTTGGACTCGGCCGGTGACAAAATGTTCCAAACACACCCCATGCACAACTCCACCGGGGAAGGTGCCAGACAGGAGTTCTCTTAATAGTTTTTACACTACCTTGGTAGGCATCTGAAAGACACCACAAAAGTTGTTCTACCTGCTTTCTGGGCTGAGATGGGGAACCGCTGAATTTTGGACTCGGCCGGTGACAAAATGTTCCAAAGACACCCCATGCACAACTCCACCGGGGAAGGTGCCAGACAGGAGTTCTCCTGGTAGTTTTTACATTGCTCCGGTAGGCATCTGAAAGACACCACAAAAGTTGTTCTACCTGCTTTCTGGGCTGAGATGGGGAACCGCTGAATTTTGGAGTCGGCTGGTGACAAAATGTTCCAAACACACCCCATGCACAACTCCACCGGGGAAGGTGCCAGACAGGAGTTCTCCTGGTAGTTTTTACATTGCTCCGGTAGGCATCTGAAAGACACCACAAAAGTTGTTCTACCTGCTTTCTGGGCTGAGATGGGGAACCGCTGAATTTTGGAGTCGGCTGGTGACAAAATGTTCCAAACACACCCCATGCACAACTCCACCGGGGAAGGTGCCAGACAGGAGTTCTCCTGGTAGTTTTTACATTGCTCCGGTAGGCATCTGAAAGACACCACAAAAGTTGTTCTACCTGCTTTCTGGGCTGAGATGGGGAACCGCTGAATTTTGGAGTCGGCCGGTGACAAAATGTTCCAAACACACCCCATGCACAACTCCACCGGGGAAGGTGCCAGACAGGAGTTCTCCTGGTAGTTTTTACATTGCTCCGGTAGGCATCTGAAAGACACCACAAAAGTTGTTCTACCTGCTTTCTGGGCTGAGATGGGGAACCGCTGAATTTTGGACTCGGCCGGTGACAAAATGTTCCAAACACACCCCATGCACAACTCCACCGGGGAAGGTGCCAGACAGGAGTTCTCTTAATAGTTTTTACACTACTTTGGTAGGCATCTGAAAGACACCACAAAAGTTGTTCTACCTGCTTTCTGGGCTGAGATGGGGAACCGCTGAATTTTGAAGTCGGCTGGTGACAAAATGTTCCAAACACACCCCATGCACAACTCCACCGGGGAAGGTGCCAGACAGGAGTTCTCTTAGTAGTTTTTACACTACCTTGGTAGGCAGCTGAAAGGCACCACAAAAGTTGTTCTACCTGCTTTCTGGGCTGAGATGGGGAACCGCTGAATTTTGGAGTCGGCTGGTGACAAAATGTTCCAAACACACCCCATGCACAACTCCACCGGGGAAGGTGCCAGACAGGAGTTCTCTTAATAGTTTTTACACTACCTTGGTAGGCAGCTGAAAGACACCACAAAAGTTGTTCTACCTGCTTTCTGGGCTGAGATGGGGAACCGCTGAATTTTGGACTCGGCTGGTGACAAAATGTTCCAAACACACCCCATGCACAACTCCACCGGGGAAGGTGCCAGACAGGAGTTCTCCTGGTAGTTTTTACATTGCTCCGGTAGGCATCTGAAAGACACCACAAAAGTTGTTCTACCTGCTTTCTGGGCTGAGATGGGGAACCGCTGAATTTTGGACTCGGCCGGTGACAAAATGTTCCAAACACACCCCATGCACAACTCCACCGGGGAAGGTGCCAGACAGGAGTTCTCTTAATAGTTTTTACACTACCTTGGTAGGCATCTGAAAGACACCACAAAAGTTGTTCTACCTGCTTTCTGGGCTGAGATGGGGAACCGCTGAATTTTGGACTCGGCCGGTGACAAAATGTTCCAAAGACACCCCATGCACAACTCCACCGGGGAAGGTGCCAGACAGGAGTTCTCCTGGTAGTTTTTACATTGCTCCGGTAGGCATCTGAAAGACACCACAAAAGTTGTTCTACCTGCTTTCTGGGCTGAGATGGGGAACCGCTGAATTTTGGAGTCGGCCGGTGACAAAATGTTCCAAAGACACCCCATGCACAACTCCACCGGGGAAGGTGCCAGACAGGAGTTCTCCTGGTAGTTTTTACATTGCTCCGGTAGGCATCTGAAAGACACCACAAAAGTTGTTCTACCTGCTTTCTGGGCTGAGATGGGGAACCGCTGAATTTTGGACTCGGCCGGTGACAAAATGTTCCAAACACACCCCATGCACAACTCCACCGGGGAAGGTGCCAGACAGGAGTTCTCTTAATAGTTTTTACACTACCTTGGTAGGCATCTGAAAGACACCACAAAAGTTGTTCTACCTGCTTTCTGGGCTGAGATGGGGAACCGCTGAATTTTGGACTCGGCCGGTGACAAAATGTTCCAAAGACACCCCATGCACAACTCCACCGGGGAAGGTGCCAGACAGGAGTTCTCCTGGTAGTTTTTACATTGCTCCGGTAGGCATCTGAAAGACACCACAAAAGTTGTTCTACCTGCTTTCTGGGCTGAGATGGGGAACCGCTGAATTTTGGAGTCGGCTGGTGACAAAATGTTCCAAACACACCCCATGCACAACTCCACCGGGGAAGGTGCCAGACAGGAGTTCTCCTGGTAGTTTTTACATTGCTCCGGTAGGCATCTGAAAGACACCACAAAAGTTGTTCTACCTGCTTTCTGGGCTGAGATGGGGAACCGCTGAATTTTGGAGTCGGCTGGTGACAAAATGTTCCAAACACACCCCATGCACAACTCCACCGGGGAAGGTGCCAGACAGGAGTTCTCTTAGTAGTTTTTACACTACCTTGGTAGGCAGCTGAAAGGCACCACAAAAGTTGTTCTACCTGCTTTCTGGGCTGAGATGGGGAACCGCTGAATTTTGGACTCGGCCGGTGACAAAATGTTCCAAACACACCCCATGCACAACTCCACCGGGGAAGGTGCCAGACAGGAGTTCTCCTGGTAGTTTTTACATTGCTCCGGTAGGCATCTGAAAGACACCACAAAAGTTGTTCTACCTGCTTTCTGGGCTGAGATGGGGAACCGCTGAATTTTGGACTCGGCCAGTGACAAAATGTTCCAAACACACCCCATGCACAACTCCACCGGGGAAGGTGCCAGACAGGAGTTCTCTTAATAGTTTTTACACTACCTTGGTAGGCATCTGAAAGACACCACAAAAGTTGTTCTACCTGCTTTCTGGGCTGAGATGGGGAACCGCTGAATTTTGGACTCGGCCGGTGACAAAATGTTCCAAACACACCCCATGCACAACTCCACCGGGGAAGGTGCCAGACAGGAGTTCTCTTAATAGTTTTTACACTACCTTGGTAGGCATCTGAAAGACACCACAAAAGTTGTTCTACCTGCTTTCTGGGCTGAGATGGGGAACCGCTGAATTTTGGAGTCGGCTGGTGACAAAATGTTCCAAACACACCCCATGCACAACTCCACCGGGGAAGGTGCCAGACAGGAGTTCTCTTAGTAGTTTTTACACTACCTTGGTAGGCAGCTGAAAGGCACCACAAAAGTTGTTCTACCTGCTTTCTGGGCTGAGATGGGGAACCGCTGAATTTTGGAGTCGGCCGGTGACAAAATGTTCCAAACACACCCCATGCACAACTCCACCGGGGAAGGTGCCAGACAGGAGTTCTCCTGGTAGTTTTTACATTGCTCCGGTAGGCATCTGAAAGACACCACAAAAGTTGTTCTACCTGCTTTCTGGGCTGAGATGGGGAACCGCTGAATTTTGGAGTCGGCTGGTGACAAAATGTTCCAAACACACCCCATGCACAACTCCACCGGGGAAGGTGCCAGACAGGAGTTCTCTTAGTAGTTTTTACACTACCTTGGTAGGCAGCTGAAAGGCAGCACAAAAGTTGTTCTACCTGCTTTCTGGGCTGAGATGGGGAACCGCTGAATTTTGGACTCGGCCGGTGACAAAATGTTCCAAACACACCCCATGCACAACTCCACCGGGGAAGGTGCCAGACAGGAGTTCTCTTAGTAGTTTTTACACTACCTTGGTAGGCATCTGAAAGACACCACAAAAGTTGTTCTACCTGCTTTCTGGGCTGAGATGGGGAACCGCTGAATTTTGGAGTCGGCTGGTGACAAAATGTTCCAAACACACCCCATGCACAACTCCACCGGGGAAGGTGCCAGACAGGAGTTCTCCTGGTAGTTTTTACACTACCTTGGTAGGCAGCTGAAAGGCACCACAAAAGTTGTTCTACCTGCTTTCTGGGCTGAGATGGGGAACCGCTGAATTTTGGAGTCGGCCGGTGACAAAATGTTCCAAACACACCCCATGCACAACTCCACCGGGGAAGGTGCCAGACAGGAGTTCTCCTGGTAGTTTTTACATTGCTCCGGTAGGCATCTGAAAGACACCACAAAAGTTGTTCTACCTGCTTTCTGGGCTGAGATGGGGAACCGCTGAATTTTGGAGTCGGCTGGTGACAAAATGTTCCAAACACACCCCATGCACAACTCCACCGGGGAAGGTGCCAGACAGGAGTTCTCTTAGTAGTTTTTACACTACCTTGGTAGGCAGCTGAAAGGCAGCACAAAAGTTGTTCTACCTGCTTTCTGGGCTGAGATGGGGAACCGCTGAATTTTGGACTCGGCCGGTGACAAAATGTTCCAAACACACCCCATGCACAACTCCACCGGGGAAGGTGCCAGACAGGAGTTCTCTTAATAGTTTTTACACTACCTTGGTAGGCATCTGAAAGACACCACAAAAGTTGTTCTACCTGCTTTCTGGGCTGAGATGGGGAACCGCTGAATTTTGGAGTCGGCTGGTGACAAAATGTTCCAAACACACCCCATGCACAACTCCACCGGGGAAGGTGCCAGACAGGAGTTCTCCTGGTAGTTTTTACACTACCTTGGTAGGCAGCTGAAAGGCACCACAAAAGTTGTTCTACCTGCTTTCTGGGCTGAGATGGGGAACCGCTGAATTTTGGACTCGGCTGGTGACAAATTTTCCAAACACACCCCATGCACAACTCCACCGGGGAAGGTGCCAGACAGGAGTTCTCTTAATAGTTTTTACACTACCTTGGTAGGCAGCTGAAAGACACCACAAAAGTTGTTCTACCTGCTTTCTGGGCTGAGATGGGGAACCGCTGAATTTTGGAGTCGGCCGGTGACAAAATGTTCCAAAGACACCCCATGCACAACTCCACCGGGGAAGGTGCCAGACAGGAGTTCTCCTGGTAGTTTTTACATTGCTCCGGTAGGCATCTGAAAGACACCACAAAAGTTGTTCTACCTGCTTTCTGGGCTGAGATGGGGAACCGCTGAATTTTGGAGTCGGCCGGTGACAAAATGTTCCAAACACACCCCATGCACAACTCCACCGGGGAAGGTGCCAGACAGGAGTTCTCTTAGTAGTTTTTACACTACCTTGGTAGGCAGCTGAAAGGCAGCACAAAAGTTGTTCTACCTGCTTTCTGGGCTGAGATGGGGAACCGCTGAATTTTGGACTCGGCCGGTGACAAAATGTTCCAAACACACCCCCTGCACAACTCCACCGGGGAAGGTGCCAGACAGGAGTTCTCCTGGTAGTTTTTACACTACCTTGGTAGGCACCTGAATGGCACCACAAAAGTTGTTCTACCTGCTTTCTGGGCTGAGATGGGGAACCGCTGAATTTTGGAGTCGGCCGGTGACAAAATGTTCCAAACACACCCCATGCACAACTCCACCGGGGAAGGTGCCAGACAGGAGTTCTCCTGGTAGTTTTTACATTGCTCCGGTAGGCATCTGAAAGACACCGCAAAAGTTGTTCTACCTGCTTTCTGGGCTGAGATGGGGAACCGCTGAATCTTGGACTCGGCCGGTGACAAAATGTTCCAAACACACCCCCTGCACAACTCCACCGGGGAAGGTGCCAGACAGGAGTTCTCCTGGTAGTTTTTACATTGCTCCGGTAGGCATCTGAAAGACACCACAAAAGTTGTTCTACCTGCTTTCTGGGCTGAGATGGGGAACCGCTGAATTTTGGACTCGGCCGGTGACAAAATGTTCCAAACACACCCCATGCACAACTCCACCGGGGAAGGTGCCAGACAGGAGTTCTCCTGGTAGTTTTTACATTGCTCCGGTGGGCATCTGAAAGACACCGCAAAAGTTGTTCTACCTGCTTTCTGGGCTGAGATGGGGAACCGCTGAATTTTGGAGTCGGCCGGTGACAAAATGTTCCAAACACACCCCATGCACAACTCCACCGGGGAAGGTGCCAGACAGGAGTTCTCTTAATAGTTTTTACACTACCTTGGTAGGCATCTGAAAGACACCACAAAAGTTGTTCTACCTGCTTTCTGGGCTGAGATGGGGAACCGCTGAATTTTGGAGTCGGCTGGTGACAAATGTTCCAAACACACCCCATGCACAACTCCACCGGGGAAGGTGCCAGACAGGAGTTCTCCTGGTAGTTTTTACACTACCTTGGTAGGCATCTGAAAGACACCGCAAAAGTTGTTCTACCTGCTTTCTGGGCTGAGATGGGGAACCGCTGAATTTTGGAGTCGGCTGGTGACAAAATGTTCCAAACACACCCCCTGCACAATTCCACCGGGGAAGGTGCCAGACAGGAGTTCTCCTGGTAGTTTTTACACTACCTTGGTAGGCATTTGAAAGGTACCGCAAAAGTTGTTCTACCTGCTTTCTGGGCTGAGATGGGGAACCGCTGAATTTTGGACTCGGCTGGTGACAAAATGTTCCAAACACACCCCATGCACAACTCCACCGGGGAAGGTGCCAGACAGGAGTTCTCCTGGTAGTTTTTACATTGCTCTGGTAGGCACCTGAAAGGCACCACAAAAGTTGTTCTACCTGCTTTCTGGGCTGAGATGGGGAACCGCTGAATTTTGGAGTCGGCCGGTGACAAAATGTTCCAAACACACCCCATGCACAACTCCACCGGGGAAGGTGCCAGACAGGAGTTCTCCTGGTAGTTTTTACACTACCTTGGTAGGCACCTGAAAGGCACCACAAAAGTTGTCCTACCTGCTTTCTGGGCTGAGATGGGGAACCGCTGAATTTTGGAGTCGGCTGGTGACAAATTTTCCAAACACACCCCATGCACAACTCCACCGGGGAAGGTGCCAGACAGGAGTTCTCCTGGTAGTTTTTACACTACCTTCGTAGGCAGCTGAAAGACACCACAAAAGTTGTTCTACCTGCTTTCTGGGCTGAGATGGGGAACCGCTGAATTTTGGACTCGGCCGGTGACAAAATGTTCCAAACACACCCCATGCACAACTCCACCGGGGAAGGTGCCAGATAGGAGTTCTCCTGGTAGTTTTTACATTGCTCCGGTAGGCATCTGAAAGACACCGCAAAAGTTGTTCTACCTGCTTTCTGGGCTGAGATGGGGAACCGCTGAATTTTGGAGTCGGCTGGTGACAAAATGTTCCAAAGACACCCCATGCACAACTCCACCGGGGAAGGTGCCAGACAGGAGTTCTCCTGGTAGTTTTTACATTGCTCCGGTAGGCATCTGAAAGACACCACAAAAGTTGTTCTACCTGCTTTCTGGGCTGAGATGGGGAACCGCTGAATTTTGGAGTCGGCTGGTGACAAAATGTTCCAAACACACCCCATGCACAACTCCACCGGGGAAGGTGCCAGACAGGTGTTCTCTTATTAGTTTTTACACTACCTTGGTAGGCACCTGAAAGACACCACAAAAGTTGTTCTACCTGCTTTCTGGGCTGAGATGGGGAACCGCTGAATTTTGGACTCGGCCGGTGACAAAATGTTCCAAACACACCCCCTGCACAACTCCACCGGGGAAGGTGCCAGACAGGAGTTCTCCTGGTAGTTTTTACATTGCTCCGGTAGGCATCTGAAAGACACCACAAAAGTTGTTCTACCTGCTTTCTGGGCTGAGATGGGGAACCGCTGAATTTTGGACTCGGCTGGTGACAAAATGTTCCAAACACACCCCATGCACAACTCCACCGGGGAAGGTGCCAGACAGGAGTTCTCTTAGTAGTTTTTACACTACCTTGGTAGGCATCTGAAAGACACCACAAAAGTTGTTCTACCTGCTTTCTGGGCTGAGATGGGGAACCGCTGAATTTTGGACTCGGCTGGTGACAAAATGTTCCAAACACACCCCATGCACAAATCCACCGGGGAAGGTGCCAGACAGGAAATCTCTTAGTAGTTTTTACACTACCTTGGTAGGCATCTGAAAGACACCACAAAAGTTGTTCTACCTGCTTTCTGGGCTGAGATGGGGAACCGCTGAATTTTGGAGTCGGCCGGTGACAAAATGTTCCAAACACACCCCATGCACAACTCCACCGGGGAAGGTGCCAGACAGGAGTTCTCCTGGTAGTTTTTACATTGCTCCGGTAGGCATCTGAAAGACACCGCAAAAGTTGTTCTACCTGCTTTCTGGGCTGAGATGGGGAACCGCTGAATTTTGGAGTCGGCCGGTGACAAAATGTTCCAAAGACACCCCATGCACAACTCCACCGGGGAAGGTGCCAGACAGGAGTTCTCCTGGTAGTTTTTACATTGCTCCGGTAGGCATCTGAAAGACACCACAAAAGTTGTTCTACCTGCTTTCTGGGCTGAGATGGGGAACCGCTGAATTTTGGACTCGGCCGGTGACAAAATGTTCCAAACACACCCCCTGCACAACTCCACCGGGGAAGGTGCCAGACAGGAGTTCTCCTGGTAGTTTTTACATTGCTCCGGTAGGCATCTGAAAGACACCACAAAAGTTGTTCTACCTGCTTTCTGGGCTGAGATGGGGAACCGCTGAATTTTGGACTCGGCCGGTGACAAAATGTTCCAAACACACCCCATGCACAACTCCACCGGGGAAGGTGCCAGACAGGAGTTCTCCTGGTAGTTTTTACATTGCTCCGGTAGGCATCTGAAAGACACCACAAAAGTTGTTCTACCTGCTTTCTGGGCTGAGATGGGGAACCGCTGAATTTTGGACTCGGCCGGTGACAAAATGTTCCAAACACACCCCATGCACAACTCCACCGGGGAAGGTGCCAGACAGGAGTTCTCCTGGTAGTTTTTACATTGCTCCGGTAGGCATCTGAAAGACACCACAAAAGTTGTTCTACCTGCTTTCTGGGCTGAGATGGGGAACCGCTGAATTTTGGAGTCGGCCGGTGACAAAATGTTCCAAACACACCCCATGCACAACTCCACCGGGGAAGGTGCCAGACAGGAGTTCTCCTGGTAGTTTTTACATTGCTCCGGTAGGCATCTGAAAGACACCGCAAAAGTTGTTCTACCTGCTTTCTGGGCTGAGATGGGGAACCGCTGAATTTTGGACTCGGCCAGTGACAAAATGTTCCAAACACACCCCCTGCACAACTCCACCGGGGAAGGTGTCAGACAGGAGTTCTCCTGGTAGTTTTTACATTGCTCCGGTAGGCATCTGAAAGACACCACAAAAGTTGTTCTACCTGCTTTCTGGGCTGAGATGGGGAACCGCTGAATTTTGGACTCGGCCGGTGACAAAATGTTCCAAACACACCCCATGCACAACTCCACCGGGGAAGGTGCCAGACAGGAGTTCTCCTGGTAGTTTTTACATTGCTCCGGTAGGCATCTGAAAGACACCGCAAAAGTTGTTCTACCTGCTTTCTGGGCTGAGATGGGGAACCGCTGAATTTTGGAGTCGGCCGGTGACAAAATGTTCCAAAGACACCCCATGCACAACTCCACCGGGGAAGGTGCCAGACAGGAGTTCTCCTGGTAGTTTTTACATTGCTCCGGTAGGCACCTGAAAGGCACCACAAAAGTTGTTCTACCTGCTTTCTGGGCTGAGATGGGGAACCGCTGAATTTTGGAGTCGGCCGGTGACAAAATGTTCCAAACACACCCCCTGCACAACTCCACCGGGGAAGGTGCCAGACAGGAGTTCTCCTGGTAGTTTTTACATTGCTCCGGTAGGCATCTGAAAGACACCACAAAAGTTGTTCTACCTGCTTTCTGGGCTGAGATGGGGAACCGCTGAATTTTGGACTCGGCCGGTGACAAAATGTTCCAAAGACACCCCATGCACAACTCCACCGGGGAAGGTGCCAGACAGGAGTTCTCCTGGTAGTTTTTACATTGCTCCGGTAGGCATCTGAAAGACACCACAAAAGTTGTTCTACCTGCTTTCTGGGCTGAGATGGGGAACCGCTGAATTTTGGACTCGGCCGGTGACAAAATGTTCCAAAGACACCCCATGCACAATTCCACCGGGGAAGGTGCCAGACAGGAGTTCTCCTGGTAGTTTTTACATTGCTCCGGTAGGCATCTGAAAGACACCGCAAAAGTTGTTCTACCTGCTTTCTGGGCTGAGATGGGGAACCGCTGAATTTTGGAGTCGGCCGGTGACAAAATGTTCCAAACACACCCCCTGCACAACTCCACCGGGGAAGGTGTCAGACAGGAGTTCTCCTGGTAGTTTTTACATTGCTCCGGTAGGCATCTGAAAGACACCACAAAAGTTGTTCTACCTGCTTTCTGGGCTGAGATGGGGAACCGCTGAATTTTGGAGTCGGCCGGTGACAAAATGTTCCAAACACACCCCATGCACAACTCCACCGGGGAAGGTGCCAGACAGGAGTTCTCCTGGTAGTTTTTACATTGCTCCGGTAGGCATCTGAAAGACACCGCAAAAGTTGTTCTACCTGCTTTCTGGGCTGAGATGGGGAACCGCTGAATTTTGGAGTCGGCCGGTGACAAAATGTTCCAAAGACACCCCATGCACAACTCCACCGGGGAAGGTGCCAGACAGGAGTTCTCCTGGTAGTTTTTACACTACCTTGGTAGGCACCTGAAAGGCACCACAAAAGTTGTTCTACCTGCTTTCTGGGCTGAGATGGGGAACCGCTGAATTTTGGAGTCGGCTGGTGACAAAATGTTCCAAACACACCCCATGCACAACTCCACCGGGGAAGGTGCCAGACAGGAGTTCTCCTGGTAGTTTTTACATTGCTCCGGTAGGCATCTGAAAGACACCACAAAAGTTGTTCTACCTGCTTTCTGGGCTGAGATGGGGAACCGCTGAATTTTGGAGTCGGCCGGTGACAAAATGTTCCAAACACACCCCATGCACAACTCCACCGGGGAAGGTGCCAGACAGGAGTTCTCTTAATAGTTTTTACACTACCTTGGTAGGCATCTGAAAGACACCACAAAAGTTGTTCTACCTGCTTTCTGGGCTGAGATGGGGAACCGCTGAATTTTGGACTCGGCCGGTGACAAAATGTTCCAAAGACACCCCATGCACAACTCCACCGGGGAAGGTGCCAGACAGGAGTTCTCTTAATAGTTTTTACACTACCTTGGTAGGCACCTGAATGGCACCACAAAAGTTGTTCTACCTGCTTTCTGGGCTGAGATGGGGAACCGCTGAATTTTGGAGTCGGCTGGTGACAAAATGTTCCAAACACACCCCATGCACAACTCCACCGGGGAAGGTGCCAGACAGGAGTTCTCCTGGTAGTTTTTACATTGCTCCGGTAGGCATCTGAAAGACACCACAAAAGTTGTTCTACCTGCTTTCTGGGCTGAGATGGGGAACCACTGAATTTTGGAGTCGGCTGGTGACAAAATGTTCCAAACACACCCCTTGCACAACTCCACCGGGGAAGGTGCCAGACAGGTGTTCTCTTATTAGTTTTTACACTACCTTGGTAGGCACCTGAAAGACACCACAAAAGTTGTTCTACCTGCTTTCTGGGCTGAGATGGGGAACCGCTGAATTTTGGACTCGGCCGGTGACAAAATGTTCCAAACACACCCCATGCACAACTCCACCGGGGAAGGTGCCAGACAGGAGTTCTCCTGGTAGTTTTTACATTGCTCCGGTAGGCATCTGAAAGACACCACAAAAGTTGTTCTACCTGCTTTCTGGGCTGAGATGGGGAACCGCTGAATTTTGGAGTCGGCTGGTGACAAAATGTTCCAAACACACCCCATGCACAACTCCACCGGGGAAGGTGCCAGACAGGAGTTCTCTTAGTAGTTTTTACACTACCTTGGTAGGCATCTGAAAGACACCACAAAAGTTGTTCTACCTGCTTTCTGGGCTGAGATGGGGAACCGCTGAATTTTGGACTCGGCCGGTGACAAAATGTTCCAAAGACACCCCATGCACAACTCCACCGGGGAAGGTGCCAGACAGGAGTTCTCCTGGTAGTTTTTACATTGCTCCGGTAGGCATCTGAAAGACACCACAAAAGTTGTTCTACCTGCTTTCTGGGCTGAGATGGGGAACCGCTGAATTTTGGACTCGGCTGGTGACAAAATGTTCCAAACACACCCGCTGCACAACTCCACCGGGGAAGGTGCCAGACAGGAGTTCTCCTGGTAGTTTTTACATTGCTCCGGTAGGCATCTGAAAGACACCACAAAAGTTGTTCTACCTGCTTTCTGGGCTGAGATGGGGAACCGCTGAATTTTGGACTCGGCCGGTGACAAAATGTTCCAAACACACCCCATGCACAACTCCACCGGGGAAGGTGCCAGACAGGAATTCTCTTAATAGTTTTTACACTACCTTGGTAGGCATCTGAAAGACACCACAAAAGTTGTTCTACCTGCTTTCTGGGCTGAGATGGGGAACAGCTGAATTTTGGAGTCGGCCGGTGACAAAATGTTCCAAAGACACCCCATGCACAACTCCACCGGGGAAGGTGCCAGACAGGAATTCTCCTGGTAGTTTTTACATTGCTCCGGTAGGCATCTGAAAGACACCACAAAAGTTGTTCTACCTGCTTTCTGGGCTGAGATGGGGAACCGCTGAATTTTGGACTCGGCTGGTGACAAAATGTTCCAAACACACCCCATGCACAACTCCACCGGGGAAGGTGCCAGACAGGAGTTCTCTTAGTAGTTTTTACACTACCTTGGTAGGCAGCTGAAAGGCAGCACAAAAGTTGTTCTACCTGCTTTCTGGGCTGAGATGGGGAACCGCTGAATTTTGGACTCGGCCGGTGACAAAATGTTCCAAACACACCCCATGCACAACTCCACCGGGGAAGGTGCCAGACAGGAGTTCTCCTGGTAGTTTTTACATTGCTCTGGTAGGCATCTGAAAGACACCACAAAAGTTGTTCTACCTGCTTTCTGGGCTGAGATGGGGAACCGCTGAATTTTGGACTCGGCCGGTGACAAAATGTTCCAAACACACCCCATGCACAACTCCACCGGGGAAGGTGCCAGACAGGAGTTCTCCTGGTAGTTTTTACATTGCTCCGGTAGGCATCTGAAAGACACCACAAAAGTTGTTCTACCTGCTTTCTGGGCTGAGATGGGGAACCGCTGAATTTTGGAGTCGGCCGGTGACAAAATGTTCCAAACACACCCCATGCACAACTCCACCGGGGAAGGTGCCAGACAGGAGTTCTCCTGGTAGTTTTTACATTGCTCCGGTAGGCATCTGAAAGACACCACAAAAGTTGTTCTACCTGCTTTCTGGGCTGAGATGGGGAACCGCTGAATTTTGGAGTCGGCCGGTGACAAAATGTTCCAAACACACCCCATGCACAACTCCACCGGGGAAGGTGCCAGACAGGAGTTCTCCTGGTAGTTTTTACATTGCTCCGGTAGGCATCTGAAAGACACCACAAAAGTTGTTCTACCTGCTTTCTGGGCTGAGATGGGGAACCGCTGAATTTTGGACTCGGCTGGTGACAAAATGTTCCAAACACACCCCCTGCACAACTCCACCGGGGAAGGTGCCAGACAGGAGTTCTCCTGGTAGTTTTTACATTGCTCCGGTAGGCATCTGAAAGACACCACAAAAGTTGTTCTACCTGCTTTCTGGGCTGAGATGGGGAACCGCTGAATTTTGGACTCGGCCGGTGACAAAATGTTCCAAACACACCCCATGCACAACTCCACCGGGGAAGGTGCCAGACAGGAGTTCTCTTAATAGTTTTTACACTACCTTGGTAGGCATCTGAAAGACACCACAAAAGTTGTTCTACCTGCTTTCTGGGCTGAGATGGGGAACCGCTGAATTTTGGAGTCGGCCGGTGACAAAATGTTCCAAACACACCCCATGCACAACTCCACCGGGGAAGGTGCCAGACAGGAGTTCTCCTGGTAGTTTTTACATTGCTCCGGTAGGCATCTGAAAGACACCACAAAAGTTGTTCTACCTGCTTTCTGGGCTGAGATGGGGAACCGCTGAATTTTGGAGTCGGCTGGTGACAAAATGTTCCAAAGACACCCCATGCACAACTCCACCGGGGAAGGTGCCAGACAGGAGTTCTCTTAGTAGTTTTTACACTACCTTGGTAGGCAGTTGAAAGGCAGCACAAAAGTTGTTCTACCTGCTTTCTGGGCTGAGATGGGGAACCGCTGAATTTTGGAGTCGCCCGGTGACAAAATGTTCCAAACACACCCCATGCACAACTCCACCGGGGAAGGTGCCAGACAGGAGTTCTCTTTATAGTTTTTACACTACCTTGGTAGGCATCTGAAAGACACCACAAAAGTTGTTCTACCTGCTTTCTGGGCTGAGATGGGGAACCGCTGAATTTTGGAGTCGGCCGGTGACAAAATGTTCCAAACACACCCCATGCACAACTCCACCGGGGAAGGTGCCAGACAGGAGTTCTCTTAATAGTTTTTACACTACCTTGGTAGGCATCTGAAAGACACCACAAAAGTTGTTCTACCTGCTTTCTGGGCTGAGATGGGGAACCGCTGAATTTTGGAGTCGGCTGGTGACAAAATGTTCCAAACACACCCCATGCACAACTCCACCGGGGAAGGTGCCAGACAGGAGTTCTCCTGGTAGTTTTTACACTACCTTGGTAGGCACCTGAATGGCACAACAAAAGTTGTTCTACCTGCTTTCTGGGCTGAGATGGGGAACCGCTGAATTTTGGAGTCGGCCGGTGACAAAATGTTCCAAACACACCCCATGCACAACTCCACCGGGGAAGGTGCCAGACAGGAGTTCTCTTAATAGTTTTTACACTACCTTGGTAGGCATCTGAAAGACACCACAAAAGTTGTTCTACCTGCTTTCTGGGCTGAGATGGGGAACCGCTGAATTTTGGAGTCGGCTGGTGACAAATGTTCCAAACACACCCCATGCACAACTCCACCGGGGAAGGTGCCAGACAGGAGTTCTCCTGGTAGTTTTTACACTACCTTGGTAGGCAGCTGAAAGACACCACAAAAGTTGTTCTACCTGCTTTCTGGGCTGAGATGGGGAACCGCTGAATTTTGGACTCGGCTGGTGACAAAATGTTCCAAACACACCCCCTGCACAACTCCACCGGGGAAGGTGCCAGCCAGGAGTTCTCCTGGTAGTTTTTACATTGCTCCGGTAGGCATCTGAAAGACACCACAAAAGTTGTTCTACCTGCTTTCTGGGCTGAGATGGGGAACCGCTGAATTTTGGACTCGGCCGGTGACAAAATGTTCCAAACACACCCCATGCACAACTCCACCGGGGAAGGTGCCAGACAGGAATTCTCTTAATAGTTTTTACACTACCTTGGTAGGCATCTGAAAGACACCACAAAAGTTGTTCTACCTGCTTTCTGGGCTGAGATGGGGAACCGCTGAATTTTGGACTCGGCCGGTGACAAAATGTTCCAAAGACACCCCATGCACAACTCCACCGGGGAAGGTGCCAGACAGGAGTTCTCCTGGTAGTTTTTACATTGCTCCGGTAGGTATCTGAACGACACCGCAAAAGTTGTTCTACCTGCTTTCTGGGCTGAGATGGGGAACCGCTGAATTTTGGACTCGGCTGGTGACAAAATGTTCCAAACACACCCCATGCACAACTCCACCGGGGAAGGTGCCAGACAGGAGTTCTCCTGGTAGTTTTTACATTGCTCCGGTAGGCACCTGAAAGGCACCACAAAAGTTGTTCTACCTGCTTTCTGGGCTGAGATGGGGAACCGCTGAATTTTGGACTCGGCTGGTGACAAAATGTTCCAAAGACACCCCATGCACAACTCCACCGGGGAAGGTGCCAGACAGGAGTTCTCCTGGTAGTTTTTACATTGCTCCGGTAGGCATCTGAAAGACACCACAAAAGTTGTTCTACCTGCTTTCTGGGCTGAGATGGGGAACCGCTGAATTTTGGACTCGGCCGGTGACAAAATGTTCCAAAGACACCCCATGCACAACTCCACCGGGGAAGGTGCCAGACAGGAGTTCTCTTAATAGTTTTTACACTACCTTGGTAGGCACCTGAATGGCACCACAAAAGTTGTTCTACCTGCTTTCTGGGCTGAGATGGGGAACCGCTGAATTTTGGAGTCGGCCGGTGACAAAATGTTCCAAACACACCCCCTGCACAACTCCACCGGGGAAGGTGCCAGGCAGGAGTTCTCCTGGTAGTTTTTACATTGCTCCGGTAGGCATCTGAAAGACACCACAAAAGTTGTTCTACCTGCTTTCTGGGCTGAGATGGGGAACCGCTGAATTTTGGAGTCGGCTGGTGACAAAATGTTCCAAAGACACCCCATGCACAACTCCACCGGGGAAGATGCCAGACAGGAGTTCTCTTAGTAGTTTTTACACTACCTTGGTAGGCAGCTGAAAGACACCACAAAAGTTGTTCTACCTGCTTTCTGGGCTGAGATGGGGAACCGCTGAATTTTGGACTCGGCCGGTGACAAAATGTTCCAAAGACACCCCATGCACAACTCCACCGGGGAAGGTGCCAGACAGGAGTTCTCCTGGTAGTTTTTACATTGCTCCGGTAGGCATCTGAAAGACACCACAAAAGTTGTTCTACCTGCTTTCTGGGCTGAGATGGGGAACCGCTGAATTTTGGAGTCGGCTGGTGACAAAATGTTCCAAACACACCCCATGCACAACTCCACCGGGGAAGGTGCCAGACAGGAGTTCTCCTGGTAGTTTTTACATTGCTCCGGTAGGCATCTGAAAGACACCACAAAAGTTGTTCTACCTGCTTTCTGGGCTGAGATGGGGAACCGCTGAATTTTGGACTCGGCCGGTGACAAAATGTTCCAAACACACCCCATGCACAACTCCACCGGGGAAGGTGCCAGACAGGAGTTCTCCTGGTAGTTTTTACATTGCTCCGGTAGGCATCTGAAAGACACCACAAAAGTTGTTCTACCTGCTTTCTGGGCTGAGATGGGGAACCGCTGAATTTTGGACTCGGCCGGTGACAAAATGTTCCAAACACACCCCATGCACAACTCCACCGGGGAAGGTGCCAGACAGGAGTTCTCCTGGTAGTTTTTACATTGCTCCGGTAGGCATCTGAAAGACACCACAAAAGTTGTTCTACCTGCTTTCTGGGCTGAGATGGGGAACCGCTGAATTTTGGACTCGGCCGGTGACAAAACGTTCCAAAGACACCCCATGCACAACTCCACCGGGGAAGGTGCCAGACAGGAGTTCTCCTGGTAGTTTTTACATTGCTCCGGTAGGCATCTGAAAGACACCACAAAAGTTGTTCTACCTGCTTTGTGGGCTGAGATGGGGAACCGCTGAATTTTGGAGTCGGCCGGTGACAAAATGTTCCAAACACACCCCATGCACAACTCCACCGGGGAAGGTGCCAGACAGGAGTTCTCCTGGTAGTTTTTACATTGCTCCGGTAGGCATCTGAAAGACACCACAAAAGTTGTTCTACCTGCTTTCTGGGCTGAGATGGGGAACCGCTGAATTTTGGAGTCGGCTGGTGACAAAATGTTCCAAACACACCCCATGCACAACTCCACCGGGGAAGGTGCCAGACAGGAGTTCTCCTGGTAGTTTTTACATTGCTCCGGTAGGCATCTGAAAGACACCACAAAAGTTGTTCTACCTGCTTTCTGGGCTGAGATGGGGAACCGCTGAATTTTGGAGTCGGCCGGTGACAAAATGTTCCAAACACACCCCATGCACAACTCCACCGGGGAAGGTGCCAGACAGGAGTTCTCCTGGTAGTTTTTACACTACCTTGGTAGGCAGCTGAAAGGCAGCACAAAAGTTGTTCCACCTGCTTTCTGGGCTGAGATGGGGAACCGCTGAATTTTGGAGTCTGCTGGTGACAAATGTTCCAAACACACCCCATGCACAACTCCACCGGGGAAGGTGCCAGACAGGAGTTCTCTTAGTAGTTTTTACACTACCTTGGTAGGCAGCTGAAAGGCACCACAAAAGTTGTTCTACCTGCTTTCTGGGCTGAGATGGGGAACCGCTGAATTTTGGAGTCGGCCGGTGACAAAATGTTCCAAAGACACCCCATGCACAACTCCACCGGGGAAGGTGCCAGACAGGAGTTCTCTTAATAGTTTTTACACTACCTTGGTAGGCATCTGAAAGACAACCACAAAAGTTGTTCTACCTGCTTTCTGGGCTGAGATGGGGAACCGCTGAATTTTGGACTCGGCCGGTGACAAAATGTTCCAAACACACCCCATGCACAACTCCACCGGGGAAGGTGCCAGACAGGAGTTCTCCTGGTAGTTTTTACATTGCTCCGGTAGGCATCTGAAAGACACCACAAAAGTTGTTCTACCTGCTTTCTGGGCTGAGATGGGGAACCGCTGAATTTTGGACTCGGCCGGTGACAAAACGTTCCAAAGACACCCCATGCACAACTCCACCGGGGAAGGTGCCAGACAGGAGTTCTCCTGGTAGTTTTTACATTGCTCCGGTAGGCATCTGAAAGACACCACAAAAGTTGTTCTACCTGCTTTGTGGGCTGAGATGGGGAACCGCTGAATTTTGGACTCGGCCGGTGACAAAATGTTCCAAACACACCCCATGCACAACTCCACCGGGGAAGGTGCCAGACAGGAGTTCTCCTGGTAGTTTTTACATTGCTCCGGTAGGCATCTGAAAGACACCACAAAAGTTGTTCTACCTGCTTTCTGGGCTGAGATGGGGAACCGCTGAATTTTGGAGTCGGCTGGTGACAAAATGTTCCAAACACACCCCATGCACAACTCCACCGGGGAAGGTGCCAGACAGGAGTTCTCCTGGTAGTTTTTACATTGCTCCGGTAGGCATCTGAAAGACACCACAAAAGTTGTTCTACCTGCTTTCTGGGCTGAGATGGGGAACCGCTGAATTTTGGACTCGGCCGGTGACAAAATGTTCCAAACACACCCCATGCACAACTCCACCGGGGAAGGTGCCAGACAGGAGTTCTCCTGGTAGTTTTTACATTGCTCCGGTAGGCATCTGAAAGACACCACAAAAGTTGTTCTACCTGCTTTCTGGGCTGAGATGGGGAACCGCTGAATTTTGGAGTCGGCTGGTGACAAAATGTTCCAAACACACCCCATGCACAACTCCACCGGGGAAGGTGCCAGACAGGAGTTCTCCTGGTAGTTTTTACATTGCTCCGGTAGGCATCTGAAAGACACCACAAAAGTTGTTCTACCTGCTTTCTGGGCTGAGATGGGGAACCGCTGAATTTTGGACTCGGCCGGTGACAAAATGTTCCAAACACACCCCATGCACAACTCCACCGGGGAAGGTGCCAGACAGGAGTTCTCTTAATAGTTTTTACACTACCTTGGTAGGCATCTGAAAGACACCACAAAAGTTGTTCTACCTGCTTTCTGGGCTGAGATGGGGAACCGCTGAATTTTGGAGTCGGCCGGTGACAAAATGTTCCAAACACACCCCCTGCACAACTCCACCGGGGAAGGTGCCAGACAGGAGTTCTCCTGGTAGTTTTTACACTACCTTGGTAGGCAGCTGAAAGGCAGCACAAAAGTTGTTCCACCTGCTTTCTGGGCTGAGATGGGGAACCGCTGAATTTTGGAGTCTGCTGGTGACAAATGTTCCAAACACACCCCATGCACAACTCCACCGGGGAAGGTGCCAGACAGGAGTTCTCTTAGTAGTTTTTACACTACCTTGGTAGGCAGCTGAAAGGCACCACAAAAGTTGTTCTACCTGCTTTCTGGGCTGAGATGGGGAACCGCTGAATTTTGGAGTCGGCCGGTGACAAAATGTTCCAAAGACACCCCATGCACAACTCCACCGGGGAAGGTGCCAGACAGGAGTTCTCTTAATAGTTTTTACACTACCTTGGTAGGCATCTGAAAGACAACCACAAAAGTTGTTCTTCCTGCTTTCTGGGCTGAGATGGGGAACCGCTGAATTTTGGAGTCGGCCGGTGACAAAATGTTCCAAACACACCCCATGCACAACTCCACCGGGGAAGGTGCCAGACAGGAGTTCTCCTGGTAGTTTTTACATTGCTCCGGTAGGCATCTGAAAGACACCACAAAAGTTGTTCTACCTGCTTTCTGGGCTGAGATGGGGAACCGCTGAATTTTGGACTCGGCCGGTGACAAAACGTTCCAAAGACACCCCATGCACAACTCCACCGGGGAAGGTGCCAGACAGGAGTTCTCCTGGTAGTTTTTACATTGCTCCGGTAGGCATCTGAAAGACACCACAAAAGTTGTTCTACCTGCTTTGTGGGCTGAGATGGGGAACCGCTGAATTTTGGACTCGGCCGGTGACAAAATGTTCCAAACACACCCCATGCACAACTCCACCGGGGAAGGTGCCAGACAGGAGTTCTCCTGGTAGTTTTTACATTGCTCCGGTAGGCATCTGAAAGACACCACAAAAGTTGTTCTACCTGCTTTCTGGGCTGAGATGGGGAACCGCTGAATTTTGGAGTCGGCTGGTGACAAAATGTTCCAAACACACCCCATGCACAACTCCACCGGGGAAGGTGCCAGACAGGAGTTCTCCTGGTAGTTTTTACATTGCTCCGGTAGGCATCTGAAAGACACCACAAAAGTTGTTCTACCTGCTTTCTGGGCTGAGATGGGGAACCGCTGAATTTTGGACTCGGCCGGTGACAAAATGTTCCAAACACACCCCATGCACAACTCCACCGGGGAAGGTGCCAGACAGGAGTTCTCTTAATAGTTTTTACACTACCTTGGTAGGCATCTGAAAGACACCACAAAAGTTGTTCTACCTGCTTTCTGGGCTGAGATGGGGAACCGCTGAATTTTGGACTCGGCCGGTGACAAAATGTTCCAAACACACCCCATGCACAACTCCACCGGGGAAGGTGCCAGACAGGAGTTCTCCTGGTAGTTTTTACATTGCTCCGGTAGGCATCTGAAAGACACCACAAAAGTTGTTCTACCTGCTTTCTGGGCTGAGATGGGGAACCGCTGAATTTTGGAGTCGGCCTGTGACAAAATGTTCCAAACACACCCCATGCACAACTCCACCGGGGAAGGTGCCAGACAGGAGTTCTCTTAGTAGTTTTTACACTACCTTGGTAGGCAGCTGAAAGGCAGCACAAAAGTTGTTCTACCTGCTTTCTGGGCTGAGATGGGGAACCGCTGAATTTTGGAGTCGGCCGGTGACAAAATGTTCCAAAGACACCCCATGCACAACTCCACCGGGGAAGGTGCCAGACAGGAGTTCTCTTAATAGTTTTTACACTACCTTGGTAGGCATCTGAAAGACAACCACAAAAGTTGTTCTACCTGCTTTCTGGGCTGAGATGGGGAACCGCTGAATTTTGGAGTCGGCCGGTGACAAAATGTTCCAAACACACCCCATGCACAACTCCACCGGGGAAGGTGCCAGACAGGAGTTCTCTTAGTAGTTTTTACATTGCTCCGGTAGGCATCTGAAAGACACCACAAAAGTTGTTCTACCTGCTTTCTGGGCTGAGATGGGGAACCGCTGAATTTTGGACTCGGCCGGTGACAAAAGGTTCCAAAGACACCCCATGCACAACTCCACCGGGGAAGGTGCCAGACAGGAGTTCTCTTAGTAGTTTTTACACTACCTTGGTAGGCAGCTGAAAGGCAGCACAAAAGTTGTTCTACCTGCTTTCTGGGCTGAGATGGGGAACCGCTGAATTTTGGACTCGGCCGGTGACAAAATGTTCCAAACACACCCCATGCACAACTCCACCGGGGAAGGTGCCAGACAGGAGTTCTCTTAATAGTTTTTACACTACCTTGGTAGGCATCTGAAATACAACCACAAAAGTTGTTCTACCTGCTTTCTGGGCTGAGATGGGGAACCGCTGAATTTTGGAGTCGGCCGGTGACAAAATGTTCCAAACACACCCCATGCACAACTCCACCGGGGAAGGTGCCAGACAGGAGTTCTCCTGGTAGTTTTTACATTGCTCCGGTAGGCATCTGAAAGACACCACAAAAGTTGTTCTACCTGCTTTCTGGGCTGAGATGGGGAACCGCTGAATTTTGGACTCGGCCGGTGACAAAACGTTCCAAAGACACCCCATGCACAACTCCACCGGGGAAGGTGCCAGACAGGAGTTCTCCTGGTAGTTTTTACATTGCTCTGGTAGGCATCTGAAAGACACCACAAAAGTTGTTCTACATGCTTTCTGGGCTGAGATGGGGAACCGCTGAATTTTGGAGTCGGCCGGTGACAAAATGTTCCAAACACACCCCACGCACAACTCCACCGGGGAAGGTGCCAGACAGGAGTTCTCTTAATAGTTTTTACACTACCTTGGTAGGCATCTGAAAGACACCACAAAAGTTGTTCTACCTGCTTTCTGGGCTGAGATGGGGAACCGCTGAATTTTGGACTCGGCCGGTGACAAAATGTTCCAAAGACACCCCATGCACAACTCCACCGGGGAAGGTGCCAGACAGGAGTTCTCCTGGTAGTTTTTACATTGCTCCGGTAGGCATCTGAAAGACACCACAAAAGTTGTTCTACCTGCTTTCTGGGCTGAGATGGGGAACCGCTGAATTTTGGACTCGGCCGGTGACAAAACGTTCCAAAGACACCCCATGCACAACTCCACCGGGGAAGGTGCCAGACAGGAGTTCTCCTGGTAGTTTTTACATTGCTCCGGTAGGCATCTGAAAGACACCACAAAAGTTGTTCTACATGCTTTCTGGGCTGAGATGGGGAACCGCTGAATTTTGGAGTCGGCCGGTGACAAAATGTTCCAAACACACCCCACGCACAACTCCACCGGGGAAGGTGCCAGACAGGAGTTCTCTTAATAGTTTTTACACTACCTTGGTAGGCATCTGAAAGACACCACAAAAGTTGTTCTACCTGCTTTCTGGGCTGAGATGGGGAACCGCTGAATTTTGGACTCGGCCGGTGACAAAATGTTCCAAACACACCCCATGCACAACTCCACCGGGGAAGGTGCCAGACAGGAGTTCTCCTGGTAGTTTTTACATTGCTCCGGTAGGCATCTGAAAGACACCACAAAAGTTGTTCTACCTGCTTTCTGGGCTGAGATGGGGAACCGCTGAATTTTGGAGTCGGCCTGTGACAAAATGTTCCAAACACACCCCATGCACAACTCCACCGGGGAAGGTGCCAGACAGGAGTTCTCTTAGTAGTTTTTACACTACCTTGGTAGGCAGCTGAAAGGCAGCACAAAAGTTGTTCTACCTGCTTTCTGGGCTGAGATGGGGAACCGCTGAATTTTGGAGTCGGCCGGTGACAAAATGTTCCAAAGACACCCCATGCACAACTCCACCGGGGAAGGTGCCAGACAGGAGTTCTCTTAATAGTTTTTACACTACCTTGGTAGGCATCTGAAAGACAACCACAAAAGTTGTTCTACCTGCTTTCTGGGCTGAGATGGGGAACCGCTGAATTTTGGAGTCGGCCGGTGACAAAATGTTCCAAACACACCCCATGCACAACTCCACCGGGGAAGGTGCCAGACAGGAGTTCTCCTGGTAGTTTTTACATTGCTCCGGTAGGCATCTGAAAGACACCGCAAAAGTTGTTCTACCTGCTTTCTGGGCTGAGATGGGGAACCGCTGAATTTTGGACTCGGCCGGTGACAAAACGTTCCAAAGACACCCCATGCACAACTCCACCGGGGAAGGTGCCAGACAGGAGTTCTCCTGGTAGTTTTTACATTGCTCCGGTAGGCATCTGAAAGACACCACAAAAGTTGTTCTACCTGCTTTCTGGGCTGAGATGGGGAACCGCTGAATTTTGGACTCGGCCGGTGACAAAATGTTCCAAACACACCCCATGCACAACTCCACCGGGGAAGGTGCCAGACAGGAGTTCTCCTGGTAGTTTTTACATTGCTCCGGTAGGCATCTGAAAGACACCACAAAAGTTGTTCTACCTGCTTTCTGGGCTGAGATGGGGAACCGCTGAATTTTGGAGTCGGCTGGTGACAAAATGTTCCAAACACACCCCATGCACAACTCCACCGGGGAAGGTGCCAGACAGGAGTTCTCCTGGTAGTTTTTACATTGCTCCGGTAGGCATCTGAAAGACACCACAAAAGTTGTTCTACCTGCTTTCTGGGCTGAGATGGGGAACCGCTGAATTTTGGAGTCGGCCGGTGACAAAATGTTCCAAACACACCCCATGCACAACTCCACCGGGGAAGGTGCCAGACAGGAGTTCTCTTAATAGTTTTTACACTACCTTGGTAGGCATCTGAAAGACACCACAAAAGTTGTTCTACCTGCTTTCTGGGCTGAGATGGGGAACCGCTGAATTTTGGACTCGGCCGGTGACAAAATGTTCCAAACACACCCCATGCACAACTCCACCGGGGAAGGTGCCAGACAGGAGTTCTCCTGGTAGTTTTTACATTGCTCCGGTAGGCATCTGAAAGACACCACAAAAGTTGTTCTACCTGCTTTCTGGGCTGAGATGGGGAACCGCTGAATTTTGGAGTCGGCCTGTGACAAAATGTTCCAAAGACACCCCATGCACAACTCCACCGGGGAAGGTGCCAGACAGGAGTTCTCTTAGTAGTTTTTACACTACCTTGGTAGGCAGCTGAAAGGCAGCACAAAAGTTGTTCTACCTGCTTTCTGGGCTGAGATGGGGAACCGCTGAATTTTGGACTCGGCTGGTGACAAAATGTTCCAAACACACCCCCTGCACAACTCCACCGGGGAAGGTGCCAGACAGGAGTTCTCCTGGTAGTTTTTACATTGCTCCGGTAGGCATCTGAAAGACACCACAAAAGTTGTTCTACCTGCTTTCTGGGCTGAGATGGGGAACCGCTGAATTTTGGACTCGGCTGGTGACAAAATGTTCCAAACACACCCCATGCACAACTCCACCGGGGAAGGTGCCAGACAGGAGTTCTCCTGGTAGTTTTTACATTGCTCCGGTAGGCATCTGAAAGACACCACAAAAGTTGTTCTACCTGCTTTCTGGGCTGAGATGGGGAACCGCTGAATTTTGGAGTCGGCCGGTGACAAAATGTTCCAAACACACCCCATGCACAACTCCACCGGGGAAGGTGCCAGACAGGAGTTCTCCTGGTAGTTTTTACATTGCTCCGGTAGGCATCTGAAAGACACCGCAAAAGTTGTTCTACCTGCTTTCTGGGCTGAGATGGGGAACCGCTGAATTTTGGAGTCGGCTGGTGACAAAATGTTCCAAACACACCCCATGCACAACTCCACCGGGGAAGGTGCCAGACAGGAGTTCTCCTGGTAGTTTTTACAGTTTTTACATTGCTCCGGTAGGCATCTGAAAGACACCACAAAAGTTGTTCCACCTGCTTTCTGGGCTGAGATGGGGAACCGCTGAATTTTGGAGTCTGCTGGTGACAAATGTTCCAAACACACCCCATGCACAACTCCACCGGGGAAGGTGCCAGACAGGAGTTCTCTTAGTAGTTTTTACACTACCTTGGTAGGCAGCTGAAAGGCACCACAAAAGTTGTTCTACCTGCTTTCTGGGCTGAGATGGGGAACCGCTGAATTTTGGAGTCGGCCGGTGACAAAATGTTCCAAAGACACCCCATGCACAACTCCACCGGGGAAGGTGCCAGACAGGAGTTCTCTTAATAGTTTTTACACTACCTTGGTAGGCATCTGAAAGACAACCACAAAAGTTGTTCTACCTGCTTTCTGGGCTGAGATGGGGAACCGCTGAATTTTGGAGTCGGCCGGTGACAAAATGTTCCAAACACACCCCATGTACAACTCCACCGGGGAAGGTGCCAGACAGGAGTTCTCCTGGTAGTTTTTACATTGCTCCGGTAGGCATCTGAAAGACACCACAAAAGTTGTTCTACCTGCTTTCTGGGCTGAGATGGGGAACCGCTGAATTTTGGACTCGGCCGGTGACAAAACGTTCCAAAGACACCCCATGCACAACTCCACCGGGGAAGGTGCCAGACAGGAGTTCTCCTGGTAGTTTTTACATTGCTCCGGTAGGCATCTGAAAGACACCACAAAAGTTGTTCTACCTGCTTTGTGGGCTGAGATGGGGAACCGCTGAATTTTGGACTCGGCCGGTGACAAAATGTTCCAAACACACCCCATGCACAACTCCACCGGGGAAGGTGCCAGACAGGAGTTCTCTTAGTAGTTTTTACACTACCTTGGTAGGCAGCTGAAAGGCAGCACAAAAGTTGTTCTACCTGCTTTCTGGGCTGAGATGGGGAACCGCTGAATTTTGGAGTCGGCCGGTGACAAAATGTTCCAAAGACACCCCATGCACAACTCCACCGGGGAAGGTGCCAGACAGGAGTTCTCCTGGTAGTTTTTACATTGCTCCGGTAGGCATCTGAAAGACACCACAAAAGTTGTTCTACCTGCTTTCTGGGCTGAGATGGGGAACCGCTGAATTTTGGAGTCGGCCGGTGACAAAATGTTCCAAACACACCCCATGCACAACTCCACCGGGGAAGGTGCCAGACAGGAGTTCTCTTAGTAGTTTTTACACTACCTTGGTAGGCAGCTGAAAGGCACCACAAAAGTTGTTCTACCTGCTTTCTGGGCTGAGATGGGGAACCGCTGAATTTTGGAGTCGGCCGGTGACAAAATGTTCCAAACACACCCCATGCACAACTCCACCGGGGAAGGTGCCAGACAGGAGTTCTCTTAATAGTTTTTACAATACCTTGGTAGGCATCTGAAAGACAACCACAAAAGTTGTTCTACCTGCTTTCTGGGCTGAGATGGGGAACCGCTGAATTTTGGAGTCGGCCGGTGACAAAATGTTCCAAACAAACCCCATGCACAACTCCACCGGGGAAGGTGCCAGACAGGAGTTCTCCTGGTAGTTTTTACATTGCTCCGGTAGGCATCTGAAAGACACCACAAAAGTTGTTCTACCTGCTTTCTGGGCTGAGATGGGGAACCGCTGAATTTTGGACTCGGCCGGTGACAAAACGTTCCAAAGACACCCCATGCACAACTCCACCGGGGAAGGTGCCAGACAGGAGTTCTCCTGGTAGTTTTTACATTGCTCCGGTAGGCATCTGAAAGACACCACAAAAGTTGTTCTACCTGCTTTCTGGGCTGAGATGGGGAACCGCTGAATTTTGGACTCGGCCGGTGACAAAACGTTCCAAAGACACCCCATGCACAACTCCACCGGGGAAGGTGCCAGACAGGAGTTCTCCTGGTAGTTTTTACATTGCTCCGGTAGGCATCTGAAAGACACCACAAAAGTTGTTCTACCTGCTTTGTGGGCTGAGATGGGGAACCGCTGAATTTTGGACTCGGCCGGTGACAAAATGTTCCAAACACACCCCATGCACAACTCCACCGGGGAAGGTGCCAGACAGGAGTTCTCCTGGTAGTTTTTACATTGCTCCGGTAGGCATCTGAAAGACACCACAAAAGTTGTTCTACCTGCTTTCTGGGCTGAGATGGGGAACCGCTGAATTTTGGAGTCGGCTGGTGACAAAATGTTCCAAACACACCCCATGCACAACTCCACCGGGGAAGGTGCCAGACAGGAGTTCTCCTGGTAGTTTTTACACTACCTTGGTAGGCAGCTGAAAGGCAGCACAAAAGTTGTTCTACCTGCTTTCTGGGCTGAGATGGGGAACCGCTGAATTTTGGAGTCGGCCGGTGACAAAATGTTCCAAACACACCCCATGCACAACTCCACCGGGGAAGGTGCCAGACAGGAGTTCTCTTAATAGTTTTTACACTACCTTGGTAGGCATCTGAAAGACACCACAAAAGTTGTTCTACCTGCTTTCTGGGCTGAGATGGGGAACCGCTGAATTTTGGACTCGGCCGGTGACAAAATGTTCCAAACACACCCCATGCACAACTCCACCGGGGAAGGTGCCAGACAGGAGTTCTCCTGGTAGTTTTTACATTGCTCCGGTAGGCATCTGAAAGACACCACAAAAGTTGTTCTACCTGCTTTCTGGGCTGAGATGGGGAACCGCTGAATTTTGGACTCGGCCGGTGACAAAACGTTCCAAAGAAACCCCATGCACAACTCCACCGGGGAAGGTGCCAGACAGGAGTTCTCCTGGTAGTTTTTACATTGCTCCGGTAGGCATCTGAAAGACACCACAAAAGTTGTTCTACCTGCTTTGTGGGCTGAGATGGGGAACCGCTGAATTTTGGACTCGGCCGGTGACAAAATGTTCCAAACACACCCCATGCACAACTCCACCGGGGAAGGTGCCAGACAGGAGTTCTCTTAGTAGTTTTTACACTACCTTGGTAGGCAGCTGAAAGGCAGCACAAAAGTTGTTCTACCTGCTTTCTGGGCTGAGATGGGGAACCGCTGAATTTTGGAGTCGGCCGGTGACAAAATGTTCCAAAGACACCCCATGCACAACTCCACCCGGGAAGGTGCCAGACAGGAGTTCTCCTGGTAGTTTTTACATTGCTCCGGTAGGCATCTGAAAGACACCACAAAAGTTGTTCTACCTGCTTTCTGGGCTGAGATGGGGAACCGCTGAATTTTGGAGTCGGCCTGTGACAAAATGTTCCAAACACACCCCATGCACAACTCCACCGGGGAAGGTGCCAGACAGGAGTTCTCTTAGTAGTTTTTACACTACCTTGGTAGGCACCTGAAAGGCACCACAAAAGTTGTTCTACCTGCTTTCTGGGCTGAGATGGGGAACCGCTGAATTTTGGAGTCGGCCGGTGACAAAATGTTCCAAACACACCCCATGCACAACTCCACCGGGGAAGGTGCCAGACAGGAGTTCTCTTAATAGTTTTTACACTACCTTGGTAGGCATCTGAAAGACAACCACAAAAGTTGTTCTACCTGCTTTCTGGGCTGAGATGGGGAACCGCTGAATTTTGGAGTCGGCCGGTGACAAAATGTTCCAAACACACCCCATGCACAACTCCACCGGGGAAGGTGCCAGACAGGAGTTCTCCTGGTAGTTTTTACATTGCTCCGGTAGGCATCTGAAAGACACCACAAAAGTTGTTCTACCTGCTTTCTGGGCTGAGATGGGGAACCGCTGAATTTTGGACTCGGCCGGTGACAAAACGTTCCAAAGACACCCCATGCACAACTCCACCGGGGAAGGTGCCAGACAGGAGTTCTCCTGGTAGTTTTTACATTGCTCCGGTAGGCATCTGAAAGACACCACAAAAGTTGTTCTACCTGCTTTGTGGGCTGAGATGGGGAACCGCTGAATTTTGGACTCGGCCGGTGACAAAATGTTCCAAAGACACCCCATGCACAACTCCACCGGGGAAGGTGCCAGACAGGAGTTCTCCTGGTAGTTTTTACATTGCTCCGGTAGGCATCTGAAAGACACCACAAAAGTTGTTCTACCTGCTTTCTGGGCTGAGATGGGGAACCGCTGAATTTTGGAGTCGGCTGGTGACAAAATGTTCCAAACACACCCCATGCACAACTCCACCGGGGAAGGTGCCAGACAGGAGTTCTCCTGGTAGTTTTTACACTACCTTGGTAGGCAGCTGAAAGGCAGCACAAAAGTTGTTCTACCTGCTTTCTGGGCTGAGATGGGGAACCGCTGAATTTTGGAGTCGGCCGGTGACAAAATGTTCCAAACACACCCCATGCACAACTCCACCGGGGAAGGTGCCAGACAGGAGTTCTCTTAATAGTTTTTACACTACCTTGGTAGGCATCTGAAAGACACCACAAAAGTTGTTCTACCTGCTTTCTGGGCTGAGATGGGGAACCGCTGAATTTTGGACTCGGCCGGTGACAAAATGTTCCAAACACACCCCATGCACAACTCCACCGGGGAAGGTGCCAGACAGGAGTTCTCCTGGTAGTTTTTACATTGCTCCGGTAGGCATCTGAAAGACACCACAAAAGTTGTTCTACCTGCTTTCTGGGCTGAGATGGGGAACCGCTGAATTTTGGAGTCGGCTGGTGACAAAATGTTCCAAACACACCCCATGCACAACTCCACCGGGGAAGGTGCCAGACAGGAGTTCTCCTGGTAGTTTTTACAGTTTTTACATTGCTCCGGTAGGCATCTGAAAGACACCACAAAAGTTGTTCCACCTGCTTTCTGGGCTGAGATGGGGAACCGCTGAATTTTGGAGTCTGCTGGTGACAAATGTTCCAAACACACCCCATGCACAACTCCACCGGGGAAGGTGCCAGACAGGAGTTCTCTTAGTAGTTTTTACACTACCTTGGTAGGCAGCTGAAAGGCAGCACAAAAGTTGTTCTACCTGCTTTCTGGGCTGAGATGGGGAACCGCTGAATTTTGGAGTCGGCCGGTGACAAAATGTTCCAAAGACACCCCATGCACAACTCCACCGGGGAAGGTGCCAGACAGGAGTTCTCTTAATAGTTTTTACACTACCTTGGTAGGCATCTGAAAGACAACCACAAAAGTTGTTCTACCTGCTTTCTGGGCTGAGATGGGGAACCGCTGAATTTTGGACTCGGCCGGTGACAAAATGTTCCAAAGACACCCCATGCACAACTCCACCGGGGAAGGTGCCAGACAGGAGTTCTCCTGGTAGTTTTTACATTGCTCCGGTAGGCATCTGAAAGACACCACAAAAGTTGTTCTACCTGCTTTCTGGGCTGAGATGGGGAACCGCTGAATTTTGGACTCGGCCGGTGACAAAACGTTCCAAAGACACCCCATGCACAACTCCACCGGGGAAGGTGCCAGACAGGAGTTCTCCTGGTAGTTTTTACATTGCTCCGGTAGGCATCTGAAAGACACCACAAAAGTTGTTCTACCTGCTTTCTGGGCTGAGATGGGGAACCGCTGAATTTTGGAGTCGGCCGGTGACAAAATGTTCCAAACACACCCCATGCACAACTCCACCGGGGAAGGTGCCAGACAGGAGTTCTCCTGGTAGTTTTTACATTGCTCCGGTAGGCATCTGAAAGACACCACAAAAGTTGTTCTACCTGCTTTCTGGGCTGAGATGGGGAACCGCTGAATTTTGGACTCGGCCGGTGACAAAATGTTCCAAACACACCCCATGCACAACTCCACCGGGGAAGGTGCCAGACAGGAGTTCTCCTGGTAGTTTTTACATTGCTCCGGTAGGCATCTGAAAGACACCGCAAAAGTTGTTCTACCTGCTTTCTGGGCTGAGATGGGGAACCGCTGAATTTTGGACTCGGCCGGTGACAAAATGTTCCAAACACACCCCATGCACAACTCCACCGGGGAAGGTGCCAGACAGGAGTTCTCCTGGTAGTTTTTACATTGCTCCGGTAGGCATGTGAAAGACACCACAAAAGTTGTTCTACCTGCTTTCTGGGCTGAGATGGGGAACCGCTGAATTTTGGAGTCGGCTGGTGACAAAATGTTCCAAACACACCCCATGCACAACTCCACCGGGGAAGGTGCCAGACAGGAGTTCTCCTGGTAGTTTTTACAGTTTTTACATTGCTCCGGTAGGCATCTGAAAGACACCACAAAAGTTGTTCCACCTGCTTTCTGGGCTGAGATGGGGAACCGCTGAATTTTGGAGTCTGCTGGTGACAAATGTTCCAAACACACCCCATGCACAACTCCACCGGGGAAGGTGCCAGACAGGAGTTCTCTTAGTAGTTTTTACACTACCTTGGTAGGCAGCTGAAAGGCACCACAAAAGTTGTTCTACCTGCTTTCTGGGCTGAGATGGGGAACCGCTGAATTTTGGACTCGGCCGGTGACAAAATGTTCCAAACACACCCCATGCACAACTCCACCGGGGAAGGTGCCAGACAGGAGTTCTCTTAATAGTTTTTACACTACCTTGGTAGGCATCTGAAAGACAACCACAAAAGTTGTTCTACCTGCTTTCTGGGCTGAGATGGGGAACCGCTGAATTTTGGACTCGGCCGGTGACAAAATGTTCCAAAGACACCCCATGCACAACTCCACCGGGGAAGGTGCCAGACAGGAGTTCTCCTGGTAGTTTTTACATTGCTCCGGTAGGCATCTGAAAGACACCACAAAAGTTGTTCTACCTGCTTTCTGGGCTGAGATGGGGAACCGCTGAATTTTGGACTCGGCCGGTGACAAAACGTTCCAAAGACACCCCATGCACAACTCCACCGGGGAAGGTGCCAGACAGGAGTTCTCCTGGTAGTTTTTACATTGCTCCGGTAGGCATCTGAAAGACACCACAAAAGTTGTTCTACCTGCTTTGTGGGCTGAGATGGGGAACCGCTGAATTTTGGACTCGGCCGGTGACAAAATGTTCCAAACACACCCCATGCACAACTCCACCGGGGAAGGTGCCAGACAGGAGTTCTCCTGGTAGTTTTTACATTGCTCTGGTAGGCATCTGAAAGACACCACAAAAGTTGTTCTACCTGCTTTCTGGGCTGAGATGGGGAACCGCTGAATTTTGGACTCGGCCGGTGACAAAATGTTCCAAACACACCCCATGCACAACTCCACCGGGGAAGGTGCCAGACAGGAGTTCTCTTAATAGTTTTTACACTACCTTGGTAGGCATCTGAAAGGCACCACAAAAGTTGTTCTACCTGCTTTCTGGGCTGAGATGGGGAACCGCTGAATTTTGGAGTCGGCCGGTGACAAAATGTTCCAAACACACCCCATGCACAACTCCACCGGGGAAGGTGCCAGACAGGAGTTCTCCTGGTAGTTTTTACATTGCTCCGGTAGGCATCTGAAAGACACCACAAAAGTTGTTCTACCTGCTTTCTGGGCTGAGATGGGGAACCGCTGAATTTTGGAGTCGGCTGGTGACAAAATGTTCCAAACACACCCCATGCACAACTCCACCGGGGAAGGTGCCAGACAGGAGTTCTCTTAATAGTTTTTACACTACCTTGGTAGGCATCTGAAAGACACCACAAAAGTTGTTCTACCTGCTTTCTGGGCTGAGATGGGGAACCGCTGAATTTTGGAGTCGGCTGGTGACAAAATGTTCCAAAGACACCCCATGCACAACTCCACCGGGGAAGGTGCCAGACAGGAGTTCTCCTGGTAGTTTTTACATTGCTCCGGTAGGCATCTGAAAGACACCACAAAAGTTGTTCTACCTGCTTTCTGGGCTGAGATGGGGAACCGCTGAATTTTGGAGTCGGCTGGTGACAAAATGTTCCAAACACACCCCATGCACAACTCCACCGGGGAAGGTGCCAGACAGGAGTTCTCTTAGTAGTTTTTACACTACCTTGGTAGGCAGCTGAAAGGCACCACAAAAGTTGTTCTACCTGCTTTCTGGGCTGAGATGGGGAACCGCTGAATTTTGGACTCGGCTGGTGACAAAATGTTCCAAACACACCCCATGCACAACTCCACCGGGGAAGGTGCCAGACAGGAGTTCTCCTGGTAGTTTTTACATTGCTCCGGTAGGCACCTGAAAGGCACCACAAAAGTTGTTCTACCTGCTTTCTGGGCTGAGATGGGGAACCGCTGAATTTTGGAGTCGGCCGGTGACAAAATGTTCCAAACACACCCCATGCACAACTCCACCGGGGAAGGTGCCAGACAGGAGTTCTCCTGGTAGTTTTTACACTACCTTGGTAGGCACCTGAAAGGCACCACAAAAGTTGTTCTACCTGCTTTCTGGGCTGAGATGGGGAACCGCTGAATTTTGGACTCGGCTGGTGACAAATTTTCCAAACACACCCCATGCACAACTCCACCGGAGAAGGTTCCAGACAGGAGTTCTCCTGGTAGTTTTTACACTACCTTGGTAGGCAGCTGAAAGACACCACAAAAGTTGTTCTACCTGCTTTCTGGGCTGAGATGGGGAACCGCTGAATTTTGGACTCGGCTGGTGACAAAATGTTCCAAAGACACCCCATGCACAACTCCACCGGGGAAGGTGCCAGACAGGAGTTCTCCTGGTAGTTTTTACATTGCTCCGGTAGGCATCTGAAAGACACCACAAAAGTTGTTCTACCTGCTTTCTGGGCTGAGATGGGGAACCGCTGAATTTTGGAGTCGGCCGGTGACAAAATGTTCCAAAGACACCCCATGCACAACTCCACCGGGGAAGGTGCCAGACAGGAGTTCTCCTGGTAGTTTTTACATTGCTCCGGTAGGCATCTGAAAGACACCACAAAAGTTGTTCTACCTGCTTTCTGGGCTGAGATGGGGAACCGCTGAATTTTGGACTCGGCCGGTGACAAAATGTTCCAAACACACCCCATGCACAACTCCACCGGGGAAGGTGCCAGACAGGAGTTCTCTTAATAGTTTTTACACTACCTTGGTAGGCATCTGAAAGACACCACAAAAGTTGTTCTACCTGCTTTCTGGGATGAGATGGGGAACCGCTGAATTTTGGAGTCGGCTGGTGACAAAATGTTCCAAACACACCCCATGCACAACTCCACCGGGGAAGGTGCCAGACAGGAGTTCTCCTGGTAGTTTTTACAGTTTTTACATTGCTCCGGTAGGCATCTGAAAGACACCACAAAAGCTGTTCCACCTGCTTTCTTGGCTGAGATGGGGAACCGCTGAATTTTGGACTCGGCCGGTGACAAAATGTTCCAAACACACCCCATGCACAACTCCACCGGGGAAGGTGCCAGACAGGAGTTCTCTTAGTAGTTTTTACACTACCTTGGTAGGCAGCTGAAAGGCAGCACAAAAGTTGTTCTACCTGCTTTCTGGGCTGAGATGGGGAACCGCTGAATTTTGGAGTCGGCCGGTGACAAAATGTTCCAAACACACCCCATGCACAACTCCACCGGGGAAGGTGCCAGACAGGAGTTCTCCTGGTAGTTTTTACATTGCTCCGGTAGGCATCTGAAAGACACCACAAAAGTTGTTCTACCTGCTTTCTGGGCTGAGATGGGGAACCGCTGAATTTTGGACTCGGCCGGTGACAAAATGTTCCAAACACACCCCATGCACAACTCCACCGGGGAAGGTGCCAGACAGGAGTTCTCTTAATAGTTTTTACACTACCTTGGTAGGCATCTGAAAGACACCACAAAAGTTGTTCTACCTGCTTTCTGGGCTGAGATGGGGAACCGCTGAATTTTGGAGTCGGCTGGTGACAAAATGTTCCAAACACACCCCCTGCACAACTCCACCGGGGAAGGTGCCAGACAGGAGTTCTCCTGGTAGTTTTTACATTGCTCCGGTAGGCATCTGAAAGACACCACAAAAGTTGTTCTACCTGCTTTCTGGGCTGAGATGGGGAACCGCTGAATTTTGGACTCGGCCGGTGACAAAATGTTCCAAACACACCCCATGCACAACTCCACCGGGGAAGGTGCCAGACAGGAGTTCTCTTAGTAGTTTTTACACTACCTTGGTAGGCAGCTGAAAGGCACCACAAAAGTTGTTCTACCTGCTTTCTGGGCTGAGATGGGGAACCGCTGAATTTTGGACTCGGCTGGTGACAAAATGTTCAAAACACACCCCATGCACAACTCCACCGGGGAAGGTGCCAGACAGGAGTTCTCCTGGTAGTTTTTACATTGCTCCGGTAGGCACCTGAAAGGCACCACAAAAGTTGTTCTACCTGCTTTCTGGGCTGAGATGGGGAACCGCTGAATTTTGGAGTCGGCCGGTGACAAAATGTTCCAAACACACCCCATGCACAACTCCACCGGGGAAGGTGCCAGACAGGAGTTCTCCTGGTAGTTTTTACACTACCTTGGTAGGCACCTGAAAGGCACCACAAAAGTTGTTCTACCTGCTTTCTGGGCTGAGATGGGGAACCGCTGAATTTTGGACTCGGCTGGTGACAAATTTTCCAAACACACCCCATGCACAACTCCACCGGGGAAGGTGCCAGACAGGAGTTCTCCTGGTAGTTTTTACACTACCTTGGTAGGCAGCTGAAAGACACCACAAAAGTTGTTCTACCTGCTTTCTGGGCTGAGATGGGGAACCGCTGAATTTTGGACTCGGCTGGTGACAAAATGTTCCAAAGACACCCCATGCACAACTCCACCGGGGAAGGTGCCAGACAGGAGTTCTCCTGGTAGTTTTTACATTGCTCCGGTAGGCATCTGAAAGACACCACAAAAGTTGTTCTACCTGCTTTCTGGGCTGAGATGGGGAACCGCTGAATTTTGGACTCGGCCGGTGACAAAATGTTCCAAACACACCCCATGCACAACTCCACCGGGGAAGGTGCCAGACAGGAGTTCTCTTAATAGTTTTTACACTACCTTGGTAGGCACCTGAATGGCACAACAAAAGTTGTTCTACCTGCTTTCTGGGCTGAGATGGGGAACCGCTGAATTTTGGACTCGGCCGGTGACAAAATGTTCCAAACACACCCCATGCACAACTCCACCGGGGAAGGTGCCAGACAGGAGTTCTCCTGGTAGTTTTTACATTGCTCCGGTAGGCATCTGAAAGACACCACAAAAGTTGTTCTACCTGCTTTCTGGGCTGAGATGGGGAACCGCTGAATTTTGGACTCGGCCGGTGACAAAATGTTCCAAACACACCCCATGCACAACTCCACCGGGGAAGGTGCCAGACAGGAGTTCTCTTAATAGTTTTTACACTACCTTGGTAGGCATCTGAAAGACACCACAAAAGTTGTTCTACCTGCTTTCTGGGCTGAGATGGGGAACCGCTGAATTTTGGACTCGGCTGGTGACAAAATGTTCCAAACACACCCCATGCACAACTCCACCGGGGAAGGTGCCAGACAGGAGTTCTCTTAGTAGTTTTTACACTACCTTGGTAGGCAGCTGAAAGGCACCACAAAAGTTGTTCTACCTGCTTTCTGGGCTGAGATGGGGAACCGCTGAATTTTGGACTCGGCCGGTGACAAAATGTTCCAAACACACCCCATGCACAACTCCACCGGGGAAGGTGCCAGACAGGAGTTCTCCTGGTAGTTTTTACATTGCTCCGGTAGGCATCTGAAAGACACCACAAAAGTTGTTCTACCTGCTTTCTGGGCTGAGATGGGGAACCGCTGAATTTTGGACTCGGCCGGTGACAAAATGTTCCAAACACACCCCATGCACAACTCCACCGGGGAAGGTGCCAGACAGGAGTTCTCTTAATAGTTTTTACACTACCTTGGTAGGCATCTGAAAGACACCACAAAAGTTGTTCTACCTGCTTTCTGGGCTGAGATGGGGAACCGCTGAATTTTGGAGTCGGCTGGTGACAAAATGTTCCAAACACACCCCCTGCACAACTCCACCAAGGAAGGTGCCAGACAGGAGTTCTCCTGGTAGTTTTTACATTGCTCCGGTAGGCATCTGAAAGACACCACAAAAGTTGTTCTACCTGCTTTCTGGGCTGAGATGGGGAACCGCTGAATTTTGGAGTCGGCTGGTGACAAAATGTTCCAAACACACCCCATGCACAACTCCACCGGGGAAGGTGCCAGACAGGAGTTCTCTTAGTAGTTTTTACACTACCTTGGTAGGCATCTGAAAGACACCACAAAAGTTGTTCTACCTGCTTTCTGGGCTGAGATGGGGAACCGCTGAATTTTGGACTCGGCCGGTGACAAAATGTTCCAAACACACCCCATGCACAACTCCACCGGGGAAGGTGCCAGACAGGAGTTCTCTTAATAGTTTTTACACTACCTTGGTAGGCATCTGAAAGACACCACAAAAGTTGTTCTACCTGCTTTCTGGGCTGAGATGGGGAACCGCTGAATTTTGGAGTCGGCTGGTGACAAAATGTTCCAAACACACCCCATGCACAACTCCACCGGGGAAGGTGCCAGACAGGAGTTCTCTTAGTAGTTTTTACACTACCTTGGTAGGCAGCTGAAAGGCACCACAAAAGTTGTTCTACCTGCTTTCTGGGCTGAGATGGGGAACCGCTGAATTTTGGAGTCGGCCGGTGACAAAATGTTCCAAACACACCCCATGCACAACTCCACCGGGGAAGGTGCCAGACAGGAGTTCTCCTGGTAGTTTTTACATTGCTCCGGTAGGCATCTGAAAGACACCACAAAAGTTGTTCTACCTGCTTTCTGGGCTGAGATGGGGAACCGCTGAATTTTGGACTCGGCCGGTGACAAAATGTTCCAAACACACCCCATGCACAACTCCACCGGGGAAGGTGCCAGACAGGAGTTCTCTTAATAGTTTTTACACTACCTTGGTAGGCATCTGAAAGACACCACAAAAGTTGTTCTACCTGCTTTCTGGGCTGAGATGGGGAACCGCTGAATTTTGGAGTCGGCTGGTGACAAAATGTTCCAAACACACCCCCTGCACAACTCCACCGGGGAAGGTGCCAGACAGGAGTTCTCCTGGTAGTTTTTACATTGCTCCGGTAGGCATCTGAAAGACACCACAAAAGTTGTTCCACCTGCTTTCTGGGCTGAGATGGGGAACCGCTGAATTTTGGACTCGGCTGGTGACAAAATGTTCCAAACACACCCCATGCACAACTCCACCGGGGAAGGTGCCAGACAGGAGTTCTCTTAGTAGTTTTTACACTACCTTGGTAGGCAGCTGAAAGGCACCACAAAAGTTGTTCTACCTGCTTTCTGGGCTGAGATGGGGAACCGCTGAATTTTGGACTCGGCTGGTGACAAAATGTTCCAAACACACCCCATGCACAACTCCACCGGGGAAGGTGCCAGACAGGAGTTCTCCTGGTAGTTTTTACATTGCTCCGGTAGGCACCTGAAAGGCACCACAAAAGTTGTTCTACCTGCTTTCTGGGCTGAGATGGGGAACCGCTGAATTTTGGAGTCGGCCGGTGACAAAATGTTCCAAACACACCCCATGCACAACTCCACCGGGGAAGGTGCCAGACAGGAGTTCTCTTAATAGTTTTTACACTACCTTGGTAGGCATCTGAAAGACACCACAAAAGTTGTTCTACCTGCTTTCTGGGCTGAGATGGGGAACCGCTGAATTTTGGAGTCGGCTGGTGACAAAATGTTCCAAACACACCCCCTGCACAACTCCACCAAGGAAGGTGCCAGACAGGAGTTCTCCTGGTAGTTTTTACATTGCTCCGGTAGGCATCTGAAAGACACCACAAAAGTTGTTCTACCTGCTTTCTGGGCTGAGATGGGGAACCGCTGAATTTTGGAGTCGGCTGGTGACAAAATGTTCCAAACACACCCCATGCACAACTCCACCGGGGAAGGTGCCAGACAGGAGTTCTCTTAGTAGTTTTTACACTACCTTGGTAGGCATCTGAAAGACACCACAAAAGTTGTTCTACCTGCTTTCTGGGCTGAGATGGGGAACCGCTGAATTTTGGACTCGGCCGGTGACAAAATGTTCCAAACACACCCCATGCACAACTCCACCGGGGAAGGTGCCAGACAGGAGTTCTCTTAATAGTTTTTACACTACCTTGGTAGGCATCTGAAAGACACCACAAAAGTTGTTCTACCTGCTTTCTGGGCTGAGATGGGGAACCGCTGAATTTTGGAGTCGGCTGGTGACAAAATGTTCCAAACACACCCCATGCACAACTCCACCGGGGAAGGTGCCAGACAGGAGTTCTCTTAGTAGTTTTTACACTACCTTGGTAGGCAGCTGAAAGGCACCACAAAAGTTGTTCTACCTGCTTTCTGGGCTGAGATGGGGAACCGCTGAATTTTGGAGTCGGCCGGTGACAAAATGTTCCAAACACACCCCATGCACAACTCCACCGGGGAAGGTGCCAGACAGGAGTTCTCCTGGTAGTTTTTACATTGCTCCGGTAGGCATCTGAAAGACACCACAAAAGTTGTTCTACCTGCTTTCTGGGCTGAGATGGGGAACCGCTGAATTTTGGACTCGGCCGGTGACAAAATGTTCCAAACACACCCCATGCACAACTCCACCGGGGAAGGTGCCAGACAGGAGTTCTCTTAATAGTTTTTACACTACCTTGGTAGGCATCTGAAAGACACCACAAAAGTTGTTCTACCTGCTTTCTGGGCTGAGATGGGGAACCGCTGAATTTTGGAGTCGGCTGGTGACAAAATGTTCCAAACACACCCCCTGCACAACTCCACCGGGGAAGGTGCCAGACAGGAGTTCTCCTGGTAGTTTTTACATTGCTCCGGTAGGCATCTGAAAGACACCACAAAAGTTGTTCCACCTGCTTTCTGGGCTGAGATGGGGAACCGCTGAATTTTGGACTCGGCTGGTGACAAAATGTTCCAAACACACCCCATGCACAACTCCACCGGGGAAGGTGCCAGACAGGAGTTCTCTTAGTAGTTTTTACACTACCTTGGTAGGCAGCTGAAAGGCACCACAAAAGTTGTTCTACCTGCTTTCTGGGCTGAGATGGGGAACCGCTGAATTTTGGACTCGGCTGGTGACAAAATGTTCCAAACACACCCCATGCACAACTCCACCGGGGAAGGTGCCAGACAGGAGTTCTCCTGGTAGTTTTTACATTGCTCCGGTAGGCACCTGAAAGGCACCACAAAAGTTGTTCTACCTGCTTTCTGGGCTGAGATGGGGAACCGCTGAATTTTGGAGTCGGCCGGTGACAAAATGTTCCAAACACACCCCATGCACAACTCCACCGGGGAAGGTGCCAGACAGGAGTTCTCCTGGTAGTTTTTACACTACCTTGGTAGGCACCTGAAAGGCACCACAAAAGTTGTTCTACCTGCTTTCTGGGCTGAGATGGGGAACCGCTGAATTTTGGACTCGGCTGGTGACAAATTTTCCAAACACACCCCATGCACAACTCCACCGGGGAAGGTGCCAGACAGGAGTTCTCCTGGTAGTTTTTACACTACCTTGGTAGGCAGCTGAAAGACACCACAAAAGTTGTTCTACCTGCTTTCTGGGCTGAGATGGGGAACCGCTGAATTTTGGACTCGGCTGGTGACAAAATGTTCCAAAGACACCCCATGCACAACTCCACCGGGGAAGGTGCCAGACAGGAGTTCTCCTGGTAGTTTTTACATTGCTCCGGTAGGCATCTGAAAGACACCACAAAAGTTGTTCTACCTGCTTTCTGGGCTGAGATGGGGAACCGCTGAATTTTGGACTCGGCCGGTGACAAAATGTTCCAAACACACCCCATGCACAACTCCACCGGGGAAGGTGCCAGACAGGAGTTCTCTTAATAGTTTTTACACTACCTTGGTAGGCACCTGAATGGCACAACAAAAGTTGTTCTACCTGCTTTCTGGGCTGAGATGGGGAACCGCTGAATTTTGGACTCGGCCAGTGACAAAATGTTCCAAACACACCCCCTGCACAACTCCACCGGGGAAGGTGCCAGACAGGAGTTCTCCTGGTAGTTTTTACATTGCTCCGGTAGGCATCTGAAAGACACCACAAAAGTTGTTCTACCTGCTTTCTGGGCTGAGATGGGGAACCGCTGAATTTTGGACTCGGCCGGTGACAAAATGTTCCAAACACACCCCATGCACAACTCCACCGGGGAAGGTGCCAGACAGGAGTTCTCTTAATAGTTTTTACACTACCTTGGTAGGCATCTGAAAGACACCACAAAAGTTGTTCTACCTGCTTTCTGGGCTGAGATGGGGAACCGCTGAATTTTGGAGTCGGCTGGTGACAAAATGTTCCAAACACACCCCATGCACAACTCCACCGGGGAAGGTGCCAGACAGGAGTTCTCTTAGTAGTTTTTACACTACCTTGGTAGGCAGCTGAAAGGCACCACAAAAGTTGTTCTACCTGCTTTCTGGGCTGAGATGGGGAACCGCTGAATTTTGGAGTCGGCCGGTGACAAAATGTTCCAAACACACCCCATGCACAACTCCACCGGGGAAGGTGCCAGACAGGAGTTCTCCTGGTAGTTTTTACACTACCTTGGTAGGCAGCTGAAAGGCAGCACAAAAGTTGTTCTACCTGCTTTCTGGGCTGAGATGGGGAACCGCTGAATTTTGGACTCGGCCGGTGACAAAATGTTCCAAACACACCCCATGCACAACTCCACCGGGGAAGGTGCCAGACAGGAGTTCTCCTGGTAGTTTTTACATTGCTCTGGTAGGCATCTGAAAGACACCACAAAAGTTGTTCTACCTGCTTTCTGGGCTGAGATGGGGAACCGCTGAATTTTGGAGTCGGCTGGTGACAAAATGTTCCAAACACACCCCCTGCACAACTCCACCAAGGAAGGTGCCAGACAGGAGTTCTCCTGGTAGTTTTTACATTGCTCCGGTAGGCATCTGAAAGACACCACAAAAGTTGTTCCACCTGCTTTCTGGGCTGAGATGGGGAACCGCTGAATTTTGGACTCGGCTGGTGACAAAATGTTCCAAAGACACCCCATGCACAACTCCACCGGGGAAGGTGCCAGACAGGAGTTCTCTTAGTAGTTTTTACACTACCTTGGTAGGCAGCTGAAAGGCACCACAAAAGTTGTTCTACCTGCTTTCTGGGCTGAGATGGGGAACCGCTGAATTTTGGACTCGGCTGGTGACAAAATGTTCCAAACACACCCCATGCACAACTCCACCGGGGAAGGTGCCAGACAGGAGTTCTCCTGGTAGTTTTTACATTGCTCCGGTAGGCACCTGAAAGGCACCACAAAAGTTGTTCTACCTGCTTTCTGGGCTGAGATGGGGAACCGCTGAATTTTGGAGTCGGCCGGTGACAAAATGTTCCAAACACACCCCATGCACAACTCCACCGGGGAAGGTGCCAGACAGGAGTTCTCCTGGTAGTTTTTACACTACCTTGGTAGGCACCTGAAAGGCACCACAAAAGTTGTTCTACCTGCTTTCTGGGCTGAGATGGGGAACCGCTGAATTTTGGACTCGGCTGGTGACAAATTTTCCAAACACACCCCATGCACAACTCCACCGGGGAAGGTGCCAGACAGGAGTTCTCCTGGTAGTTTTTACACTACCTTGGTAGGCAGCTGAAAGACACCACAAAAGTTGTTCTACCTGCTTTCTGGGCTGAGATGGGGAACCGCTGAATTTTGGACTCGGCTGGTGACAAAATGTTCCAAAGACACCCCATGCACAACTCCACCGGGGAAGGTGCCAGACAGGAGTTCTCCTGGTAGTTTTTACATTGCTCCGGTAGGCATCTGAAAGACACCACAAAAGTTGTTCTACCTGCTTTCTGGGCTGAGATGGGGAACCGCTGAATTTTGGACTCGGCCGGTGACAAAATGTTCCAAACACACCCCCTGCACAACTCCACC